>NW_024609835.1:179274933-179874933 GCF_016920785.2 Ixodes scapularis | reverse complement strand
GTCGCTAGGTAGAAAAGCACGCACCGGCAGTGCGCATAGCTTGGTTAGCTTCAGGAGTTCAGCTTTGAGTGCAGGCCTTTTAACGTCAACCGCAACGATATTACGAGTTTGTTGATACGAACTACACTAACTATGTCGGGTGCGACGTTGTTCAGGTAGTCAGTCAGTTTAAATTTGCTGAGCGATGCAACCTTGCTGGTGTCAGTTGGCATGTACAGTACTGTAAATCCGACTTGTAGGTTGGTCTTCTCTTTAGAATGCGATGCTGAGCTCTGGCTTGTCTTTCGTCTTTTCTTGCCATGAACGACCTCGTAGTCACCGTCGTCGGAGTGCAACTCGTCGTTAGTAGACACGATTGTCGATGAGGAGCTGCTCATTGTGTCAGCGGCGCAGCGTATGGGTGGAATCTCATAGCCGTCTTTGATGATAGTCGATGTGCTTGCCTGTGCTTTATCCATGTCAATGGACATGAGAGCGTTCGATGACTCGATGTCCGAGGTCATATTTGTTGATGTCCTGGCCTCCCCTCAGGAGGTCCTTTGCGCACGAAGATCCTATGTCGTTCTGTTAGTTGTTAACCGCCGAATGTACTGTTTAAACACGCAATTTATCGGCTACGTAAGGAAAATTCAGAGACACGAAAAGGGTTACCAGCAGCAGTGTCGTCGTCGTCTTCTTTTCCTCCCTTGTACACACAGTTGCGTCGAAGCGCCATCCGCCGCAGTCAAGAACCAATAGGAGCTTGCTATCGGCTCTTGCGGCGCGCCAATCAAAACCATGACTTGCAGCGAATGAAGTCAAGCAACTATGATCACAACGAACATGGCGGCGTCCGACGGTAGCGTCGGTATGGCCGCGACTTCTCCGTGTTTGTCGGGGTTGTCGAGACTGGAAAAAACAGAAAACCTGAGGAATCTCTTCCTAGATTGCGTGCGGGGATACATTACACAGGCGGGCAGTGAGGCGAACTGGCCCCTGGTTGTGAGGGCTGGTGCGGGCTACCGCAGTGATGAGTTTGCTCCAGCGGCGACGCCACCCCGGCCGCAAGTGGGTGCGCTCACTCCTGCGCTCCCGCGAAACTTTCGGGAGTACCACCATCTGGTGCGCGACATGCGCCTGGACAACGGCCAGGACTTCTTTCAATACTTCCGTATGACGAGGCAGAGGTGAGTACGTAGAAGAAACTTCAGAAGCAGACGAAGAAGCAGACGTCCCCCCGACCGGAAAAACATGACGAACCGGATGTGGTTGCCAGCGCCGCGCATGCGCTTCAGTGTTCTTTTTTTCGCGAATTGCGATTGGTCCACCGCAACCGACCGCATGCCCCTCCGCACTGGAAAGTTGAGCCTGGCCCAAGTCTGTTGCGGTGCGTTGCGGAACGCCAAGCGTCATCGGTTGCTCCCGCTTCTGCAGTCGACCGCAAGCATGCCGTTCCGCACTGGAACGCGGTCAAACGCAAGTGTCTGAACCGGCCTTCAGTTGTGGAACTCTTGCGGAAGGTGATACCCCCCCCCCCCCCCTCACTCACTTAAATCCGCCTGCAGTCGTTCGAAGCGGCATCTATATTTTCGTTTCATAACTGCGCGTTCCATAGAGCTGCCAACGAGCTGCATAGAGCAGAGCTGAAACGCCATCTAGACGCCGTGCATCGAAACGTACGCATCCCATAAAATACACTGCCGTTACCAAAGCAGCCGCCCGGCGCGCGTCGAGCGACGCCAGGCCAGAGCCGTATATTAGGAGTGTTTGGACAATGGGCGGAGCAAAGGCCGCCGCCACTGCCGAAAACTCCTCCCGCGGTTAGAGCGTAAACTAAAAGTACGACACAGCGTCGACCAATCCGGAGACCGCAACGTCACAATATGAAAAGCGACATATAAAGCAGTAAAGAGAAAGGCAAAGGCGCGTGAGCCTGGCTCAGCGAAATGCTTTTGTTTTTATGAGAACTCGTGCATGGGAGGCACTTTCTAAAGCCACGCGCTCGTCTTCATGCCTTTGTCTGCACTGCTGACGTTCCTGATATGGAGTATCGGTGACAGTGTGCTCTGGGCCGGCTTGCTAGAACAGCGTCTCAGCTGAGACTGGCTGAAAGAAAACAGTGTAAAGCTGGAGCGCGCGAGCGTCTTGAAACGCGGAGTCCCGCTCGGCTCGTGCGCTGGCTTTGGCAGTGCTTTCTTTCCCCGTCGCAGCTGAGATGCTGTTTCGAGCAAGTCCAAGTCGGCCCTGGTTTGGAGCGCACGTTCGTTGATTCTACTCTTGACAAAAACCTCACATGTCCAAAGTTTTCAGTCACCAAGAGCTAAACCTTATCAATCTAGCGACACTAGAACGGCTTGAATTAGTCGTGTCAGATATTTAGAACTCACGACCACCGCTAGGGGCTGTTTCAAGGCCTGTGTTTGGCCTCAAGAGGCTCGCCTATTTAAACCAATGTATGGCCAAACTCTCCCCATAAACGGCTCTGCGCGTGAGGTGGGGGGGGGGGGGGGGGGGGGGGGAGTACTACTGTGCCTGGAACGCGTCTCTGACTGGTGTGTTTACCGGATTCGAAAGAGTGGTCCCTCGATTTCCGCCTGATGACGTCATAGAAGTGTCATGCTGCCGCCGGTCGCGAACCTGGCGGCGTCCCAATAGCTGTGGTGTATGTGGCAGACGCCTGTTCTGCTGCAGGTCGCTCTCCAATGCGGCAGTCCACGGAAGCTAAAGCAGCCGGAAGCTGGGACCATAGAGTTATTATAATGTACGCTAGAGGTTCAACTGGCGCTAGTGTCTATGCGACTTCCGGGAGGCAAATTGAAGCAGACAGCAACCAGTCTACTTTTGCGGTACTGCTGTGCATTACTTTAGGAAAACGCGCGTGAATTGTGTCTCTTCGCCGGAAAATAACATGAATAACTTTTATCACTTCGGTTGTACCGGATAGTATGTACCTTTATTAATATTGTAAAAGTGTAATTGCTTTAATTACAGCATTTTTCTTTACCACTGAACGATGTTGCGCTTCGCTATATTTCATACCCAAACCTCTGTTCCATGACAGGTACGTAAAAACGAGCGAGAATTCTGAGCTAAATAACGATCGAAAGGAATGTAGAGTGTGTTCAAGGTTCGCTAGCGTTCCGGTGGCGCTTATATATTGGTAATATGCCCGTCCTGTCGCTCTATGAATATGAGTCCGTCGCGCATCTTTACGATCGGTTAAAGAACATTCGAATGTAAAAAATAAAGTACATGGGCTACGAAAGGTGTATCTTTTTATTATTTCCTATGTCAGGCAGTTTTTATCGAGCACCCGTTCTCTGACTTCTCCCTATTTGTAAAGATTTGGAGCGTGCGGTTGATGATTTGAACCCAGAACATGCATCTTCGCACATATTCATGAGCAGAAAGAATAAAACAGTAATTATTTATTGCAAATCGGACTATATTACGTGGCTTTCAATTTATTTTGATCGCCTGCATAGTTACTTATCCAGTGTTACTGCGTAGTTTTTGCCGTCTCTCTTGGTTTTCCACATGTCCTTCGGTCGTTTGACACGGATATACCCCATGGCGGAAAGCGCCGACGCCGTGTTCGCGCTAACAGTGTCCGACAGTGCACACAAATACATGTACGAAACGGTTTTAGCACCGTTTTTCATGCCACGAATTTGAAATAAAAACGCCGTAACTGACCAATTATTTCGTCTGCGTGACTGAGGAATGTTCCAATGTGCCTAGTACGTACCAAATATTCGGTATATTTGCTCTTGTAATCGAGCGCAGCGAGAAAATGCACTCGCTTTTTCCCATAGAAGAGCATTACCGGAAGTCAATTTCCGACTGGTTGCCGTCTGCTTCAATTTGCAGCAGCACACTAGCGCCACTTGAACCTCTAGCGTACATTAAAATAACTCTATGGTTGGGACGCCCGGAATGCCGTGACGATATCGACACTCGCGTTTGCTCGTGCTTTTCGCCCGCATTTCTACGACCAACCGCCAGGATCGCGACAGGCAACAACATGACACTCCGGCTTCTGTGACGTCATTTGTTGCCACTTTCGGACCACTTTTGATGTATGGGCGGGATAGGACGCTAAACGCACCAGTCGAAAACGCGCTCCAGGCACCATAGGGGTACTGCTCGTGCATGCAGCGTCTATGAGCAGTTCCGTAACTGAGCTAATTTAATAACGTTGGCTGCACCTTCGGACGCTGCTCCCGTCGTCATCTATCAATACGAAGAACAAATGCACCCCGCTACTGGACTTGGTCGTCTGCGTCGCAGCCCGCCGTAGACCCTGGCAAGCTTCTTCGCCCTATTTCTCACAAAAAGCGAGGTACGCTTTGTAATTTTACAAAAAAAAAAAAAAAAATGAGCTGTGAATTACACTTTTGACGAAAAGTTTAGATTGCCAAGTGCAGGCGTTGATATTTTTACGGTCCCTATTAGATCAAGCCTGGTGACTTGGGTAACGCTATATATACAAGAATACAAAACAATATTAAATTTGCACAGAAATAAAAGCAGTGAATAAATTTGGATAAATATTTTTGGCTGGAGCGGCCCTTCATGTTTACAAGGAAGTCGTCGACAGTACTGCATTGAGGCGATTGCGTGTTGTCAGTGGGAGAACACAGACAGCACGAAAGATGTGCTGCCTATGTTTCGTCCTTCTATGTGTGATTCTTTCGCAAGTTTTTTTTTTCTTTTTTTTCTTTTACCCAGTAGTTTGTTTGGTAAGGTGATGTTCCTTCAGGTAAGATTTAGTCGCACGTGTTTACGTGAGGAGCTCTACCTTTATTAAAGGTCCGGTAATCAAAAAGTTGATTACAGTGATTTTAATGCGGTCTAAAGTGCATCTGTCAGCAACAGTGGCGATCTGTAGGTGGCGATTGCGTCGTGAAACTTCCGAAAGCACGAACGCCAGTACGTTGAATTATGATTTCACAGAAGACTGAATGTACGTTTAAGAATTTAAACAAAATTGTAAATCTAGTTGTCTATCTCCGTTATTAATGCATACGAAAATGCTTTTGCATATATTTGTTTTATAATATTTGAACCCGACAAAAATCACGAACGTACTAGAAAATTCAAATTTCCCCGCGGAAAGGAGTTGACACTAGGGCTTAATTCTTGGTGTTACATTTTGGCAATCTCTAAAATCGATAAAGCGGGCGCCATTTTGAACTTTGTATGTACACATTCTTCACTGTAATAATAGTGCGGGAAAAAATCAAAACAACTGAGAAAAAAGCAAACTAGAAGGCCACTGCTGCATATGGAGGTTTTTGGAAGTATTTTTTGTACTTCCAATAATACTTATTGAGCTTACCAATGTATATGTTGCAAATTTTAGAGTTAAGGTGGCAATTTTGAACCGAGACTTTCTTTTTCAGCCTCTTGATTCGATGAGCTCAATTTGTAAATTAGGGTCACTGGCTCAACGAATGGCGTGGAAAAGTGTAGACGATGGGCGAATGCCTTTTTTAAAATCTAGAACACTGATTGATTGTGTCCTGATTGGGTTGAGCATCCACGTCACACAAGACGGTGTGGTGTATCCTGTTAATGTCACTCACAGTTCGAGAAGCACAGGTTTTGGTAAGCTCCGGGTATTTCAAGTACGCTTCGCAGCCAATGGGACTACAAAATTGTGACGATTAAAAGCGCTCAAATGACGAGGACCTAGTGAAAGAACACACACACACACACACACACACAGACACACACACACGCACACGCGCACACACACGCACGCACGCACGCACACGTACACACACACACACACACTCACACACACACACACCAAGAGCGCACTAGCAAGTGAAATTTAATCTGAATTTATCTAACTGGAAAAAAAAATAACTTATAGGCCTTATCAACAAGACACCCGTGTCATGTACCATAGTCTCCAAAAGACTATGCATGTACGCACATTGTCCTACTAATCTACATTTGTTGTTACTAGCTTGACCTATCAAAGGACTGTAAATACGCCTTCTCCAAATCATAGAGGGTAATCAATGGGGCGCTAACGCATATATCATGACCGCAATTCTTTATAATATGCGTTTTTGAAATTTGAAGTCCGGACGCTGCATAAATAATCGATAAAAAGAGCACGCACTCGCAATGAGATCGTCGCCCGCCGGTAATCTGGTGGTGCACTGCAATCGATGCGATTGTGTCCCGAAGCTTCAGGAAACAATAATCTTAGGCCGGAACCGAGCCAAAATAACGAGGGAAATATATAAGAAAGTATTTCATAAAGAATTGCGGTACATGCGCTATGGCCCCATCGACTACTCTTCATGACTTAGAAGTGGCGTATTTACAGTCCTTTGATAGGCCAAGATAGTAAGAAAAGATTTAGATTAGTAGGACAATGTTCGCACATGATGTGGGTGTTTTGTCGATAAGGCATATATGTTTTTGCCTGTTTTATCTATTCCGATTAAACTTGAGTTGCAAGTGTGCTTCTTGATGTGTGTCTTCTTTTACTGGTACTCGTTTTTTACCGTGATTACGGAATGATCAGAAAAGATTGCCGAAGAGCCAATCACGACGCAAAACGCGTGAATATAATAGGCCACGGCCTCCTATTCTAAAGTTGATTCTGATGATAGGCACCGTTCATGTGAACTCGAAGGAAAAATTCCAGTTTGGGATTTAACACTTCTTGTATTTTCTGTTTCATACTTTTTGTAGCTTTGTAGGCAATCTTTATAGATGCATGATCGGACCATGAACGACTTTCTTTTATTCTCTAATTTCTTCGAAAAGCTAGTTATTGATAAATTCATTAGCTTAGGACACTGAACCGTACTTCTCGTCATCCAAAGGTATCCTCCTAATTATTGGTGAGTTGATTAGAGTGAATTAAGGAGGCTGCAGGTCTGATTCCTGTTTTACCTTGACAATTTATCGAGGTTAGAATGTCGCCCCATATTATACTGCCTGAGTCAGTCTCCACAGAACATGTTGCGACCGCCACTTACCTGTTGAATTTACTTAAAAGTATCTTAAATCGCATTTCCAGTTTGGAAAACATGCACTGAGACGACAATTAACTGCATGATTTTATATCTGACTGATAACGCTGTATATTCACCGATGTTTCGAGGAATAGTGATATTGGCATCTGCGTAACACAGGTGTGCACGAACACCACAACATGTGATCGGCAGTATTTTTCCCCCGCAAAATATATGTTGGGGTACTGAAATAGGTGTAATAGCGCAGGCTACCTGGTAGACGGTCATAAATAAAAAAAAACACCGAGACAAGAGAAAAAAAACGAAAAAAGAACTACACTGTGTTCTGTTGTCCATTTTTCTTTTTCGTTTTATTTTTTTTATTGTCTTGGGATTGTATAAGTATACCCTTCTAGGACACAAAAGTTGGCTAGCTCTCTTGGATATTTTTGGTCCCTTTTTGATTGTTTTTAGGATGATCTTTTTAGACTTTGAGGAGCGGTGCAGAAAATGCTCAAATGCCAAAAAAAAAAAGGGTTACTTGGTCGGTGAGCGCTTGATTATGAAATTGTGTGAATCGTCATTTTATTGCTAGAATATAAAACACATTTTCGACTCTGATGTATCATTTGTGGATATAGCTGAGCGAGTTTTACTTGCGCAACTTGTTACAGTGGAAGTATAACGAAACACACGTTTCTTCAAGGTCTCATGTTTCCATGTAGATTTGACGCACTCGTGGAGAGGAGGATAGTGACCTTCCCATTGAAAGCGCCGTTTCTATTGACACATGGCAGTTTGTTTTTCATAATGTTAGGCATGCTCGTTTATTCAATTATTGACTCGTGTTTTCTTTCTGTTTGCTTCGATAGGCTCGCCGCGAGTTCTTGCATAAGCGACAAGCGGCGTCCACAATCGCTGCCTTTTTTAGAGGATGGAAGGTTGTATACAACATTCTTTTCCGTTCTTTCCTTTGATTTGTCTGTTTCCCTTTCGTGTATGGTCGCTTTTTTGTGTTATCTTCACTCTCTTTATGAAAGAGTTAAATGAACTTGTTGCCTCTTTGTTACGCGTCTTTTGTTCGAGCGCCCAGTATTGCGTCATACCTAGATGTCAATCCAATAATTACTTCTTTTTTTGTATCTTAGCGAGTGACAATTAGCGCGAAATCGAATTTCACTATAACTTCGAAATATCTTTAACAATTATTTTACTTCTTTTAATTTCCCGCAGATAGCACGATGGACCATTTCCTACGACCTGCAGAGAACATCGTTCATCCACACTCTAGGAAATAGGGGGTGTATTGTTCCTTCTCCCATATGTAACAACCCGAAACAACAATCCGAAGTTCAGTTCATATACGTCGAACAGACGATACCAATATTCAAGAGCGGCTTGATGGTCGACCGATACAAATTATTAAAATAGCTAATCTACGCATTAATTGCTATAATAGAAAAATCAGTCTTTTTTTTTTTTTGGCCCTGCGGCAAAACCTTATTGATTTTTGTTCTTCTGGTCTTCGATGCGCCCATTAACTGTTTAGCACGTTATATCCAACAGCTATCAAGCCGCTTGTAAACCTTGGTATCATCAGCTCGAGGTCAATGGACTGAACATCTAAACGTAGTTTTGGGGTGTTACATATGGGACAAGGGGTCTACCCCTATACGCCCCATATATTTCTAAGAGTGCAGCAAAATATGGAGTTCAATGTAGTCAACGATAGATTAAGAAACGCAAGGCTTAGGTACATGTTTCTTAATTCATTACTCGGTTTTCGGCGTTCTTATTTTCAAATTCAAGCATCTCATTTGCTGCATGAGCAACATTGAAATGTCCGGGACTCGTCCCTGCCTCTGCGTTTCATAAACTGTCGATGATTATAAAAGGTTTGACTTCTCTCGGGCAGATTTGGGCAGGGCTAATGATCATGACGCTTGGCCTTCTCGCTCTTCCTACACAGACCATACTTTTGTGTGAGACCGTTTCTTTTTTTCAGATTTAGTTGTTTGCTTGGCGTTCTCCACAGGTCGCAGTTACTGAGCGATTTGTCATAATCCTTATGAAAACCCAATTATGGCAGTACACGTCTATTATAAAGATATTTTAATGTAGAAGTACCTTTTTTCTGTTTGCTTTTAAATATTCGAACCTTTTTTTGTTGTTGTTGCTTGTTCGCCTTTTTTTTTCGCAGTATTTCTTTCACAAAGCAAAATGTTCGTTTGCTTTGTGAAAAATTGAGTAAATCAAGAAGGATATTGATTTTAGCAAGTTCGTTTTATCGTTGCGCTTTTTTTGAAAATTTATGACTGACAGCAACAGAACTTCGAGACAAATCCTTGACATTGTTTTCTTTGTTATAGGCAAGAGGAGAATTCGAGAGACGGAAAAGATGTTTGGTAATTGTCTGTCTTCACACTAACGCACGATGTCCACGTGGCGTTTGCTCCTCATTCTAACACAAGCGTTAAATTTTTGCATTCGCTGCATTAATTAAGCGTCCTTTAACATTCCTGCATGCCTGACCACAAATTTGATAGCCGCCCGCACATACAATAAATGCCTGTACAGCTAACAAAATCTTATAAAAATAGTAAAGCTTTTGATTAGATCTAGCATAAGCTTCGCATCAAATACTTGTAATAATCAGCACGAAACGGCTGAATCCGACGTAACCGGTAGTCATTGAATTAAATCAAAGTGAATGGCAGTAAATATGATATTAAACGTCATTTTTATTCCTTAAAAAAAAAACTTTAATATTATGAATGAATGTGGGATGTAAAGTGAAAAGTATATCTTTCGCTTTCATATATAAACAAAAGCTAGATGCCAAAATGTAATCGGTGTTTATTTTTGCACTTAGTGTACCTAGGTATAAAGCGATTTAAATGGTTTTAAAAAGAGCGAAAAAAAAACAGGAACAAAGAAAAAAACACATAGCACACGGACTGGCGCTAACTTTCAACTGATTTAATAAACTCTCCATCAAGCAATCCACCCGCCTGCAGTGCCATTACCGTCACATCATCCTAAAATGTTTATGTCCTTATGGGGTGGTGCTGGTAACATAGGCGGGTGGACTGCTGATGAAGTGTTCATTAAATCAGCCGAATGTTAGCGCCCGTCCATGTTGTTTGTGTCTCCTTCGTTCAAGTTTTCTTTTTTTTAAAATACCACTCTTATGAAAAATCAACTAGCTCAATCTTAAGTTTTAAGCTAGAAAGTGACTATATAACTCCCAGGAAAGAATATATTGTTTTTCTCGTACTAACCTTAGTAAAGTGCTTTCGAGGATGTGAACGTTTCTTGATGTTGAGGTGAGGTTAACGCAACAATTGATTCCTTCCGTCGTGTAGACACAACAAACTCACAGTGCGAAAAAAAAACCGCAATTTTTTATAGCGCTTTTTTTTAGTCTGAGGCATAGCGTATAACGTTTTTTTTTCCCACAATTTGATGTTTTCAGGCGGTTTTTTAGATTTATACGGCTCTGTTTTTAAATTATCAAAACGTGCTTCTTTCATCTTTAAAACCAAACAAAAAGCCACTAAGCTAAAAAAATATTCTACGTCCTCGAATAGTGCACAGACACCAAAAACAAACTTTTCCTGACCAAAAAAAAATTAACAAAAAAAAAAACAGAAAAGGAAGAAACACTAGACAAATTAGACGTTTTTCGTTTCCCAGTTGAAGGTATGTCGCTATACCCTCGAGGTATGACGACACTATAATTTACGATGTAGATGAGAAATTTAACCCGCGCAGTACCTCTGCTGGCCCGGGGTCTTTAACATACAATGTGCAGTAGCGATACACGAACGTACGCCAGTACAATGCTCTTTTAGATCGAAGCGGGCAGTTTGAACCCAGGATCACTCGGTTCGGCACCGCGAACTTTCGCTGCACGTTCTCCGGGCTGCGGTGTGCTAAAGCATTCGGCCAATTCCCTTGGTTGGCGCTTTGAAATAAAGACATATTTAGAAATAACTTTGAACTTACAATACGTCTAGCGACGTAAATAGTGCTTTAAATATATATTTTTTTTAAACTTCATTCTGGGACATACACGTCCTGCCCAGGTACTTAAAGTATGTTCCTGCTTTTTTTAAAGATTATTATGTTTTAAGTTCGACTATGACTTACTCTTTAGCGGACGTTTCGCGCCTTCACACAAGGATTAAAAATTACCCTAAAGATTGTTCAGAACGCGATGTTCAAAGCAGCCAAATCTTAACGTTTTTGCGCCAGCATCCGCCATGAACAGAGGAGCGCAATGCTCAGCTACATGTCGTGTATTTAGTTCTTGGCACGACGTAGTTAACTTCGCATTTGGGTGACTAGACGGGCAACTAGGGCGACCGACTAACTTCCCGGTATGCTTTTTCTACCTGGTGTATATCACTACCAACGAGCCAGCTGCAAATTACCTCAGCTACATATTGCGTCGTTTTTGCCCGTCAACCACACTTCATAGATTACGTGTAATTGAAGTTTGCGCAAAATGCTATTGATTTTTGCAGTGAAGCAATAGATGAGTGACGTTTGTTCAGACACGAGTTCATGCGAAAAAAAAGCGGCACTTTAATCTTTTTTATTGCATTGGATAATACCCAGCCCGTGCCTTAGAGGAAACGGTTCAATCAATTACAGCTGAAGAAAAGCGGGCTCTGGCGACTGTCGAGCATCTTAATATTGCGCCGAGGCCAATACCGTATTTACTCGAGTAATAGCGGCACTATTTATGATCCAGACCTTTACGTCTACTGTCCCGCAGAACACATATACAGCCAATCATCGCGTTGCGCATAAATAGCATAGGGAATAACTAGATCGAGAACACGATTCGCCACTCTAAAAAAAGTCAGTGGAGGCAGTTCACCGAATGACGATGCCGAAACATATGTTTAGACCAAAAAACGCGGTGACTGAGTTGTGACATTAAGCAATCCAAGCGTGACGTTTTGCATTGCGTAATGTAACAACTCAGACTGCGTTTTTTGGTCTAAACATATATTTCGGCATCGTCATTCGCTGAGCTGACTCCGTAAGTTGCGGTGATTGGCTCTCCGAGTGTTGAGCGGGAAAGTAGACGCACAGACGTTTTTTAGAGTGCCTACAAATGCAATCGTCACAGATGGTATCTTCGCACGAAGACGTTATCTCTGCCCTGTAAGCCGCTGGAATCATAGTGTCGATTGCGGTAATTGGCAATCGTCGTGCTCCACGGAAAATGAAACCCTCAGGATTTTTTCATAAACAGTGCGGCTATTACTCGATTAGATACGGTATTATTGTAGTATTCTCCGATAAAAACGTCCAAAAATGAAGCAGGAAGCAAATGATGTGAATATAATATAACCGCGACCTGCGTTTCTCGCGTTGTCCGCGATAAATTGCGGCCACAACAGGTTCAACAATCAGTCGGGCGTTTCAAATGTTCGACTACCTTCTCATATCAAGGTGCAGAGGTCAGGTTATTTATGTCGTGTGACAGGTAGTTAAAAAAAATGGGGGTTCCTTATAAGCCAGGCAGCGCCGCCAGTCGTCGTCAGGCAGCACCGCCTCTGCCTCAGAGCTCTGGGTACGGTATCGAACCCGAGGACTCAAGCGCCACCTGCGTCGCGTAAGCTTCAGATGACACCGGCGTTTCGTTGCATGTCAGCTAGGGCAATCTCTCGATATTCTGTTTTATGATTGTGCCGGTTGCCCAGTTTCGGCAACACGGTGCAGCTTGAATTGTGAAACACTAGTGCAGGAGGTCCATAGCCGAAAGGACAGCGCCCACATCCGCCAATGTTTGGCGCTCATGCTGTAGCGTTAAGTCTCGGGAGCATTGTGCACATGTGGCTCTTATATTTGGTGGGTAACACACACCAGTTACGTTAGGCACCGCTTAACGAACTTCGACAAGTTTATGATTCCTTCCAGCTCACTCTTTGGGCAAACAAAACGGTATTCATTGTCTGAAGGTTCCTGACACGAGTGTGTGGGTTTTAGGATGGCTAGAAAAAGCGACGAGTAAGGTTTATCGGTGACTTCCCATCATATTTTACCGCAACCATAAAGCATGCTACCTAAAGTGGAAGAATTAAAGGGAAAAAAATGACATTGGTGCTTACATTTGGAAAGCCCGAAACAATTTGAACTTTGAACTCCATGCTTTCGTGGAAAAAAAGAAAATGTCTAATTTCAAACATGGCGTATTCGCGTTCTTTATTGTTTTCTGGTTTTTCACGGGATTCTATAACTGAGGATGCTATATCAGCACGAAGCAAGCTGTGTGTGAAATAACGATACAGCCTCAGACAAGTTCACGGTTCAATTAAGTTATGTGAATGACTCTGTCAAGCCACATTATTTAGGCTAAATTAACACGGCTGATCACTAACTATACTTTTCAGATATAGTATCTCCCTCATTTCGTTTTGAACAATGACTACAGGGATAATATATCCACGACAATTTATGCTAACGACTACGGTGTGTGAGTTTTCAACGTGCTTATTGCTATATTGAAGGCGTAGAAACTCCGTACTCGGTAGACAAGTAAAGGTGTGTTGATATCGATGCCCAATTAGAGACGCATTTACCTTCAAAATTACGGCCGTAAACAAATGATTTACACACAAAGTAATGAACTGAGTGCCAGCAATTTTTTACAGGGTTGTCTTTTAGGTGGTGCATTTATCATACTCAAGCTTTATGAGTGTAGGTTTTAAGAAAACAAAGCAAACAGAAATAACTTTTTCTTTTTCCTATGCAGAGGGAAGAAAACGACAGAAAAGTTCTAGTTGACGCTGCTCCTCACAGATGGCAGAACATAAAAAAAATTTCAGGCTATATTTTTTTTTAACCTAAAACCTACACTAATAAGATTGGACTATGACAAATGCACCGCCTAAGAACACCATTGCAAAACGTTTCAATGCACTTCGCTTACTAATTTCCTTTTACGATTTATTTTACGGCTGAATAGCGTTGGAGAATACTGCGTAGAACGTTTGGGTTGTGTTACAGCGGTTGTATATGATGCCTGGAGAGCGCGTCTCCGGCTGGTGTGTTTAGCGTCCTATCCCGCGACGCACCTGCATCACAAAGTGGCCCCCCACGTGGCAACAAATGGCGTCACAGAAGCAGGAGCGTCATGGTGTCGGATGTCGCGATCCTTGTGGTTTATGGCTAGAAGTCCCGGCTGAAAGTACGATGCGAACGTCAAGAGTGTCGCTATCGTCGCAGCGACCCAATTCCTGACTGCCGAAGCTTCCATTGTCTGCCAAGCTAGAGAGCAAGCAACCTGGCTCAGAACAGGCGTCTGCCACAACCACGACCGCTGCCGTCACACCACCAGGATCGCGGACGGCGACAGCGTAACATTTCAATGACGTCATCAGGCAGAAATTGAGAAGCCACGTTTTAGGAAGTGGTAACCAGACCAGTAGGAGACGCGTTAGAACCACCAGAGCGGTAGACACTTGTTAGATAATTGCAATGGCCAGCTTGCTGTAATCTTCCGGGCATCCAAGCTCATAGATAAAATAGTATGTAAACATTTTATTTTAAAAAAATACTCAATATTTAATGACATTACAGGCACATCAGATATGAAAATAGGTTCCATTTTTAAGCACCTGGCGCCCAAGGCGTGTATAGTTGTTTCCGTATTTCTAGTAAGTAAGCTATGACAACAGCGTAGATTTCGGTAAGAATAACCACACAACCAATAGGTTGCAATTAAAGCACCTTAAAAGTCCCTTTCATAAAAAGCTAGGCTAGCCTGGCAATGCTAATAAAAAATGAACACAGGAAAGCAAGCGTTAGAAAAGCGATTTGAATCAATCCTTGCTCGTGTGACTTCTTGGGAGGGCGGACCAGGCAGGGACCGATTGGGCAGCAGTATAGTAGAGCGGCCTACACAACTGGCGCCCCACGTTGGGCGCCAGTTGTGTGGGCCGCTCTACTATACTACTGCCCAATCGGTCCCTGCCTGGTCCGCCCTCCCAAGAAGTCACACGAGCAAGGATTGGTTCAAATCGCTTTACTGTTCGGCGTCTTGGTTCTGGGCCTGGCAGTCGCTGTCGTTGTCCTGACCGTGCCTGGCGGAATCCTCGTGCACTCTGTCACGCGCACCGGGCCGGCGGCCACCGCTCCTGCCCCCTCGCGCGCCGTCATCCTCCTCGGCTTCCCATACAGTATGCGAAGTTTAAGAACGTCTTGACAAGATGTCATAAAGTTCTTTTTTCTGACAAGATGTCATAAAGTTCTTTTTTCTGACAAGATTTCTGTAAGAAGAAAAATTATCCCGTCTATATTTTCCCCACTTTGGTTCTCAACATATGCGGTGCTTTTTCATTTGCTTTTCGGTGTGTATTGGTTAAATAAGAGCATTTTTATTTAACGACGCGACGGCAGCGTGTGAAATGTAGCAGCGACGCACTTTCGTATTCCTTCAAGGTACAAAACACCATCCGGATTTTACTAGGTTCTCTTTTAAAAATGAGTTTCCACAAAATAAACGTGATCAACAAATCCAAATGATAAACATCGCAAGACGCATGAAGTTCGTTGCTGAAAACGACGAAATACATTTCCGAGAGAAAACTGATTTCTAGAGCGATTTAACCTGAACTTCATCTGTCTTTAGCACGCCCCTGCTTCTGGAGCTGAAATAATGTCAATTTCCAGGCGCCAGTGAACCAGCCATAACTTGATGGCTATTGTAAAACTAAGACATTAATGTTTTGTTTGGATGATCTTTTTTTTTATATGGCCCGTCATGTGAGGGTAGAGATCGGTGACAAATCCCGGGAATGCGTTTAAACCAGTAATAACGAGAGACGAATAAAGTTGCGTGTTACTCGCAAATTTAGTTATGGTTAATTTTTTTGTAAATATAATTTCGCATATTCATTATATACTTTATAATCAAGCTATTCAGACGCCCAAGAAGTCTTTTACGAAAGGCGACGGAGCAATCTGGCTTATTTTGATGAATCGTTTTACGAACGAGTGGCCAGGGGCTCTATATTGAAAACTCGGCAAGAAAGTCAGCAAGATCGTCCACCGCGCGATTGGCCAACGCCGCGCCATGATTGGCCAGTGCCAAGGTCAAACGCGGCATTGGCCAGTCGCGTCGATTGGCGATCTCGCGGGCTTGGCCGCCAAGTGTCCAACATAGAGCCCCAGATCTAACACAAATTTAGTTATTGTTTCAGGCTAAAATTTTACCATTGCATTTGCCTTTCAGCTGGACATGGTAGCAAGAGGGCAAACCTTGTACCCTATTTTCTTCTCACTATCTTGTATACTAAAAGGCTTTGCTGCTTTTGACAAAAACGTGGCATCTGTGCGTATCTTGCTCCTTCATAATGTGTCTCTCAGCATAAGGAAACTGGCGTAGAAACTAAGCGTGCGAACAAGAGTAACATGCACCAACGACATATTTGACCCTGACTTCAGAGGGCGCTATCTTGATCTAGGTGCAGCAATTGTGCGAAAATACAAATTACTCGCTAAGGTACCTCGGTTACATGACAAACTACAAAGATTGATAAAAACTAGGCTGACTTTTTCTAGGTGCCTAAAATGAAGAAAGGCGCTCACCTTGCTCAAAGTTCGATGGTTGGCCAGGGAGGATCTCGCGCGCACGCCAAATCAAGGAACTCTGCCCTCGCGGTCGGCGCGAGCGGGGGAGTCTGCGGCGGCCGCAAACTGCATCAGTCGCGATTGCCTACAGCAGTGCTAACGGTTTTCGTCTCGCCCCTTCACTGTTTCTGCCACGCTTGGCGAGCATTTATAAACGTGTTTTACATGGAAAAGTGCCTGCTTTCAAATATTTTTATATCATTCAATTGAGAACGCCAACAGTGGCGTACCAACTTGTTTTTGAGTAAGAGGCAAACCTGAACCCCCCCCCCCCCCCCCCCGCACCCGCATGGGCGGGGCGGTCCCTTGGTATGCCCCCTCCCCCTCTGAGAACTGGGGGGGGGGGGGGGGAGCGCAAGCGCCCCCCCCCCCCCCCCCCCCCGGTTGGTACGCCCATGAACGTCAAGTTCGCTCCTCGAAAAGACGAAAGCAGGAACCCATTTAGTGTTAGAAATTAACTGAGCTCACACGTCCCTCACTGATGGCGTGACGTTGAAGTAGTTGGGTGGTAGTCACGGTGGTGGTAGTACAGCTGTACTCACTGACAAGGTGAGAAAGGCAGAGAGGAGCTCCAGTTGTTTCCTGCGCGAGCTTCATACTTTCCACAATGGTTCGGCGCCTCGCGCACTTCGAGCGCGCGCGCGCAGTCAATGCACTATGGTAGGCAAGGAGCGCGTGTTGGATCCCGTGCGTTCGAGAGATATTCCCCGCCGTTCTCGCTTTCTCATCGACTATAACAAAGATACCTACTGGTTCTGATAGTTTTTTGGTTTCAGAGCGTGCGCAGAGGAGTTTTGTGACAGGCGTCGGTCGATTTGACTGGCTCTAAGCTGCGTCCATCCTCTACTTTTTCTTTAAATAGAGAGCTCTTGCTTGCACAATTGACGTTGCGTTCACCTACCGGCAATAGCCGCGCGAAAAGCACTGCTTGCCCTCTCCGACACACAAGCGCACCGCGTGTGCCTGCCGAGTCCCGCCAGTGTGCACGAGCCCAGCATGCGTTCCTCACCGTCCCGCCGCTTTGCGTCTCGCACTACCGTTGGCGGCTCCTATGCCGAAGCGCGTGACGTGGCCGTGTATATGTGTGTGTGCATGGACATGTGCAAGACGAGGGAGCAGTTCCACGACGTCGGGCAGTCGAGGCGAAGGGAGTGGGCCGCCCGCGTCCTCGCCCGGTGCTACCGCTTCTCGAAGGTGAGCACGGACGCTCGCTTCCTCAGGCATGGTCTGCGATGCACCAGTGCATGCGCGATTGCACTCCGATGCATGTTCACCCAAAAACGCGAAGCTACGTATCATACTGACAGTGGGCATGCTTCCGCTATGCAATCGGTTTCGAACTAGTTCCCTAGGACGTAATGTCGTATAGCTCAACATAATCTTGTCATGGCACATCCAGTCGTTCAAGTCACCAATAAAACTCAGTTTGACGGAATGGATTTAATACGGAAACACCCAGACATCCGCCTTAAAAAAGCAGAGTTACCATAACCTTCGGTGCGTCAAAGCAAGCTTCAAGGGATGTGCCTGGGTTAAGTCATCTACTTGTATTGCAGGTTTTTGGCATACATCCTCATGAAGAAGTGCAAAATAACAACGATTGAGGTTTTCACAAATAAGATTTGTACGTAACAAGGTGTTGAATTGGGTGAGTTGGTAAAAGTTTGACATGGTGGGTGTAACAACTTCACGTGCGTACGTAGTTTGCACGTAGTTTGTGGCATCTCCTCAGGCCTGTACTGGCAACTTAGTTCCGTTCCGACCTGCTTCATTCCTTACGTGTTCTGGCTACCAGTAACCGTGCATTGGAAGCAGGTTGGAGAAACATTGTTGCCATACTTGAGTGATCACCAGTGAGCATTCCGCTACGTACAGATGTACTCAACTTCCGCTAGTCAAACTTCATACCGCGACCAACTATACTCTCGTCCATGTTGCAGGTTGATGCGTTTACTGCCTTAGACATTGTGCATTAAGAATCTCAATGGGAGGTGTACTGTTTTCTTTTCGGGTGTTCGTTCTCATGGAATGCTACTGCCAACAACCGTGCTACCTCAAGTAATCCTGCGACCTCTGTGAATAGAAATATGAGGGTTCCTCAATTCCATAAATTTCGTAACTTCAAGCCAGCAGGAAGATGACACCCCCTTATTTTACACATTTTATTTTAATCCAGTTATTTTCATTCGTTGTGACGCTTATGAACTGCCAATGGCTTACCAACAATGCAGGAAAATATTAGTAATGGGCTAATAATGGTTCAAACACTGGGGAACTATAACGTTAATGTGAATATTGATTTCACTTATAATATTAGATGAATGTTGCAAAAGTGTCATTGACTTAGTTGCATTAACGCCGTTACCAAGAAAGGAGATATATCTTTGAAACTCTTTCGAAAGGATGAGTAAATATGCATGTGTCCATTGCTCCTGACAAACAATACCGAGTCGCTGGGCTGTGTAGGATTTGTAATTGGCGCAGCATTGTTCAAATTATCCTGCTTTGGGGTCGGATGTTTACGGCACTAGTAAATATGTACCACGGTGATTTGTAAGTTAAGCATTATTTTGCACTAAACGAGAGGGCTAAACTTTGAGATTAAACTCACTACGATTGAGAGTATCGCACTGCATGTTACCACCACGCTAGAACTTGGAATCAGATGGCTTTACATCTCAAGAACATTTTGTGCACATCGAAGCATTTTCAAAAGGAGCAGCTAACCTTTTGAGCTGTCATTCCTTAAAAATCCTTTTGATGCTAGGTCATCCAGCGACATATGACGTCTAATAAAAAGTAAAATTTCGAACGACAGGCTTTGATCAATTTGTAAGTGGTATTCACTGGCCCCCATCGTTGCGTCGGCTGCTGGTAAACGCTAATCAATAGCGAACATGCAAAACGGACACACAACAAGCAGAAATGGTATAACATTAAACGTTTCCTTTTCAGTCGGGTGCAACTAAACTCCTGCCCAACGTATGCACTAAACGACAACGACATTAAGAATAAGGACCAGCGCCTGCGTTCGATTTATATAGCCTTTTTACCATATCCATGTGCATTTATGAAAGACGGGAAAAATGCCTGTTTGTTCGTTTGTTTATTTTCTTGTTGGGATTTTTGCTCTATAAAGAAAGTAAAGAATATCCAGCTATATATGGAGTTTTTTTCAGTCTTATCCAAAACTTGTCGAGACGTATATTTCTCGATGTGCAAAAATTTATATTAGCGTATGCAAAAGAGAATGTAACGAGCGACTCCGTTTGTCTGAAAACATGTGTAAATTGAGAAGGTTTTTTGTGAAAACAAAAAACTCATATTTTGCGGGCTATCTGGTCGTAGAATGTTCAAGGAACTTTGTTGAAGCATATCAAAAATCAAATAAGTTTCTAAATCAATGCTAATTTTACTTCCCACTTTCGTCAACTTGTGTGCTCAGAAGATAACTTATACATCAATATGTGATCATGAATAACTAAATTGTGACAGGCGTACTTATGGAAGCTCCAAATACTATTACACCTTTTGTTCCCACCATAAGTGCAACTCTGCAAGGTCTGCCGTCATCATTGAATGTTTTAACCTTCAATTTAGTTAAGAAGTTTTAGTAAAACACGCGGGAAAAATAAAAATATAAAATTTAGAAATATGCTTATGGTAGACAATTCGCTTTATAGGTTTAACTCGGCCCATCAATTTTTGTGGCTGATGTGATGGGTCTATTCGGAGGCTATTTGGGCCGTCAGGCGAGACAAAAAACTTCCCGATGTGTTCATTGTTTTATGGAAACATTGCTGTCACCTCTAACATAACACTGTAACAATCTGACGTTCTGGCACTAGATAAGGGATTCATAGTCTTCTGCTAAAAAGCTTCTCAAAGTACAAGGCGAATTTATAAAAGTATTGCAAATATTGGGGCCTTTGTTGCGTTACCAATTTGGTCACGTGTCAGAGTTTCGTAAATAAATCTAATGCTGTGGGAGATATGGCTAAGGACGCGCAGCTTTATTTTTGTGTGTTTTACTTTGAGATACGTAAAACATGTTCTTCTTATTTATATACCCAAACTGACTACTTGTTAAAAGTTTCATTGACACCAACTTTCAGTTCGAGGTGTCTCATGTGTGTTCGGGCGTTACTTACATTTTTTTCTTGTACTGTCTTCAAAAATTTGCCAAGTGCACTGAACGGTATACTTCACTTTCGCCGGTTCTTTAAAATCGTTGGCAAAACTTATTGGTTTCCATACATAGGGTGTTTAAGCGAAGACTTAAAAACTTTTCTACCATAAAACGGGTTGAGGAAAAAAAAATTTTTTTGAGAACAATCTGCAAGCTATGGCGGATGTCAGGGACTGCGAAAAACATACAAATCACTTAAATATTTATCAAAAATTTACAAATTTGTCTTTTAAGTAGTGGAAACAAAAACATCGTTTCACTTAGAGATTTGCTAAGCGTCATTGAAATTCACTAAATCATTAGACGTACACAAAGTACGTGTGAAGCGCGGGAGTGCGTTGAAGCTAGCACTCGTGCAGCAGGTACAAGGCTGGTAATAAGAAAATGCGGATAATAAGGATATAATTCGGGTTTTCGCATCGCCAGCAGTGCCTGTTGCGAAAGAAGAGCACTATTGGATATTTTCTCCTGATTCATTTGATACGTCAGGAAAGTGCCATATCTGCCATTTTAAATTAAGACACATTACATTCCCTTTGTTGCTTTGCGCTTCTCTCACCAGAGAATTGTGAAATAGGTGTTACAATTCCCTGATTTACGCTTACGCATGCTATGACCTTAGGCCTGTGCATTTTCGTGTTATGCAATATTCGCTTGTTTTGTCTCGTAAATACTCCTTAACCATGTGCTTAGGTAGAAATAGTATTCATGCATGCGTGTTTTTATGCCTAAATCGCTATCGTGCAAGCCTGCCGATTTTTATGAAGTTTATAGTTTTGTAAATTAGGTTTAAAATAATATTGATTGTGCACGTATGAAAATCTTATTCCGAGAACCTATCTCACAAACATTATAATACTAAAAAGAAAGAATAGAAATAAACGCCACAGAGAAGCCGGTAAAATGTTTATTGAATTGTAAGTAAGCAGGTTCACTATTCCCACGTAAAGCTTTTGATGACCATTCTTTCTTGTTGACGATTGAACCCTCATCTTTATTTACAGAAAAAAATTTCTCTCCGCTTAAGAATGAATAACACACTGTTTCCCCGGAGCAGTTCATTTGAAGCGGATGTCATACTTTACATGTTTAATATTACAGCTTTCTTTCAACAAGCCTCGAAGACCTAACCAATTTCAACAAATGGTTAAAATGAAGCATGCCAAAAAAGAAAAATAATGAAAAACTGTGCTGGCATGTTGTTTAAACAACTAACCTGTTGATACTGAAATAATACACTAGACATTTAACCGCTTGCATAACTTTACCTGTTTATTTTCGCTTATATTGACGAAAAGGTTAAAACTTTATTAAATATTTAAAGAAAACGTGTTGTACAAAACCCAGAATGCTGATCATAACTGCTTTTAATTTTTATGCTTTTTCTATTGCTTGTGAGCAAAGTGCTGATACTTTGCGCGCTTTCTAAATGACATCTTGGTTTAAACAATTCCCAGCACCAAACTCTAAGTGACGGCCTCACTTAATGTTAACATATTTTACGTGTGGCCTGGTCTAAAGTTTGCTGAAATAACGACTTTCCGTTTTGTTTGTTAAAAGAAAAATCTTTAGCGGAAGTTGCGACGAGTCTTTAGGCGCCTGCATCAACTAAGTGGCTGAACATTCTGAGTATTTCAGCTTTCTACATAGATACACAACTGTTCTTTACATGAAACGTCGTAGTTACTTAGAAAGCAGTGTGGTCTGTCTAGACTTCCAATAAGCTATTTATATTGCATCTGCCTTTCTGGAATCCCCTCGTCATTTTCTGTTTCTGAAGATCATTTAATTCTCCTTAATACATTTGTTCTTGTCTATCACGTAGTTGTATACATAGTTATATTTATCACGCACAAAGCTTCCACAGCACCTTTTTGACAAAATGCCTTGAATGGTCATAAGTAACAGTAATATACGTGGTCACTGACCTACAATGAAATTGACGCGCTCCCAAACTAGAGTCAAGAATACAGGATACGGAGAGGGAAGATCTAACCTTTGCTTACGCCAATATTCAGTGTCTTCTTTTCTTTCAATAATATCGGATAGACTTTGCCCACGTTAGGTTTGGATCTAGAGATCTAAAAAAGTGAAGTCAATTGCTTAGTGGTTTATCTTACTTCTGTACTTTCTGTTAATATTCCGTTAGCTCTGACAACGTCAGCGTACCGCGCCAAAAGTTAGTTTCGCCTTCGTCAGAATCGGGGGACCTGTTGTGAAGCATGATGCAGTTATAAAGCAATGAGCATGAAAGCACCGCAATTCGGAGAATCTTTAAGCAGCTGAGGGTGCCTTTCAGCGTCGGCGGTACCTGCTGTGGCTGGCACACAACCTACCCTCCGAGTCACCCCTGGACCGGTCGTGGCCGCCGGCCCCACGCTTCCTCCATACAACCAGTCACATCCTGAAAAAGATGTACCACAAGTGGAGGGTGGGTAGATGTACCACCAGTGTAGTAGGCCTCTCGTGGAAATTGGATTGAACTAAGACAACTCACGTGTGGCGTTTTAAAAAGTTGTTTTTCATTGCAGTGGAATGCTTCTGCAGTTTATTTTATACTTTAATAAACCAATAGAATACGACTAGGAATTGCCCCCCCGCCCCCCCATCTGTGGGTCAAAATAATCCAAGATATTTTCTCTGCTTTACCATAACCTTAAACCTTGTTTCATTTTATCTATCATCTTGGAGCTCCTTGTTAAAACTACTTTTTTATATTTCTCTGTACCTTCACTCCGACTTTTAAGATAAGTCTTCCTTGCGTCACCGATTCTTTACTTCAAGTTTCGATTTCGAGCAAAAGTTGATTTTGTTCTAGTTTATTTAGTCAGCCGTTTTACAGGCAATGATTCTTTGGTAAACAATTGCTCTTTCACGACCTGTGTGCATATTTCCTTTCCGTGCATCGTGTATCATTCTTTTTAGACCTCAACTTCCCTTTTGCCTGGAAACACAACCAAAGAGATTGAGCCTCCTGGAAAACATTGGTGCTAATAACATTTCAAGCATCAACCACCCCTTATTTTGTAGGGAGTTTGTGTAGCGAGTAAACTATTCAATGTAGTAGCTGCCAGAAGCAAAAATAAGATGTATGTAAAACTATATGTACTATCACGATCAATATGAGTGTGAGCACCTCTCCGCGTGGCGCCCGGTACTATCAGTACCACCTATCGCTTTTCCCATGAAGTATAAAGGTGCTTAGCGTGCGAGACACGTTGCCTACAGCGATCGTTTCACCACTATGCACTTCCGGATCGTCTGCTAGCGAAGAACGATCGGCACATCCGCGAAACTGATAACCACTAACGCAGAGCATTTTCTTGCCATGTGCGCCAGCAAAAATACCTTATATAAAAATTTCTGCAGGGTAACCTTTTTCTTATCAATTTTAGTAAATTGTTCCTTTGACTCCGATAGCAATCTCCGATACTCCGCCGACGGCTTTGAGCCTGCATCATATTGTTATCGGAAGTATCCGAACAATCGAGTAAAGCTGCCGATTATTCACTTCGCGTGAGTTTTGCGATAGCAAAACTCCCCGAATCTCCACACGCAAGAAGTTAGAGCGGTGCAGGCGTACGTGAATTCCGCTCCCTGGATCATAAAAAGCAACGTGACAGAACGTAAATCAATCGCAGACTTCCCGAAGCAACTTCGGTGTCACTCCGAGCCTTTATGATGCGATAAGCAATGCACCACTTTCAGCAGCTTATGCATAATCCACGCGAGGAAAATCAGTCGTGGAAGACATATTACAATTGTTTGCCCCGTCACGCACACACCCGCGCGAGCGCCACATTGCGCCCGTACTTCAAATTGCGGATGACAGTGTCGGTACAAGTTGATGAGTCGGAACTGAAAGGCGGCACAACGAGCCCAAGAATCTACTTGTCTCGATCCCCCTTGCATCATAGCTTTACGGGGCATTCTATAGGGGGTGCTGATAGTACTGCGGGCCGCACGGAGCGGCGTTTACACTCCTATTGATCGTGATAATACTTTCAGTCTTGTTAATGAGGGACAGTAGAGATCTTAGATAAAGGATCAATTATTTAACTACACACCTCAAGGCCAACTCCTAACACAATTTTCTCTTGCACCACACTCTCCCAGACAGCCAGCGTAACGAAGGAAGAAAAAGGGGAACTGAGTATGGGAAGGAATTAAACTACCAAGAAAAAAAAAAGAGGGGAAAGCGCGAAATTCGTACATCGACGGTTGAACTAACTTAAACAATATTCTAATGCTAGAAGTTTGAGCCCCAGTCTTAATTCATTCACCCGGGAGTCAGACAAAAAACAGCTTTGAGTTACTTCAAAGTGTAGGATTTTGACCAGCTCACCTGTGCCCTCGCCACATTATCACTGGTGTGATTGTTTTTTCTCTCGCAGTGTTCCAAGTACAGAATGAGGTTTGACCAAACAGCTCGAAATCGAATGCGAGAAAAGGTCACCGCGAGCATCATCTTTAGGGATCGGAAGGCTTCCTACGCGAAAAGGTGAACAGTGGTTCTCGAGAATAGCTACATTTGTTTGCAATATAATATTGTTCATTCCCGGTATCCTCTTTGCGCCCTGCAGTGTATCTCACCCTTTTCGAGGGGACTATGTGCGCCTGCGCCAGAATGTCAAATGGAAAAAACTGGCCAGCGAAACCGGCGACCAGTACGTTGTCTTCGCGGACATCATCAGCAAGATTACGAGATCAAGCGGCAAGGTAAGCCTCTTTTTTTTACTTTTTTTTTTATTCGAAATTGTGCGATTTTGTATTCATTGAATGCTACCTTGGTAATAATGAAACGGACTACTCGAAACACAATTTTTTAAACAAGGGCACACCTTTGGTGGAGCGGTGCAATAGCAACGGGATTATTTGTGAAATAAAGAGGGTACTGCACGACATAACGAATATTTCACCGGGTTCCTGCTTCTAAAACAGTTTGTGTGTGTGTCGTTTTTGTTAGTGGTGCTTTAGTAACGGCGCTACACTCACACTTGTTCTCATATCAGATAAAATATCTGTGCTGCGTATTTGATCAAAGTCATAGCGCGATGCATTAAAGTTAATGATATAGTCAATCGCTCTATGTATAGGGGCTCATATATATGATATACAGTATATTATTTTCTAATTATCCGTATTAATCCCGCAAAGATCGATTACTAGCTGAACTTTGTCAGATAAAGCATGTAAATAGAATATTTTGTTGTACATACATGCATTTCGAGAATAAAACTTACCTGCGCCACGAATAAGAGTTAAAATTGTCATTAGATTGATTCCGTTAATTTTCATCCGTCACCGAAAACTCGTCCATTTCCTTTTAGTCAACTGTTGTCATTAGCGTGATGTAATCACATGACACCGACCAAAAAACAATGTACTGTGGCCACGTGACGGTGTCAAAAGAGACAGAAGTCACACGGAATCGCCTTTGGCAGCAGCCAGAGACACCAGAGAGAAGGCGTAGGTTTATCTAAGTAGTTCTGTCTCCAATACTCAATGCAGTCTCCAGAATTGCACAGCGGCACAAGCAACTTACTATTGTGAATAGTTTTTTTTCTAAGGAAAACAACAACAAAGATGTCTTAAGTTGTTTCGTAGCCGTTACTGGCATAATTTATATTATCAGTCGTATCTGACCGCTTCAGCTACTTTCCTTTTATTGCATCTGTAATTTCCCTAAAAGGCCCCTGAAAAAGTTTTTTAAACAGCCTTTTGTGACGCGCCTGTCAAAAAATGAATTTTACGTAAAAAAAAATGTTTTAGAGCAATATTGAGGGCGAGAGATTTATTTGAAATTCTGGGCGCAAACCCCATGACGTGACGGAATGGTCATTCGCTCTTTCCACCTCAACGTGAAGGCGAAGCCGATCCGCCTCTCCACGCGCCCGAAATGCCGAGAGAGAAAAGTGGAAAGGAGGTAACTACCGACTAAATCGCGCCTCGCGCAGTCAATATTGCTCTAAATCTTTTTTTTTTTTGCGTAATTTCTTTTTTACACGCGTGTTCAAATTAGACTGTTAAAAATATTTCATTTTTTTTTTTCAGATGCCCTTTAAGGTGTAACAAAAGGGAAATTCGTTTTTGCAGCTCATGGGGGACATCATATAACGAAGTCCTCTCAAAGCTGCCGATACATTTATGCCTCCAAGACGAGCTTCGCGGCTTCAGAGAACCGATTTCACATCAATGTCTTGTCTAAATATACCCGGGACATTTTGACAACTTTTTATTATAAATGCTATCCTCGCTTTAAAAACGTCCTATTGGTAGAAACGTGTTATTTGATACACATACTGGACCATATCTCTCTTGTGTCTTTCAGTGCGTCCAGGCGCTATTTGTCGTTAGCACCAACGCCATGCTGATCATGGACCAGCGAACGCTGCAGATCAAGTACCGCATTCCCGTGGGGGACATCTTTAGGATATCCCTCAGCCCGTTCTTGGATGACATCGCCGTGTTCCACGTTCGCACGGTGTGTTCAGCACTCTGCCCGACGCGTACATCGCGACGCTTCGGTGTCGGCCCCTTAATCGCAACGACGTACTGAGTCTTTTTGTTAGTAGGACAACACACAGGGACATGGACAAGGAACTGTAGGAACAGGACGAGCTTTGAAACAACAAATGTTTTAATCGACATAAATAAGAAAGATGTTAAATAAGTAGCCTACAAACAATACTAGAAAAAACAAGGAAATATCTGGGAATAATGCAGGAATGGAAATAATATAAATGAAAGGAAAATCCTATTTGATATGTTTGATATATAGTATCATTTATAGATTTCTCTTTCTGTTTTTCCTTCGTCTTGCCCAATAAAACGTCGGTTTTAGTCAACGCTTGCGCTGTCCCCGGTTCATCTTGTCCTTGTACTTCTCGTTTAGCGCTGTTTTTTTTTAAACTTATTTTCAACATGCGCAATAAACTAACCCTTCAGAACATTTTGACTACTCCTAGTTAGTCCAAAACTTTGAATTAACATTTTTTTCGATATATTGGGAACTACTAAGAGTCAGCCGTATCTAGTGTTTGCAATTAGGGTAAACCAAAAACTACTTTGAATTCAATTGTATAAGAAATATGAGAGAAATAGAAGATGCTCCCAACTGAATTCAAATTGGCGATAAAGAGAAAGTAAAATGTTGTTCCCAGATTGTTAAGTTTGCGGTCGTGTTACAGTATCTGCCTTTAGTAACATATTCTACACACTTTTTGACAAATAAAAAAATACCAAAAGGGCCGTAACATAAAGGTTTAAACGGTCGCCTAATCGCTAAAAGAAACAATTACGAGCCTAGCAACTTGCAAAATACAAAGTTTACACAAATGTGCACCGCGGTTTTAAGGTTACCGCGTTGTTTATTTGCGCCAAATTCACGCTTGTGACGTGTGAGTGTTGCCAACAAACGCTCATAGCATATTCAAGTCGCTTAAACAAAAATCAAACTGCATGGCACTTTTTTCACTTGTGTAAGGCACCGATATTATTTACGTTATGCTTGCGATTAACAAAGCTTCTTTCTCAATTCCAAAGATGGTCATGCGTGCGAGTTATCC
Source organism: Ixodes scapularis (assembly GCF_016920785.2). Taxonomy (NCBI): domain Eukaryota; kingdom Metazoa; phylum Arthropoda; class Arachnida; order Ixodida; family Ixodidae; genus Ixodes; species Ixodes scapularis. The sequence goes on along the minus strand of NW_024609835.1, from coordinate 179,846,563 downwards.
CATGGCGCGTTCTTCCAGTACCTTGAACCCCTTGTCACAACCTTAGGTCGGGCCAGCTACTTTTCCCGTTTGTCGTGTCATTCTCGTCTCGTTCTGACGTTGTGCCGCATCTTTCGTTATTCTTTTACGCTGCTTCATTTACTTAGACGGAAGCCACCCGGAAGAAAGGCGACTTCCTCTTCGAGACCGGTCACGTGATTGAGATCGTCACGAAGCTTTTCTTGGTCATCCAGAACGCAACTGGGAAACCTCCGGAAGTTAACATCGCAACCGAGTAAGTCGCCCGTCGGCACCTTAAAGAGATTCAGGAGACGTTCCTTTATCGAGTGAATTCGTCACTGAAATACATAGTGACACTACATTGGCATTGTGATGGCACTTCAAAACGAGAGGGCATTCGATATGAAACAAACAGATTTTATTCATACAAATTATTTGCCTATAGGCTTCGTACAAAGAACGGTTTTTTATTCAGGAGATTCCATAAAAGGTTGAACATTTACCCGGCAAGAGCTGCTCCTGATAGGTTAACTGCATAAAAAAGAAGTTTCATCAGAGATATCGCTTTCCTATGATAAAAAGGGCAAAGTGGTAGGGTGTCATAGGTCCTATTGCTTGTTTCTGTTCTTTTTTACGATGGCCTTTTTTACGTGGTACCGCTGAGCCCCACCTGCGTGATCCGCGCTTGTTCTAATATATTTTCAAAGGCCTTATAAAATAATTGGGTTGTGATCGACTTCCTCTGTGTTCCTGAGTCTCGGGTTTTATTACCATGAATCATCAACAGCTCGCTTGTTTTTTTAAGTATCATTGCCGTCTTCTAGTGCAAGTTTTTCTGCAGTAAACCATGTGTCCTCTTTCTGTTTTTTTTTTTTTTGTGTGCGTGTACGACCGCATCTTATTATTACTTGACAGTCCCGTTGATCTCTGTTCACATGCCTCCTCAGGAAAAGCATAATCTTACCTCAACTATGAAGCCTTTTTATACAAATGTCTTTTTTATTCTTCATTTTCACAGGTATGCGGAGAGCAAGTTGTCTGGTTCTTCTACAGAGCTTGGGATGATGTCAGAACGCCGATCTCCTATTGGCTGATTGAAAAAATAGTGGGTATACCTCAAGGCATCTAGCATTGAGGTCTACCCGCTATCCTTTCAGTCAAAGCCAATCAGAGCTCGGCGTCGTCATGACGTCACCGCCACCCCGGCGCAAGAAGCAGACAATTTGCTTTCCGCGTAGGTTTTGATCTCACTTGTTCTTCACAGTGACAGAAGTTTCATCGTGGTGATAGGTACGATAGATACGACGATTTGAGAAGATGTGTCCGGTTAACAAAAGGAGCATCTGACAGGGTTGTTAGTAGCAATTAGATTAGCAGCGATCCGTTAATATTTTTTTTAATAATTGTTTTGTCCACGTACACCCCCATCCGGAGGGCTCGCAGCACAAAAAGTATTCCACTAGCGATCATTTCTGTAAAATATGGAGACATTTACAAGATGCTGTCCGGGTCCGCCGATGTTTATGGGATACGGGGGAACGGCAATGTTCCACACGCTGACAAGCAAAGCTAGCGAAGTCTTAGCAGCTGCTACCTTTAAAGGTGCTGAGTTAAAAAAGAGAAAAAAGTCTCCTCTTCAACAAGGAGGGAGGAAAAGCAGTCTCTTAATCTTCGAATGATGAAAAGCGTCAGCATCACCAAAACAACGACAGCAGAGACATTTCAAAGACGACTCTTTTTAGTTAAAGACTTCCAAAAGCAGTTGATCAATGACGTCTATCGTGCAACATTTCGGAAGAGGATTCCTATAAAACGGGAACAAATCCTAGAAAAATGGTGACCATTAAAATGCTCTGAATCCGTTCAGACTGAATGCGGAAATAGATATTTCTTAAGAGATAAAAATTCCTTTCCTGCAGTACTATAGGAAGTATTCACTGGACGCCATATTTGCGGGTGCTGTTTAAAGCTCATGCTGAGAACGAGCTCACATCAATAGGCTGCTATGAGCGGCACTCTTGATGGAGCGGAATGCACGTTGCAAAAGAACTGTGGAAGCTCGCCATCAGCACGCGCTCAGAATTCGCGCAGACAGCTATGGCCGCCAGTGAATACCCCCTATAGACGACTACAAGCAAGGTTACTGGTCACCGCCATGTCCCTGCTCGTGCGGACAAGCCCGTGAAATTTCAAGCTTGCCAAAAGCTATGTTTACGCGCAAGCTGCACGTGCTTGATTGAGCTCACGGGGCACCTGTCGAGGCGCCATATTTGCAATTTACTATAGTTCGTGAAATAACTAGCGATGTTTAAAAGTTTGCATTCCACGCTGTGCGGACTGGTGCATGCTATACGAGAACTTGTTTTGCAAAATCGCTTGTTATAACTGTGGATGTCAGTCAGTGTCGTTGGCGAGACAAGTTGTTCCACCCTGAATATTAATTAGCAAGAAAACCTGAGATCGCCAATCCGTTGTTTTAGCTCTCGATGTCCCTGTCGGTAACGCGCGAGGTAGCTGCGAACACGTATGCGATGTGAATAATACTTGCGGTTCCAAAATCATGGGAGATTTTCAGCAAACCGTTATTGTGTTCCGCGTACCGCACTACCGAAGCCTTTGAAGCTAAAGCCCCTCGATGTGTTTGCGCTTTAAGCGCGCCCCGCGGTCACCGTGTCACCCGGGCGCGCGCTTAAAAGCATGAGTCAAAGGCTCTGGTAGTGCGGTACGCGGAACAGGGTAATGGTTTACCAGAAGCCTCTGTTGCTACATATAAATAGGTTACTGTGGAGTAGGAATCAGGGTAACGATTCCTCCGAAACAAAACCGGGCATTCACACTCATTTAGCTTGTTTCAAATTATTACGAATTACAAATGGACACGAATCAACATTCGTGTTGTTTTATTAACGTGAAGTGCCACATGTTGAATAAATAACGAACCCCTAGTGCGGACTATGCGCCAGCCTCGGACGGTAGTCCGAAAAGTCTGTGCTGTACGCACTCAACGTTCACTGTGACTAACCTGCAAGACGTTTGTTTTTCAGCATATTCAGTATAGTGTTTCTTTTTCGCTTGTAAAATTAGTTTTACGCAGTACACTAGATCCGGAGGTGGTGGACGATACTTCTTTCATAAGTCGACTCCATTCTTTCGCCTTGGTGGCGTTGTCTGTCAATGTCTCGAGATTTGAGTATGGGGTAACTCACTATATTGAGACCCCTTTATCAATGTAAATGCCTTTTTACGATTGTATCGAGATCTGTCAGTGCCCCTTTATCGATGTCTGGCGATCTAAGCATGCGGTAATTCAATAGCTTATCTCGGTCTTCACCCCCTCGTCCTCTCCGTCCTTTGCCGCAGGTTCGAAGTTAATTTCGGCAAGGAGAACGTCGTCCTGGGCTTCCGGTCGTCGGTGATGACCGACGTCCAGTCCGGCCAGATCAAGATCTCCCGGAAGGGCAACCGGATGGAAGTCGTCTTATGAGGATCGCTTCTATAGGCGGCTTTTTTCAATTGCACTTCCAAGGACTCGCTCCCGTGGAGGACACTCTGCATGCACAGACGTCGACGCTGTTTCACTCAAATCTCGACTAGCTCTAGCCTAGCGCTCTTGTTACTTTCTCTCGCGATTACACGTATACTTGCCTTAGGTTTTTGCTCGGAGACCAAGCGTCTTGCACGCGCTCTGAGAATTCTCTTTCAGAGCCTGCCTTACGAAAAAAAACAAAATGAACTCCCGGCGCCGCCTGTTCAAGGGTCTTCCAAGACGGCGGCCCCCCGACATGTCAGTGTTACTGAACGACAGAAATGTTTCTTCGTGGGTTCGCGCGAGTTTGCTTGTCATACTTGGACAGCATTTGTTTTAGACTGTTGGACATTCGGTGTTTAAAATCACCCCCTATTATATTTGTCTGAGGCAGTTGACACAACGTACGTCTCACTAGAACGCTGCATCGCAGCCCCTGGATCGGGTTATTTGACTTGCATACTTTCGTACCATACCGTCGCAATCTCACATGGTGTATGTAGTCATATGGCGAGCATTGTGAACCGGATTTGTCCTGTTCAGTTTTTCTTCGTTTTTCTTTCTATCTACGAGTGCGTGATTGTGTGGGTGTCTGCGAGAGCGTCTGAAAATGCTAGGTTTACCAAGGTTTTAGGGGTAAACTAGAACTGCTCCCATTGCTCAAAAAGAAAAATACAATAAAACACCAGCACTAGATAAACTAATAAAAACATGTATTTATTCATCTTCACTCGAGCGATGCGCTAACACCTCACGTAGGTGGTGTTGCGTCATTTTTAACGTTCATCATCGCCAGCGTGGAAGCGTTGGACATGCATGGGTGTACCTAGCGATGCATTTTAACCGTGGGCATCATTTTTGAGTTGCTTGTTCGGAGTTAATTCCGACGAAAAAGTACCTCGTTCGGATGACCCTTGTAAATATCCATTCGTCGAAAATAGATATGTCGCGTTTTTTTTTTTATTTGGTGATAGCTACGAGACGTTATTTCAGATAGTGATTTTTCTGAGAAGCCCTCATTGACAAACCTCTCCAGCTATCTCTTCGTTAAAATAGAGCCGGTTTGGTAGTAGAAGGACGTAGTTTCATCTCTTAATCATGACGTGCATTTATTAAGTTAAATGGCATTGTTATTTAAAATCTGAACGCTGAGTAGGATTATGGAGCAGATTAGATTCCAGAAAGCGCCTTCGCTTTATTTAAGTGCTAGGAGTACCGGATTCTAAAAAATTGTGAACAGTCACGTGTATGAATTCTTAATCTCATGAAGTCGGAACTTCTGCACAATGCTTCATATACATACTTTTGTTCTACCATAAAACTCTACGCTGTTGGGTGAAACTGGATATTATTATCATATTGGCTGGAACTTGCATATCAGGCTAAGAATTTAGCAATTATGAAAAAAAAAAAAAAGAATGCCGCAATATACAAGTTCACATTAACTTTCACGTAGGAACAGCGCTAAACACAACAGAAGCACGAGCTTGCATCTTTATCTCAGCAAACAAAATACGTGACATTAATTTATAAGTTTTTTTTTTTAGTTTATTAGGTAAAAAAAAGATGTAATGTTAGGAATTACCGCCATAAAATACGTATGCCAATAAATCGTGCGAAAGAAGACCAAGCATCCGTTCAGGTTAGGCGCGGTTCGTAGGGCACCTATGCACTTGCATTCACGGCTCGTTGACGTGACTGATACGGCCATGATACATCGCCATTCACTAGTCACGGCAAAAGTCGTTAAGCCTTCCAGAGGAATAAAACAAAAAGCGAATGATGGAGCACGGCAAGAACGATACTGGGTCTTCTTATGCTCTGTTTCCCATTAAGTTGGACCGGTTGACAATTCTCCGTTCTGACGAAGCCGATCCCGGAGCATTAAAAAGTGACTCGTCACGGCACTGGTTTCCTTTGCGAGCTTGTTATTACTGGCTAAACTAATCACGCTCAGAAAAGAAAAAAAAACGCAGGGTTGCGGTGCATTCACTGTGCGTGATAGTGGTTTAGTCGGCAACAGCGAACGCACAAGGGGCGATGAGTGCCGCGACGAATCGACCTTTTGCCATTGCTGGATTGGCTACGTCGGGTCGTGGCGTTGGCTTGCGGTAGAGGCCTTTGTGAAAAGTGTATGGGATGACGTTAACCCGAACTGTTTTCCGTTGGTGATTGTTCGAGACTTGCGGAAGACGAAGAATCCAAATAATTCGACCAATTGCAGAAAATGTAAAAAAAAAAAAAAAAAAAAAAAAAAACAGCATTTGTTTTTTGAATGGGCGCAATATCAAACACTCGCTGCATTTGTTTGTCGTCGACAATCTTCAGTCAGATAGTGATTGTGCCAAATTACACTGCCAACGTGAAGCAGGTGCAACTGATCGAGTTTGCCTTCGGACTGTGTGTTTCTTAATGCCTGTCTTACGTGAGGCGACTTCTCGCTAGTATTGTTACAAAGAATTGTTTGCGCGTGCGTATGTTGTTTTTACAAGTTCTTAGTGTTATCATCGGCAGATGTTAAAAACTTTCGAGTCGATCCACGCGTAACAAACCCGGTGCTTCTGTCTAGAAACTGAAAAAAAAAAAAAAATGTTCCACAGTTTAGCGCCGCTTTTCACTTTGAATTTGTCTATGTAATTTAAAACTCTAGATCTAACAAAAACAACACACACACACACAAACACTGTATGTTTGTCTTTTTATTCATAGCATTACAGTATAGAATCTGTTTATAATAAGTTTAGCTGTTTTCTAGGGTGCAGGATTCATGTGGGGAATCTGTCTTATATCCAAGGCTGCTACTCCCAACCGTAGGTGTACTGATAAATACTTTGTAAAAATACGCTAGGGTATAGGTCAGCATCTTAACAGGAACTATAAGAACAAATCTAGGAAATTCAGAGAACGAGTGTGCCGCTAGTCGTTTGGAGTTTTTCTACGCGAACGCACCTTGTTATTTCCTCGCTAGATGTCCGGTTAGGTGTATGCAGGTTAGTGTGTAATGCTCTAATTTTTTTCTTTTTACGTATTCTTGCCTTTCAACGGTCGATGTAAACTACTGTAGGCTCTACGAGTATATGCAAAGTAACCTTACATTAAGGTTAGCTACATCTTTAGTTTAACGAAACGCGAGACGATGCCGAAAACCGGAGTGCTGGACATTTTATTATGGTTAACATTTTGTGCCTTTCCTTCCGGATTAGATACCGTATGGTTTTTTTAGTTTGTCACTTTCTACCTGCTCATTTACTGCCGCAGACAAGTATCTCCGGTGTTCGTCATTGTAATACTTGCCTTAAGTTGTAAACTGTTTTAATGTCACGAGTTCATTGTTTTAGCTGTAATGTCCTTCTTACTCTGACCACTGAAAAGGTGTTGATATAAGATATTTGGTTAGCCTTTTTATTTCTTGTTGATGTAGACTAAAGACATGCCTAAATAAATTTGTGTACACAGTATAAATACATATATAGTATAGATATAACGCGTCATGTGTACAAAGTTGAGAACACGAAAGCAGACGATGCAGCCAGCGTTGTCCGGTTGCGAAGAGTTAACGAGAAGGAAAATAAGTTATCATAAAGAGGACATTGAGAAGTTTATAAGCCAAAATGTTTTCATACTAATTTTATTAATAAAAGAACAACCAAAACATGGGGTGTGTGTGTGCTTTATTCAGTACATTGTAATCGATTATTTTTATTCTGCGGCTTTGAGCTCACAGCATATCTATAATATATGTCCTTATTGATAATAGCCCGTTGGTTTCACAAGGGCAGTGATATCTAAAACTCTTGCAAATCCAAGAGTGTGAGCATTTCGCAAAAAAGTACTGGTGTCAATCTTTTTAGGTTCGCACCACTCTAGCACTTAGAAAAACGTTACGAGTTCAAGGACATGAAAGAACGACTCACCGGAGATAACTTTGTAGTTTTCCTTTTGAACTAAAATCCTTTTGAAAAACTTCGAATCGGTCCAAAGCGCACGTTCAAAACGGTTCTAGTGAAAGCTCGTGCTAGCGAAACCACAAACTTTCAGTTTAAATCGTATAGCCAACCGGCAACGGCCAGGCGGCGCCAGCAGCGTGAGAGCGCACGGTTATACCCTGTCTCGTTGTAACTTGACAAAAGGTGAACGATAAGCCGCACATTGCGTGCCGAAGGCTTTGAAATACGCGACGTATACGAGCTCAACGCACACATGTTGGAGCATGACGCAGCGAAAAGCCTGATACTTATTCGGAGTTGAGGCGCGCTCCGGTGATACGCAGTCACGTTCCGATTGGCCCGCTAGGGCCGTAGCTTCCGCTCTACTGGCACTTGCACGTTACGCGATTACGGCTGCCTACGATACCCAGTATTTCTTGATTCAGACACTAGGCTAAGAGGCGCCATCAGAGTAAAAGCTCACGTTTGAACAATGCAGCCGCCACCCCCAGGGGTACCCAATATTTCTTGTTTCAGTCGCTAGATGGCGCCAAACCAAACAGCATTGCAGACTGCCTATAGCCGAGTATTTTAACGTGAAACGCTCTTGGCTAGGCGCTCAGCATTTGGCGAAGCCTGATAAGCGTGGGCGCGAACCTCGATGCTGATCGGATAACCGCGTAGGTCACATGCCCAGAGGGGTAGGCGAAGAGGAGCTGGACTCCCTTTTGGCACTGAAAGAGAAGGGCTCAATTGTATGGAAGGCTCTGCAAGAACGCCAGGTATATCAGCTCTGCTACGTGAAACTCAGAGTATCTCTAAACGTTTCTGATGCTACAACGTCTCACGTGTGCTACGAATTTCCTAACAATTTGCCATAAGTGTTTTTGTATACTAGGTTTTGTCCTAGTTTTTGCACATCCCTAATTGGGTCTTATGTGATCCGTAATATCCTCTACATCAGGCGTCTCCAGACACCGGCTCTCAGAGGTGTTTCTGCCGGCCCGCAAATGGCCGCGGTCTTTCCAGTGTGACGCCCGGCCGCGACCCGCTGCTACAAAATGCAAAAAAAAAATGCAAAAAAAAAATTGTTAAAGACATTTAAGATTCCTTACGCGTAAGAATGCGAATTCGTTTCTACACACAGTGCATTCTTACAAGAAGCGCGCCAAGTCTTACTTTCACACGCGGCGCTCCTGCGGCGACATCACGGTCCCCCATTGCGCAGGCGCGGCGCCCCCTCCGGCTCCACGGCTTCCGGGACGAAGCATCTGCGTTGCTGTGCTTTTCTTTGTGTTTTATTTCTGAGGCGCGTCCGCTTTGACCTCGAGCGGCCCCGCCGGCTTGAGTGACGAAGCATTTGATATGACGCGTCGCAGCAAATGGGAATGTGTGCTTGTTTTGCTGCTACAGACAACGCCGGCTTTGCTCCACGGCACAGTTAATGCTTTAGCATTAAAAAGAAATGGCGTCGCGACATGCATTCAAAGCGTAAACAAAAATATTAGAAAAAATATGAAAAAGCTGCATCAAAACATTGGTCCTTCCGCCAGACTATTCATTGTACATTCTCATCACCAACATTAGTATTTATTCATTCGTAGCCCCTTGTTTCACGTCTGCGTGGCTACGTTACAATTCCTTTCCTTTCTCGTGTATATTGTGCTTAGCCTCCGGTGTCACTATTTTATATTGTCAATATTATATCTACCATTCTTATTAGTCTTCTGCCCCTTGTGAACATCACAAAGTTCCTATACGCTATGATTTAAGTCTGGTGAGTTTTCTAGGTCACAATTATTTTTAATCTCTTCATTATTAATATATTGAATTAAAAAATAAAGTGTATGTATTCATTTATTTTACCAATTTCAATTGTGGCTACGTAGTTGAATAGTTTGGATTTAAATTATAATTTACGTTTATTTAATTAGTATTTTCCATTTATATTAAATTATTTATTATCCGGCACTTGAGACTGACAGATACTCCTTCCGGCCCATTAGCTGAAAAGTTTGGAGACCCCTGCTCTACATAAATAAAATAAAATGAAGCCTAGTTAAAGAGGCAAACATTCGTGAGCCTAGTAGCCTGTCTCAAGGCAGTCACACAAAATGAGGCAGCCGGAAATTACACGTCTTGGCGTACTCGAAATATCACCAAAAGAGCTGCAGATCTTGTGCCGGACCACTACACCTTAAAAAAAGTTCTTTTGCGCAATAACAACTAACGTTTTTGTTAAAAGATGGTCCTCTTAGAAAACGCATGCCGCATTAAGAGCTATTATGGCAGAAATCCTGACGGCGTTTCCGCTCCTGATAGCAGTGATCATTTCCTGAACACTCTCAAGAAGACGCCTAACCAATCATCTGCGCACGTCGTCACAGCGCTGATAAATAGACAGAAGCTTTAGGTGAAATTTGACACTGAAGCAGGACTGGCGGTAGTTGTCTAAACATATTTTTTTTTAACTTCTCGGGTCCCTTGGACCAGAGCCGTGTATAGCAAGAGTTTGGTCAATGGGAGGCGCGGGCAGAGGCAGGGCGTGCACAAGACTCAGAAAGATGGCTTGACATGCTCTAGAGTCTAGACAAACCAGAAGCTGAAAAGAATCCCCTAGTGGCGGTAGAGAGAAACAGTTGAAATCAAAGGTATGTGTTGGTATATAGTTTTAATAAGCGCGGAAAAGTAAAATATAGGAGCCCTTCAGGGTTGAAAATAGGGTGCACATGATGTTTCGATCATGATCATACAGAAAGATGTAAGAAACAAATGTGCCGGTCAACTCTGTTTTGCTCGGACAGAGTGTGACCGCTCGGACGGCAGATTCCAGCCCTCGGCGCTCGGCGTACGAATTATATCCATCGTTCCGCTAGTTGCACTCGTCCTCCATGATTTTGGATAAACGTGATTGAAACGTCGCGAGTACCATATTTTCAGTAACCGAGAGTTACTCCGACACACTTATCAAGTTTGGTTTTGCGACCACCGCCAGAGTATTATTTCCGGCTTCTGGTTGGCCACATTCGAATTCGTGAAGACGGCCTGGAACACGCCAGCCCGCTTTCGGCCAATGGCGCCTCCTCATTGGCATCTTATACTTCCCAACGAATGGTCAAGCTCTCTACATATGCGGCTCTGCCCTGAACAACGCAAGATATTTTCGAATTATGAATATGATTCGAATTATGAATAATGAATATGTACTGCCGGAAAGTTGCAAGCGAACGTTACTTGGAAAGTCAAGCATTCACTGCAAACAGTCTATGTCGTCTACAATTTACGCACGCCCCCTGCAAAAACATCCCCGCGGTCAAGGTTCTGGTAATAGTCCGATTTCTGGACCAACTGTAAAGGCTGGAGCCGTCAAAGCCAAATATTCCAAACTATATAAGAATATGGGATTCTTTGCTGGGGAGTACAGAATACGCTTAGTGTCAGACGCTGTCTGGTACGTGGTGTCCACCGACCACAAACTTCCTATACCGATAAAGGAAGTGATGAAGATGGAGATTAGCTGAAGAAGTTAGAGCTCGAAGAGGTTATCGAAAGATTGAAACCCAACAGAGTAGTGTCCTTCAATCATACTGGTACCGAAGCCGTCCCGTGTCATCAGAGTCTGTGTCTACCGAAGTAAGCTGAACAAGTTTGTAAGACGGGAACGCCACCAGCTTGAGACAGTAGAACATATTATGGGCAGCTTTCAAGAAATACGTGTGTTTTTAAAGCTCGACGTCCGGTTTGAGGTTATATCATAAGCAGCTATTAAAGTAATGTCAAGAGCTCACGACCTTTCTAACGAATCAACGGAAGTTTCACATGAGGCTACCTAAACTGGCATTATAATCACACGCGTTCTCTTCTTAATAGTAAAGCTGGGCAATTGATCGATTAACCTTCCGATTAATCGATTAAGGGTTTAATCGCGACCAATTCTTTTAAGCGGTTAATCGGTTTTTTAATCGGTACTCAAACAGAAGTCAACTGGACGTACGGATGGCTCTATCCTGGACGACCTGCCTGAACTAGGGTTGACTCATGCCCCCCCCCCTTCCCCCTCCTTCCGTTAGGGAAAACGCTGCGTGGCCTGTATCCGGTCGTTCTGTCCCGAGCGGTTTTCCGTTCCCAGCCAGGCGCTATGAGCAAGGTTCGATTCTAGCGCTCGCGAAGCGTCACGTGCTCGAGGATAGACATTAAAGTTCTGCCGAAGCCAGACGAACAAGCCGGGCCCGCAATTGATTCCCGGGCGACCGCGAAACTTTACGTCTTGAGGATCTATTAGACATCCTGCCCAGGCAAGACAAACAAGCAAAAAACAACCTGGGAAGCTAACAACGCCATGGTTACTTGTTCCAGTATTCGGCCCGTAAAAATGGACCAGTACACGAGTATGAAAGGCAATCTCGCTGAAAGTTTGGGTTTAAAGTAAACTCCAGTGGTGAAGTTTTTAACTCGAAGGAAGTCCACTGTATCATCTGCAAAAATCCATTTTCGTACAGTGGAAGCGTAAGTTCGCTTCAGTATTACCTACCAGCGAAGCACCCATGTACACCGCTGCGGCAAGGACGATCCGCCAAAACGCAGACAACAATCAACGCCTTCTCATCAAGGCCCCTTTCTCTGAAAAAAGAAGAAAGCATCGCCCAAGCCCTGACTTCTTGTCTTCCTGCGGAGAATGTGGACAAACTTCTTGGTCTTCGGAGCTGGAGCAAAAATATGTGAATCTGAATCGTTGAACTTTATGTATCCTGAATTTTAAATGTCCTTTGCGCCGTGTAACAGTGGGTAAAATAAGTCTTCAAAGTCAAGACGAGCTGTTGCCCCATTCTTTTTAATATAGTATTTATAAAAATCAACGCAACCGATTAATCGATTAATTAATCGATTAAAGGGTGGCGATTAATCGGGTTAAAATTTCTAATCGACGCCCAGCCCTACTTAATAGTAGAGCTTTTTTCTCCTAAACCCAAATGAACGCATGTGGTAATCACTGGTGGCCATAGCTGTGTGCGCGGCTGCTGAGCGCATGCTGATGGCGAGCTTTAACGGTTCGTTTGGAACGTGCATTCCGCACCATCAAGATTGCCGGTCATAGCAACCTATTATTGTGGGCTCGTTCTGAGCATGCGCTCTAGACAGCACCCACAAATATGGCGTCCAATGAATACTTGTTATTTATGATTTGTAATATTCCACCGGCTTTTGGTCTGTGCTCGGCCGTCAGATTAAAGGCCGCCCCCCCCCCCCCCCCTGACATACGGGCAAAGGCTGCAGATAACGCACAGGGCTTTGTGTTTGAGGACTGTAGTCGACGGGTGCAAAATTAGATGACTTTTCAGTAATTTTGTTTTATGTGCTTTCACTCGTTCAGTGGAAGACTTGGCAGATCGGTTTATATTGTTCTTTGTTGCCCTTGGTGAAAGGCGACACTCTCGAATAAGATCACAATGGCATATTCTACGAGTTTCACTGCGTTCCACTTGCACAGATGACCAACTTGTCAGTTGCAGTACAACATTAGGAGTCTAGAAAGCAGCTCTCCTAAAGTTCCGTGCAAAGAACAAAGAAAACTGTCATGGGTGAGAGAGTTCCATGCACGTTCTTCAAGCGCAGCGTAACTTTTGTTTCAGTTGCATCAAGAAGCTCACAGAGTAACTTTCGTTTCAGCTGCATCAAGTGTACTTCACTCGGCATGTCCACTTCCATCAGACTCAGGGCTGTCTTTAACTTCCTGCCCTTGGGCACCTCAGTCTGACTGTAAGCCGTCAGTGAACGTTTCGTGGCTTTGTATGTGAGGTACAGAGCGCGACACTGTTAGCGCGAACAAGTGATCGCCGGTTTTTTCCAGTTTTTCTTTGAAAACAAGGGATGGCATTTAAGTTATTATTGCTACCAAAAAAGCTCATTTAGTTCTATAATGTAAGCGATAACATTTTGTGCTCCCTAATACTACTTAGAAGTAAAATACGAAAATGCGGCGATGTCGTGTTCGCGCTAACAGTGTCGCGATATGTACATTCATTCAGTTTTTGTTTGAAAGTCTTCAGATGATTCCTTTTTTAGCATTACTTTCACCGTTTGTACAATGCTTTAAGCAGCTCTGTTCAATGCTGGGTGGTAAGAGCGGAATCACCATACGCCGAATTCCATTTCGCCAAAGAAATTCACTGTACTTGTCACTTATGAAGAGCCGTTCTTAAAAACTACAATGTCTCGTTGCAGATAGGTGAAAAAAATGTTGCGAGGACGCTTGGTTGCAGAATTAGCAGAGAGTGACGATACCAGAATAACTTCAACATACTTAGAAAATGTGTTAACCAACACAAGGGAGTGATGCTTTTTGAACCGTCCACCAACGTCAGCATGTAGACGAGACCATGGTCACTCTGGGAATGGCCGTAAGATCAACCGTACCTTTCGACCGGAACGGTTATGTTCTTGATATACTCGACAATTTTGATCTTCAGCCGTAATACTGTCATTTACCCCATCCCACCAAATATAGCTGTTTGAGATAGTCTTATCGTTCCCACACCTGAACAGCCTTTGTGCATTAAATGTAGCGCTTGCTCTTGCAACTTTTCTTTTTAAACAATCACTTTATTTCGTTATATTAAACAATATTTCTGAATGCTACGTTTAGTCGGCTTCGCTCGAAACGTCAACCAGTTTGATTTCCCTAGGTGGTCGCTGACAGATCACAGTGTATCTCTCGCACGTGGCAAAGCTGGTTTGGTGTTGGTATGTTGGGCAACGACTGCAGCACCGAGAATCTGAGCATACGCCAACCTTGAAGTTTTTCGTAGGCAGGCGTAAAGGACCCAAGGCATCGTCATTGCCAATGCTTGAGCCTGGCAGGTAGCCCAGCACGGACCTGCAAGTTACTAGCACAACTGCCCAACGTTATACTCGTGGCGATCCTCCCTTCGAATGAATTCGTAAAGCACAGCAAGCCGAAGAAGAGGATTTTGATCAGTGATTGCTTCAAACTGATTTCCACTGAGATACTGATGAAAAACAAAGCTTGTCACGTCGAGAACCAACGCTAAAGATCCCGAGCTGGCTGTAGATCAGTTGTAAAATTGCACCTTTAACAGTGCTTTTTTGCGCCCTCATTATTCACAAAAATTTTCAAAGGTCTCAATGTGGGCCGATTTTAGTACTTTTAGTATCAGCGGTACTTTGATGCTCAAAACCCAACGCTATTTTCAAGCTACAGCACTGGGTGTTTAACGCGCGATATGCCACTCTCACTCTTACAGCTCTTACAGCTACATCGCCCATGAAACTCAGACTCCTGCGTTTTATTTGAACTGGCTCTTATAGTCTTTAAGCTCTCTACGGAGAACGAAACGGACAAACATTTGTTTTGGAATATACATGAGTACTCAATCGAAAAGAGTAATTGAATTTCAGAAATTTTATTAATTTTTAGTTATTTATTATAGTTAAAAGTTACGATAAGTTGAGCTTAATTGCAATTTAAGTGCTTACATCCGCAATAATTGGAAAGCACTTTAATTACAGCTACTTTTGCTTTGATTCTCACACTGGAGCACACTTCTGTAAAGAGCGACTAATAGGACAACAAGCGCTGCGCAAACGCTAAAGGCTGGTTCACGGATTTGCGTTTGATTTTGCCTAGTGTGCCGAGCGTGTTACGATCTCTTGTACCCGCTAGCACACTGGCTCTATCCTTAGGGTTAGCTTTGGAAAACTCCTGACCTTCGAATACATGTATTGATATCCTTTTGATGTATATTTTTTCAACGTTGACTCGACATATTTTGACAATGTTATAAGCGACTATTTTTCATAAATAGTACGTAGATGAACCGAGAGTCTCGTTATACACAGGCAGAAAGCAGGTGTTCCCGAGAGGTGGCGCTAGTACGCCAGCGGTTACGAGATATCACAACACACTCGGTACAGTAAAACTTCCGAATCTCTTGGTGTTTTTTCAGTGCCAACGCTGCGACAAAGCGTTGATTGTGTACGAGCTAATGGCAAAGCCACAACAAAAATGAATTGTATGCCGATTGGGTTTCGCTCTTTTCTTGACAATGCTAATTCTAAGTTTTGTTTTTAACGCTGGAATTTGAACTGCATGCATATTTTGTTGCTTGGCTTACGCTGCATAAATGTCAATGCGGGGGCCTGCGGCTTCGTCAACCTGCCCTTGTGACAGCCTTTTTTGCACGCCTGCAGTATCATGTATTTAGTACTTGATGAAAATAAACAAATCATATCAATTAAAAAAGCAAGGCTATCTAGAAGATGTTAAAAAACGCGAGCGCGTCTTTCAGTGCCTATACGCGCCATTACATTCACCCGTATTCACCAGGCGCGAGGAGCGCCTGTTTAACCACCGACTAGCGACGTCGACGACTAAAAAATTATGTGGTGAGCGATAGTCGCCGCTAAGTGAGCGCTTGGTATTCACCGGTCGTGTTTGGAAACTAGTCGCCGCGCGCGACTAAGAGGTCGAATAACAAATCTTAGTCATGGGGTAGGGCCAGTTTAGCCGGTGTTTAAGTTTAACCAGTTTAACCAGTTTAACCGCCAGCGCCAACGAAGCACTTACTGTCTAGGAACGCAGGGGGACACAAGTAGAAAGAATTGGAGGAGCAAATATTGTGCAAATAGCTATGTTAAACGGCCAGAAATACCGCTAAAGCGGTCTCAGCGGGGCACTGGACGGCGAGAAAAAACGCATTTAGGCGCGCTTCCATATTCCTTTATGTCGCTGGCGCTGCGGCTTCCGTATTTCTTCCTTGCGTTTCTTTTAATTTTCTTCGTAAAACTCTGCCTCGGGCAATTAGTCTCTCATTGTATTTTTTTTTGATAAACACTCAAATGTTAGTTTCTATACGATAAAACATCACTTTAAGCAGCGGCGTTTAAGTGAGCGTACGCGTGACCTATCTTTTTATGTCACTTCCGCTTCTTAGTTCTGACTAGATAGCCACCCGCTCGTCTCGCGCTCGTGAATACCGCAGAACTAGTCGATCCCTAGTCGCTGATTTCTTTACTTAGTTCGCGACTACTTAGTCGCAATACTAACTTTCAAACAGTGCACTCTAAAAAAAAAGGGTATCACCTTACACCCTTCTGTCCCATATAATACACCCCAAAACTTCATTTCGACGTACAGCGCACCATAGTCGGACAGACGGCATCAAATTTTACCAGGGGCTTGATAACGGTGCGATATAACTTATTAAATTGCTAAAGTACGTATCAAAGACCGAAGAAAGAAAACACAGAGTTTTTACAGTAGGGCCAAGGAAACCCCAATTATTATTGTTCTGGTCAGTAAAACGTACTTTAGCTATTTTAATAAGTTGTACAACACGGCTATCAAGCCCCTCGTAAACTTTGGGGCCGCCTGTTCGATTGTGGGGCGCTGTACGTCGAATTGAAGTTTTGGGGTGTATTATATGGGACAAGGGGTGTAATAATACACCTTTTTTTCTGAGAGTGTGCTAGTTAGCCACGACTGGTGAATACGGCTCATTATCTTTACTTTGAAATGCCGGGGTACAACGAAAGATATACCAACCTTTAATATAATCGAAAAATAAGAAAACAACAAGCTCACACTGCTGTCTAATCTCGACGTTCGTATTTTACGATTACTAAAGTTGATAAAAAAAAAGGTACAAAATGTTACGAGTTTAAAACGATGTATGCTGAACCATCATTAACGAGGCAAGAATATACCAATATTCATTACAAAGCGGAATGCTCTGCTTCGACATTACTATAAGGCCCGCGGCATCTATCAAAGGGAATTTAACTGCGGAAGTGGATGCGTTACTACACGGTATTTGTATTTCCTTTTTGTGCACTTGTAATTCTGGCGGTTGTAACATTTTAACACGGAATATGCTTACTGGCTCTATTTTTAACGCAGGGTGTTTTGAAGAGCTGTCATGCGTATAGCGATACGCTCGAGTGTAACAAAAAACCGTTACTCGCAGCGCAATGCAATGAAGCCCCTAGCAGGCAATGCATAAAAAAAAGATCAAATCAAAACCATCACTATAGTTACATTAAAAGCGCCCCATGTTTGTGTACGTGTTTTATTATCGCTGAACCAATCATCAACAAAATAGGCCCAGTGACGTGCGGTTTGGCGCTGCATGATTGGTTTCATTAGTTCGTCGTGTCGGCTGCATCTGGACTTAAGCCGAAACGAAGAATTGTAATACTCACTCGTACCATAGAGAAATATAGTACTACGTAAAGAGCGGACACTTCCATTGGCTCCAGCGGCGCAATTCAGTGTCAGCGAGCGCACCCAGCGGCCATTATAGTCCCTAGTTGAGCGTTGAATGGATGGATACTCGCAGTAACCCCGCAGGCCAGATGAATGAATGGATTCAAGGCGAATTCTGACGGTATGTTTGTATCATACAGTAGCGTGCGCCCTATAGTTTAACGAGTCAGTGTTATTGTAACTAGCATGCTTCTTGTTTAAAATAGAATCGTTTCATAAGCATACCTTAATTGTACTGCAGAAGAAAAGTCATGCAGCGCTACATATAATTCAAACTGACCGCACACCGAAAAGGATATTTTCATATGTCTGCTCTCTTGAAGGGACGACATTGGACGACCCAGGGATTGACCACAAAAGTATTTATTTTTGTAACCATGACAAGCAAACCAAACATCAGTGAGTGATGTATGTTATTCATACATTACAAAAATAAGAATACAGATGTAAAATGTATGGATAACTTGTCAACGGTGCAACATTGGAAAAAAGTACTGTATTACAGCGAGCCCTACAGAAACAAATGCCATATGATGAAGGGCATTTAAAGAAATTATCGTCCAAGTTCCATGAAAGGCGCTTGCACATATGACCATGTGACTAATACAGCAACAATAGAAGAACAATCCGGCCAGTGGCTTCTAAATTCAGTGAGCGAATGAAAATGTCCGTCAACAAAGAAAATACAGTTACAATACTTCTTACATATACCATGACCGTCATGAGAAAAATCGACAACTAAATGTCTAAAAGAGGATGCGAATAGTACAGACTATTCACATAGTCGTTCAGGATGACCCCAAAAGCTGCCGGCAATGCAGTATGCACTGCTCAAATATACATAACTTGATCTTACTGACTAACCAAATGATTAAGATCAAAAAAGCAAGAACTGGAAGCCAATAGACGGCCTAATACAAGCAATACAAGGGCATATGCTAATAGAGTATGGGAATGAGAACTCTTGCATTCAACATGACCATGATGCAAAAAGCCAACATGTGATAGAAATGATTGTCATTAGCACACTGGGTCTCTGAGACCTACTCATCGAAAATAATCCCAAGAATTGTTTGGCATGAACTCTGCACCATCCAATCAAATGCATCTCCCTTTTCAGTAAGCTTCACATCCGTGTAAATTAGGAATCATGATCACAAGCAATAAGAACTGCCATTCAAGTATGGTGGCCCAATAATATATATTTCGGAATAAGAATGAAAAGATATTTCACATTTCATAGACTCACAACTAAAGAAACAGTTACAAAACGTTTTAAGAAATTCTTGGGGTGCAGTCTGCACTCCCGAGTTAATACACTTGGCACTTCTGTAAGCAACAGATATCTAAAAAAGCAGCATTAAGGCTTCAACACGTATTTCAAATATAAGGTAAGGTTTACCCCTTGAACTTGTCAAGCTGTGCACCAAATGAGCAAGATTGAAAACGAGCCTTGTCTAGGTTTTTATTCACTAAACGCACATGCCAACATAAACAAACCCTACAAAACATTTTTTAAAAAACGCACGCGGCACTCCGCAGTACAAAATTTCAAAAGTCCAATGCGCGAGAGATTTTGGAACAAGACATCACACACGTTTGGAGGACGGGCTACGCTTTCAATGATGGAAAGAAAGTGAGACTCGAGCTCCTGAACCAACGTGAAAGCTGCGTCCGATGGCACAGTCAGGTTACCAAAGTGTTTTCCTGGAATATGATATGCCTTAAGCGTGGTAAAATACTGCTGGGGCCTGTTGAAATTATCCTCTTTGTTCCTAAGCAACTCGCAACAACGACAGCCTTTTGTAGACTTCTAAATGAACAATTTGATGAGAAATCCCGAGACATAATAAGTTGCAGAGTCGTCAATAACATCGAAACTCTGTTGTAACGCCAATTCAGAGATGTTGTCCAAAGAAGGAAAGTCGTCTGGAGGGACAACTGCCACAACGTCTGTAAGTGACGCAACACGAAGAGAAAATTGCCACTGCTCCTGAAGGAGGTCTGCCCTATCATCCTTCACATTCCCCTCCTCTGAACGAATAAAAAGCTTGCGTATCCCAATGTGCTTGAGCCCGGAGATGAACTGGGACATATTGGGATTCATGTTGCAACCCTGCTTCTGACGGATGTGCCCAAACATATTTTCCAGCGGGTCTTGTTGCAGTCGCCGCCTGAGCAAAAACTCGAAGTCAAAATTTTCTGGAATGTCTTCCCAGAGGAGGAGGATAGCTTTAATAGTTATTTGACGCCCTATGATGGTATGTGGCTGACGCCTGCCCTCGAACTTTTACGCTGCAATTCATCGGAGTTGTTGTTCAAGGAACCCAATTAACTCCGTCTTCCCTTTGCGAATTGTATATCGCAACTTGTATTCAGTTTTCTTCGGACAACAGCTATTCAAGCAGTCGAAAAGCTTATCCATTCTATCTCGAAAATATGCCATGGATCTGGCTTAATCAAGGAGCTCTTTTGCATAAACAAGAGATAAAAGTCGGAGACACACCGAGCCACTTAGGACCTGTATGGCCCGCGCAACTTTCATATTTCATATTATTACAAATTTTAAGCAAATTATGCCGGTCGATTAGTTTTGGGGCCAGTCGTAGTCTCATCTCATGTGTGGAGTAGCACAGCTTTACTATGTCCGCCCGCTCAACAACCTCGTTTCCGATGTGAAGCCTGTGCGATTGCACATTGTTGCGAGTTGTTTTTACTAAATGAGGCACATCGAAAACGAAGCAAACACGTTCATTTTTTACGGTAAAAAAGGCTGGTGCTTTAAAATCACCCAGCTGATTAGCTAGCTTACGTTTGAAGCACCTTGGTCACAAATCTCAGCTTTACCTGTGATTCCAAAGCCTTTCAGCTGCTCAATGAGTGAGAACAGTAAGTTGCGCATTACGGAAGATGGCGTCGACGTGTGCCCAGTGGTAAAAGCGACTGGTTGCGCCCACTTTCTAGAAATCCCCGACAGAAGGACCACCACCGCCCTGTCGGCAATTGTCGAAGTCCGTTCGCTGCCAGCATCTGTAAGTCCGGGCACATCATGTGCCACGTCATGGGACAGGTTTTTTTTCAGCACTATCTCGTCGAAGATGGGAGTACAGACACGGTCGCGCTAATTCCAAAGCTGCGTTCTTGTCAAAATGAACGACATAATTTCAGGAATGATTCCGGGAGTCATTTTATCATTATACAACCATCTCAGTGAGCGCCGAGACGGAAGAGTAAAATAGGAAGACAACAAACGGTATGTCCGTGGACCACGAAAGTTCAAGTGCAGTGCAAGCTTTTTAAACCAAAGCGGAAATCGCTTTCCCTTGCCCTTCAACCTCAGCTTAACATGACACGACAGCAGCTGGAATACCTCCTCGCTGACGTGAGGGTGAACCATGTCGAGAGCTTCTGAAGTTGTCCGAGGCGCCTTCTGCTGCTGCTTGCGCAATCTTGCGCTGGCCTTCCTGTACTTTGAAACTTTGGCCTGCAGACGCGTTATAGTGTCCTTGAATTTCATTGCACTATTGCAGACAGCAGGCGCTGAAGTTCTTGAAACTGCAGGAGCAGAAAATACAATTTAGTGAGTTAGCGAAGCAGACATGCTTATATGATGAATAAAATCAAAAGTACCTGATGCCGATGTAATCTAAGGGTTGTAGATGATCTGCCCTTAAACTACAAATAATTTAAACCCGTGACAAACTGCTCGTTAATGATAAACTAGCTGAATTGAGTATGTTTTAATCTTCACAACAAAAGTCATAAGGAACGCAAAATTTACACTCATTGACGGCAAAGAACATACCTGCAATACTTGTAGCTTCCAAATAAAGGTCTCTCGTACCATGGGAAACCATTGCAGAGTCCAAGGGGCAGCTGGTGGAAGGAGTGCTGCCAGGAGTGGTCACCTCAATGTGGTCTGCAAGAGTTTGTCGATTAGATACTTAATTGTTGCTTCCAACAAAAGGTTTCTCTTATCATGAGCAACCATTGAAGAAGCCAGGGGGCAGCTGGTGGAGGGTGTGCTGCCAGGAGTGGTCGGCTCCATGTGGTCTGCAAAAGTTTGTCAATTAGATACGTCTTGTTTCCAAATGAAGGTCTCTCTTACCACGGGCAACCATTGAAGAAGCCAAGGGGCAGCTGGTGGAAGGTGTGCTGCCAGGAGTATTTGCCTCCATGTGGTCTGCGAGAGTTCGTCGATTAGATACTTGTTGTTTCCGAATGAAGGTCTCTCTTACCATGGGAAACCATTGAAGAAGCCAAGGGGCAGCTGGTGGGGAGTTGTGCTGCCAGGAGTGGTCGCCTCCATGTGGTCTGCAAGAGTTTGCCGTTTAGATAATTGTTGTTTCCAAATGAAGGTCTCTCTGACCAGGGGCAACCATTGAAGAAGCCAAGGGGCAGCTGGTGGAAGGTTTTCTGCCAGGAGTAGTTGCCTCCATGTTGTCTGCAAGAGTTTGTCTCTTGCAGACAACAAAACCATTGAAGAAGTCAGGGGGCAGCTGGTGGAGGGTGTGCTGCCAGGAGTGGCCGCCTCCTTTTGGTCTGCAAGAGTTTGTCGATAGATACTGTTGTTTCCAAATAAAGGTCTGTCTTACCATAGGAAGCCATTGAAAAAGCCAAGGGGCAGCTGGTGGAGGGTGTGCTGCCAGGAATGGTCGCAGCCATGTGGTCAGTAAGAGTTTGTCGATTAGATACTTGTTGAGCATGATTGTAAACCTGAGACTGGGGCAGGAAGAGAACACAACAGAAGGCAGTAAAAGAGGAGGCAACGTCTCAATCTTCCTGCCCCAGTCTCAGGTTTACAATCATGTTCAACTTCAACTTGAAGACCAGGAGTGGTCGCCTCCATGTGGTCTTCAAGAGTTTGTCGATTAGATACTTGTATCCAAATGAAGGTCTCTCTTACCATTGGCAAACATTGAAGATTCCAAGGGGCAGCTTGTGGAAGGTGTGCTGCCAGGAGTACTTTCCTCCATGTGGTCTGCAAGAGTTTGTCGATTAGATACTTGTTGTTTCCAAATGAAAGCCTCTTACCATGGGCAACCATTGAAGAAGCCAAGGGGCACCTGGTGGAGGGTGTGCTGCCAGGAGTGGTCGCCTCCATGTGGTCTGCAAGAGTTTGCCGATTAGATACTTGTTGTTTCCAAATGAAGGTCTCTCTTACCATGGGCAGCTGGTGGAAGGTTTTCTGCCAGGAGTAGTTGCCTCCATGTGGTCTGCAAGAGTTTGTCAATTAGATACGTATTGTTTCCAAATGAAGGTCTCTCTTACCATGAGAAATCATTGAAGAAGCCAGGGGGCAGCTGGTGGAGGGTGTGCTGCCAGGAGTGGTCGCCTCCATGTGGTCTGCAAGAGTTTGTCGATTCGAAACTGTTGTTTCCAAATGAAAGTCAGTCTTACCATGGGCAACCATTGAAGAAGCCAAGGGGCAGCTGGTGGAGGGTGTGCTGCCAGGAGTGTCCGCCTCCATGTGGTCTGCAAGAGTTTTTCAATTAGATACTTCTTTCCAAATTAAGGTCTCTCTTACCATGGGAAACCATTGAAGAAGCCAAGGGGCAGCTGATGGAGGGTGTGCTGCCAGGAGTGGTCGCCTCCATGTTGTGGTCGGCAAGGGTTTGTCGATTAGATACGTGCTGTTTCCAAATGAAGGTCTCTCTTACCACGGGCAACCATTGAAGAAGCCAAGGGGCAGCTGGTGGAGGGTGTGCTGCCTTGAGTGGTCACCTCAATATGATATGGAAGAGTTTGTCGATTAGATACGTGTTGTTTCCAAATGAAGGTCTCTCCTACCATGGGAAATTATTGAAGAAGCCAAGGGGCAGCTGGTGGAAGGTGTGCTGCCAGGAGTAGTTGCCTCCATGTGGTCTGGAAGAGTTTGTCGATCGAGCAAAAAGCACAAAGGCTGAAACAACTTGAGGTCGAGGAGCGTTCTATTATACCAGTGGCGTCGGAAGAGGAAAAAAAAGGGTGGAAGGAGGGGGAGGGGCTCCAGTCTCCACCCCCCCTTCTCCCCGGATATTTCGGACTGTTAAAGAAAACAATACAGGGGAAAGAGGGCATGGTCGAGCTTATTTTAATCTGAAATTATTTATGCATGTGTATAGCTACTATCGCTCTTCACTGCATAAAAGATTGCGTAGATGGTCAGTCATTGTTAGAAACTCGTTGTCAGACGGCACTAATCGTCACATGCTTGGTGGTTCTGAAGTTCAAAGCTATTCTTTTGACCTAAATAACTGTGTCATTGGTAAAAAATGATAAATAAATAAACATAACAATAAATGCAAAAATAAAAAGTTGGAGAAAAAAAAGACTATCAAGAACCCGCCGGAAGTGTTGTATTCTTGCATATTCAAGGCCCAGAACTACGAAACAAGTTTGTCACACCAAAATCTGTACAGGCTAAAAGAAACACGTCCCAGGAACGTGAAATAAAATAATAAAAATTTAAAATGTTTTTTTTTGTGTGTGACGTGCTCAACTTGAAAAATTTTAGAAATCTTCCCTAATGAGTTAATTTATTCGTCAAAGTGAAAAAAAAACAATAAATATATTATTTTGTATTGCGCAGATGGTAATGATATGTACTGTCTGAGGTGTTTCTTTAAATGCGAAAGCTCAAAAAATTTAGACGAAAAGAAATTACCAAGTTTAGGGCATAATTGCCCGTAGATACATGTTTGGATATTTCTTCGAAACTCGTCTTGAACAATAATAATCATATCTTAAGACGACACTAACCTAAACTATACATAGATCATTTTTAAAAAAAGTTTAACATCTCTGCCATAGATAGCTTCAAATATGGCACAAACGACAATTGTCAAAAACACGTCGTCCTTCCTCCCTCTTTCGGGAATCTATTTCTTTAAAACCAAGCATGCAAGATGATTAAAATAAACGGTATTGTCTTTCGCAAGGAATGCAACACCGTGTGTAAAAATGCAAAAAAAAACATACAAATACGAATGTACCTCACTGCTTGAATCCAAATGAAACCGCTCGCCAGTCTTTCGAAGTTCGACGAACTTCTAACTTTTACGCTAAAAGGTCGAAGTTCGTCGAACTTTTGACTTTTCAGGAATCAAAGGTTTGCCAATTTTTGAATACGTTAGGTTAATAAGTTAGACAGTTCGAAAATTATAGAATTTTTTAGCGGAGGAAGTTAAAAAGTTCGAAAAGCTTCGAACTTGTTGGTGCAAGAAGTTAGGAAGTTTGAAAATAACCGAATTTTTTAGTCTATCAAGTTCAAAAGTTCGACAAGCATCAAATTTTGCAGCGTATAAAGTTCGGAATTTCAAAAAGCGTCGAACTTCTTAATTTAAGAAGTTGGAAAATTTGAATTCCGTCGAATTTCTCGACATGGAAAGTTAGAAAATTGAAATGTTTCGAACCTCTCGAACCGCTTGATTCAATCATCGAAGCTTCGGTTCGAAAATAGTTTGCGGCATCTCTACTCACAACATCCTATTCTATACTCTGTTTCACCTTGTGTTGTACCGCAGAAAAGGCTACAAGCGCGAACTCCTTGCTCTAGGGCACACCACGGCGCGCAAGCTCTCGTGCACGAAGGGCAGCTCCCAACGCTATGAGCTTGCGCTTCTAGCCTTCGCTGCGGTACAACATAAGGTGAAACGGAGTATAGCAGATGACTGTCGGCGCGCTCCTCTGGCTCTGGAACAACCAAGTGTAGCTCCCCACGGGTCTTAAATAAAATAAAACTTGCCCGATCATTTTACATTAAAAAGGAAGCACATGTGTGTCTTCTGCGTGTAACGGATCCGAAACCACCCAGAGATCCCGTAACCAAGCACAACAAAGCATAACACATGCATAATGCATGCGTGATATTTTGTGGTCTCCGGTTTTGTCAGAATGATCGAGGAAAGTTTAATGTTTAAATGGGTTCCGATATGACGGAACCGGGAAAGTAATTGTCCTTCGCAAAACCTCTGAAGTTGCTAGGAAGTTGCATTCATATAAACGCGCAAGAAAAAGAAATGGCATGAATCCTACCAGCGCTTTTAGCATAAAATTATACAAAATGCCCCCCCCCCCCCCCTCCAAAAAAAAAAAAGAAATTAGGTAAAAATACTGGGTTGTTTATACCGCAAAATAAACCATGCGTCGCCGAACGCTTATTGTTTGCCAAAACGTAGCGCTAGAGGTTCGAACCTGATGCCAACATTTCAGTACGCAATGATATTTGTTTCATAAGTTATAAGCGATTTTTTTAAATATTTCAATAGGAAGATGTTTGCCGATGGTGCTCTCGACTACATGAGGCTCTATGACGCCAGAAACCAAAAATAAGCGAAAATAGGCCCAACTTTCTCAATGAAATTTTCAGAAAATCACTTATAAAGTTTGAATAAAACATCGGTTCGTGCTGCAACTTTGGCATCTGGTTCGGTGCAGTAGCGCTACCTTTGAGCAGAGAATGGGTATTTGGCCATGTGTAGTTTACTTTTTGCGGTGAAAGGAACTTTGTAAATATTTTTCGGAGACACCCTGTTCATCTATAGATGTTCAGTTTAGTTCTTACGTGAGCATAAATAATATTTTTTGCGCTTTTTTTGTTCCTTTTACCGAAACTGGAGTTTCCCTCTAGTTACTTTATTATGTATTCCTGCAAATGTTTGAGCATTGCCTCGTATGTAGCAGATGGATTAGGAAAGACATTTATTTTGTCAATCAACAACCTTTTAAACTTGTTTGGTCCCCTACTATTACAGAAAGAGAAGGTAATGCGAAATACGTTTTTCCAATGAAGTCATTAGTGGCACGTTTGATACGCCCTTCCTTGTTAATGACATTTCATTTTGTTCTCCACAAATGTGCATCAGATCTCCTTTTATTTTTTGCCGTCAAAACGGGAATGTCTCTTCTCCGATGTCACGTTCAGAGCTTCCTTATAATCGCGAAAATAATAACTTAGCCATCTGTTGTTCCCCTCGTAACATTTAAAAAACGCTTGTTTTCATCATGAGGACATGTATTTGGTTTATTGGGCCTAGTATAATTACTATATTGTATTTTTGCTTCTAGCTATGCGTGATGTGCACATGCATGCAGCCCTAGGACAAGGAACTGTTTTTGACTGCATAAAACAAAACATTAAACAAAAAGTATATACAATATGTGAAAAGGTGGCTGACATGAAGTTTCTGGTCCTTGCGATACACGGAAGCAGCCGTTTTGGACAACGATGGACACGTTTCATCAACTTTTTACGACTCGTTTCATCGATACTGCCACACTGTGCTGTGAAGTTTCATCGACGCAAAAATTTCACGCTGTAGGAACATTTTGTTGTGCGTTTATCACTGAAGCGCATATTAAACTATCCGACCGACCCAGTTCACGACGCTTTGCGGCGACAGTCTCCAGCAGTTCATTACAAAAATGTGGACCCACCCAGCCCACCCGTACATGCCGCTTCGCAGCAGCGTGTAAGGGTGGTCCTACCCCCCGCATGTACCCGTACCCTTGCTCACCAACTAAGCAGCGCACCCCTAACCAAACCAAGATCTTGTCGACGAAACATAGCAAGATATGTCGATGAGCGAGTGTCGATGAAACAATTTGTTGATAAAGCGTCGCAGCGTTGAAACAAACTGTCGGGGCAATGTCATTTGATGAAACGAGTGGCAGCGAAAAAAAAGCCTGTTCCCGAGCCGCGTTACTTAAACACTATCGCAGGCATCATTTTTAGATGCTCATTGCCAAAACAAATGCACTCTAAACAAAGAAGAAAATGAATTTCACGCCCCTCTGCTGTTAAAGTTCACGACCTGGAATTGGATAAGGGGCTATAAGGCAAATTTGATATGGTTCTGGACTGGACAAGACAACCTTTCGGTACTTCACAACTCTGCCCTTGGCAACAAGTCTGGCTGCAATCTGTGCATTGTGGTTCTTATAAGCTTTGAAAACGTTAGATTTAATCCTGTACATTGCACTAGTCCGGGAGGCTCAAAACTGAGGTCTCTATGGAAGACCGCTTCACTTCATCACAGCGTTTCTGCAAGACGGACAATATCAAGCTTGAGCTAGGCCCAGTTACTGGCATTGGCATTCCCCAGATCTCCGTCCTCTCACCAATCCTTCATCAATGTTGTAGCCGACGTTTTCTCATGTCAAGCAATTAGAGCTGTTTTTACGATATATTTCAAGCGAGTACAATGGCGCCTCTTAAATTCAGGAAATCTCTGCCGCACTACTTTAGACCACACTTCGGCGCACAGGGCAGCCTGCTCCTCATCCACCACGAGGTGTTGGCCAACTCGCTAAAGTGCCACCCAAGAGTCATAATGGCCGTCGACTTCAAGGGAACTTTCGACGCGTCTACTCAGCTTCGAAACGAAGCACTAGCACTCGCATTTTGCTCTCCACTGTGCTAACACAAGGTATTGTTATTCCCAGGGTGGCCTCGGACGTGTGGATGGCCACTGGCGTCCAGTTTATGCTTCGAAACAGGTCATTTGCAGTTAGAGTTAGCTGCCCGCAGCACTGATGCACGTTATTGTTATTCTCAGAGTGGCCTCGGTCGTGTGGATGGCCACTGGCGTCCAGTTTATGCTTCGGAACAGGTCATTGGCAGTTAGAGTTAGCTGCCCGCAGCGCTGATGCACGTTATTGTTATTCTCAGAGTGGCCTCGGTCGTGTGAATGGCCACTGGCGTCCAGTTTATGCTTCGGAACAGGTCATTGGCAGTTAGAGTTAGCTGCCCGCAGCGCTGATGCACGTTATTGTTATTCTCAGAGTGGCCTCGGTCGTGTGGATGGCCACTGGCGTCCAGTTTATTCTTCGAAACAGGTCATTTGCAGTTAGAGTTAGCTGCCCGCAGCGCTGATGCACGTTATTGTTATTCTCAGAGTGGCCTCGGTCGTGTGAATGGCCACTGGCGTCCAGTTTATGCTTCGGAACAGGTCATTGGCAGTTAGAGTTAGCTGCCCGCAGCACTGATGCACGTTATTGTTATTCTCAGAGTGGCCTCGGTCGTGTGGATGGCCACTGGCGTCCAGTTTATGCTTCGGAACAGGTCATTGGCAGTTAGAGTTAGCTGCCCGCAGCGCTGATGCACGTTATTGTTATTCTCAGAGTGGCCTCGGTCGTGTGGATGGCCACTGGCGTCCAGTTTATGCTTCGAAACAGGTCACTGGCAGTTAGAGTTAGCTGCCCGCAGCGCTGATGCACGTTATTGTTATTCTCAGAGTGGCCTCGGTTGTGTGAATGGCCACTGGCGTCCAGTTTATTCTTCGAAACAGGTCATTTGCAGTTAGAGTTAGCTGCCCGCAGCGCTGATGCACGTTATTGTTATTCTCAGAGTGGCCTCGGTCGTGTGAATGGCCACGAACATCCAGTTTATGCTTTGAAACAGGTCATTGGCAGTTATAGTTAGCTGCCCGCAGCGCTGATGCACGTTATTGTTTTTCTCAGAGTGGCCTCGGTCGTGTGGATGGCCACTGATGTCCAGTTTATGCTCCGAAACGGGTCACTGGCAGTTAGAGTTAGCTGCCCTCAGCGCTGATGCACGTTATTGTTATTCTCAGAGTGGCCTCGGTCGTGTGGATGGCCACTGGCGTCCAGTTTATGCTTCGAAACAGGTCATTTGCAATTAGATTTAGCTGCCCGCAGCGCTGATGCACGTTATTGTTATTCTCAGAGTGGCCTCGGTCGTGTGAATGGCCACGGATATCCAGTTTACGCTTCGAAACAGGTCATTGGCAGTTAGAGTTAGCTGCCCGCAGCGCTGATGCACGTTATTGTTATTCTCAGAGTGGCCTCGGTCGTGTGGATGGCCGCTGACGTCCAGTTTATGCTTCGAAACAGGTCATTTTCAGGAGTTAGCTGCCCGCAGCGCTGTTGCACGTTATTGTTATTCTCAGAGTGGCCTCGGTCGTGAGAATGGCCACTGGCGTCCAGTTTATGCTTCGAAACAGGTCATTGGCAGTTAGAGTTAGCTGCCCGCAGCGCTGATGCACGTTATTGTTATTCTCAGAGTGGCCTCGGACGTGTGGATGGCCACTAACGTCCAGTTTATGCTTCGAAACAGGTCATTAGCAGTTAGAGTTAGCTGCCCGCAGCGCTGATGCACGTTATTGTTATTCTCAGAGTGGCTTCGGTCATGTGAATGGCCGCTGACATCCAGTTTATGCTTCGAAACAGGTCATTGGCATTAAGAGTTAGCTTCCCACAGTGCTGACTCACATTATTGTTGTTTTCAGAGGGGCCTCGGTCATGTGAATGACCATAGGGGTTCCCTTTAGGCTTAGAAACAGAGTACTGGTACTGCGATTTCGCTCTCCACTGTGCTAACACACGGCTTTGTTATTCCCAGAATCCTCAGTCATGTAAATGGCCACAGACGTCCCATTTATGCTTTAAAGCAGAGCACTGGCAGTGATATTTTGTGTCGTTTTTCTTAGATAAAAAAGAGCTTATTTGCAATCAAAATTCCATTTGCTGCGCAGCAAAGCTCTTTAGACAGCGGGAAGGGTCAATATGGCATCTGATGTCTTTGCCGTAGATGGGCTGCAAACTTTTGTTTTCGTGAAGTTGAAATCTATACTGGTGATTTATGGCACAGTGCAATGTATAGACCAGCTTAGACATTATCGCAACAAAAATAAAAAGTTTGTCTGGTGGCTGCATGTCGAAATGCTATTCGGCAACGAGCAGAGAAGCATGACAACATGAGACACGGGAGGTTAATGGTGGTCAAGAACAACAATCCGATCTTAAAGCAAATAAGTGGTCCTTAAAGGAATTGTTTTGTGTTCCGAGATCTTCCACGCTTTCTCCATAATGGTGGCCTTAAGCTTCGTCAAGGGGCTCGACACCAGACAGGTCACTCTCGGATGGGGTGTCCTCTCCATCCAGCTGGATGACGATGGGCTGGATGTGGGCACTTGTGGCACCGCCTCGTCGGAACGTTGCTTCAATGTCAATAACGTGCCTGACAGCATTAATCCAGTTGTCAGTGGTGACCTTGTCAACTTCTTCGTTGAGGAGTCTCCCCACGTCGACAATCTTGAACGTCGTGTTTCGGGCAGCAACGCCGTTCTTCATCTGCGCCCATATCAGTTCAATTGGGTTGAACTCGCAGTGATACGGTGGGAGCCTGACCACAGTGCAGCCAGCTGTCTCGGCAGCAGTGTCCACACGATACTTTAGGTGCTGTGGCTTCACCAAGGCCACAATGTCGAGCAGCTGCTTCTTCACCATCTTGGGGTCCCATGAAATTTTCTTAGACGTCAGCCACTGTTGGATGTCGTCCTTCCGGGAACTCGTTGTCGGCACTGCTTCCAACCGCCGTGAATGGTAAAAAGCGTTGTCCATGACGATAACGCTTCCTGTCGGCAGTTTGTCGAGGACACCGTCGAACCACTTCTCGAAGCGGGCGCCATTCATCTCCTCGTGGTAATCACCGGTTTTTTGTCCACGGAACACGTCCAGGCAGCCGTCGACGAAGCCTTCATCGCTGCCGATGTGGGTGACAATAAGACGCTGGCCCTTCCCCGATGGCTGCTTGAGGCCAGTCGAGAGACCACGCATGAAGGCGTCGTGAGACGAGGCCACTGTCGTGTCTACCCACACCTTTGAGACAGTGTGCCCTGCCGTCACCCACGTCTCGTCCAAGTAGAAGATCTTCCGACCATCTTGTCGGTGACGTGCGATCTCATGCAGGTACTTCTGCTGCCAGGCAACTATGTCCTCTCGTTCAATCAACCGGGAGTTTCGTTCCCTCTTGTCATGCTCGAATCCGATGTCATGGAGAAGGCGACGCACAGTCCAAGCCTTCAATGAGGGAAGTTCAGTGCTCGCGCAGAATTCAGCCGTTATCTTCTTGACCGTGGGGACCTCGTTCCGTCGAAAGAAACGGTGGACGCACGATCTTAGCGCGCACAACGTGAACTCACCGTACCTGACTTTGCGCCGCCTCTTGCCTTCACTTGCTGGGCGCTTCCGAGAAGGTGTCACAACTTGTCCCTCGGTTTCTTTCGCCTGCTTCCTAATCTCGAGGACGGTGCGTACACCAGCGCCAAGCAGCTTGCTGACTTTGGTGCAGGACTCCTCCACGGTGAGCCCGGGCTGGCCGGGCTTGGCGGGCGGTTCTTGTCGCTCCTGAACGTACGCGTTCATTATCAGCTGCCGTGCAGCTAGGTTGAGGACATCGCCGCTCTTATGCTTCTTGTAGAGGCGCCTTGGCGTAGGCGGCGAGGCTGCACCAGACTCTCTTGACGAAGAAGAATCGGAGGAATCGCATTCCGCTGTCTCCACGTCGGGATTCATAACGGAAAAGGGCGACTTCGGCATTGTTAAAACGCGACTCGCAGGAACTTTCAAAACCCGAAACGCAGGTTTTTTTTAACAAACGCAGAAAATACAAGGAATGTACCTAATTCGAGTAGGAAGGTTATCAAGCTAAAACCAACAACCATATATGCATTACTTATAAAAGTTACAATTTTCGTTGCACTGAAGCCTTCTTTTTACGTCAACCTTCCGGAGCGAGTAATTTGCCTCGGCTAGGTGGCGCAAGCTGCCGCCCGCTACAAGGTCTGTCTGTAGTCAATATCCATCCATTGAAGTAGGAGGGGCGTTTTCAGCGAACTATCTTCTCGACTGCGGAGGCGTCCGAAGCGGGCGCATCACACTTATGGGGAGGGACTTCTACTACCTTCTTAACTTGTAACCGACTATAGTGCTCATCACTAAAACCCCACTGTTTCCCCTGAATCTTGTAATTTTTTTTTGTCTACTGCATTTCCATTTTAAGGTAGGTTAAACATGTTTTATATGTATTTGTTTAATATACTCATTCGATTCTCCTGCCGCATATGAAATGTAAGAATAACATGCATTCATTCTAAAAAACGGATGAGAGGAGAGCCACGTGACTGGCGCCCCGCTGCGGCGAGACGCCGAATCACACCTTTCCCTAGCGAACAAGTGTGTTTCGGGTGCTCGCCGCTGCAAAAGCTGTGCGCTGACGACCAGGTTCCGCGAGAAATGGCTCTTTGATGCTCTGTGCGGCCAGATCCTTGAGCTCCAAATCTTCGACAGCACACTCTACTAAGGCTCCGTCGTCCAACTGCCAGGTTTGGTGAGTATTGAGGTGGCTATGGTAGTACTTGTGTTCAATGCGCCGAGAATCTAAGGGAGAGGAAGGGACGAGAGCGCGCTGGGGGGGGGGGGGGGGGGGGGGGGACGTCAGAATGCCGAACTCGGATTCGAATGATTAGTGAGTCGACCTAAAGCTAGTTGCCTTTGCTTCACAATACTCGTCGAATGCGTTCGAATGCGGGAGCCACAAGCCGAACATGATTGTTCCGCGTTTTATCGCGTGTTCGACGAGTGCAGACACTGAGTTATAATATACGCTAAAGGTGCAGCTGGCACTGGAGTGCTGTTGCAAATTGAAAAAGACAGCAACCAGGTGAAATTTGACTTCCTACAATGCATTTCTATGGGGAAAAGTCAGTTTATTCTCCCCATTCACTTGATTATCAGAGCAAATATCACAAATAATTTGTACGTACTAGATAACTTGAAGCATTTATTTAACAGTAACGCAGACCCCAAAAAAAAAGTTGGTCAGTGATGGCATTTTCATTTGGCATTCATGGCATTATACAAAGTGCTAAAACAACTTCATACATGCATTTATGTGCAGTGTCGGGCACTGTTAGGGTGAACACAGCGTCGGATGCTTTTCAGCATAGGTAATATACGTGCCAACCGGAAGAAGGAAATCTGGCAAACTAAGAAAGACGGCAAGAACTGCACAGTAACACTGGGCCAGTAAAAGCCTGTGCACGTAGACGATTAAAATCAATTTAAGGCCGCTTAACATAATCCCATTTGCAATACATAAGTACTAACTTAAAATTTCTGCTAATGAATATGTCCGAACGTGCTTGCTCTGCGTTCAAAACAGACCCGCAACACGCTCAGAACCTAAAAATCTGAAGAAGACAGAAAACAGGTACCCGATAAAAGCTGTCCGGCATAGGAAATAATAAAAAGACATTGTATAGCCCACACACTTTATTCTTTACTTTTTGAATGTCTTGTTCCTTGTCGTTGTAGATGCCTACACGAAGTGGCTAGAAGTACGAAGCATAACTAGAGCCACATCTGCAGCGGTCATCAAAGAACTCCGAGGTATGTTCGCAACTTTTGGCCTGCCTCGCAAGATTGTTTCCGACAACGGAAGCGTCTTCGTATTCAAGGAGATAACAGACTTTTATGAAAAGAATGGCGTAAAATTTGTGACCAGCGCTCCGTACCATCCAGCGACAAATCGCCAAGCCGAGCGCATGGTTTACGAACTTAAGCGAAGTTTGACAAAGGGGAGAAAACGGGATCGCTGTCACTGAAAATGGGATCGCTGTACAAACAACACAACTCAATTTGCAACTCGACAGGAAAAACACCAGCATTCTTGATGTTCAACAGGGAGCTTGCTACTAACATCAGTAGACTCCTTCCTCGTCGAGAAAGTAGTCACAAGGAACGAGATATCAAAAAGACACCGCCGTCCAGGGTGTTTCAAGAGGGACAGGCATTCTGTTTCCTAAACTTCAAAGGAACCCCCTAGTGGATCCAAGGGAAGTAGACCAAAAGACTTGGAATTCGCTCCTGGCTGGTAGAGACAGCAACTGGATCAACCCGCCGCCACGTGGATCAAATAAGGCGTCGATTTACGACATCGACTCCATCGGCTGAGTGGTCTGTTCCTGCTCCTGTTTCGGACTCTCAACAGGATCACCCTACCGAGAGATCGTCATTCCAAGATAATTCCGAGACAACACCGAAACATACGACAGACGCCGGAAGCGGAAGAAGGGAGCAACCTCCAAGAAATAGGCACCCTCCAGAACGCCATAAGAGCTACATCTGAGGGGGAAAAGGTGTAATGCACCGGGGCCACCGGCAGGTGGACTAAGCAGCCGATGCCGCGAGCCTCGTGACAATGGCATGCTAGAGAGAGCTCGGGCACTTGTTCCTGGACCGAGAACCGCGATGGACGCACCGTCGACACTCTAAAGCTGACAGTAAAGCTTGTATTTACCATTTACTGCAGTCTCCGGGCACCAAATTGAAAAATAATCTTGATATTCGTGATCATGGAGGCCAAATGAAGACGATTTAAGAGGTTTTAATGAAATCCGAAATCGCTTCAGCTTCCCCCTAAGAGAAACACGTAATAATGTCTGATCGCTTCAGCGATAGTGGAACGGGTGTAGCACGATTGCCCCGCGTGCAGAATCCTTGTCGCAAAAGCCCCGCGTCATTAGCACCACGTTTCGAAAACCCCGCGTTCAATTACCCTGTCCCATACTCCCCGCGTGCCAAAAGACCCGCGTGTCAAAAACCCCGTGCTCAGTATACCGTACCACCCTCTTGGCGATTCAACCAGCATTGTTTTGTGTCCTAACTTGATCTGTTGAGCGCCTACTAAGGGTCTTGTAATTGAAAGAAAAAACAAAATAAAGTTAACTTCAATTGCCGAAAAACTTAGAATGACGTACAAGTGGCCGATTGCGTAAATCGGCATCACGGGCGATGCACTCCGCTGTCATAGAAGGTTACTCGGACGCAGAGCTATGAACTTTATTTAACTAGCTGAGTACAAATATATTTTTAAAACGACGTAAGAAGAATGGAAGTGGTGTTTGGTGCTGTGATAAATATGGCGTCAAAAGCTGCGGTTAACAGTTTTGACAGAAACCACCTCGTCGAAACTGTGAATCCGGGCGTGCTTCAAAGTCGACGAAAGCTTCAGTTCAATGCTTATTGATAATATCTGTAACTTCAAATGTTTTGCCTGCTGCGTACTTCTAACGTCGCAAGACGCGAATGTGTGTAGTGCACGCCTGAAGAACAGAAGCTTTATTCAGGTTATTCATTACTTGAGTCCCGGGTACCTCATGATTACGTTACACAAGCTCGTGTGCACGCTATCTCTTAGTTAAAAGCAGAATGCCCCGCCGCCGCGTTGAGGACCCGGCCACCTGACACGGGGAATTCGCGTCATGGGCTTCTGAAATCGAGGCTTTTGAAAGCGGGGCAAAAAGAACGGGGTGTTTGCCGCGGTGTATTTGACACGCGGCTTTTGACATTGGGTGCTTTCGTGCACCACCCGGTGGAACACGTACACATATATTACGAAAACCATGATATTGCACTTTTGACGCTCTCTGATTATCGCCTTCAGCTTGTAGTCTCGGTACGTCTGGACTTAAAGGGGCCCTGCAATCATATTTAAGCGTCTACCTTTTTTGCGGTTTTCACGTCTCTTGGGGTTCAGGCAAACCAGCGGGCACGGAAGGAGTAACTAAATAATAGTGCGTCATATTTTAACCGAACGACGAGGAAACCTCCTCCACCTACGGGGGCGACCCGCTGTGCCGAAAGCGCGCGAAATGTGAAGTGTTTGGGCCTGGGCTTACTATACTGGTCAGAGCCGCTAAAAGCTTCTTTTTAGTCGAAATACAAAATATAAGTGGCGCGAAACGTTTTAACTATTTATAAAAGTAGCTATTGTTCTGCATTTTAGATCAGAAAAGAAAAAAATGCAGTTTCGAAAGTGCGGAAACAATAAATGACCCGTCGACATATCCGCCACCAAGCGGTGAAAAAGGCGGTGCATACTAGAAAGACGTTTCGGGATAAGGCACGAGCTGCAGGCGTAGGAAGGTCCCGGATGTACGCGGCGGCGCTGCGGTTGTATGTACTGGAGTATCCAACCGGTTCCGAGCATTCCGAAGGCCTTCGGCGAGCAGCTTTGGCTTGCGGTTTGGCCACTTGGCGGTGTGGCAGCGCGAAAAAGCTCCTATTTTGAACTGATCTTTACTCTATTTCTGGAGTCCTTTGTGACCAATGAAGTGCCATTTCGATTTAGTGTTTAATCGCGCAGAAAATGCAATGCGAACCGCCATGGCTGCCCGCTTCATACAGCCTATCCAGAACATGCTTTAGTGGCGCCTTCTCGAGCCGTCGACACGGAGTGCGGCAGCCGTCAGCGCTCGCTGAGCTCACTACTCCTCCTCTAGTTCGCGGCCACTCAAGCCACAAAGGACGTCATGAAGGAGGTTATTTTTCGCTTGTTTTTGTAATTTTAATTTGTCTATAAACTTTTAAATTAAAGCGGAATTCGAGAAACGAAAAGTTTCATTAAGTTACTACGTTCAGTGCGCTCAGATTCGGTGCAAATTAAAAACCAGTAAAAAAAGTCCTTGGCAAAATCTTTAAGTCTTTAAGGCAAAAACAAAAGTAAAGAAACACAAAAAAGTGTAACTGTACTTTTTTCAGCTTTTGGAAAGATATAACGCGAAATGTAACTACGTCAACCGTTACTCAAAATAAGTAATGGATGTACGTTACCCTTTACAGTGTTGCAAACGTAACGAGTACTTTACTACGTTGCAAGAAATGGAACTCGTTGCCCATAACGCTGTTACTTGTCACTCGTTACCGCCAGAACTAAGTGAAACTAACTTATTCATTTATAGAAACTCTGCATACGAATCTAAGAACAGCCGCCGTGCGCGGCCATGTAGCAGTCTCGGACAGCAGGACGTATGCAATTCTTCTTCCTAGCGTGCTGAGCTCAGGAACAGAGCGGCAAAATAACAGGCTTACACACCTTTCGAGTGTTAGCCGTTCATGTACGAGACTTTAAATTGTTGGGATCATCGAAAGCCCGAGGGACGTAGCCTAATCAGAGGCCGTCGCCAGTCAGTAAATATTGCCGCGCGCGTGGTGTAGTTGGTAACGCACAGGCGGCCCCGCGGAGAAACGGAGTTTGAACTCCGCTTGGTCACCATCTCTCACTTATGTTCTGCAATTTCCTGCAAAATTTCACCCCCCCCCCCCCTTCCCCCCTCAGCTCTCGTCGAGAGTTATGGTTTCAAGCATTCCTGAACATACCGCAGGTATGGAAGCAGCGGTAACGCGGTTATTCGAAACAGTCACTATTCGAACATTCTCCGTCGCCGACGAAGAATGTTCGATACGTTCTGTTTTTTTTTTAATTTCCACATTCGCCTAGCATTTTTCATCTGTCACATCCTGCTGGAGGTGGTAGGTAGTGTTCACCTACGCTTGACACCCCCATGAAATCGACGAACAACTTCGATGAGGAGAACGATCACAAGAGGACCAAGACAAGTAGAATGACCGACGATTACCAACGACCACGACGAGCCACGTTGAACGATGGCGAGATATTACGAATGAAAGAAACTCAG
Organism: Ixodes scapularis; assembly: GCF_016920785.2. Lineage (NCBI taxonomy): Eukaryota > Metazoa > Arthropoda > Arachnida > Ixodida > Ixodidae > Ixodes > Ixodes scapularis. The sequence continues at coordinate 179,808,565 of NW_024609835.1, read as the reverse complement.
CAGGACGAACTGCGACGACGAACCACGACGACGAACAGTGACGACAAACAACGGCGACGAACGGCGACGAACAACGGCGACGTATAGCAAACGACGACGAACCTTATGTCGACGACCTAGGATGACGACTTACGACGACGGCCTACATCAGCGACATAATACGACGAGATACCGCGATGTCCTACAGCCACAACCTTCGCCGACGACCTACGCAACGACCTGTGACGCCTACCCAGGACAAGGGACGTAACAACAGTTAATGCTGACAGCGAATGTCGACAGACCCTACCGTTTCACAAAAAAGGCGACCATGTGACTGTGATCAACTGTGGGAGCGTCAGGCATTTTGTTATGGGGTTCAATACCTCTCGATTTTGCATGTATAGGCTGCGGTCTACTGCTTTTGAAGCGATAACTTTACGGGCAACACTTTGCAGAGATTTCGAGCTCGTGAGCTGTCGTCGCCGCTATGGAAAACCCATTTTTCTCTCCCCACTTGGCGCGAAGAGCGCTAAAAAGAAAACCTTTCTCCTCTTTCCTCTTGGCGCGAGAAGAGGGAAGTTGGGTTTTCTCGTCGGGCGCGCAGCGCGGAGAGAGAAAGGAGAGTCCTGCTGCCGTCTGCTTCACACAAACAGGTATTTTCAAACATTCCTGGCAATATGCGGAATCCAACTTTGGCAGTATCCAGTTGCTACACGTAATGTTGGATGAATTTAAAAAAATTCATCGCGCTTACCCACTTGCTTTTGGGATCACCGAACATTCGTTGCGGTCGTCAGTGGCATCCACGACGCCAACCACTACGGCTACGAGAATTAACCCCGTCGCACCTTCGTCCTCAGGTACGTGACGACACCTTTCCCCCCATGCTACACCTATAGGTTTCTAACGTTGCTAACTCAGACACGCACGCGACTTTACACAAGACTAAACAGTTGCATTTATCGCCCACAGTGTGCGAAGAACGAAAGCGATAGTTGTAGTACACTGTTAGCAAGTCCCGTGTACTTGGTGAATATTTGGGGTGAAGCACACGCCAATTACACAAATTACCGTAAATTTACACGTTGGGTAACGGATAATTCGTTACAAAATCACGCGAGGGTGTAAAAAACGCCGTTTTGGTTCGGTCATACACGCAAAACCGTGTACGTAGCCGACCTCGAAAACACGCATCACCCCCGGCGACGACCGCAGCATTGCCGGCTACCAAAGCACAGGAATGCTTGGGGACACACCTAGAAAGGTACATAAAATTGTGGTACATAAAATTCAGAGTGGCTTTTCTAGCCGAAGTGAATAAAAGGTAGAAAGCAGCAGTTTCGAAATTTAGTAAAGGAGCCTTTTCATGTGTGAAACATATTCGACGGTGGTTGTAGGGAGGCTAGCTTATTTTTATTACACAAGACTAAACAGCAATTTCGTGACATCTACAATTGGAAATTGACACTAAAAACGAGGTGAATCGTAAGCTGGCTCGCGGAATCACGGTGATATAAAGGCCTGTTGGTTTTATTAAAGCTGCTAGACCCAAACAATTTCGAGTTTTTACGACAAATCTAAATCGACAAAATTTATAAATAACAACATTTTTTATCGGCAAGTGTTTTCTGGTTTTTATTGGCTTTATTCAAAAACGCAGAACCTATTACAGGTTTAAAGGGACACTGACGGTGTATTTATGCTTGCCAAGGTTTTTATTCGTACATTACATATGAGAGCCCAACTACCCGGAAAACAATTCGCTGCTCAAAATTTGTTTTCTTTCTTATCGAGAACTGGCCGGTTTGAGTCGCGCTTTTACTCTCTTCTCTGTGGTCATGTGCCGTTTTTTTTATGGTTTAGACACAACCACCAAATATCAGAGTCGTACGTCATCGAAGGCAGGCACACAATATTAGAAATGGAAAAGACATATGATGCCCATTATTTGTGGCTTCTAAAAAGCTGCAAATACGTTGTTTCGGGGGGGGGGGGGGGGGGGGGGCGGGGGGAGAAGTACTACAGCCACCTCTCTCCTCTTTTTATATTTCTTCTTCCCCCCCGTCCATTAAAACTTGTTGGCCTAGTTGGTTCATGGTGCAGTCTAGTAGCGTTTGCGCGACAGAAGGAAGTAGAGGGGCTTGTCCGTGTCTACTCACTTATTGTCCCTTGTGTCGCGCAAACACGTCTAGACTCCCCAGTCCAGTTTCGGTTTCGGTTTGAAGCAGTTGCGTTTTTTTTTTAACTTTATTAAAAATATACGTGACGCTGTAGCAACATATTGATTCGTTAGTCTTCTGATACCATAATAAATCGCCTGGAAAAAATAAAAAAAAAATTTTTTGGGGGTGTCAGTGTTCTTTTGTTTTAGAATGGTTTATTTAACACCACTTGCGAAGTACACAAATGTTTGTGAATAAATGCTTCGAAACTTAAGCTGGATTTTCTCGGTTGATTTTTCAGAATGGTAACGTGTTAGCTACTGGACCACTTCCTTAAACTATCTCCCAGCAGTTTGTTTTTCGGCACGTATAGGTGTTTGTAGTCATATATATTAGCAAGTATGCTAGCACTAAATGACGCTGATTGATTTCAATATGATGACCTGCCTATGGAGATACTATGTAAATGACGCCTAGCACATACCAGTGCTGATATATGCACTATTTGTGCTCCAAACAGGCTTCTAAAAATACGAAATGTCACCACATCTGTAATAAAGCTAGATTAATCCTTATACTGATATGTGGTCTACGTGTCAGATGAGACCTAAATAAATCGCAAAAAATTCGGATTTGAGAGCTACAGCACTGTAATTTATCACGCAAGAATTTAGTTACTTAAAATATCAAGAAAAATACTTCCCTCAGTCAAAAGTTACGAGGGAAAATCAATAAATTCCCACGTATCTCGATCTAAAAAAAAAAAAGAAACCGTCGTTGTAGGCCATTGGGGTGCTTGATTTAACAAAAGCGTGGACGGGACAGCCTTGACATCGTCCCCCGTTTTTGTCTACCAAACGTTCCAGTGGCCCACAAGATTGTTTTCTAGCTTTAAGAGTAAAATTAAGGCTTCACCTTATGTCGGCCCATAGAACTTTGCTTGTTTTTACTTGCAACTTTTGAGTGGGTCAAGTCTTTCCTTTTTTTATTTTCAGAAATAAAATCCACTACCTAGGCGAACTTGTGCGGGCAATTACACTGTCGTAGCTTGCAAATCCGATTTTTTTAAAGATTTCTAGGTCTCGTCTGACATCTGGACCACGTATGCTGTATAAATTTCGGTAATGTACGACGCGCAAGAAAATGATTAATATTTTTATGTGCTACTGGCAGCTGATGAAAGCAGGCGAGACATAGACATGAAACCGATTTAAGACATGAGGTGTCTTGACGAAAGGAGAGAATGGCAGATTTTATATTTTCTCAAGAGCCGAGCTGGTATGTGCAATCTTAATATGACAGTTGAACCACCAAAATATAGCATTCTGCAGTTCTCCTATAGAGGCGTGCTATAAAATTATTTGAGACATACTCTACTTCTCTGGAAAATTGTTTGACGGATCATTAGGACGTTTTCACGTCCAGAATGCTCTGTTTTGGGGTCGCGCATGCAGTTGCGCCACTATTTACCGGACTTGTGAGAGCACTAAATAGTAGCTTCGCGGTGATTATTTGCGTTCATGTTTATTATTTTATTTAGATTTATTCTGTCACTCACCTGCTAACAGTCGTTGCACGCTGTTTCGGTGCGCGCCCGAGAAAGCGCCGAAATTCCGCTTTAGCAGACGAAGCGTTCGCCGGTCGCGCCGCACCAGCGCCTCCTGGCTACACTTACCTTGGTTTAGCACAGAAGTCGTTTGATGGCGCCACTTACCCGTACACGGCACGTGTACCGCTCTGAAAGCGGAGCTGACAGGCATAGTACACTTATCTAGGAGGCTCTTGTTGGGCGGATGTCTTTCACAACAATATATAAAAAATGCTTTACGCAAGGATCATTTCCATATATTATTAATCAGATAATAATAAAACCCCTACGATCTTTTATCTTACTCAAGCTAGCCGGACTGCTCATAACACTGGTCTAGCATGAAAATAACAAAAATTTGAACTTCTTCATGACCGGTGTAAGATTTATTCTTGATACATCGTTATTTTTCGAAACCGACTAACATTATAGATTTTGCCTCCATACCTTTTAAATGCAAAAAGTTCTTACATACGGCTGTCCATTGCGCTGTGTTTTGTGTCTTTTTCTATAAATCTGTAACGGTCAGTGACTAAAGAGCTCACCCACAGATGTCAAGCTTATATACGCAGCGGGGAGAAAAGCATGTCAAGTAGGAAGTGTCGGGCGTAGTGTCGGTGTTGTGTAATGCGTGGTGTTCGTGTTGTCTGCGATGTTGTAGGGTTGCTATTCACTCGTGATTGGTCGTAGCGTTGTTTTCTTTTTTTTTTTAGACTGCTAGAAATCTCGCTAGGTGGCGCAACCCTATTGAAAATCGCTCTGATGGGACTTAAGGATTTTTTTAAAGGGTGTGAAAGGGACTTCAGGAATTCTTGTGATGTTTGAAAGGTGCACCGATATTTCCTGGTGGGTTCGTTGGCCCCGTCAGAGGCTCTCCTGAAATGTCTGAAGTCCCCTTTACAATGCCTTGAAATGTCTGGAAGCCTGTCAAGAACTTTTCTAATGGGGTCGGGAAAACCTTCAGGCTTCTTGAGATGTCGGCGGGCCACGGCTTAGGTCGAGAAAACACATTTCGCAAAATTAGAATATAGCCTTATTGTACGCTACGGGGAAAAAAAGTACTTGCAGAATGCCGATCGTATGTATGTACGGTCAGATTTGTAGTACTGCTCTTCTATCAAATACGAGTGGGCCGTCTGTCACTGCCCGGGGGTTCGGTCGCCAAGGAGGCCACTGAGGGCGACCGCCCCACGTAGAGAATCAACGAGCCGCTGGCCGAGTGGTGTTGACCGAGCGGCGTTTTGAGGCGAACGCAATCCTGACCGCTGGAGGCGAAATCCGTGGAACCATAAATAAAAAAAACAAAAAAAACAAGCTGCGCGCTTTCCAGAAAGAGGGACCCACGCGGGAGCGACTCGTTCCGGGAACCGGTTCTTCCACGGGAGACGGTCCCCAAAAGCAAGTCACACTGCCCCTCTCTCCGCCCGGCGATGGGGAGAGGGTGCAGGGCTGCCAGCCCAGCGGTCGGCGGGAGAGGATGGTGTGTGCAAGCGGGGGAGGCCAGCCGCCAGTATAGCCATTTTCTCTCTGCTCGTGGACAGTTCCGGTTAGCCCACACAGCGGATTTTTGGAGCGGACCAATTTCCTCCAGCAAGGTGAGCATGCATGCCTTTCAGGGCTCGCCCCTTGGTCTCTTTTGATTCTTCCTTGGTTCCGCAGGTGCACCATAGTTCGGCGCTGGCCGCCTTCAGCACCGTTCGAGCGCCGTCGTGTTCAGCGCATTCAAGGAGATGGTGGCCGGTGTCGGCTTACTCGCTGCAAAGCCTGGCAGTCGGGTTCAGCGTCCCACCGCATGTTGTGCCTGCGCACCGGGATTATGGCGCTGTGGGCCCTGAGACGATGGATGACGGTCGCTGTCCGGACTTGGTTTTTGCGCCTCTTCGTCCGTCCGACTTCAGAAGCATCCAGCGAGCGAAAAATACGCCGAAGACGCCGGCGTATTGTCATCATGGACGAAACCGTGACTGTGCTCGGGATTTCTCAACGGCGGCGGGTGCTAGCGCTTGCGACTTCGTGGTTTTCGCTAAACGCGCTTACTAAGACTGTGTATGTGTACGGCAGGTGCACCTGCTCGGTTTTATTAGCTGAACTACCGCACATCAGGAATATACCCAGCGGCATTGTGAGTACTTCGAAATATATTTTTCTTTGTGATAAAGAAGTCAGTTGTCCCTGTTTGATGTGATCTCTTTCGTCTACCGCTCCTTGCGCCGGGTTTCAACAAACGTTGCTTTTTATCACCTTTTTGAGTTATAATATGCATGTAAAACTAAATGTCTGCAATAAATTTTGAATAATGTTTTGAACTACATTTTGTCTATGGTTCACAGTCATTTGCGCGTCTAAAGGGGTGATGGGCTAAAGGGTCTGACGGGTTGAAGGGCTGTGGGGCTAAAGGGTTTTCCTATGGGGCATCCCTGAAGGGTTTTTCTGTAGGGTATTTTTGAAGGGTTTTGAAGGCCTGTGAGGTCCCATAATCCTTCAAGGCTGACGGGCCCTTTAGAAATATTTTCAATAGGGAAGTTACCGCCCGATTCCAAATAGTTTGCTCGATTATTTGTCCATGTAAGTTCGGCATTGTTTCTCCGTCTAGCGGCTCCGTCGTATAGCTACCAACGCCGCCGACCGCCGACGACGCAGGTACGTACATTGGTACGTAGCTACGTCCGCCGCTTGGAGACTGGTAACTGTGTATAAAGGCATCGAACGAAAACAAACTCGTCCTGTGTGCTCTCAATTCGGCAGAAAGGCGTGCGGCTCGCTGGGCTCGTCTCTCGCCTGTTCTCGGCTGCTGGGCGCCATGTTTTATGAGGGGTATGCTTAGCCAGCACACTCAGCCGTGTTTAGCGGAAGAAAAAAATGAAAGCCGTTTACAACTCCCTGTAACGCCGAATTTGAGCGCAGCTCTTGAGGAGGAGGAGGGAGGGGTACTGAAGGGGGGGGGCGTCGAGTGACCTTGACGACGACGATCCGATGACGTCATCAGTGACGTCACTGATGACGTCATCAGTGACGATGACGATGCGGATGCAAATGACGTCATCAGTGATGTCACTGATGACGTCATCAGTAATGATGACGATGCGGACGCCAATGAGGTCACCGGGTTGCATGCAACCTGGATTGCGTGCAACAGGTTGCATACAACTCGTTGCACGCCAGTTGCATGTAACATGCTTCATGCAACCCCGGTTGCATGCCAGCTGCCTGCAACAGGTTGCATGCAACCTGTTGCATCAAACTCCGGAAGGAACCCGAGGTCCTCCCGAAGGAACCCGATGTCCTCCCGAAGGAACCCGATGTCCTCCCGAGGTCATACTGAAGAAACCCGAGGTCCTCACGAAGGACCTCGGGTTCCTTCGGGACAACCTCGGGTTCCTTCGGGACAACCTCGGGTTCCTTCGGGAGGACCTCGGGTTCCTTCGGAAAAATTTACCCAAAATGCACAGCGCGGTTACGCCGACGGCGACGGCGACGGCGACGCCGCTCAAGCCGGAAACGGGCGCCTAAAAGCTGCGCTCTAAAACACGATGTATCGTGTTAAGTTTACACGGCACCGCATCTGTAAACGAATAACACGCATGGCTGCGTGTTAAACGAACACGTTTGGACTTGTCCGCTATGGGACAACGGTTTACACGTCTGGGCGTGTTATTTTTGCTAAAAGTGTACGGTCGCGCAATGCGGTTGAAATGGTGCCGCCACATACCTAAGGTTCCTTCCTCCGTGGTTGGACACGTGTGCTCGGTGATCTGGTGGATGTTCCATCCAACGTTACGCTTACCAACTGGAGACTGCCAAGGTGGGATTTCGTGCAACTTGAGTAATGTTTGAAAACAAGTGTTCAAAGCAGACGACAGGAAGATGCTTCGTCACGGGTGGCGTACGTCGGTGGCGGTCATGATGGGGACAAAAACGCCCGCATGTGATCGTTTGTCTTTCTGCGTTTGCATCTGGGGTGGCTGATTGATCCCTGTGTTTCGTGAAAGAGGACGGTGCCTGGTTTGGGGTCAGCCTTTTGTTTACATTGCGTGAGGAGCCCCATTTCTGGTGAATGCCTCTGCAATTCTACTACCTTACGATGTACGCGGCTTGCAGTGGGGAAGTTGGATGCGGTGGCTGGTGTAGGTGGGTGATTAGACATCTCGGTTTATATCATAAGCCTTTGTCTGCGTAGTAGGGCGCTCCTGCCTGAGCTCTTCGGGCTGCTCGTTTGCTGGCTACCTGAAAAGCATCTATGGCCTGTCCTAGCTATAGTATGCATGGTGACTACTTTTTGCTCGAGGCGGTTAGTCAGTCGTTGTGTTTTCTTTGAGTGTGCCGCGTCGTTCGTTATCACATTGCATCGGTTCTATGGTGGCTTAAAGTGCCGACATGGCGTCTATTAGCTTGTCTATTTTGGCCATTCGGGCCTCAAGCTTCTACTCAACTGTGGTGGAAGGGGTAGGGTGTAGTGGGCACTGTTGCGCGTGTTGCGGGTCTGGAATATAGGATCGGTTAGACGTGCAAATTTTGATGTTTTAGTTGGTGATGGGGAGGGGGGGAGGTTGGCAGATGGCAGAATGTGTTTTGGAGGAGCTGGCTTTCTCACGTTGGAGGGTGAGCTGGCGGTTCCTTTACCGGGTCATGGTAATTTAGGGCGTGGTGCTTTAGGTGGTGCTGCGGTTTTGTATGTCTTGTCCGACAGCTTTGTGAATGTGTTGATTTGCGTGCGGTTCTTGCTCTTGCTTCTTTTCGGGCTTTGGAGAGAGCCAAAGCGTTTGTGGATAGGCAATTTTGGCCATACCTGGAAGGTTGTTTGGCCGAGAGGCTTTATATTGTGTATTTTCTGTTGCAAGGTCTGTGTCTTGTTTGCCTTCTCCTCCTGCTGTCGGAACCTGCGACTGGGAAGGTGGGTGGATGGTTTTCTTTGTAACTGAGGCACAGTGGCCCACATTCGTGAGTGTGGCAGGACATTGACCCGCTGGGAATTTCTTGCTGCAGGTAAGGCACGTGGTAAGTTGCTTTCTTGAGGGGCAGGCCTGAGCGCGGTGTCTGATTGCTCAGCAGAGCGTGCAGAGGATGCTGCGCGGCCGGTTAGGGTAGAATCTCATGGCCACGCGATGGACGAGAAACTAGTGAGGGAGCCGTGGTCCTTCACCCGTCAGTAGTGTTGTGTTTGATGTGCCAATGCGTCGTCGGTGGTGAAGCAGCTTGGGCCACACTCTTTCTTTGGTTTTTTTTTCGAATTTCTTCATCCGGCATCGACGCGGCAATTCTATGCATGAGTCGACTCCGCTTGCTTGTGCAAAGTCGATGGCTTCGCACGTTTGAATTTCTGGCTGTGTCCGGAATGGTAACAAATTTTAGGGTCAGGAGCTAGCCTCGGTGGAGCGTCTGTAGGTGTCGAAGTCAAGATGGTTTTGAATGCTGCGTACTTTTATGTATGTTTTTTTTTTAATGTGGATTTACACGGCGAGTTTTTTGTTTCCGTAGAAATTTACGATGATGTAATGGTGGGCTTTCCATGGCACCGTGACGGCAGTTTGCCAGACGAGGGGTTAATAATTATAAAATTATGTTTCCTTGATCTCAAAGAGCGGTTTGGGTCCCTCGCTGAGCGGGCAGCAGCCGCACTTGATGAGGGATCGACCCGGGTGCAAGGCATACCGTGAGACTTAGCGAGCTGAGCACGGCATGGACGGCGTAAGTGAACTTTTAGCGTTAAAAGCAGCTCTCATGAGTTCGGGATCGTTCCGCACGGGGGACCAAATAAAGATTACTCAGCTTTTGGTGCAATTTGAAAGTTTATCTGGTAAGTATTTGGGGGCTTCTGGAGAACATTCGTAGAGCACGTTACGCAACAATGTGCACTCGGCGTTCGAAAGGAAGCGAGCTCTCGGTTGAAAGCGGGGCCCATTTCAGAAGTCGGAAGGACTTCCCAATTTGTCGCAATCGCCGAAAGAAACAATTTTGTGGACACTTGGTTTTATCCAATATTCACCGTCATTTTCAAAAATAACTGAAACATTCCGATTGCATCTAGGGCGATGCTTATACCAGTTTAATATGGCCATGAAGGATCGTGTTAAAAAGTTATTGTGCTTCACTTTAAAATTGCATTGTATTTATAATACACAGTGCCCGATGTACACTATACTTCACTCGAAGTACATAACCTGTCATTTGCTTTGTGCTTTGCTTCAAATACAGTTTAGATGTAAGTACATTACCCAACACTGGTAACTGTGTAACTACTTAAATGATCAGCCTTCGGGTTCGGTTTGTTCATTTCGACCCAGGACCACGGTGGATTTGCTGGATCTCATTGGCTTAGCCGGCGATAGCAAACGCACAAAGAAGACAATCGCCATGACTATGCATTTTTGGCGCTACTTGATTGGTTCGGCCGGATCATAGAGTCGGTTCCGCTCTGACTCTACGTGAAACAGAGCAGAGTATCAATCAATCAATCAATCAATCAATTTTATTTACATCATCATCAAATAGTGATGTGGGCTGCAGAGGCAAAAAGTCAAAACAGTTTTGACTTGACAAGGCCTCTGCAGCCTTACAATTGGCATACGGTAACAAACAACAGCAACCAGGGGATAACAAGCAAACAGCGACATGGGGAAAAAAATAAAAAAATAAAACACTTATATACTCTATTTGCTGCTAGAGGAAGGATTTGACCTCTTACACAAAGAACGAAAATAACAACAGCATCTAGTGACTGGATGTATACAGGAAACAAAAATATATAAACGGGATGCATTTACAGCTCACAAAGACAATTTATTTTTTATTTGTGAAAACAAAGTTCTCGAATTTCATTTAAATGTAGCTTTTCAATGTTTGACAAATTTTGTTTTTCAGCTTTATTTAAGACAAGTGGAAGATTATATCTTAACATTTGAAACCCGTAGCTCGTGCGATTAAATGGTATTTTCCAGCGCTCCCTTTCCCTAACGTCATAAGGTTTAGAAATGGGAGTTAAATTTGAAATACAAGTAAAAAATGGTTCATTACATCCAGGGTTGGGCAGTATCGCGATACAAATGTATCGCGATAGTATTTTAGAAATACATTTTGTATCTGTATTTCTGTATCGCGATACATTTTTTTCACCAGTATCTGTATTCCTGTATCGAAATACATTTGGAATGTTTCTTTGTATCGCGATACAATCAGAATGAAATGTATTTCGTTACATTTCTTGAGAAATACTCCCCACCCCCCCCCCCCCCCACACGAAAAAAAAAAAAAGAAGCAAGTCCGAAAGCATTTTTTTTTTTTTTAGTTCTGAGGGCACCAGAGTCAAGGAGATGCTGGGGCATTGTTACTATGTTGACCTTTTGATTCTGCAAACTATTTTTCTATGCGTCCTCTTCTCTCTTCTGAGAAGTGTTGCGTAGTCGGGGACTCGAACCAGGTGGCGTGCCAGGAGTGGAGTCAGAGCATCTTCTGCCGCACGTCCTTAGGTAGGGATTTCTTGAGTCATTGTTTGCTGGCATCCAATGCCCGCTGCTAACCGTCTCTCTCGCCTTAGCGTACAGAGTACACCCAGCCGGCAAAGCTGAGTCACATTCCGTTGCAGCACCAGCCTGGCTCGCGGTGGTTGACTTGAAATAGTAGGAAGACTCACGCTGTGAAGTTTAACACATATTCGAATGCATCTGCGGCTGCGCCCGTAACATTGCATGGCTCAAAAGTACGTCATCAGCCGACGTGAACGTGACCCGTTGCTCTGGTGATCCGAAACCCAGAAGGAGGCCAGAAGTGGCCTCGCTTTGCCAACCCAGACTAAGCACTCCCGCGACTCGTCTCGAAACCGCTGTTTCTCGGACAGCTCGCACCTGTGCCGGCAATATCAGCTCGCAATCCACGAGGTCTCTGTTTGGATAATGCTAGGCAAAACTTGAGGACTGAAATCCGTGCGTCGGTGGCGGAGGGTCGGTATTAAGGAACTTCAGAACAGGGATGCTACCATATCGTTTTTTCAACCATAACAGAAGATAAGACATGTGTTCCAAGATGCTTCAGGTGGTCTACTATTCTCAAAAATTCCAAATGACACTGCATGCACGATCTTCAACGAGGTAACCTACAACGAAAGTACGTATTGTCCTTTCATACAGCAGCGTGGTAAAGTTTCATGTTTAAGGCCAGACCTACAGATAAAGAATACTAGTTTATTCCACCTTGACATCATGTGATCAATGTTGACAGGATTTCCTCGTCAAACAGACAAAATGTCATGAAAGGGACCGCGGTCAGCCCTTGATGGAACGTTTTTTTGGGCCCATTGAAGACTCCTTGTCGTCCGAAACCACTACCTTCAGGGCAAAGTGCCGAGCCTACAGGAAAGTAATGTCGGGATCGAAAACATCCACTTCAATCTTCAAACTTCAACTTAGTTGGCGTCTCAAAAAAATTTGGAAAATGTATTGCACTATCAGTATTTCTGTATTTGTATTTCTCCCTCCCTAAAATGTATTCCTGTATTTGTATTTCCAAATACTTTTTGCCTCTTTTTAAAATGTATTTCCGATACGTATCGCGATACATTTTTACAGATGTATCTTAGTATCAGTATTTTAGCTAATATTTTAATGTATCCCAGTATTTGTATTTCCAAATACATTTCTGAGTATTTCTGCCCAACCCTGATTACATCGGAGGGTGGATCTATATCGCGTGAGGAGAGTAAATTCATATGAATCAAGAATAGATGTGAGGTGCAGCTCTTTAAACAGGGGACGAGTGTGTGTGTCAAAAGACACATTTCGTATAATGCGGACAGCCTTTTTTTGAAGAATATGTAATTTATTTAGATTGGACTGGCTTGTAGTGCTCCACACCAAGCTACAGTAATTTAAAATGGGTTCAAAAAGAGCTTTATATATGAGCAATTTTAAACGACAAGGCAGTATATTTTTAAACTGGTACAATTGACCCAGCACTTTTGAAAGTTTTTTAGCTATATTGATAATATGATCATTCCAAGACAAGTGGTTGTTAAAATAAACTCCAAGCGTTTTCACATTTTGAACGAGTTCAATTTGAGAGTGGCCAAGAACAATATTAAAATTGGAACTAACATTTCTATTCTTAGGTCTGAAAAGGAGCGCCTTGCTTTTGCTCATATTAATTTCTAACGAGTTTACTACACTCCATTCATATAGCTTCTTTAGTGTGGTGTTAGTTTCATACACCAGTTCCTGTATTTCAGTGCCTGAAAAAAATAAGCTAGTATCATCAGCATAAATGATGAAAGAGGGGGTTCTACTGATGTTAACAATATCATTTATATACAAGTTAAATAAGAGAGGACCCAAGATGCTACCTTGTGGTACTCCTGATCTGATAGGTTGAACGGTAGAACTTTGACCATTTATTACAACACATTGCCGCCTAAAATTAAGATATGATTTTATAATATCGAGTGTTACACCACGGACTCCATAACATTCGAGTTTTTTTATGAGAGTAATATGATCGATACGATCAAACGCTTTAGAATAATCTATAAAAATACCCAAAATTAATTTTTTTTTCTTCGAAAGATTTCAAAATTAGCTCCTTCTGTTGTAACAATGCCAATTCCGTTGATCGGCCTTTGCGAAAACCGAACTGAGAGTCTGTAATTATTGCAAATTTTTTACAGAAACTTACAATTTTACAGAATCCCATGATCTCCGGCTATATGCATGCAGTCTACTGTTGTCGGAGCCCCCCAAAGAAACATTCTGCTAAAATTTCTTATTTATTTATTACTAATTATATTTTTTGTTTGTCACACGCACGCTTATACAAGCAGAAATGGATGCAATGCTCAGTGCCTTCTCAACGAGACGAGTTTATTCTGAGCACTAGTCAGTATAATTGAAGAAAACGTTTCCTTGCTTACTTAAAATTACCACCACCATATCAACACCTTTCATCACAAAGATGTGCCGGCTCCAGCGCACACTACTCTCTGTCAGCCGGAGGAAGTCCCATTTCGGCCTTATTAGGGTCCGCGCACAGCTCCTGGAAAACACAAGGCGAAATGAGTAATGTGAATAAATCAGCTGTGCCGGTAGTGTCGAGCAGCCTACAAGTTCCAAGCACAGCCGGATAAAGGACAGTTATACTCATTTGTGAAACGATGAGAACCCTCATAATCATGACATGCCTTTCGTTCTCAAGGGCCGACGTGCAACTTAAGTTGTACGCAAAAGAGCGAATCCTTTTAGCGTGTATACCTTTGAAACTGCAAATGACCTGTTGGTCTAGTTGGGAAAACGCAAAATGAACACATACTTCTCCTCCTTTATTTTGTTTATGGCGAGAGCATAAATGGTGCTTCCGCTATGGCTGATTTTTGAAATTACTTTCTGTATTTGCGAGGACACAATATTTTTGGCCGTATTCTTATTAATGAGTTTTTAAACTCTCTGATATGTGCTACTTGTTGAACGTAGGTATACGTTCGACAAGTAGTCTAAAAGGTAAGAAATAACTTTTACGGGTGTTGTCCTATAGGACACAAGTAAGATGAGACTTAATTTTATTCTAACTTGAATATTTTCCGGTTAACAATCTTATTGTCATTTTGGTGTTTCCCGTAGAGTCACCAAACTTTCGCTTAGCACGTTTAGAATTTGGCTGAAGCGCAAGGCATGCATATTGTACAATTATGCATTTTGCGATTTGCTGTAAAACATTGCAATGCTGGTGTGAGTCAACATTTATTGATACTTGTCCCAGGGTTTAGATTATGTTGAATAGGGCTTCCCTAACTAAAGAAAAGTACATAATGGCCCGAGGCCAGTGAACAGGCGCATCGGTCGACCGCTAGTCAAAGCAGCTACTTGCGAAAATGGGGAAATTTGGGAAGGCCATAACCACTGAACGATTGGACGTGACCTCTTCATCTGAGTTCGGCAGGGAATGCGGAAGTTCGAGCACTGCGCTTGCGGGTCGTCCAAGAGTTGTAGAAATGTGGCACAAGATGGCGCCCCCTGTCAAACCAAACTTCATTGCCCAGGGGTATAGGTTTCCGAATGAATTTATTGGCTTATTACAAGTTTTAAGTTCTTAACGAATGTGATAAGCGCGGCCTGACACTACAAAATACTTCTGTGGTAGTCCTTTTCCTTGTGAAGGCGCGATATAGATATCTTAACATAACGGTTTTCGTCGGAACATGAAATATAAAACGGTTGTGTCTCTGACCAGAAGAAGCTAGCGCGCTGCGACTATTAACGAGAAGCCAACCCCAAGATTCTGGGACACGATCTACTTGCGCCCTCTCTTGGTAGGTGTGCAATATCGCTGAAAAACAGTCGGATCTAGCGATCCGAATAAAATCACGCAAAGTTCCCCCGGAATTATTGAGATCATTGTGATTGATAACTTCAGGAAAATTTTCACCACTTCGTCACTCTTTCTCTAGGTTCCCAGGAAATAAGAGTGATTTCCCCCATAGACTGCCATTGAAATCTCGCTTTATTTTTCACGTTCAGTGAGTTAATAAAGCAACCCCTCAATATTTCAATAAGTTCCCGCAGGTGTATATTCTAGAAGATTTATTCTATCGAAATATTCAAGCAGTTTTCATGTATATTAATTATCCCAGGTTCCCAGCGAGATAATTAATTACTCCTGTAGCTTCCGCCGCGTAAAGGCATTTTTCCAACAAGAAGAGGAGTGCTGCGGGAAAGACTACTTTACACTCGTCAGCGAAGGCGCACTTTTTGGCGATGTGCGCCTTTGCTGGGAACCTACAGAAAACACCTCAGACGTTTGAAAGTTCTTAAAACATGTACCCTGGTAACTGTTCAATATGATTCCCGGGGAACTTTGCGAGATACGTCTTGGTTGCCGAGATACGTAGCGCTGAAGTAGGCTCCTTTGACAAGATCTCTCCCCGAAGCAGTGAACCGCGCAGTTTTTGGCGAAGTGCGCCTCCGCTGGGAACCTGCAGAGAACGCCTCAGACGTCTGAAAATCCTTAAAACGTGTACCCCTGTAACTGTTCAATATGATTCCCGGAGAACTTTGCGAGATACGTCTTGGTTGCCGAGATACGTAGCGCTGAAGTAGGCTCCTTTGACAAGATCTCTCCCCGAAGCAGTGAACCGCGCATTTTGTGGCGAAGTGCGCCTCCGCTGGGAACCTACAGAGAAAGGCTCAGACGTCTGAAAATCCTTAAAACATGTATTCTGCTAACTGTTCAATATGATTCCCTGGGAACTTTGCGAGATACGTCTTGGTTGCCGAGATACGTAGCACTGAAGTAGGCTCCTTTGACAAGATCTCTCCCCGAAGCAGTGAACCGCGCATTTTTTGGCGAAGTGCGCGTCCGCTGGGAACCTACAGAGAACGCCTCAGACGTCTGAAAATCCTTAAAACATGTACCCTGGTAACTGTTCAATATGATTCCCGGGGAACTTTGCGAGATACGTCTTGGTTGCCGAGATACGTAGCGCTGAAGTAGGCTCCTTTGACAAGATCTCTCCCCGAAGCAGTGAACCGCGCATTTTTTGGCGAAGTGCGCCTCCGCTGGGAACCTGCAGAAAACGCCTCAGACGTCTGAAAATCCTTAAAACGTGTACCCTGGTAACTGTTCAATATGATTCCCGGAGAACTTTGCGAGATACGTCTTGGTTGACGAGATACGTAGCGCTGAAGTAGGCTCCTTTGACAAGATCTCTCCCCGAAGCAGTGAACCGCGCATTTTGTGGCGAAGTGCGCCTCCGCTGGGAACCTACAGAGAACGGCTCAGACGTCTGAAAATCCTTAAAACATGTACCCTGCTAACTGTTCAATATGATTCCCGGGGAACTTTGCGAGATACGTCTTGGTTGCCGAGATACGTAGCACTGAAGTAGGCTCCTTTGACAAGATCTCTCCCCGAAGCAGTGAACCGCGCATTTTTCGGCGAAGCGCGCCTACGCTGGGAACCTACAGAGAACGCCTCAGACGTCTGAAAATCCTTAAAACATGTACCCTGGTAACTGTTCAATATGATTCCCGGAGAACTTTGCGAGATACGTCTTGGTTGCCGAGATACGTAGCGCTGAAGTAGGCTCCTTTGACAAGATCTCTCCCCGAAGCAGTGAACCGCGCAGTTTTTGGCGAAGTGCGCCTCCGCTGGGAACCTGCAGAGAACGCCTCAGACGTCTGAAAATCCTTAAAACGTGTACCCCTGTAACTGTTCAATATGATTCCCGGAGAACTTTGCGAGATACGTCTTGGTTGCCGAGATACGTAGCGCTGAAGTAGGCTCCTTTGACAAGATCTCTCCCCGAAGCAGTGAACCGCGCATTTTGTGGCGAAGTGCGCCTCCGCTGGGAACCTACAGAGAACGGCTCAGACGTCTGAAAATCCTTAAAACATGTATTCTGCTAACTGTTCAATATGATTCCCTGGGAACTTTGCGAGATACGTCTTGGTTGCCGAGATACGTAGCACTGAAGTAGGCTCCTTTGACAAGATCTCTCCCCGAAGCAGTGAACCGCGCATTTTTTGGCGAAGTGCGCGTCCGCTGGGAACCTACAGAGAACGCCTCAGACGTCTGAAAATCCTTAAAACATGTACCCTGGTAACTGTTCAATATGATTCCCGGGGAACTTTGCGAGATACGTCTTGGTTGCCGAGATACGTAGCGCTGAAGTAGGCTCCTTTGACAAGATCTCTCCCCGAAGCAGTGAACCGCGCATTTTTTGGCGAAGTGCGCCTCCGCTGGGAACCTGCAGAAAACGCCTCAGACGTCTGAAAATCCTTAAAACGTGTACCCCTGTAACTGTTCAATATGATTCCCGGGGAACTTTGCGAGATACGTCTTGGTTGCCGAGATACGTAGCACTGAAGTAGGCTCCTTTGACAAGATCTCTCCCCGAAGCAGTGAACCGCGCATTTTTCGGCGAAGCGCGCCTACGCTGGGAACCTACAGAGAACGCCTCAGACGTCTGAAAATCCTTAAAACATGTACCCTGGTAACTGTTCAATATGATTCCCGGAGAACTTTGCGAGATACGTCTTGGTTGCCGAGATACGTAGCGCTGAAGTAGGCTCCTTTGACAAGATCTCTCCCCGAAGCAGTGAACCGCGCATTTTTTGGCGAAGTGCGCCTCCGCTGGGAACCTACAGAGAACGGCTCCGACGTCTGAAAATCCTTAAAACATGTACCCTGCTAACTGTTCAATATGATTCCCGGGGAACTTTGCGAGATACGTCTTGGTTGCCGAGATACGTAGCGCTGAAGTAGGCTCCTTTGACAACATCTCTCCCCGAAGCAGTGAACCGCGCATTTTTCGGCGAAGCGCGCCTACGCTGGGAACCTACAGAGAACGCCTCAGACGTCTGAAAATCCTTAAAACATGTACCCTGGTAACTGTTCAATATGATTCCCGGAGAACTTTGCGAGATACGTCTTGGTTGCCGAGATACGTAGCGCTGAAGTAGGCTCCTTTGACAAGATCTCTCCCCGAAGCAGTGAACCGCGCATTTTGTGGCGAAGTGCGCCTCCGCTGGGAACCTACAGAGAACGCCTCAGACGTCTGAAAATTCTTAAAACATGTACCCTGGTAACTGTTCAATATGATTCCCGGGGAACTTTGCGAGATACGTCTTGGTTGCCGAGATACGTAGCGCTGAAGTAGGCTACGTTTATGGAAATGATCAAACCGCTGAGTGTTTTGCCAAGGTACGGCTCAGCTGGGAACCTGTGGAAAAAAATTGCAAAGTCTTGGTCATGGTGACAAAGCTGAAGGGCACAGAATGTTCGTGCGCAAAGACGTTTTCACCAATTTTCAATGGACGTTTTGCAGAAATACGGGATCGAGAGTAAATGGATCTGTCACCCTTTCTCTCTTCGTGCTGGCCGAGAGGAGAGGAACGAAGGCTTCTTTGTATTTATCTCAGGGCGAAAGATAATCGTAAAGATAAACAAAAGTGGTTTAGAGGGAGCTTGATCTAGGTCACCTCGACACAATAGTCTATTCACTTGCTGAGTCAGTGCCCACAAACATGGCCGCCACACGATGAAGCAACGCTTTTATTCGAGAGCTCTGTAAAAAATAAAAGGCAAAGCAAACTCGCCAATCGGATAACCACTTTTGCCTTCAGCGGTCATGCTTGTGTGTAGTGTAAAATTATCGCCCTCCTAACGTTAATATTAGAGGAGGAAACTTTGAACTCCGTAGCAATAATTTGTCGCTAATTATTTAATTAAATAATTTAGCTATGACTATTACATTGCTTCCTCAAATGCCCAAGAACAGTGGAAAGATGTTTGCGTAGCAACTTTTGATTCATTTTTTATACGTTGCTTTTAATAAATTAAAAACTCTTCTCTTGCCCTTCAAGATGGCCGCGGTGCGACCGCAGCCTTAATGGATGCTACGCGCATGGAAACACCAGGGCTTGCACATTTGAATTTTGACACCATCATACTACAACCGGGCTAACGCACAGATTGAACAGGAGTGCTCAGCGTTGTGCATGGCTAGGTTGGGACTCGTGCTCAGTCACTGCGCGGACGTCAGGGTCAGGCTCAGTCGCTAAGTTGGTAACGTCGGAGTGTGGTGACTTCCATTAATAAAGAGGGGACAGTTAACAGGCTTTCATTAGAGCATAGGTGGTGTTTGCTCGACGCGCTATCTATAGACCTTTCCAATAAACGCCGTCTGCGAGCTGCCATTTTTCTTTGCTGGGCTGTGGAACGCCTTCTGAGCACGCGCAATAGCTCCCTTTGCGAAATATCGTACGCTGCGCCTGCGTCCACAGCCCAGTGACTCGGCATTTTTCGCCCGGGTGATAAGCGATGGAAAGGTGTATACTCTGTATCACTAAAGCCGTGCAGTGACGCCAAAGCTACAGCCTCGTATGCCAACCAGAAAATCAAACGGCACTCTGCACTATCACTCTGCGGCGCATGAGTCCGCGTTGGCGGTGTTCGCTCACATGAGCAAAAAGCAGACGATGTTCGATCTTCTGATTCGCTTACGACGGCTGTAACTTTGGCTGTATTGCGCGGGTTTAGTGAGGCGGAGTACAGTTATATAACAGCTGAATTATGGAACTGATAGCGCATGCACGATATTTTTGATGGCCGTTAATTTCTTGTCGCTTCCCTCTTGACCAATCTTTGCTGAGTCGGCGTTGTTATCGACGATGAGTTTAGATTACGCTGGCAGCTTTCCGGCACAAAAGGCTGGAGCGATCACGGCTAAAGCAATCGGGTCTTCAATGCTTGTGCGTTCGGAGACAAGGTCGCGGGACAGGATCCGGACTTCAGTGAATATTTATGAAGCGGTATGAAGGCATAACTAGTTTGTACCCATGAGCTATGCTAAAAATATTACTTTCCTTAGAACAAAGAGTTCGAGCACTTTGTATTCCCATTGACAGAAATTGACAATTCCGACGTTTTTTTTTTCTTTTTTTTTCTTTGCGTCATGTTTGAGAAAATGTCTAATCCATAAATTACGCTGGCGCATTCGCAGTCAATACACTCCACAATAGAGACAACCTCCATCGGTTTAACTATTTAACTAGCATTTTGATTAATGCCTCCGCCATTAGAGTCGAAATTGTCGTTGACTGAGTCATTGTAGGGAATCCGGGTGGAGAGCCGGCTGAAAAAAATAGATCAGCCGCTGGAATGCCGTTCGCATAGACATAATCTTATTGCGGCTGTGAGTTTTTTCTGTTTAGACACGATAGGCGCCTTTAAACCCACGTACTCGCTGTGTTTGTATCGTCCCTCGTTTTTTCCCCAGTCTCGGGGTTTTGTCTAAATAGTTACTCGCTTAATTTCATTATATTGCTCGCGATTACAGCGTAGTTACTTTACTACTGCTCTGATATTTATATAGTGAAATATCTTGAATTTTAATGAATAAAAGCCTAATTTACAACTCTGTATTGATCTTCTATTCCAAAAAAAATAGCTACTTCCAGTAGTTACATGTCAAATGAAGATTGGTTAGGCATGCGCCCTGCTTTCGAGATATGTTTTTCGAGGTTATATATGTTTGCTCAACGTATTAACATAAATATATATATTCTTTTACGTTGTGTTGTCGCACGCGGTTCCAGTATTCGTGGTACAATATTAAAATTGGCGGAGTAGCAACACCTAAAAAGACAGACATAGAATTTTTACATATACCTTCATGCTGGCAGTAATCCAGGCACAGATTAAGCAAGAATGAATACAGTCGTGCATGTAACATAGTACGCTGGATGGGATACATAAGATCTAATGGAAAGGAGAACGACCTAGATGGGGCGCTTTCTCGAGTTTGTTGTCCATCTGTGTTTGTTTTGAGATAAGTCGTAGTACAAAATGCATTTACTGTTTCCCTGTAGTAGTAGTAGTACAATATGTATGTATCGCTTCTCAGAAAATGATTCATGTCATCTTTTCTTGGTTAACGCCATATGGGGTGAAAGGAAAGGAAGGGGGAGGGAAAAAGGTAACAACATATGCTTCGCCAGCCCTCATAGACGGAGAAACTCTAATAGATTCAACTATGTGTTTTCTATGAGAGCTTCCCATATTCGGGAGGGCCCATCCTTCGTATGATGTGAACCTCGTTTCCTCTTCGGGAGAGCTTATGCCACGCTTCGCGATATCGCGAGTCCCCGGCCCAGTCCCTTACGAAGTGCGAACATATCGCCAGGGCCCTACAGTGTTCAATGTTGGGGGCGATTCGTAGGTCGTCTGGGTCCGTAGGTCTGCAAAACCTTGTCTGCCAGAAAAGAGTGATTATAGGTGATAGCTGTCTTGGTCTGATGCCGCCTGAGAATCACCTGTTCCCACCGGCTCTAGCCCGGTGAAATTGGGTGAGAATCTGGTGGGAGGAGGGAGATTAGCCTGAGTTTGCAGGCTAACAGATCATCTCTCTATGCCTCGTCTGAGACCGCGCTATGCCGGGCCTATCTTCTCGCGGTTCGAGGAACCGCGAGTGAGTGGGTACATCCGTACTGCTGCGCAATCGCGGTGTTGTTCAACCTTTTGTTTCCCGGATTGCCCTCGTCACCCGAGATCCAGTCTATGACGACTCGGTTATTTCACGAAGCTTCGAATTTGAAGTGTGACGCCGGCCTGCCAATAGAAAAGTGTGCATTTTCTGAAGGCTTCTGGCGAATCGGTGCACATGAGTGATTTGGGTCGCTGGTGACTGTTTGTGGCTTCCCTGGCCACCTGTAATATGGCCAGCCGCTTTGCCGTCTTCTGGATGCTCGCCTTGTGTGTTTCTTCTCTCCTCGTTTGACCGCGGGTAGGATGGTCCCGACTCTCAAGGGATGCACGTTCAGGCTCGTTTGTGTCCGCGTCGGTTTAAGGGACGTCAGCGTCATCTTTGACTTGATGAAGCTTCTTTATGTGATCCTCGCTAATGTAATGGCGCTCCTTTCTCTGGTCTTTGCCTTGGTTCGTGGAGATCGGCTTGCTTGTAGAGACGTCCCTCGTTTTCCATGGCGACTGTTGCGTCACCACGATTGTCCTTTTCAATTTTACGCAGGATAAGAACAATGGTTGCGGTACACACAACAAAAAAAATTAAAACCACATTCCACTGTGTGGGCTCGAGCTCGTCGCTCCAACCCCTATTTTGGCACGCGAGAACTTGGACACAAATTTATTTCCTACGCTTCGCGCATCGTGAATAATCGCCTTGGGCTTCTCGGACCAATAATAAACAAGCAATTTTTGTTTGTTGCCCCCACGCATGAAGCAGCGTGGCTGTTCGATCTTGTCTCCACGACATTTTGGTTGCACGTCAAAATACCCCTAGGTTTTCTGAATAAATCATCAATCCTTCGCTGGGTTGTGCTATACTTAGTTTCACCTTCAGTCCGAGCGCAGTGGATGCTACGCGCCGTCCCAGCCAATCCAGCGCCGGGGCAGTATCGCGTGATCTTGAGCTCCGCGTGTCGCTCCGCCCAACCACAAGGTCACGTGATACTCTCCCGGCGCTGGATTGGCTGGGTAGGCTCGTAGCGTCCGCTGCGCTCGGACTGAAGGTGAAACGAAGTATAGATGCTCTGCGTTGATTTGGCATGTAAACACAAAAGAATAAGGTTCTTTAAAACAGGGCCGGCTCGCTCGAACTAAGGCACCCTAGCCTGAACCATTGTCTGAGATGGGACTGTCTGAAAGAAAGCACTGCCAAAGCTAGCGCATGAGCGGAGTGGCGCGTGAAGTCGCGTCTCAAATGCTCACGCGCCCCGTGTTTGGCAGGCTTTCTTGCCTTCACACGGTCTCATCTCAGACGCTGGTTCGAGCAAGCCGGCCCTGATGTTTCAAGGCACATTTATTGGTTTTTCCTCGTCAACACTCCTAAGCTGACAGTGTGGTGGAAGCTACGTACTTGCTGGACCAGTCACCTGTCGTTCTTGCCACACGTGATCACACTCTGGGTAAAGCGATAACAGGCAGTCGATTGATTCGTCCGATGAACATGTAGTTTACATCGCATTGTCAGCTTAGGGGTGAACCCGAGTGTAGGTAAAATGTCATAGACATTTATGCGCGCTCACAATCAACTGACGACTGGGTGTTGTTTTCCTATCACGCAACCAGCGGAGTGAACAAACTGGTACCCGGCACCACCGTGCGGGGATAGGATAAATGTATGCCCTTACTCAGTTTGTTTTGCTTTATTGCAAAAGGGCTGCGACGGTTTAAAAGAACACCTTCTTGCCGCGGAATAATGCCTTGTCGTCTTTCGGCGCGTCTTCATGTGAATAGAATCAGCTCCCAGTGTGTTTTAACGCCATAGCGTTAATGAGCTCGTGTTGCAGAAAAGCTGACGTCGGTGGCGTGACGCGAAAGCCCGGGATTGGTCGACAGGGTGATGACGTCACAGCCACATGACCCTGCGCGGAAATTTCAAACAACGCACAACGCTCACGTGAAACGTGACGTCACGCGTGGAATGAAAGTGATAAAAAGACTACATGTAATGCGAATTAAGGATCGCCGCATGTCTCAAATGATTTCACTTTATGAGGTAATTCATTTTCTGCGAAGAAATATTTGAAGAATCTTAGGCGGGATTTGAACCCACGTCCTGTCGGTTGCGCGCCAGCACGCTACTCACTTAGCCACGTAAGGCAGCTTGCACGGCTTGGGAACGAAGAGTGTTGTGTCATGAGAACTAGGTCGTTGTGTGACTCAAGAGCATGAGAAGCGAATGAGAAGGCGATGCGAATGGGCCCCGATAACGCAATCGCGTTCCACTCTTAAAGGCGAAGCTTAAGTGTCCTCCAAGTTTCTTTTTTTTTTTTTTGCGTCATTGCCGTGCAACCTTAAGCAGAACGCGACATTCTACATGCTTTAAAACGAAAAAGATAAAGATTAGTTTTGTGTTTTGGTGGAATGAGTTATCTGCAAACTAGCACGGTCCCAGGCTCCAACGGGGCGTGTGTTTGTGAACTAGTCTTCTTGCGCTGTGCCGGGCTTTCAAGAGCGGCGTGTCAGTCTTGTACCTGGTCTGACGTGCGAATAACGATTCGTAGCCTTGTTCGCCTGATAGACCCTCATTACAAATCGGACCGCCAGGCGTTCAGTTTTTCCACTGAACTATTCAAATTTTACACTGTGCATCGACATGCTTATACATCATATAAAGGGCAGTTTGACACTCTCGACATCCATTCCACGATGTTCTGTGCGTCTTGACAACGCTCTTCGTCCAATTTCCCAATATATTCAAAATGGTGTTTTAAATCATGTGCGTGGAAGTTCCACTAGTAAAACAAATAGAATTGGCTAATTTTCTTAAGAACCATTTTGAATAGTGTTACTTACAGCCAGCGCCAACACAGATTGAAGGGGCACTAAAGTGAATTCTTAGTTTGCAGTTGACGATGGATATTTTTTGTGAGCATCTTGCCAGAAGCACTGATTTCAATCATGCGTCTAGGACGGACTTTTATTCTCAAGTTCGTCGTCACAGCGGGAGAACATATCAAATGGGTTCAGCAATATAACATCAACCGTGATGCTGAACACAAGTAAGCTACTTTTCTAATATTGATTGAAAGGTCAAGGAGTTAACAGACATTTCAAAAAATTACCCAATCATCAAGAAGCATGTTGTGTTTGTAGGTACACGCGATCTGTATGCTGCCGTCTGGAGCGGTAATTTGAAACCAAAAGTTTTAAGCAAATGGCACGTTGCCCGCGCGTCCATCAGTGTGTGCACGTCAGAACGCACTGGTGCACGTCACGTCAAATTACACTGTAGCATGCTCCTTGGGCTTGGATAATTTCGAAAAAACATCTACACTTCGTTTCACGTTATCTGCGAGCGAAGCCAAAGGTACAAGTACAAGCAGGCTGCCTTGAATAATGCTTGCAATCCACAGGCACACGTGCGAAACAGGAACACTCAGAGCGCTGGGCTCGCACTTCTAGCTTTGACTTCGCTCGTGCATAAGGCGATACGAAATATATTTGCAACTTGTGGACGGCCCTGAGACACACGACTGAGGTGTTTGAAGCATGGTAGGCTTAGGGTTCCTAGGTAGGATTTGCTTGCTTATTTTTTTCCGGCCTAAAAAGAACGCACGCGAAATATAAAAGCACCACGAGACAACGCGCCCTCCTGCCGCGATTGGTGGGCGCGTTGTCACGTGGTCGAGCGTCCGACACTTCTTCGCTAGAATAATCTAGTGTGGGTTCGCGTATAGTACCAGCTGAGGTAAATACAGCACTGACTCTACAATAGTAGGTAACACTTCCCCCCAAACCTCGCTTCTCCCACCGATAGGCTTCTACGCCTATGACGCGTGATGAAGCGTTTTCTTCCAAAATGCGGTCGCTATGTAAAAAGATGAAAGGGTGTGAGGGGGAACGAGCTATAAGAAAGGAGGTTAAGATAGCGGTGAACCGACGCACCGGTGTTTCAGAGTCCGTTCAAGGTTGATACGCCACGTGGCGTGAAAGTCAGGAACTAGGCCGGCATGTCCCAGAAAGCTGGCCATGGTGGTAGAAACAGATAATCACACTCTTTGATTAAAGATAGCTGTCTGTCTCAAAGCTTCAAGTTTCTACGGATTTAAAATAAATAATTTTTATGTCCATTTTATTTTGATACTCCGAAACAAATGTATGGCTAATTGCTAGGCGAGCGTTTTGCCTACATGAAACGTTCTAGTGTGCATCCCAAGCGCTTAGCGATACACTGAGTTGCTAGACGCCTACGTTTACGGCGCTCTTCATCGGATAGTTTAACGCGTATCATGTGTACACTTCATGGTTGTTCCTAGAGTGAAGCAATGCCACCCCTAATCGACATTATGAACCTTGCGATTTTCCACAGCCTCCGATACTCTCGAGCTCCTCCTTGCATACCCCTATGGTCATATGACATCTCCGTTAACCAATATGCGTCGAGCACCTCACTCCTCCCCTCCCACCCGTCAACCAATCAGCGTCGAGCCTCGCTGCCACGCTTTTATCTGGGCTTCACAAAATGCCGAACAACCTAGCCAAAGAACGTTTCACGTTAATACCGGGCATGGCGAGCCCCCAGACTCTTATTTTTGCTCCGAAGTTAATGAGATTGCGTCATTAGCCGGTGTGAACGCGACGAAACAAATACTGATGCAAGATGTTTAATCATGATGGGCCAACACCTCGTTCGCCCAGAAAACACATCTTGATGCATAAGACGCAAAAGCGTTGTGATGAAGGAAAGTACATTTAGTGTCAACACAGGCTTAGATCACGCTCACGGGTGTCGCCTCAGTCCCATTGCCTGGCGTAAACGATCACGGGATCCTATAGCTACGACCCCATCGACAGTGGCGGTATGAGTGTCGATACATAAATTATAGTACCATTATTTACTGTCCTAAAAACGTATCCTACGTATGACGACTTTGCCAGGTATTGCCAAAGTCCTACGGGAGATATTTGACGTATCTGATCTCTGGAGGCGCGTTGCGACAATGTAAACTTTACTTTAAACAAAGTAAAAAAAACGCGTTCATAAATTATTAAAAAAAAAAAAGTCCTATTAACGAAGTTCTTTTTCGAACAAGCTCGGAGGGGACTTGCCGGGGCCGTGCCCCTGCCCTCAGGTGCATGCGCCCCCTCCCCTTTTTTTTCTCGGTTCTCTGTTCCCTGCTTGGTTCTTTGTGTAACGTACTTCTTTTATTAATCAGTGTACCCGCCACTTCAATCGCGTTCTCTGCCCGCTTTTGTGATATAAGCCATAGGCTATTTTTTTGTTTTTATTTCTATCTGCAACAGCTTTCCGCTCTGAAAGGCGGAATCTTCTAAATAGTGTGCACATACAACGTAAATAAACGTTATGTTCAAAAAAATTGTGCCGTAGATTTGTGGTAACGTGCCCGCTTACCACGCCGCGGACCCATGCTCGATTCCCGAGAGCGGCAGGTGATATTTCTTCAAGCATTTGGCAACGTCGCTCGCGCCATGCCCCATTACGCCAACTACAACATCAACAAAGTTACTACAGCTACAACCACAACAGGCGTCATTTTGAATGGTGGTGGTAAGAGCCCATAACGGCTATCGCTGTAAAACCACACTTTAACACAAAATTTGTGCTACTTACACCACTTCTAAGCAAAAGGATTGTATGTCGATACTCGGAAGCTAATCACGTCGTTTAACATCTGAGACGGTGGTGGAGAAAAGGAAAGAAAAACATTTTTGGCGAAGTAACAGACACAGAAGGGAGCGTCTCAAGCTCAGGTAACTGGTTTATTTCTCAGGAGTCTTATATATACCCACACTGTCACTCTCAACCACCTTCTGCGCAGAGATCTCCTTTGTTGAAAACGCTTTCAAATACAAAGAAAATACACATTCACAAAAGAACAAACGGTCCAACCCACAATACCGTAATTGTCGATAATCTTCTACGCAAAGGTATATTTTGTTAAAAGCATTCAAAAAGCTTTCAACAAAAGACATCTTTAAGCGTATTTTTGTATGTAGCTCTAGTCAGGGGTGGTAAGATAAAACGAAGATAAAGATATAACAAAAACGACTGCCGGTCATTTCCTATGCTCCATGTCGGGCCTTCGTCGCTTGCACACTGGTTTGTGAGTCAGGTGGCCATTGTTGATATGTTTTGTTAAGCTTAATACTTATCGCGATTATATTGCTCATAAGAGTCTTTTTCATTTATTTTTAGTGTTGTTGCGTTCTGAAAGCCACCCGGAAGTAAGTTCATAAAGCAGTGTGCCGACGACCCACAGGCTTCCGTAGGACATGGGAAATACACGGCCTCCGATTTTGATTTATTATTATTATTTCGATCTATCGCAATAGAGCTCTAAAAAAGTACACATAAAAACGTCTCAAGAAACTACGTTCGCGCGTCCAGTTTCAGGTTATGCACTTTCGGAATCCGAAGTTTGCAAGGCTTGCCAACTCTGCTAGTCCTTACGGCCCATCCTTGTATAAACGCTGCATGAGTCTACGAAGAGTAATAAATTTGAGAAACTCTGAAGCTGGGCACATCAGCTTTTACGATGTATATCACTTAAATACCGTTTCAACTCAAGTCCGAGCACAGCTGAGAGCATAAGCCTTGGGTCAATTAAGCAGTGCCGAAAGTGCAATGACACAGTGCCGGCTACTTTTTTTTGTGCTTGTTTCTTTTTCAATCAAGCACAATGAGTGAGCCCTGACATTTGTGTCGTTTTTGTTCCGTGTGTATGCGCTTATTTTTATATGAGGTTTTGAACGCGCTCAAACTGAGAGTGAAACGAAGTTTAGGTAAAACTTAGTATCCAAAATAACCAAGAAAGACTTCATTTTTTTTTTTCTTCTTTTACTTGCTGTATAGGTTAGGGGGTCGTTATCCCTGACTCACCGGTTGAACGGGCAAAGGCAGGCGGTGTGTTGTAATACGCTGCAAGAACACGAACAACAGTAAGGTTTCACTGATAATCTCTATGGGTGCAGAAAAATATACCTCGCGATTTTAACGGTTCATAAATATGACATAAACAATATCGCTTTGTTTCGCTATTGATCATACTGCAGGCATTAACGACAACATTGTATGCCCAGTTATGACACCGCAACTAGATATGCTCGTCGTTCTCAAGAGCGGTGTGGGTTCATTTACCGAGATGCCGTAGTGTTGCGGTCCTTATATTTTTTTTTTGTATTATTTAGGTATTTCATTTTCTATGCACAGATTTCGCTGTTTTCAAAGATTATTTATTTATTTTTTTTTTTTTTTTTGGGGGGGGGTTATAATTTAAGACAAATATTTGGTGTTTATTCGTTGCCGATTTTGGGTGTCGAACAAAACCTCGGCGTTTATCGGGGCTTATGCTAAAGAAAACAGGACTGGGGCATGGAATTGCCCATCTTTCAAGAAACATTTGCGTCGCCCGAGTACTTTAAAAATGTCACACTACCAATAAGAGATCGAGTTGATGGAGGCAACGTGGTTTCCGAAGGAAGAGGCAGGTTCATTCTAGACGGGTTGGGTTTCGGATCAATGAAAAGAAAATCCGTAGATCGAGCTTTTTTTCGTGAACACTATGTTTTTTTTTCAATTAAGGCTTGCTTTACCGCTGGATTTTCCAGTCAGAACTACGAGCCGCCAAGTTCAAGTACGAGCCAACTTCAACCCGGTCGCGATTTCTTACTCCGACGTTCATGTCAGCGGTCCGAGACACGTGCGGACTGATAGCACACCCTAGAAATGTTCTACGTGGGTTCGTACAAGTTTGAGATAGATACATTCCAGGGTGCTTTTATGTACACGCGAGGGTGCGAAACAAGCCAGCATGCCTTAATTACGATATTAAAGATAGGTTCGGCCTTCAAAAAAGCTTTAACAGTGAGGGATGATAGTAGCTTCTCAACGTTCAAATTGTTCCTTCTATCAGCGCAAAATATTTCCCTAGTCTAAAGATCGTGTTTTATAATAAGTAAGTAAGCCTACAACAGACGCCTTTACACTTTCCAGTACCTTGAAAACGGAAAACAGAATAGATTCGTACCAAACAATGAGAAAACAATCGCTTGCTTAGACATTCCACAACTTGTAATAAAGGTGCAATGGCATTGAACTGGTTTCCAACAAGCGGTACCTGTAATTGGTATTATATGTAATGTTACACGTGACGAGTGAATTGTGAATGTAGAAAAGACTTTTCTTTTACTTCCCTGAAAACTTTTTCTTGGAATGGCTCCGCACCTACTAGATAATTTTACTAATACGCATTTAAGTCTATAGACCTTTCCAGCTCCTCTCACCCAGGCAAAAAATGCCAAGTCAGTGGCCTCTGAACGCATGCAGGCGTCTCATAATTTTTATAAGAGAGCTAGTGCGCACGCTAAGGCCTTCCACAGCCCAGTATGCAAACATGACAGCGCGCAGAAGGCGAATTTTAGAATGTCTATACTTTGGAGACCCTGTTCCCACTTATTGGAGGGGGAATGGAACGTTGGCGCATTGCTCAAGAACCCCTCCCTCGCGATCCCTTTTCCACATCGCCGCCACCCGGCATTAAGCCATTGCCTACGTTATTAGGATAGCTCCTTTACGAAACTGCGCATAGGTCTGTTGCTGTCGGCAAGGGGGCGCGAGGGTGACCATAAGACGCGACCATGTAGTGTGTGCACCAAGCACAAAGCGGTATTGCAGCGTTCGATTACGCATAAGTAACGGTCGTTAACGAGCGTTAGTCAGCATCTGTTTAAGCGCGGTAAAAGAGCACCTGAATTAACAAAATAAGTTAAAATAAACAGAAAAATATGCGGCTCGCGCCTTCGGTGTCCTATTAAAAAGTGTCATTTTATTATAGCTCTTTTGTTCTTGTCATCTATTTCCACAAATTTATATCCATCAATATTATTCTTCCAGATTAGCGTACGCGACCGATGTGAAGAAAATGGGGCACGATCATACGGCCTGATGTGTTTAGACAGCGGCAGCTTTTTTGTTTATTTTTGTTTACGCTCACACAGTGGCTAAATTTTCCGCCACATTTAGCGGGGAATCTGTATTTGTCTGTAGGGCCCATGACGTCAGTTGACGGGAGATCAATTTTTCGCGCCAAAATAAGCGGGGACACATAATTGATGCATAAGTCACGTGATGTCAATTTTTTCCGCTAAATGTGACGCGAAAACTGACTTGGTGCATGAGCCATGTGACGTAAATGGTTCCGCCAAGTTTAGCGGGGAATCTGAATTCGTCTTCAGGTCCCGTGACGTCAGGTCAAGTGACATTAATTTTCCCGACAAATTTAGCGGGGGAACTGAATTGGTGCATAGGACAAGTGACGTCAATTTTTTCCGCTAAATGTGGCGCGAAAACTGACTTGGTGCATGAGCCATGTGACGTAAATGGTGCCGCGAAGTTTAGCGGGGAATCTGAATTCGTCTTCAGGTCCCGTGACGTCAGGTCAAGTGACATCAATTTTCCCGACCAATTTAGCGGGGGAACTGAATTGGTGCATAGGTCACGTGACGTCAATTTTTCGGCTAAAATTAGGTGTGAAGCTGAATTCGTTTACGCCCACGCCGTCGCGAAACCGGGGACAGGAGCCCGTCGCAGCAACCGCTGTAAAAGCGTAATGACGCACAACCGAAACGCGACCAAGGTATATTCGACTTTGGTCGCAAGAGGCGCTCTCCGACGTTGAGAGCT
This sequence comes from Ixodes scapularis, assembly GCF_016920785.2. NCBI lineage: Eukaryota > Metazoa > Arthropoda > Arachnida > Ixodida > Ixodidae > Ixodes > Ixodes scapularis. The sequence goes on along the minus strand of NW_024609835.1, from coordinate 179,777,190 downwards.
ACATGCTTATGGACGACGCTTCCATGAGCGATACCCTGCGTCTTCCCCCGCGGCCCGCCTTCCGTCGTTCGACACGCCACCGTTTTCAGAACGGCTGCCATGCTAACTGCAGTGTATTCTGTGGAACACGTATGCTTTGAAGCGGAGCGTCTAAATGGCGTTTCACCGTCCCCTATGGAACACAGTGTTTTGAAAGGAAACTCTAGAGGGCGCTTTAAACGAAGGGAGGCGGACTGAAGAGAGGAAAGGGGAGGGGAGGTGGTCGGACGTGCCCCCTCAGTGAGAGTTTTAGAAGTGAGCTAATCTAGTAACGATGACCATTGCTCGCGAGCAGCATGACGTCAAGACAACAGCTGCGCATCATTGCTGACACTCCCGTGGCCTCGCTTGCAAGGTGCGCTGAAGGTTGTTATCCAAAGCTTTTGCTTTAAAAGTGCGTAACACGACGAAGCCATCCCGACATTCGCTCATCATACCTTGATGATAGAGGTTACAGAGGGCGCCAGCCAGCTGCAGGACCTTGGCTAAGGGTTAAAAAAAAAAAAGATGTCCGTTAATAATCACAACGGCTCTATATGCCTGAAAGGGATGCTGAACCGAAATCTGGATTCCACAAAACACGCGGCAAAAGCGTGCAACGGGATGCTACAAACACCAAAACATCACTCATACAGCAATATCTCGAACGGGTGACCGCATTTTTCAAGAAAAGGAGGCGCATTTGACAGAAATATGCCCGTCATGTTTTCCGAGAAGGAGAAGGAACGGCTTCGCGTCTTCTCCGCCTCGCGGCCTTGAGGGAGCGAAGCAAAAAGAGGAGGAAAGAAGACATCTTTACGTCACGCGCCTCGTCGGCCTGGTTCAACCTCAACCTCTTTTTCCAAAAATACGGCCGTCCATTCGAGATATCGCCTTACGAGTAGTGTTGTAGGGATTGTAGCGTTCCGCCTACATCTCCTGCATTGTTTGTATGAAATCTAAATTTCGGGTCACCGTCCCTTCAAAGACAGTAAAAATTCCCATGTTTTCACATTCCACCGCACGTCACGGGCACTCTTGGGCGTAAGGGACGAGAGATCTCACCTTGGAGAAGCTCGAAATGCGCGTCAAGTTCAGGGTCTGAAAACCAAGCAAATTCATGGCAAGTAGCAGGTCCAGTCAGTGATAATGGGAATAGAACGCAGTTAAATGCAGCGCGTATCAAGCTAAAACCTATCCCTCCACCAAACCAACCGTTCTAGTTCGTTTAGGACTACCGGCATCTTACAATTTCCCGTAATGTGCTCAAAATATGCTATAGTGGCAACTTAATACAATAGCTCCTCGTTCCAGAGGAAACGAAAAACAGAAGACGGACGGCCATACACCGTATTTCATTTATTTATTTAACTATTTATTCTTTAGCTTGCCCACAGCGCCAGATGGCAATACAGTGCATGGGGAATATATACACCAATTATATACGAAAACACTATAGTAGTACATCTCAGGAAGAATATATGCACATTTTAATGGTGAAATCATGTGGTCGCCTTTCTCCTCTGACATTCATTCAACAGAGCGCCCCCTCCTCGCCGCCAGAGCTACTCGAAATCCTTCTCAGCTGATCAGAACTGCTGGGCTTAGAGCGCTCTGACATTCCCGTACCAGTCACGGAAATAAAAGTTCTAAACATTGGTATTGTATTAAAGATTTTACAGCGTATGATAGAGGATTGAGCAAAATTTACGCTCGCAACGTGATAAAATATCAGTTAATTGTGACGGACAACTGTTCTACGCATCAGCATGTAAGAAAAAAAAAATCAGGAGCATGCTATATAATTTTCTCAGAACGGAACGAAAGCCAATGTTTGGGAATAGTTGTCAACTCATCGCACTTTCGACAGTGAACGCGCTGCGATAGTGGTCATGCGTACGGCAGAACAGGCAAATAACAGATGATTAATAAACTGCATTTTTCTCATGGCGGAATATCGTGCAAACATCGCCTACAGGACACATAATGTAACACAAATCACAGTGTAATATAGTCGGCTCTCCCTTTGCTTTAGGGCACAAACCTTCGAACACACTTTTGCCAAACCTTAAAATCTTTTGAAGCGTTCACGAAACCCAGTAAAACAGTGCCGAGACCTGAGAACCGTTTCTTCATCGGTTAGGCTGAGCGGGTTCACCGCCGTCAGATGAACGATCTCGTAAAAACACTGAGAGTACTTCCCAGGTCGAGTTTTCCGGTCACTATCCGAGGTGTTCCCGTCCGTTCTAAAGGTCGCAGCGCCGAACGCACACGCTCCTTCTACAACCAGATATACAACGCCGTCATGTCGGACCCCGCAGACCACTGCCGCCGGCAGTCATTAACAAGCGCTCTTTTTCCCTTCGAATCAAAATTCTTTAATAAAACCTACTAGCCAAATGGGATGTGATAACGTCCAAGTACCACGTGGTGGCTCAGCCGCTCCGCACTCCGACGGCCAGACACGGAGTGGAGCGCTTCGTGAGCGCGGGGCGCTCGAAAAGTACCAGCCGATCAGGCCACCGCACTCCCTTTCCACCACCCTATCTCGCGCGCTCTGGAAAGAGCGCACTTATGCACGCAGAAAGGACCGCGCGTATTCGCCAGAAGAAATACAAGACACACAATAGCTTGAAAACCAAAGAATGCACTACACAATGCACAAAAAAAAAAAAAAAAGAAGCGTCACTGTCTAAAATTATAACAACTTTCGAGGTCCACTGATTACATTCGCCAATTGTTTTAGGGAGAAAAAAAAATATGATTCGATCTGGTTGGTTTTACATTTCTATTCACGTACCTTCTGTTGATGGTCAACACCTTGCGATATATAGTTTCGGTGGAAAATGTAAGTTTCTCGTTGTATTCCAACTCTTGCGATAACGTATGCTATAAGATAGTTTAGCCTTAGTTTATTTCTTCTTATTATAAGAGATTCCCAACCAAAAGATTGCTTCACGCTTGTCATGCTGAGTTGTCGGCTGTAATATCGGTATACATATATGGGGCCTGGTTTTGGACCCTCTCGAGTTTATTTTTATCAACAGCCATTTGTGGGTCTCCAACTGTGCAAGCATACTCAAGAACACACCTAATATAACTTTTATAAAGCAGGTCTTGCACATTTCGCGGGAGCCGCCTAGTATTTTGTCGTAAAAATATTATTTACAAGCTTTTGAGGTAATAAAATTTACATGTCGATGCCAACAGAAGGACGGTGTTAGGGATGCCCCTAAAATATTTAAAATGAAACACAGCTTGGAGTGGGTGCTGTCAAATTTGTTTGTTTTTTTTTTTTTTGCAAGTCGCATTGTAATAGAGTTGTCTTCCAAACTTTCAATTTCTGGATACACGATACATTCGTCTGCAAGCAATCTCATTCGACGTTTTTTTCTGAAACGTCAATAATATAAACAAGAAACAGCAACGAGCCAAACACGGACCCCTGTGGGACTCCGGACGTCGTGTCGATAGTTTCAGATGCAGCTCCCTTCAAAACTGCGTATTGAAATCTTAAATTCAAATATTCTCGAATAAACCTTACTACGCGGGGATTGATATTAATGTAATTCGCTTTTCTAATCAGTAAATTAAAATAAACAACGTCAAAAGCCTTTGTGGAATTTGTAAATACAGAATTTATGCAACTGCGCTGATTCAGCTTTGAATTCACTTCTTGTACAAACTCCGTCGGCTAGGTCAAATTAACACCACCTAGACAGAAGGCCTCCGCATGGTCTCCTCTCCCGCTATAAAACGTCATTTGAGTCGGATCGTGCTAACTCAGCTATGGCGCCCGAGCCCGACCTTCGACGCGCTAATGGGACACGAACCCTAGCCGAACACTGACACAGCACTCGTGACGAATCTCACGCCTCGATCGATCTGACTTTGATGACGCGTGCGGAGACCTTCTGCTTGTCTAGGTGGTGTTGGTCATACATGAAATCTTTAGCCGAAATCCGTGCTTGTTTGGATTATGCAATGCATGCGTATTAATATGTATTACAATGTAGGCATATAAAATGTGTTCTAATGTTTTACAAATAATACTTGCTAAGAAATTGGTCTATAATTAGTAACAAGCTCCTACGACTAGATTTGTCTACTGGGGCGACACTTTCCATCTTCCAATCGAAGGGAAGTCACTAAATCCATGTGTACATGGATGTAGTGAACAACACCCTAAAGAAGAGCGAAACGAACCGTGCACAGATTTTTAAGAGACTGCATGGCAGACCGTTCGGTCCACCTGCTTTCAATCTAATTTTTCAAGTAGTAGTGTGATTCCATGTTTATCTATTAAGACCTCCATTATGGTATCAACCTTCATTTTAACTGGACATGAATTGAAATTTCCCGTGTTAAACAAAAAAAAATTATCAAAACATTATTTAGACAATTTGCCTCCGCAGTGCTGTTTTCTATTACGCTTTTGTCGTGGGCAAGTGGAGAGATGCGCACCTTATCTTTTCCATTTTGTTCAACGAGCCTCCAGAACTTTATGGGTTTTCTTTTAATCGCCGTGAAAATGATGCATAAAAATTGCATTTTGCTTGGCTCATTGCTGTTTTAAATTCTGCATTAATATCCTATAATTTTGCTCTACACATTAAGGAGAGTATTTCTTAAAGGTATCAAAATACCCTTTGTCTGCTGTTTCTAAGCGCCCGTAGTTCTTTGATAAACCACGGTCTACTTTGGGCTCGTCGTTATGTTACTAACCATAATGGCACAAATCGGGCGCGCACTTTTAATATTTCTGACTTAAAAAGCAACCACATCTAGTTAACTCTAAGAGCATGCAATAATGTTTCAAATTCTTCAAAATATTCTTCCAGGGCAAAGCATATTTCACCGCTATTTGCACTCGCGTGTTAATACATTCTTTGCACTGTTGCTGACTGTACCGTTTCATAAGATGCATGCCTAATGCAAAGAAGCACATAGTAGTCACTAATTCGGGGTACAATCAAAGTAGGCCTTACCGAAACTGGTTGATTGGTTAAAATCAAGTATAAAATAATATTTCTTCTTGTCGCTCGTTCTAACACTTGGATGACCGCATTATGCTCAACATTTCCCTCCCGACTCCAAATACTTCGACAGCCTGCAACACTCACTGATTCCAAGAGAACTCTGGTATAATAAAAGTACCAGCTATAACTATAGTCGGTGACATGTAAGGAGTTCAAGGCGAGGGGAAGGAAGACTGGGGAGTAGGAAGCAGACGTTGCCGGAGAGGCGAGGGGGAAACATCCTTTTCGCTCCAGCATAGCGCCTGCTTCCTTCCTCGTAGGCTTCCTTTCCCTTGTCCTAAACTCTCAATCTGCCCGCGATTATAGACCTTTGCAAAAGGTGCTTTCTGGCCGCTCCCATTTTGCGATTCGAGCGACCCCTATCAGACAGGAATTTCTGCCTCCCACCTGAGCTGTGGAAACCCGATCAGCGCGACTCCCCACCTGCATTGTGCATTCGGAGTTTGCCGGATTTTCTTGAAAGTGTTTGCTTTATTTCCCTGTTCAGGATGCCCCCCTTTGTGTGTTATCTTCCACTTTGAGAAACAGTGAATACCAGGGCTCGTAGCCTGCTCGGTGGCGTACGTACAATATATGATGTTCGATTGGTGAGACTCGTTGAATTTCATGTTGAGAGCGGGGAATACCCATGGATTTCGGCTATCCTGTGTGGTCAAGTATTTACTACTGTTAAGACATTTTTAGATTGACACGAATGAGTGTACGGTGTCGTAAAAAAATCAACATAAAACGAAACAAATATTCCAGTTGCATTTGCTTTGTCGCGCACGAACTCACCGAAAATAGCTTTTGTTTGTTTGTTTTTGTTCCTAAAACTAGTACAGTTCTTTCTTAAAGACATCGACGAATTCTACTCCGACAGAACATACACAAAAAATAGAACGCGACAATTCAGCCTCCACCAGCGTCCGGAATTGCGCCTACGGAGGCTGCCACAGCCCACTGACGAGAAGATCCCCAGCCCATCGCAGTCGGGCAACACTGACGTACACTCTCAAAAGCAGCGACGCGCGCTGTAAATCGCTTTGTTCGAGACTGCCGCTGAAAAGGTTTATAGACCTTTTTTTCGTTTACTCTCGTCCCCAGCCACACAATAGGCGTATCCGGGATAGGCGACGAAACAATCGCAAAGGCCTGTTCACACATACAGCGGAGCGCTAAGTTAGCGCTACGTGAGCGCTCCAAAAAGCGCTCACGTGGCGCTTCCTAGCTCGTGACTTGGTTCTAATATAGCGCGCTATCAGCACTTTTGCAGCGCCTTGTTAGCGCTTTTGTAGCGCCTTGTTAGTACTTAAGTAGTGCCTTGTTAGCGCTTCTTGTACGGCGGTTATTGCTGCGGATTAGAGCGTGCTGTGCGGTGCCAGTTCCTGTGATTGGGTGTGCATCAACAGTACCATGGCGGACATGTGGGTCGCTGAAATAGAAACGCGACAAATGCTCTTACATACGCAATTAGTGCGTATCTGTGTGGACGGCTTAACGCCCACAAGAGCATTCTGAGTGCGCGAAATCTTTCGCCACCGAGATACCGACGGGTATCCGGCGAACCTTTTCCCCAGCCTGAGGGACCGAGACACGGAGCTCATTCGAAGGTGATTGTTTTTTAACTGCGTGTCTTTGAAACCAGGGTCACGCATATCGAATAGAAAGTGATCAGGTCGTACCCAATCAATTAGTCGCTCAGGGTCCATGACTCTCGATCGTCTGCCCGACCCTTTGCTTAGAGAGCGGCTCTTTTACTTACTTTTCTTTCAATGTGAAAGGAAAAACAACAACGGAATCGCCGTGCACGCGCTGCTCCGCAGCAGCAAGCACGGCACAAGGTGCGTGACAGCACTTACCGCTCATTCACACTGGAAGCGGATCCGCGTTCGCAAAGCAGTTGCGAACGCGATTGTATAAAGATTCAGTGCAATTGCACGTGCACTCGATGACATCAAGTGCGCGTGCAATTGTACTGGATCTTTATACAACCGCGTTCGCAACCGCTTTGCGAACGCGGATCCGCTTTCAGTGTGAATGAGCGGTTACACTGCACTGCTGAAGCGCTTCTGAGTGCATGGTGTCGTAGTGTATGAACACGGCGTGTGAGTGGGCTCGGCGAAAGTCGCAGGAGTGTGACGATCGCTAAGCCGATGTTCTTCTTTGCTCAGGCCCTCCTACTTCCTCTCTACTGCTGCACGGGTGCTTCAAGTGATAGCTTCAACGTCACCCAACTACCGATCCATCATGACAGAACGTTTCTGCAAGGCGTCAGCAGCGAAGGGCCCCTGCCCCAAGTCCTGGGGTTTGTGACGTCTGAGGATGCCACGGCTACAAAAGGAGCGGCAAACCAAGTTCGGCTCAGTGGGCTCGGCGAAAGTCGCAGGAGCATGATGATCGCTAAACCGATGTGCTTCTTTGTTCAGGTTGGTAGCAAAACATCTTCATGCAGAAGTCACTATCTTACACTAATAGTTGTGCCGGGCCCACAAACCCTTCTTGACATTTCTAATGATTGTTTTATGTGTGGAAGTTGAATCTTTGTGGTGATATTGAGACCAATCCGGATCACACTACTGAAGAAATGTTCGCGCAAATCATGGAGGGACAAAATACTATAAAACCGAACTTGTAACTCTCCGAAAACAACAAAGTCCGAAAGACTCCAAGGTCGATGAATTGCGTATAAAATTGTCCGATGTTGACAAGTTACAGCAGCAACTTAGGGTGAAAACAGCGAAAAATCGAGGGGCTTGAAAAAAACATTTTAAACCTTGAGAATGCCCTTAGTTCCCAAAACCGTACAATCGCCGATCTTTAAGATCAAAGCCGTCGCTCCAATCTTCTTGTGTATGGAATTTCGGAAACACAGACAGAAACCGAGTTTCAATTAAGGAGTAAAGTGATATCTAAAGTCTTTGGGCAAAGTCTTGGAGTGAAATGTGCTTCGATCGCCAGAATACATCGGCTCAGAACAAGTAGTGGCCGAAGATCGGTTGTTTTGTTTTTTCAGGATTATAGTGAAAAACAAGCTGTACTTCACAATGCAAAGAATTAAGGGGAACGACTATCTACATAAAGAATGAATATTCACAATACACTCTGTCCAAACAAAGATTTCTTTGGGAAAGTTCAAAAGCCGATAAGACGGCAGGGGAAAAAAATTACCGCATCTCCACGTGGGGAATGATGTTGATTGGGGCGAAGCTCTGGTGGTGCTGATGATACTGATTTCTTTTACGCTTCGCAGCAGCTTCTCGCGCCCTGTTCTAGGGAGCAGCTTGCTGTCTGCGTAGACGCTGAACCGCAGCATGCCGAGCTTTTCGTTCGTTTTCATCCATGTCAGAAAGAGAATGTGTGGTATGGAACGTGGTTATATACACATTTGAGCATTTGACAGCAGCGCCCTCTCGTCTATAAACGTTGAGCCAATGCATGCAAAGTTTAACGCGATTATATACGCATTTGACCGCAGCGCCCTCTCCTGTATAGACGTTGAGCGGCTACATGCAACGTTTCATCTATGACATCCTCAGCTCTTGAGTTACTACCACATCTCAAAGCCCCCTACTCGTCCCGCAGTCGTGGCCGAGTAGTTAAGGCGATGGACTAGAAATTCGTTGGGGTCTCCCCGCACAGGTTCGAATCTTGTCAACTGCGCAAACATTTTTTTCTTTTTTAAGGAGACAGATGGGATGGCAATCGATGTGAGTACGGACGCCGGACAAGGCTAGACCCTAAGGAGCTTCGCCCCTAAAAGGTATTTCTTTCTAACGGCAAACTGCGAGTCAATGATGACTGGTATGTTTGGGACGGTATAAAGAATGCGCGTGTCAAACTTCCCGCTTTGCCATTGCCCAATCCACCGAATTGACAACCAGAAAACCCATATGCTAAACAACTTTGTGTGTTGAACCTAAATGCTCGAAGCATCGTGAACAAAGTTGAACAGCTTGAGTCACTGTTGTTAACCATGATCCCCATATTCCTTGATTTCTGAGACAGGGCTATGTGACCACATTGGTGATGATTGCATCATTCCTGCATCTCATAAAATATTTAGGAGAGACCGCCCATCAGGTGGAGGGGGTGTAGCTGTTGTGTTCAAGGAAAATATCAATGTCGATCTTTTTGACAAAATAGATGAACATGAAAGCTTGTGTTTGAAAGTTAGCATATGGGGTATTGTATGCTGTATACAGACCTCATAATTATCCTCCTGAATTTTTGCATAAATTGTACAACCATTTATCATCTCACCGCAGCAATAATAAAATAATTGTTGGTGACTCTAACCTACCCAATGTTGATTGGGTGAAACTGTCACCTGGCTGTCGTGAAAACACTGACATTATTTTTGACACCATGTTTCCTTTCGACCTCTTGCAAGTTGTCAACGAGGTAACCCATGAACACGCATTTGGTCGTTCTATGGTGGACCTAGTTTTTATTAGTCGAAGTATTGCAGATTATACAGTTTGGGTTGAGAAGGTTATTTTTGACCACAAACTTGTTCACTTTCGTTGCTCATTATCCATCCAGTCAACCAACAAAAAAAGCTAAAGTTAAGATTGTCAAAGATTTTTCTCGTTCTGGTGATAATTCTATTATTATTCATTTAGAAGACACATTAGACAACTTTAATGACTCTGATGTTAATATTCTCTGGAATAGGTTTAAACGAGCATGTAATTACTGCATTGATACATTTGTTCCCAATGTACGTAAACGTGTTAAGCGTTGCAACCCATGGATTAATCGAACTATAATCCACTTAAAACGTAGAATCAAGCGGCTCAGAAAAAAAGGGAACCGCAATAAAGCTAAATTTTTTTTAACTTCAAAATTAATTACGGACGAATGTACAACAGGCGAGACAACATTACTTTTCATTCAGGCTCCCTGACTTCATTAAAAATGATCCAGATAAATTTTGGAGGTACCTTGGCAACAAACAAAAGTCAATTTATAAGATTAAAGTAAATAACGTTTTGATTTCCGATCGTGGTGAAATTGCTGAGCAGTTTAATAAGTACTCTCAGTCGGTCTTTTCTGCCCCCGACGTGCCTGAGTATGACGACGTGTCTTCTTCTTTTACTGCTGACTTTATATCGTATCAAGGCGTACTTTCAATGTTGTTAAACCTAAAAGTAAAAACGTCGTGCGGCCCAGGTGGCATACCAAATTCATTTTTTCGCCGGTACGCAGAAATAATGGCGAAGTTTTTGACTACAATCTTTCGTGCTTCTTTTTCCTCGGGTGTGTTGCCAAACGACTGGCTTACAGCACGTGTAATGCCGGTTTTCAAGAAAGGGGACACGTTACCACCAAGTAATTACCGACCTATCTCTTTAACCTGCACAAGATGTAAATTCTTTATTAGAGAACATTTATGTGAAAATAATTTACTGACCCAGTTTCAACACGGATTTAGAAAAGGCCTTTCAACCACTACACAATTACTAGCGACCATTCATGAGTTTGCACAAATACTGGATAAGGCAGGCGAGGTAGATGTTATTTTTTTACACTTTAGTAAAGCTTTTGACAGGGTTCCCCACGGCAAACTAATATGAAAACTCTATAGTATAGGACTTCCTTCGCCAATCGTCAACTGGGTTCGCTCATACTTATTACATCGAAAACAATTCGTCGACGTAGGGGGCTGTTGTTCGGAAACACTCTATGTAACGTCAGAGGTACCACAGGGCAGCGTACTGGGGCCATTACTGTTTTTAATCATTGCAAACGATATTGTTGACGCTTTGGATCCTTCGTTAAGTATAAGGTTATTCGCGGATGACCGTGTGGTATTTAAAAGTATAGCTTCATTATCTGATCAATACTTGCTTAACTCAGGTCTTGGTGCGATAAAAGATTGGTGTGACCTGTGGGATTGTGGGATATGAGGATAAATCTGGACAAAACATTTGTTTACGTAATACAAATAAAAGAATTCCTCTTGCGTTTTCCTATTCAATTAAGGACTTCCTCATTTCTGAAGTTGATCAATTTAAATACCTTGATGTTACCATCAATAAAAACCTCAGTTGGTTCGATCACGTAAATAATGTTTCCTCGGGAGTCTTCCGCAAGCTTGGTCTTGTACGGCATAAACTTAAAAACGCCCCCCCCCCCCTCCCCCTCCTCCCTATACGTTAAATTGTTAGCCTGCCCTTCTCTCATTCGACCCAAACTCGATTATTGTTCCGTAATATGGGATGCACCTACAAAAAAAAAAAAACATTCCGACATTCTAGCAAACGTTCAAAGACGCGCTTTTCGATTGGTTTATGGTAAATTCAAACGCACCGATTCCCCATCATTACAAATGCCAGACAAACAATATACCTACCCTCCAACACCCACGTAAGAGTGCCCGTTTAAAGTTTTTACACCGCCTTGTCAATTCTAAGATTTCTCTAAATTCCTGTTCTTACATTAATCCACTTTCAACCAGGCAAACAAGGCACAATCACCGCTACTCTTTAACGGCCTATTTTGCACGTACAAACACATTTAAGTTTTCATATTTCCCAAGAACAATAAGAGTGGAATTCATTGCCCCTGGAGCTGTTTTCATCACCTCATTTTTCATCATCATTGGAATCTTTTTATCTATCCCAGTGACCCTCGTTGCTTTATAGTTTCATTGTAGTCTTCGTCAATGTATATTTTGATGGAGCTTTCAACTTTGTAGTTTCACCTTTGTCATTGTATATTTTGATGGGTCATTGTTATGGCTTTGTGATTTACTAGATTTTGATATATGTATATTCTGTATATCTTGTATTTCTGTTCAGCAGTTTTTCAACCATTGTATTTTTATTTTGTGCGCAGCCATTGTTTTTGTAGCGGTATTTATGTTTACCGCCTACCCTGCTTGTACCTCGAAAGGTCCGAAGTATGTACTAAATAAATAAATAAAATAAAGCGCTAACCGGGCGCTACGTCACGCTAAAGTCGGTGCCACATGAGCGCTGCTTCCAGCGCTCACGAAGCACCAACTGAGCGCTCCGCTGTATGTGTGAACCGGCCTTAATACGTCTCAAACTGTAAATAGTAAAAAAACAGAAGGGAGACAAAACGATAATATGTGACGGTTACGCTTATATCCTAAATATCTACTATTGGCGTAGCAACGGCGAGATACTGCTTTTGCCCCTAGTGAAAGTGACGACAATTCAAAATGGCGGCGCCCTTGTGAAAAAGGTCCATAGATACTCCGTCTGAATCGTTTTTATCATTTCGGAAAGGTCAACAACTACATCAGCTCAGCCTTCAGACAGTCAAATTTTGTAAGGGAGGTAGGAATATGTCAAGCTAGTTTGAGTAGCTTTTTGTCCTGTCTCCCTCTCCATGAAGTGGAGCATATAAATTGAACTGAATTGAACTGTATAGTCAATTTAAGTGGTGCCATCTGCCCGAAGTGAAAAAAAAAAAAAGTATTCATACCTTGAACCTGACCACGTTGCAGCTCCCCTGGGCGTTCGCTCCTCCGGCCAACGAAGGATTATCCGCGAGACGTATGCGCGTGAATGCTGTCCGACCCAACGTGCGACCTACCCGTGAAGGGGTGTCCAAACAGGACACTACAAAAGGCACGACTCCGACAAATCGTGAAAATGGAAGCGGACGTGCCCGCTTCGCGCTCGCTTTAATTTTCACGATTTGTCGGAGTCGTGCGTTTTGTAGTGTCCTGTTTGGACACCCCTTAAGCTGACTGTCCCGACTCGCCGCACACGAGAGTTCGAGACACATGCTTCCGACGCGTCGTTTCGTTTAGCTCCGCCGGTTTTGTCCCGTAAGTGTGACGTCACCGCTCTAAAAAAAAACTTTGCTGGGGGCGGTGTTATGGACGAATACACGGGACTGGATTTTGCTCCGAAAGAATGGCTAGTCAAAAATAAATCGCGAAATTTAAACTTCTAAAAATAATAGGTACACAGAGCATATATGTCTCACTTACTACGAAAGAAGTATGGAGTGATGTGATTGGCCTAAGTCATTTTGGAGCAACTTTCGGAGCAGCCAAAACAGTGCTTTGGAGCAGCAAAGGTGGCTTTTGGAGAAGCCAAGACACTGTTTCGGAGCAGCAAAACTGGCTTTTGGAGTAAATATTTTTAGAAAAATAAAAATATTCGTTTGAAGTGCTGTACAAACGAATGGCACTTTGAGTTGTGTTCTGATGTGGCGTGTTGTGACGGAACTCGCTGCTTGTCTTTTTACTGCTGTGACATCCCAGAAGTGTACTCTGCTGTAGGCATTGCCGAGCAAATCCAAAAAAACCGCTTGCCACCTTTTTACTAGTTCCCGTCGTGCCACATTTCCGTCAAAAGTAGGCAAACGTAAAACAATGGATTGCAAGCGCCCCGGCTAAAGCCTCTCCATCCTGGGAAAAGTGGCGCTGTTCATTGTAGAAATGCTCGAGGCACGTGCCGCGTGCCACTTGTGGGAAATTCATGGCGTCTGAAATCTAGCTCCGTGCTGCGCTGTGCCGCCACGATCTACACAAGGGCTGCACGTTGCACGTGTCTCGTGCATCCGCGCACCTTGCGCTACTTTTGAAACATGAAGGGCCTTTAGTCCCGGCTGGTGCCTTTGTCCTGCAATCATGTTCGCATGCCCGTGAGGGCAACTTCGGCATGCTTGCAGTTGCGCGTGCTTCGTCGAGCTAGCAAAGACAACGGTTGTTCAATCGAAACCGAAACCATGCCACTCCGCTCCGTCGCCAACTGATTCCCAAAATTGTAGGCAAAATGTGACTGTTGAGCCTACGACAAAAACGTTACAGCGACGCGTGCTTGCCAGGCCGGCAAACAAGGTACAAACTAAATACAGACACACACACAAAAAAAAAGAACCTGTGCTTTGTGCAGCGACTGAACTCGAGACAAATGAGCGCACTGTACGGGTTCCATTGTGCAGGTTATGCCTTCTTTGCTTTAGCCCACTTCTCTTCAGCCACTTCCTTTAGCGGCAGATTTTTCTTGTACCGGGGTCCCCTCGAAAAAAAAACCCACCGACAGAAACCTAGGCAATCAATACTTCGACACAGCAGTCTGAGTTAAAGATACATTTTCGTAGTAACGCATGATTTAAGCAACACCAGGAATGTTGATGAACATGCGGTGGTACTTGGTTTAATTTTAGAAAGCGCAATATCTGCATCGACGTGGGGACGGCAACACCCGACGTCGCGCCACCACGGTGACTGGAAGGCTGGGACTAAATATAGTTTTCCCACGGCCGTTGCTTTCAGGAGCGAGTGCTTCTGCCCACAAAGTAACTCCCGCCGCGCAGAAACGTGGTTTTCTTTCACAGCATGACGCCATGGCTAATACCCGGCACGCTAGCGTCGGAGCGCCCGCACACATGCGCGTCTATCGTTGAAAAAATTTAAAAAAAGACGCGAGACGAGACCCACGAGGTGACGAAAGCGCGAAACACGAGACAGTGGGAAAGCCTAGGGTGCCTAGGAAAACCATGCAAGCCCGTATGGACAACTGATGCAGGGTGCTTAGTGTCGGGCGGCTGCTTGCGCCATATAATACACGCATGCTCAATTACAGTAATTAGTTTAGTTTCGGTTTCACAAAGCAACCAAATGTTCTTGTATTTTTATTTTTATTTTGGTGCAGGCTTGGCGCAGATTACCGATATTTTGGCAAAATTCTGCACGATGTACCAAAGTTAGCCCCCCGGGGAAGTTTGGCGCAATTGTCGCAACAATCACATCACTGATGTATGTCGAGTATCGGCTGTTTCTGAAATATTTGTGACAACAACTTCCGGCCCTTGAGACGTCTTGAGATGCCTGCTGTGGACGGCAAAGGTATGACGAACGTGCACGGAATGACTGAAGTATGCCATGCGCAACAGTCTGAATTGTTTGCCAAATTATTTGATTATGATCATGAAAACTCACGAGGTTTATAAAAACGAATGGTATTTGCGTGGGGTACAATTTTGTGTGAGGAAAATTATTACACGTAATAAAAACTATCCGTTCAGAATATGATATTAAAGAAGCGTCGAGCCCTCTTTTTATCTGGCAGTTGACGTGTGTTGCAATGAAGGAGCAATTATTTTGACTCTAACATGAGCAGTTTGAGACGCCGAACTTCGTTTTTCCAGCTCGCAACATGGGCCTGTGTTTTGTACTTGTTTCTAATCATCACACTGAGAAAGAATCACACTGATGTTTCTGTTTTAAGTAGGACACAAACTTGCAAACGAGTGGGATAATAACATCGGGTATATTATATATTGCCACTTCAAGACCGAGAAGTAACCTTTCTCCTTACATCTAGAAGATTCGTGTTTATTCTTACCCGGCGTGTAAAAGATAAGGAGGCCAGAATGACCTTGCCAGTCTCGAACATTCTAGGTCGAATATTTGAGACACCGAGTGCAGTAGATCAGGACTCAAACTCGAGCTTTGTCGACTCACTCAGATTCTTCCGACCACAAGGCACATTGCCTCTCGCTCCAGCCAGCTGTCACGGCGACGGCGCGACGTACGCTGCTCCGGTTTTGACGGATTTCTTACTTTGTGCCTGCCACTATTTCGCCGATTCAACCTTTATGTTTAGTCGAGCTCATCCATCCCCGACATTTCTGGTGGAAATTCGGGGTAAAGGAAAAGGCGTTTCTTCTCGGTCATGCTAGCGGCGATATATATATATATATATATATATATATATATATATATATATATATATATATATATATATATATATATATATATTTATTAACCTAGCCTAGAAACCAAATATTCCTCACCTTGCCCTCTGGCTTTTCTGATTTAAAAAGAATATATATATTAATATATTTTATTTTATTTTATTAAAGTGTGCATGTTTTAAGATTTTACGTGATGTTATTTTTTGGTGGTCCCAGTGACGCGACCACTGCGTATACGAATCACGTGACTACGTACCGCGGGCATTGCTGCGTCTCTCACACGGCATTGGAATGGCTTGTAGCATCCGCTGCTGTCCATCGTGAGGTGAAACACGGAGTATATTTGGGTCTCGACGGTCTCGATCGGTGCCAGAAGGCCAGCTTGCTATAGACGGGTGAAATCAACTGCTCGTGTTGTGCGCGCGGGAAAACTCGATGGCGTAGGTTCGTGGCATTCACGACGACGACTCACGTGACGAACCGGCACTGCCGGCACCGCTACATCTGCTCCTCCTCTCTCGATTGGTCCGATAGTCACGTGACAACATGACATTCGCGCCGTCCGTGCTGCCATGGGCTGCAGCCTTCCGAAACTCGGACAGCAGTGAGGCGAATAGGCAGCATGCCGGAGCCCCGTCCGACGCTCCGGTGCGACAAAAACTGTCGTGCCCGACAGTTTTTTGAGAGTTTTTCGGCGCATATGGCTCGCGATTCATCGCGCCATCTGTAAAACCCCCGAACAATTCCCATGAATGTAAGTGGACTTTTCCAAGCTTTTTAAAGCGTTTTCGGCCCGGCGTGACGGGAAGCCGCCGTCGCCGTATAGTAGCGTGAAAACGGCTTCCTCAGCATCAGGTAGGGAGCCTAACAATAACACTGGCGATCGAGGAAAGCTTGAGTCC
The DNA here is from genome assembly GCF_016920785.2 of Ixodes scapularis. Classification (NCBI taxonomy): domain Eukaryota; kingdom Metazoa; phylum Arthropoda; class Arachnida; order Ixodida; family Ixodidae; genus Ixodes; species Ixodes scapularis. The sequence continues at coordinate 179,760,563 of NW_024609835.1, read as the reverse complement.
GGTTCCGATGCAGACGGAACCACTAGTTACTGTTGGGAATGGCAGGATACTTTATTGAGGAACAATCGAGATCCAAGTTCGTTCCACGGCCTGCTAGGCAAATCCACTCGGAACCCGCAACTCGATGCTAACGCGGAAATGACAAAATCCCTACCGACAGCGAGGGACTATAAGACACCAATACCAACCCTTGAATTGCAATAGGCGAAAACCCGAGCAAGCAGGCGCGAGGCACAACTCTGCTAAAGCACGACATGAAAAGGCTCCTTGCTGCAATCCGCCCACGACGCAACATTGATATCAATAAATTCTCGCTAAGGGACCTGGCGTGACAGATCAAACAAGCGGTATAAAAGAGCATACTCCAAAACCAGCTCGTGTACCGGCAATCGCCAGTCACCAACACGATCTCAGTAACGGTATATACAACGAGAGGCACCTAGAAGGTCGCTGAATCTCGCATCCATCAACGCGCAGGACGGCAAGGTCGACAGTGCTAGTCTATCAGACACCGACTTAGGACATGGCGAGGGGAGTTATTTACGACTTCCCTTTAAACAAAACAACATAATCCTTAACTCGCGATATGAAAGCCGACTACCACCAGGTTGTACTCACCAGACCCATGGGGAGAAATGGATCCTGTCTCGTAACGTTCCGCGGAACTGGCCTATCGCGATTCGTACGATTCTGTAGGAAAGTATATAGAGTACAGCCGTACGTCGTCACGACAAATCGTCTGCCTAAACTTCCATGCTTTTGGAGGACAAAGCCGACATCTGGACTCACGAGTGGCGCTGCAACAATGCGGAAAAGGGTATAAGGAAGGACGTAATTGAGAGACCCTCGCCTGCCGCAACTGTAAATCCGACAGTCACATTGCCACGTCGCCTGATTTCCCTGGGAGAGCTGCAATCAACTCGAGACTGAAGCAACAAGTTCGCCCCGTCCCTGCGCGCCGGCAGCAGCGGGGAAGAAGTGCTATCCGCTTAACCAACGCTGGAAACCGCTTCAGTGCCCTACGTTCCCGATTGAGAAGTACCAAGCTGTCTCAGTCGCGACCAGGACCACGATTACCGTCGCCCGCAGCCGGCCCCTAGGATCCTTCAAGACCGACGGAAACCAGGCCAAGTTCGCTATATATGCCCAAGCCACGCATCGGGGTCAACAGCGTGCCTCAGACGCGTTTACGCAGAAGCAGAGAGACCTAGACAAGCAAATCCGACAAGCCCAGGAGCTGGTGAAAAACTTAACAAATCAAACGCTCGCCGCAAAACAGCAGCTAAGCTCTTGAAGGCAAGGGAAGAACACACACCCGTTCAACCGCCAAGAGGGCAACCGCCTACGCTGGAGAAATTGAGAGTCAACTGCGACGTCCTCGCCTGCGGCAAGAGCCCCCAGCGCGGAACCAAGAATGGCTGCAGATAGAAGCACCCCCACGCCCCAGGGAGAAACCCCATAGCAGTCATCGCCAGTAAAAGCAGACTTCAAAAACACTTAGACGAAATACTTTCTACCGTACAAATGCTGATAGCCAACAGGCAAACAAACATGCTGTCGCAACTTACGAGTAGTATACTCGTAAGTTGCGTTGTTGTGGGCTGCGCATGAATGGCGCACGGAAAGGACCTGTACGGGTCCGATCCGCTCCTATCAAGCGCTAGCCGTTCATCGTCTGCTCTGGTCCTTGCTCACGGACGTTTCACTGCTTGTGTGTTGGCGTCAGGAATGAAGACTACGATTTCCTTGTTGCTAAGGGAATCAGCACGTTCAAGTGTTCCGCTTGTACGAAGCAGCACGACCCGGAAAGTGTTGTCCTCGAGACTGGCCCCCCAAGTAACGACACGGCTGCGACCAACGGGACGCCGCATGCAGGAGATGCAGCAAGAACCCACATCGTACGAGGAATTCGAGCTACGACAACTGGAACGTTTCCTGTGTCAAAACATTGACACTCTTACAACCAGTGTACGCTCTCTGAAGAGCGAGAACGAGTCTCTCCGAGTGCATCTCGTCAAGAACACGGAATTACTGCGAAACAGTCTGCTGCAGAAACCAGCCTGGCCTTCCTACGCAGCAACGCTGCAAAGAAACGCCCACCATTCTGTCGGCGAGATAATCGCAAAGCCAACCTCCGTGCTCGCACGAGTGGCAACGGCCGCATCGGTGAACAGTGACACCTGCACCCAGGCGCTTTGCCGTTTTCCGGAGTGCCGAATGAGCCACATCTGCAAGACAACGAGTCCGCTGTAACTACGCTCCGCCCGGCTGCACAGGGCAACCTAAACAGCTCCGATGGCTTCATTACCGTTCGAAGCAAGCGTAGGCCTCAGCCTTCTGTGAGAACTAGCGCACACAGTAAGCTGTCTGCCGCCCAGGCCTCCTAGGCGTCGAGCACTCTTTGTTTCAGGTCTGCATCCGTCGACTACATGCGACGACGTTGCTAACATTGTGAAAAGTGCTGTTCGTCCACAGTTCTGTGTTTGTACGAAGTTAACCACGAAGCACGAGAGCTAGTCTTCCTTTCATGTGTCAGTAGGTGAAAATGATTTCGATAAGATTCTAAATGCTGAGTTGCGACCGCAGGCTCGTTTTTCAGGCCATTTATTGGCATTCTAAAACCTAGCAGTGCCACCCAGGCTGTGGTAGTATGCCTCCGCAGTCAAATGGAGCATCCTCCCCTTTAGGCTCCTAAATTTGAATGTTCGTAGTCTGCTAAACAAAACGGTGCTAGGGGCCGCTTTTCTGACATACGAACCAGAAGTGGTCGTCTTCACAGAAACTTGGCTTAATGAGCAAGTGACGAATGATGAGGTATTTCCTGCTGGTTACAAATTTTTTCGAAAAGATCGCTGTGCGAGAGGCGGGGGTGTGTCCATCGCAGTGAAAGATAGCATATCATGCTCTATTGTAAGCTGTGCTTTTGACGCTGAAATGATTTGGGTAAAACTTCTTTTTTCAACGATGTCAATCCTTGTAGGTTCTTTTTATTGGCCGCCTCCCCAGAGCTACTCGGCCACATCTATTTGCACGTTCCTCGTCAGTCTTGTAGACTTCATACTTTGTTTTATCCTATAGACTTTTATCATGCTGCACCCATAACACGCCTACAATTGACTTATAACCATTTAGAACAGATTTGTGCGAATGCTAGCCTTGATATATTTGATGAAAAGCGTAAATTTCGACAGTGTGTTGAGGCTATTGTTCTTTCCTAACGTTTTGCTTTTATCCTGTTTAGCGTTGTATTTCTGAAGGAATAAGTGCACCACTAAGGAGGCGTCAAGCTGTTGGTGGGTCACTGAAAATAAGAATAAACAAAATAAACAAACAAAACATGCCGACGTATCATACCTGTTGGCACTACAGAAATTTATATCTTCATCTTACCATCGTTACACTCATGTTATACTAGCGGGCGACTTTAATTTACCACATATTGATTGGGATCATGCAACCACTGCGGGAGTGTCAGCAGTCTCATTTGTTGGTTGACATTGCTTTTTCATACAATATGACTCAAGTCGTTCGTAGTTCGACACGTGTTACTAATGCCAATGAAAGCCTTCTTGACATGGTGTTTATTTTTTCTAAGATTGCACGACAAGGTGCCCAGTGCCAAATAGTCGAAGGTATCTCTGATCACTCTTTAGTAGTACGAACTCTAACGTTGGCTTGTCAGTTATCAACTACTATCGACATTAAGCGGTACCGTGACTGGAATAATGCGGATGATTTCGATATTTTAGACGTTCTGCAGGAAAGCTATTCGTTTTTTAACAATATGTATGATCCTGTTACAAGTGCTACCAATGAAGTGTGGTTATGGTTTAGAGGTATAGTTCAGCACTGCATTCAGGAGTTTGTTCTATTTCGTATTAGGAGAGTGAAAAAGTTTAACCCATGGATTACACGTGACATTCTACATTTGAAGCGTAAAATACGACGAGTTCGTAAATTCGGTAACGGGAGTAACATTCCGTCTTTACCGTTTTTGCGCAGACGGTTGAGGTGTAAGCAGTGAGAGAGTGCAAGCGAGCTGGTAATCAATCGACATCTTGTAAACCCTGAGATGGGGAACGTGTGTTCGTCCGTTTTTTTATCGTTCCCCATCTCAGGGTTTACAAGATGTCGGTTGAGGTCTTCTGTTAAAAATGCGAAACACCGTTTTTTTAACGTCACCTTGCATAACTATCTGCTTAGTGATCCCCACAAGTTTTGGAGGTTTTTGAAACGAAAAAAATTATATTTCTGGCACATGAAACTGTGCAATATCCTAACAAAAAACAAGCAATTAATTTCAAATGCTTTCAAAGAGTGCTTCAGGTCTATATGTACTGTGGAAACGGGAATAGTTCCAAGTTATGAAAGTTCTAGAATAGTGATACCGGACATCAGCATTACTGAAGAGGGAGTTTTTGCAGCCCTCCTTAACCTTGAGGTTAGGAAGAGCTACGTTACCGACGACATTCCGAATGTTTTTTTTTTTGTTTAGATGCTCTGAATGGTCGGCAAACTTTTTGCATTTGATTTAGTGCCATAGTCTCAATACGGCAGAAGTGCCTGATGAATAGAAAAAGGCTAGGGTGATAGTTTTTAAATCGAGTGACAGTCAATGCGTCGAAAACTACATACCTGTTTCACTTTTGTGTACGGCTAATAAAGTTCTTGAACACTTGGTATTCAAACACCTTATAGCATTTTTTGAGGACAGTGTGTATTTTTAGGACGGTCAGAATGGATTCAGACGGGGTTTTTTCACGGTAACACAACTTGTTCATACGACACACGCAATTGCTGTTGTCATTGATATGGGCGGACAGACAGATGTCATATTTTTAGATTTCGCGAAAGCATTCGATTGCGTCTCCCATGGCAAACTACTAGAGTAATTTACGCTGCATCATCAGTAGCGAGAACATATTACGATGGTTTGATTCCTATCTTACTAACCGTGCGCATTGTGTTAGTATTGACTCTGCTTTTTCCCCTCGAGTCACCCGTTTTCTCGGGCGTGCCCCAGGGCTCGTTCCTTGGGCCGCTTTTGTTTTTAATTGTTATTAACGATTTAAAGATACACCACCCTAACCTACAAAGTAGATTTTTTGCTGAGATTATGTTTTATTTGCTAAGGTAAACAACACGTCTGATCAAGAAGAATTAAATTATTGTCTATCTTTGGTTCATGCATGGTGCATAAGATGGAATATGGTTCTGAACTGTAAAGAGGGCACTCAAGTGGCCGTGACGCGAAAGAACAATTTTTTTTTTTTTTACATATTCTATGAATGGAGTATCACTGGAGACTGTTAAACAATATCAATACCTCCTAGTCTTAACTACCTCTGATATGTCATGGAGTGCACGTATTGAGTTTATAGCTCGTAAAGCAATGCGGAAGCTCTGGTTTTTAAGCAAAATATTAACCTCTGTTGACCTAAAACTAAACTGACTGCTTATAAAACCAACATAAGACCAATGCTAGAATATGCATGTATTGTATGGGACCCTCATACAAAGCTGTCGATTGATATGTTAGAGACTGCAAAAAAAAAAAAAAGCACTGCGGTTTGTGTACAACCGTTATGGTTTTATGTCATTCGTTTCAGATTCGTACCCAAGATCGGGATTGAGTGATTAAGTAACCCGGAGAAAAAAAGAACGGCTGAAGTTTCTTTATGATATGATACAAGGTAATTTGCGACTGCGTCCCACGAAAGGCCCACGAGAGGAAAACACCAATTAACACTTGTCGAACCATTGTGTCGAACCACTTTCCTTACAGCATCTTTTTTTCCTAGAACCACGTGTGAGTGGAATAAGCTTCCTGAAAGTGTTGTAACTTTGAGTTCATTAGATACATTTAGTGAAGCACCACTCTCGCACTTCCTTGAGTAGTGGCTCTGTCTGTTTGTTTGCACTGCTTCTGCTTGTTTTTGAATATTGTTTTTGTGCACCTCCTGCCTGGGCGTTCTACAGAATGATGGCAGTATCACCAAATACTAATAATACATACAGACGCATATCATGAGCAAAATATCAGAGCATGTCGCACAGCAAATAGCCACCGCTCTAGCCCAGCATGAACCACGCATATAATGCGAGGACGAAACCCCTTAGTGGATCTATCGGGGGCTAGAGGCAGTTTGCAACGAGCTGTCGCTTCGACTAAGAGACAACCCAATCGACAGCGAATTACTCCAGGAAAGCAAGAGAGATCAAATCGATATCGTCGGCTATAACAAATTTTGTGCCCCGTCTTTTCAACACAAACGGAAACAAGGGACCATACTCGAAGCTCAAGCCAGGCTTCACGTCAGGAAGACATTCCCATACACGCAAGTAGACAGGCGAATTTGAACAGCGCGGTATAAGAGATTGTGGCAGTGCGCACATAAATCAGCCACAAGCGGATAGTGGCGGTGTTCGCGTACTACACTCCCGGCATATCCTAGGGTTGCTTCTTGCGGTTAGAGGAGATTCGCAAAGCACATCCCAAAGACCGCATCTAAATCGAAGGAGATTTTATCGGTCACGACACGATCTGGAATTACATGATCGTTTCAGTCAGGAGGAAATAACTCTAAGAAGAAATCGAAGACTAGAACCTGGTCCTACTCGATGAGCCCCAGGTCCACACGAGGCACAGAATACGCGCAAGATAGCGGATACAATGTCAGATCTTACCATCGCACCGGCGAACGTCTCAGCTGTGTGGAGAACGCTGAGCGCTGTCTGGGGAACTTACCGCTATCCTATATAAATCAAGTCTAAAGATGTGGGACAAAGAAGGCAGAAGAAGACCACAAAGGCAGTCATACAGGATACGTTCAGAACAATGATTTTAGACCGCGTACGAGAGATGCCCGGGCAAGACCCCACGACGCTGCTCCTGACGTCGATGGACCGCAGAGCGGCAAGTCGACGAGGACACCCCGGCACCGGACGCCCATCCGCTGGCAATCTGGGACAAGCGCATTAAGAATAGGGAAGGAACAACCCTCAAGGAAGTTAACGCTTTGACCAATGAGGCGCAGGTATATGCCCAAAGGATCAGCCAAAAGAGATGATTCGCGCACTGTGAATCGTGCAACTACTTCGCCAACCACGCTATGGCAAATCTTCAGCTCCATGTTCGGAAAGTTAAAGGGTTTGAACTCGGTCCAGGACATGCCACTGCTTCAAAAGAGGAAAGGAGAAAACCTCCAAGAATCGATTGGTCACGTTTTTCCCCACAACCACTCGCACCACCAAACCCCAGCTTCTTCTTTCCGGAGCCCATCACGCTGGAGCAAACCCGCGACGTGCTGCTCACGATATGGGAGCTGGAAGCAGCCTTGGCACAGGGTAAAGTTCAAAGCGTACCGGCATTTGACCGGGTCAGTTTAAGTATCCTGAGGAACCTACCGCTAGAAGCGAAAAAAGTTTGCTTGGCTAGTTCAACCATGTTTGGAAAGCAGGCAGCTTGCCGGAATAGCGGGAATTGTCGTAACAAACTAGTGGACTCGCCTCAAAATACCCGCCCGGTCTGGCTCACGTCGTTGTTATGCAAACTTATGGTGTGCATTGTGTTCGCACACCTTGAATGGATCGCTGAGACAGAGGGAATATACCACCCAACACTAAAGGGCTTTAGAAAGCATCCAGGCACTCACGACAGTCTCCTTCCAATGCACCGAGGAGCGCCAGACTACAACCATAGCAGAACCAAGTGTCGCAACATAGTTGCGGTCAACATAAAGAAATCTTTTGACACTATCTCGCACAGAGCATTGATCGACTCTCCTAAAAGAACTCTGAAAGGAAACATATTTTTTTTAGAGGGCACCGATGGGACAGGTATATTTTAAAATAGTTTTTCCACGGAAAAAAAAAATTATGTGCTATATTACATCGACATTTGTAAATATACGTGGCAATAGTCAAGTTTTAATTGTAAGGTAAATGAAAAAAACGTATCAGCAGATATTACAAGTCTTTTTTTTTTTTCTACGAATACTTATTGGTAGTATAAAACACAGAAAGTACGAGGACAGTAGCAGCACATTTTCAAAGTTGTATGTAGTCCTGATGAGTTGTTTTTTTTTTTCTTCAAAATTAAGCAGATTTTAGGTTTGTTTTAGTTTGAAACTAAAACGTATTTCCTCGAAAGAAATTCTTTTATGGAATAACTTTAAAGAGACGTCACTTCTCTTTTTACATCCAGTATGACAAATGCTGAATTCATGGAGTTTCCTGAACCCGCTGGGCACCACATAGAAACCCTTAAATTTCTACCATTGTCTGTTAGCGTGTGTTTATTTATGCTAATGTTATTTTTTATTTGCCGCGCTCAGAACACAAGGCTAGTTGAATTAAAGTAATGGTAATGTAAAATGACTGAGCAAATACATTTGACTGTTTTAAGTTAGCCCGAGCCCATGGACAAATTTAGAGCATTCGGTGATTGCAAATGACATATAAATTTAACACGCCACCCACACGGCAAAGGCAATCTAATTTTCGTAAAATGACGTTATCTGATTGGCGATTAGCTCGCGATCTTGCTACGAGCTTCGTGCGTGTACCGCAATGCGTCAGGAGTGGAACGAGCAGATTCGCCGATCACATAAGGTCATTCAATAGAAGTTACATGAACTGTGCCGTATGGCGGGGGTATACATGCAAGAATTCAGTGGCTCCAAAGGTAAACATTACCTTTATTCGGTTGTCACTGTCATTTGTCTTGCCCTGTTCGCGTTAACTAGGTCTATCTGATCCGTAGTGTGATCCGCTTTCGCCTTGCCAACTCAGTATACGTATCTCGTGATTTTGTGGAAATAATTTTACATAAAACATTCACTCCCCATAGCAATAATTACACCATTCAATGGTTGCTGCTTAAACCAATCCCATGTCTCTCGAGCTGTTTTATACGTGTTTCGTGTGAAATTTCATACCAATATTTTTATCGCTGTAATATGTTGTATCTGTAATGAAGCCCTTGTTAGCACCAGCTGATCCACTCATCCTGCCTTGCCTTGACTTTTGCACTCGACCGCGGCGCTTGACGACCCCTTCCTAAGGCCATGCCATACGAACGCTGAAGCCTTGTAGTCTGGGAAGCGGTATCACTCTCTCCCCGTGATGACTTGGCTTTGGCGTACGAATGTCACAGCCGTTCGCTCCAAAGAAGCACTAACATATACCGCTGTAAACATTGTTTCGTGTCCCACCCTTTAACGTTCTCAACATAACGTTGGGTAGGTACATATGTCCAGACATGGATGAGAATGCACAGTTGGGGATGGGGTCCTTCGCCAGATGGATAACTCTGGCTTAAAGTCGTCTCCACAAAAAAAAAAGAAGATAAAACGAAAAGTACACCCACCTTGCAATGTGGCGTACTATGCAGAAGGATATGCACAACGAATAGTAGTAGTAGAATAGCAGTAAAATAGTAGTACAAATATACTCTCAAAATTTCCCGAGTACCTAGCCCTCCCCCGAGCAAAGAGGTAACAAAGAGGACCCACTGAACCAAGTCATTCGGAGGTTGAGTGAACTCGATCACGACATCTTACAGAAACAATGAGCACGGCGTTTCGCTTGCTCAATGCACCTGTGCAGATGGCATGTTCAAGCTTAACAGCTTTTTCTGCTTCTTTATTGACTCAAAAGGGTACTCGGAGATTTTTCGAGCTACCCAAACGAACCATACTTTCGGGATCACCGGTCTTTACTCTTTTCGGTATGCTATTAAACACTGAGAAATTCAAAATAATCACTGAGAAATCGGCAAGTGAATATGGTGCCGAAACCAACGCTCTTCAGTGCCATGGTGCCAAAGGACGGCATGCTTGCGGTTCGTGTGATGAATCTAAAAATGTACTATGCCGAGCATCTGTTTCGTGCTGCTGCGCGGGTGCTGGAGCGAGCTTCCAAAGCATACGTGTGACAAAATGAAACTGCTTCGAATCACTTAAGAAAAGTCTAAGATCCACATAGTGAACCCCGGCCTTCCGCTGACGTCAGTTTTTTATTGTAGCCCGTAGAGACTTTCAGTTTTAAAATCGCGGTGAGATTCAAAATCGTATATTCAATAACCCCACAAAAGAACATGTTTTTGACTGAATATTTGGGTTATTGCTTCAGCGATATTTGTTAGGATGTTTACCGAATTTTCAGGCAAATCGCTGACTATGAAGAAAGCGCCGGAGTACCCCTTTAACGGGATTTGTTTATTTCACTGATTGGTCAACAGTGTATTCTGTATATAAATTCACACACTAGCATTTCAAAAGTTTATCTGCGCAGTGTCCTTCTTGGCTGTTAGTTCTTTCTTTGTTGTTTGGTGAAAAATACGGGAACCCGCGAACTGTCAAAAACACTAATTCCCTATATTTGTTACTCACTTTTCCGAAGGCCTGTCACGTGGTCGTTGTCCTGAACTGCAATATAAGGATTTCAAAATGGCAGGATGTACCTATTAAGAATCTCTTACAGGTAAAAGTATGGACGCATTTCAGCTGGCTGTTTTTTGGGTCCGTCTTACTATTTTGAGGTCTGTTCGCCGTCTTAGGTTTAGTCACTTCGTTTATACTAAACGTTTATACTACTTCGTTTATATTATACCGCCCATAACTTTTCTGCACCGGTGCATACGGTGCAGGTAAGTAGAATGAAGCTACTATATGCTAGGCAGGCTGCGTGATCTCGATGATTAGATCTATGGGGATTTTCGATCAACGGGTCGTTCTGATCTGAATCTGCGTATCGGTAATGTTGACCTGCTTTAATGACTGTTTGCAGCTTTGAGTGGGAGTGATCATACCGGGAGGGCCAGATGCAGCTAGGCAAATATTTTATAATAAGGATGATCGCGTAGATTTATAATGACAAAAACTGAATTTATAATGTCTTACTTTAAATTTGAAATGTCACACAATAGTCATGATGACACTCTGGCCTGTGTCTTATTTGGGTCATCTTCTTTGTAATCAATTATGTTAAAGAGCAACTCCGGTCAAAAACGAAACCAAAATAAATGACTGGTATCGCTTTAGTGGCACGACACATGATCACAGCCAAAATATCACGACAAAGTGAAACCGCATACTGCGCTAGAAGCGATTTTAAAGATGCGACCAGAGGCTTCTTAGTAGGCGGCAAGCGGGTTAGCTTTTACAAGGAGCAATGTCGCAGCTCCCTTGTAACGTCACGTCGGGGTGGAGTTGCAGTTGATTGGTTGTGCAGCGCACCTCAGCACCAGTGTGACGCCACGACGCGGCCGTACGGCTGATGACCATTGTTGCCATCCCTCTAGCAGATAATCTCGGTTTTTCCGTAGACGCCCGAAACCAAACGTTGAGCCCTGATATATGTATAAAGCTACACACAATACCGAAGAACAAATTATACCTTGTAATTCAGGGACACTGCCTTAGCTGTAAACAGACATAATCCAAAATTTTAAAAAATGACCGGAATTGTTTTTTAAGAAAAGAAAGCATGAAATTCGACGCAGAAACATTAAACAAAAATAATGATCTGAGGGAGGTAAGCCGGCTTCAAGGTAAATAAATTGAGCCGCTAATGTTTCAATTATAGGCACACCATTGTCCTTCAACAAAAAAGCAGTCGTCATAGTAAAAGGTAATTTCATGTCCGGACCTTTCTGGGAACAGACCCCTGTATTGAATGTTTTTGTCCTTCATCATGAGACTTACCTTTGGATCGCAAGACGAAAAGAGCAGTCACAAGATCGACGGATCTGTCTGCAAAATACATGCATAGGACCGATATTTAGTTTCTCCCAACCGACAATTATTCATTCAAAGGGCTAATAAAAATGACCAGTACGATGTTAATTATTCACTCCACTTGGAACCGTAGGTGAGACTAATAACAATATTGACGACATTATTACATTGTAACGAGCTAACAATTATCAAACTTCTTCTATAAAAGTAATGTTTTTAAACAATATCGAAACGAGTAGCACACGAATACCTTGGCCAAAGTTCGGCAATCCTACGGTTTTGCTCCAAGGCCTTAGTTAATGCCGAAGTAGTTTTCTCTTAATTTTTTTAGGCTTTTCTTCGGTTGGCCACATAACTGTAAAAGCTCGAGTCTTCAGCCAGAGACTCCACGTTTCAACCGAACTACAAGCAGTGAAGCTTAATATTGGCACTTGCTTGGCAATGTTGGCCCAAGGTTACCAGACAAAACCCGAAAAACCAGAAGCAAAGCCAACCTCTGGCATTTGTTTGACTACTGACGCACGAAGGTGCCAGATGACAGGCAAATTACTAGGCAGTGAAGCCTAGCTTTGGGTCTTATTTTGTGATTTAGGGTGAAGACACCCAGACCCTGGCCAAAACTGGTAACGTTCAGCTCTACCTTGACTTCTTCGGATATTTGAAGGCCTTAAAGTCCCAGCAAACACCAACCTTTGGCCCAAATAACTGTGCTAGCAGAGTACATACGGAATTGCGCTAAAAAGTGCGCTAAGGTCCTAGATAATCCAGTGTTAGTCATGTAACATTCACTAAATTGAAATTGCTTAAGGGCTCTCCGCACGACGCATGACTCCTTCCCACTTTAAACGGAGACGATTTTGCACCCCGTTGAAGCGTATGCAAATTGGATCAGAGAGGACGAGTTTTGCTTGGTCTCTTGTGTGGCGTGATATTGTATCCGCCCATATTCGGAGTAATTATTTTTCCTGTGCGGGCAGCCCTTTCGAGAATTATCTAAACCATGAGCGACAAGGCGTTCAATGAGACGGAACATGGACGCATGCAAAACTGGTAGATTCCGCGAAATTTCGTGACCAAGTAAGTATCGAAAAAACGTAGCACAGGAAGTGGGCTCAGTTAGTAGGCTTTCGTCATCCACTCATCTCCAACGTCTGTCTTCATCCGCCGTCCGAGGAGTTTTCGGGGTGCCGCCTAACTCCTCATCCGGTGTCCGGATGATTTGGAGCATATGCCGGAGTACAGATGATAGATGCCGGATCTTTATGGCCGGAGTCTGACTTGTATCTTTGCCGGAAAGCAATCTATCGACGGGACTGAGCCTTCCCGCATATCGCGCTCCAATCAAAATCCCCAAATTACCGCGGCTACACTTACAAAACTAACTTACGCGCTTTTTTTTTTTTTAAGTGCGAAATGCTTTTTTTATTTCAAAACATTGTCCGTCCGTCGGTCCGTCCGTCCGTGCATTTCCCGCTAAATTTAGCGGAGAAAATGGTGTCGCGGGACATAAACACCAATTCAGTTAGCCCTCTAAATGAAGTGGGCAAATTCATGTCCCGTGACGTACATACTACTTCAGTTTTAACAGTAAATTCAGCACCGAACTCCGCGTGACGGGACGTGGGCAAAAATTCATTTTCCCCGCTTCTTAGCGGAAAAATAAACATCACACGACCTGACGTCGCGTGACCTATATAGACCAGTTCTAATTCCCCGCTAAATTTACCAAGAAAATCGACTTCGCGAGAGGTAAAACTAATTAAATTTCCCTGCTAGCTCCAGCGGAAAATGTACGTCATGTTATTTCTAGACTAAGTCATCTTCCCCGCTAAATATAGCAGCAAAATTGACATCACGTGACCCGTAATGCTATCTAGTTTCCTTGATTAAGGTAACGGGGAAATGAATGTCATATGACCCAAACCTCAATTGAGTTTGCCCGCTAAATTTAGCAGGAACATTAGATGTCGCTCCAAGAAACGATTGTTTAATATCTTATTAAATATTGTATTGAATGCATTATACGAATCTAGAGGAAAAGGTCGCTGTCATTTTTTAACTTTTCTCACCTTCGACTTTGCTGAAAATGCGGTCGAACCAAGGAGCTGTGGGCAAAACAAGAAAGGCATGTTCACGTTGTGCAGTGAGGTGTCGTAGATCGACTACCACAATTAAATAGCATTAAAAAAAAAAGATACGGCGATTTTTATTTTAAATTGAAATATGGACTTCTGATTGCGATCAACTTTAGGTATCCTCTCTTCCTTCGTATTTAAGGTCATACTTGGATAATCGTACGCCAATACCTCCTACCGGAACTTCCGGTATGAGGAAAAACATCCTTTTGCTTTCGCCACATCCGTTGAAGAAGCTGAGGTGTTATTCACGAATGTCTAACATTTTTGTTCTACCTTTTTTATGGACTTTGAATCATTCCTGATTGTAATGCCTTACTTGTTTTTTTTCATCTTGCATGTAAGACTTCTCAACTACGTTGCTAGGAACGAGGGTAGACGGAAAAGGTTTACAGTTAGTTTCATATTAAGGCAGGGCGCAGCTGACGCTACGATTCGGTGAATCCCCAGACAAGTGCGCAACAAGTTACTAGTAACGATTTACTTCGTAACGTTACTATTTATTTACTTTTTTAGGAAAAAAAAACGAGTATCGTACCTAGTTACTGTTAAGGCCAAGTAAAGAGTAAAGCTTTATCGTTATTTTGAGGAGTAACGTGTAGAACAACGTTTAGACAGCATAGTTTTAATTCTTACCTGATACGCATCTATTGCGACAAAGGCAGAATAGCAACGCAAGAAACAACTAAACAGTAGGACAGTTTAGCAACGTTTATCGCTGAACACGCCAGTCAAACTCTAAAGCTTAGATTGTCCTTCACCCAGAGAACACATTAAGGTTCGTTGGTTGAACCTTCTAAAACCATGTACAGACCGAATGTAAACCCAGAAGTTGCCAAAGAGGGAAGGAACAGATCCCACCGTCAACTTGGAACTCAAGCAGAGAAAGTAAAAAAGGGAGGGGAATTCCAGATTCACCAGCTCTTGCTGAAGCGCAACACTGTTGTTCCTCCGAGAGCGTCCGTAAAACGACTCTTCAGGGTCGCCGGAGATGTATTTTTAAGAAAATATGAAAACATAACTGATGAAAACTTCAAGAGGCAACGACGGCTTATGTGCAAAGACTACTGAAAGAAAAACAATAAAGCATGAAACAAAAGCAGTTGTGTATTTGGCCGTTAAAGTAACGAGGAAGGTAACTCGTTAGTTTTGAGGTAAAGTAGTGTGTTCCTCTTGAGGATCGGTAACGAGTATAGTTCCTTTTTGAGTGATTAAGGAGCAACGGTATTTGGGTACTTTTTGAGGGGTAACGTCTGCAGGTGTAGGTAGAGTCAAATAATCAGCGCCAAAAATGCATCGTGTCGGCGCTCGTCGCCTCAGTGCGTTTGCTATAATAGCCAGCTAAACCGATGACGCACTGTGAGTACGTCGTTACCTTGACATCTCTTCTATGCGCGACTGGTTCAGCTGCTGATTGAATGCACAAAAAAGACGGGCACCGTGACAATGGCCTTTTGGGCGCTGATTGATTGATTGACCCCATCGGGTCGCAACGTCGGCCGCCCTAGGACCGGCGTGAAACGGATTATAGCTGTCTATCGTGGTATGACGTGCAAACTACGGCACCGAAGCGAGCCAAAGCCTAAAAATGTTCTGGCATTGCTTTATACTTTGAATTCTCATTTTGAATATTGAACACGTAGCTTAACGTTGCTGCTTATGCGTTTACGATATTTGACTTCGGGCTCATCTGACCAGCAACTCGTAGAAGTTTGGCGGTAGTTAACGCCGATAATGACTAGCCGTAACGTTGATTATCACCGTATAAAAACACGAGTCACAAAACAGCGGAGGCATCTATAGTAACGACAAGAGCGATACCGGCTTGTCTATAACGAGAAGAGAGACGTGAAGCGAATACCCCTGCTGCTGAACCCACAGATCGAACTTCCTTCCAGAATTTGTTAATGATTATCATGCCAGCGTGCGGTCGCAAAGTCGATTGGACTGTAAAAATGCTTATCTCAAGAGGCAGCGTTGCCACACATCAAGGGCAGACCAGCCTCTGGCACTAAACGTACAGGAGTCTCATATGAGTTTGCGTGGTGATTATATATGAAAGTGTGTATAATTACAATTGTATTAGAAATACCAAATATTTAGTATTCACATCCTATCGAGAAATTCTTTCCGCCAAATCTAGGTATGCACGAACTACGAAATGGTCAAATACGTATTTTATATAATTGCATTGTAAATACTGCCCATCCCTAAACACATGGGAGATAAAGTTTTTAATTCATGATATTATAACTTTTTGCCTTACGGACCTTAAAACGTGCCACTTAGTTGTGAAAACCCAAAGCCACAACGGCTGCATTGAGTTCAGTAAAAACTGAATAAATTTGAAAGTACTCACCAAGAAGTGTTTGCGTGCTGTCTACAGGAAGTGAGTCTTCGGCAGTAAACTTCCGCCATTGAGCTGGTAAAAATAGACCTCCTGTGGTTGCATACTCCAGGATACACATTTTATGCAGAGACAGATATTGGTGTTTCCAACACTTGCGCCGACCATCCTTAAAGGGGCCCTGCAGTCCTATTTAAGCGTCTACCTTTTTTGCGGTGGTTTCCACGTCTCTTGTAGTTCGGGGAACCCAGCGGAGCACGGAGAGAGTAATGGCCAATTCGTCTGGGCCCGCGCCGCACCCGTCCAGTGCAGTAAACTCTTTCCACTATAGTACACGAAAAACTGGAGGGGAGAGAAAGAAGCTCCTCGATCCCCTCTATCCTTCCGTGTACCACAAACCGTACTGCACCGGTGCGATGCGGGCCCAGACGAATTGGCCATAACAGAATATCAGTATTAAGGTGGCGATGCAAGCGAGTTGCTTCATGACTTAGGAAATTGGAAACAGCGCGCAAAAAGATGAAGACAACGAGAGAAGAGCACAGGACAAGCGCTGCTGCAGCGCTTGTCCTGTGCTCTTCTCCCGTTGCCTTCGTCTTTTTGGGCGCTGTTTCCAATTTCCTAAAACCAAATATCAGTGCGTCACATTTTAACCGGACGACCTCCTCCTCCTACGGGGGCGCCCCGTGGTGTCGAACGCGCGTGGCATGTGACGAAATCTTGACGTGTATTGTCCTGACGTCAGCCTAGGAGAGAGAGCTGCCCTGTTTCCGGGCAGCTCACTTTCCTCGGCCTCACCTCCTTTCCCCGTCTTCCCCTCCCTTCTCACATTCCTCAGTCACCGCGGCAAGGGGAGTCCTCCGGCGCGGGAAAAGAAGACCACTGGAGACTAGGGATGTCGCGAACCACCCTAGGTTCGATTTCGAAAGGTTTCGATATTTGCGAAGCGAACTGAGGTTCGATTTCGAAAAATTTCGATATTTTCGTACCGACCGAGGTTCGATTTCGAAAAATTCGCAACTTTTGTACACAGTGGAGTTTCGAATTCGAAAATTTCGAAGCTTTCACGGTTTCTAAAATTTCGAATTCGAATATTTCGAATATTTTTTACTTCAGGTTCGATAAATTCGAAGATTTCGATATTCTTTGTAAAAAAAATTCGAAAACTTCGAACACTTCGAATTTTTATAGACATGAAGTTCGAACAATTCGAAGATCTCGATTTCTTTTGGCATAAAGTTCGAAAAGTTCGAAAGTTTCGATTCTCTTTTAACGCTAAATTTAAAAAAAAAAAAAAAAACTTTGAAGATTTTGAATTTCTTTTAATCCAAGTTTTCAAAGTTTGAAGTCCGATTTTCAAGTTTTTCTACAGTTTCAGTTTCAAATAACGTTTTCACGACTCACTTGTTTTCACAAAATAAAGTTTAGAAAAGTTAGGGTGTCATATCTAGATTCTGCGAAGTTGGTAAGACAATTAAATGAGACGACGAGTGTCCCGGACGTGCTAGAATATTTGCCAGTGCAGAATTGTGACCGCCAGCCCCCGGGGGGGGGGGGGGGGGGGGGGGGGGGGGGGCGGGGGGGGGTCTTTATCACGCAGTAATGATTGCACGAACACACTGTTTTACGAGACTCATCCAGTTCGAAACGGCCAGGGGCGAGCAGGAGGTTGAGGCTCAGAGAAACATTGAAGCGA
Source organism: Ixodes scapularis (assembly GCF_016920785.2). Classification (NCBI taxonomy): domain Eukaryota; kingdom Metazoa; phylum Arthropoda; class Arachnida; order Ixodida; family Ixodidae; genus Ixodes; species Ixodes scapularis. The sequence continues at coordinate 179,742,644 of NW_024609835.1, read as the reverse complement.
CCTGGCAAACTAGCTCGCCACCCCTTGCACGCTGGTAGTAATCCGATCCGGTGAAGTTTATAATTGTACTGGAGGTTTATTTTCTGGGACGGAGGAATCGCCTCGCAAAAAGCACAAAAGCCGACAAAACTCGAGGGGTCGAGGAGCGTTCTACCATACAAGTGGCGTCGGAAGAGGAAAAACGGGGGGACAGAGGGTAGCGGGGGGGGGGGGGGGGGGGCCTTCAGCCTCCTTCTCCCCTTAGCAGGTATTTCGGACTGTTAAAGAAAACAATACGGGGAAAGAGGGCGTGGTCGAGCTTATTTTAATCTGAAATTATTTATGCATATGTATAGCTACTGTCGCTCTTCACTGCATAAAAGGTTGCGTAGATGGTCATTGTTAGAAACTCGTTGTCAGAAGGCACTGCTCGTCACATGCTTAGTGGTTCGGAAGTTCAAAGCTGTCTTTTCGACCTAAACACCTGTGCCGATAGTAACAAAAGAAAAAAAAAAAGAATAAATGCGGGAATAAAAAGCAGGAGAAAAAAAAAAACTATCAAGAATTCGTCGGAAGTGTTCTATTCTTGCATATTCAGAGGTTCAGAACTTCGAAACAAGTTTCTTTTACCAAAATGTGTACAGGCTAAAAGAAACACGTCCCAGGAACGTGAAGCGAAAAAAAAAAAAGAAGTTTTCTTTTAATGACGTGCTGAACTTGAACACTACTAGAAATCTTCTGCCATAAGTTAATTTATTCCTTAACGTGAAAAAACAATAAATATATTATTTTGTATTCTGCAGTGCAATGATATGTACTGTCTGTGGTGTTAATTTAAATGCGATACCTCAAACAACTTAGACGAAAATAAATATAAAGTTTAGGTCATAATTGCATGCAGATACATGTTTGGAGATTTCTTCGAAACTCACGTTGAATAACAATAATCACATCTTAAGACGGCACTTACCTACGCTATACATAGATCATTCTTAAAAAAAAGTACAACATATCTACCATAAATAGCTGCGGCTGCAGCGTGCTTCAAATCTGGCACAAACGATAATCGTCAAAAACCCGTCGTCCGTCCTCGCCCCTTCGGGGATTTATTTCTTTAAACCTAAGCATGCCAGAACATTGAAATAAATGACATTGTCTTTCGTAAGGAACGCAGCACCGCGTGTAAAAGTTCCAGAAATAAAATTACGAATGTACCCCACTACTTGAAACCAAATGAAACCGTCCGCCGGTCTTTCGAAGTTCGACGAACGTCGAACTTTTACCCTATAAGTTCGAAGTTCGTCGAACTTCTGACTTTTCAGAATTCGAAAGTTCGAAACTTTTCGAATTCTGTTGATAAATAAACTCGAAAGTTCGAAATTTATCGAATTTTTTGGTCAGTCAAGTTCGAAAGTTCGACAAGCATCGAACCTTGCAGCGCAATAAGTTCGAAAGTTCGAAAAAGATCGATTTTTTTTTTGCGTAATAAGTTCGACGGTTCGAAAAGCGTCGAACTTCTTAGCTTAACAAGTTCGAAAATTCGATCTCCGTCGAATTTTACGATATAGACAATTCGAAAAATCGAAATCTTTCGAACCTTTCGAACCGCTTGATTCGATCATCGAAACTTCGATTCGAAAAAAGTTCGCGGCATCCCTACTGGAGACCAAGGACGTCATGAAGGAGGTTATTTTAGAGCGCAGCTCTTAGGGGCCCGTTTCCGGCTTAAGCGGCGTCGCCGTCGCCGTCGCCGTCGGCGTAACCGCGCGGTGCATTATGGGTAAATTTCCCCGCTAAATCTAGCGGAAAAATTTCCCCGCTAGATTTAGCGGAAAAATTTCTCCGCTAAACCTAGCGTAAAAATTTTCCCCGCTAGATTTAGCGGAAAAAATTTCCCGCTAAATCTAGCGTAAAAATTTCCCCGCTAAATCTAGCGGAAAAATTTCTCCGCTAAATTTAGCGGAAAAATCTAGCGGGAAAAATATCTAGCGGGAAAATTTCCCCGCTAAATCTAGCGGAAAAATTTCCCCGCTAAATCTAGCGAGAAAACTTTCCCCGCTAGATTTAGCGGAAAAATTTCCCCGCTAAATCTAGCGGAAAATTTCCCCGCTAAATCTAGCGGAAAAAATTTCCCCGCTAAATGTAGCGGAAAAAATTTCCCCGCTAAATCTAGCGGAAAATTTCCCCGCTAAATCTAGCGGAAAATTTCCCCGGTAAACCCAGCGGAAATATTTCCCGCAAAATTTAGCGGAAAAATTTCCCCGCTAAATCTAGCGGAAAAATTTCCCCGCTAAATCTAGCGAAAAAAGTTTCCCCGCTAGATTTAGCGGAAAAATTTCCCCGCTAAATCTAGCGGAAAATTTCCCCGGTAAATCTATCAGAAAATGTCCCCGCTAAACCTAGCGGAAAAAATTTCCCCGTTAAATCTAGCGGAAAAATTTTGGTCACGTGACCCCCTCCCGAGGTCACGTGACCTCTGAGGGGGCAGGTGTTTGCCCCCATGTGCCCCCACCAAGGTCACGTGCCCTCGGGGGGGGGGTCACGTGACCCCCCCCCCCCCGAGAACACGTGGCCCCCAGTACCCTCTCCTCCTCCTCCTCCTCAAGAGCTGCGCTCCAATTCGGCGTTACAGGGAGTGGTAAACGGCTTTCACTTTTTTTGCTTGTTTTTCTAATTTTAATATGCCTATATCTTCAAAAATAAAGCGAATTTCGGGGGAAAAAAAAGTTAACTAAGTTACTACGTTCAGTGCGCTCAGGTCCGGTGCAAACTAAAAACAGCAAAAAAAGTAGTTGCAGGGCCACGTTATGGCTCGTTCAGACACTTGTGTGAGTTCGACCGAATGGGACTGCCACATTAATTATTTCACGGATTGCTATGTCAACGTGATTCAGGCCGCTTACAACCATCATTGCTGCTGCGCTGCGCGGTCGTAAAAAGCTTTAAAACAGGTTGCAGTTGCACTCGGTCGAAATCGACTCAAGTGTGTGAATCGCTTTTTAATCTGCCTTGCCGCACGTATATATATATATATATGGCCCTGAAAGCTCGATAGCTCTTACACGCAAAGGCTACTTCTTATGGAAGCAACGTTAGCGTCCGAAAGCATGGTTCTGCAAAAAGTACAGCCGGAGTAAATTCTGGGGAGAGTCGTGTCCTCCCTCCGCTTACAGCGCACTTAAAAGCGCAAAACACATGTACGACGAAACCGTCCGATCCGACGTCCGATCAGGCACTACGGCGGTCGGACGCGGCTTGTTTGGTCGTGTCGCAACGTCGGAACGGTGTTGCGGCTTGCGACTGACTGTCCAGAGATGGTTGCAATGGTCGGATGGTCACATCGAACCAATGGTGACGCAGGTAGCCGGAACGTCATGAGGACGTCACGTTTTGGGGAGCGGGCTATTCAGGAGCAAGGATCCGGTTACGAGTCCCTCTTCCTTCTCTTGGCATTTTCAGAGAGAGGGGAGAGCCCGCGCGCAGCTTTAATCAGCGCTCAAAATGAGAGAGGGAACGCGTGCCTGTACCTTCCACTGCAATGCCAAGTAAAGTTGTCGCGCAGTATACACTCCGTGCGACGCGACTGGCGCGCCGCCGCGCGGCCGGTACCGAAGGTAGGCAGTGAGAACCCCAGAGAAAACGAAACCGAAACCACGCCGCGTACGTTGGTACGCATTGCAGTCGGAGTGGTGCGATTGCGCTGGGTTCACAGCATGAAGTTATGCCTGTGCTGCGTTATTTAGTGCTTCAATATGCGTCGTATCTCGTGGAGACAAAGTTTCAGTTTTTCATCTCGCCGATGTTTTGTGGGACAGCGACAACAATGGAGCCGTGCCGTACGACGCGAGAAATTTGGTCTCCCGATCATGTCTGCCACAGTGTCGGCACGGCTGACATATTCTACACTGCCGCTTTGCGCTCTGCGTTTGTTTTCGTGCCAGTAACGCCTACATATGTCAGCGCCGATGGGACAAACTGAAATGCCATCCCACACTCGCGGGTATGCAGTGCCAATTTCGTCGGACGAATGCCCTCCAAAGAAGTTTCGCCCCCATGGTACGTGTCGATGATATTTCCGGACAAGTATGGCACGCAATCTGTACTTCATGAAGAAAGTTTCGAACGGTAAAAAAAGTGGCAAATATAAATCTAAAGAAAACAACAATGAAACTCGGAATCACTGGAGAATCGACGTTTGAGTATGGAAGTTAATGTGGTGTGCTTTTTTTCTTGATCAGCCTCCTTTTGGATGTGGAAACACTGACACCCCGAGTTCTGTAGACAACAGTTTTTTTTCTCGGCTTTAGAGTCACCTATCGCAAAGTGGTTCGAACTGTAAGTACCGTACACTGGTCCCTTCCTACCTGTAAAGTGTGCAGCTCCCACGATGAGTGGTATTATCTGACAGCCTTTGACGGTCAAAGCCAGTTCCCATTTAGTTACGCCGCCCAAGCTAAATTTCCACCCGGTTTCGCTATGCCAACTCTTTTTGTTATAATAAGTGTTTTGCCAAGTGACGGTCATGTCAAAGTACCTGTGCGCCGAAAATCAGCACCTCGCACAACAGGTTATTACACAACAGCTGATTGCAAAAGCCCTTGGCGGCCAAACCGTGTTTTGGCCGACGGCTTTGTTTTCTCGGCTTTGGAACCACCTTTCGTAAAGTTGTTTCAATTGGAAGTACAGTCCACTAGTCCCTTCCTACCTCTAAAGTCTCCACCTCCCCCGACCAGTGGTATTCTCTTGACAGCCTTTTCATTGTCAAAACCGGTTCCCATTGAGTTACGCCGCCCAAACCAAATTTTCACCTGGTTTCCCTATGCCATGTTTTTTTGTATAATGAGTGCTGTGTCATGTTACTGTCAAGTCCAAAAACCTGTGTGGCCAAATCTGCACTTTGCACAGCCCGCTATAACAGAACATTTTGGGTCCAATATTGGATATCCCGTACAGCTTTATTTCTTTATTCGTTAGAAACCTAACTTTCACACCTGCTGTCTTAAAGAAACTTGGCACTCCTCGTACACAAACTGAATGAACATCTCACTCTCCTCCAAATATCATCGCTTCAGCAGTTCTAGGTTTACAGCGACGAGCGAAATAATTTTCCCACTCAGAGCAATTAAGGTGGCGACTGTCTTGTTTTTCCGAAAATTGCTCCAACTGGTTTTTCGGCCGCAACTAGAGAAATTACCCCTAATAACGAATCAAACTCAATATATAAGAAGTGGAGAACAGCTAAATGCCCTTCTGCCCCAGCACTCATGCAACGTCACCCTCGACTTATCGGCTCAAAAAGCAAAAGTTTCGTCCATGCGCGCTTCCGCCGCCACAGCTTGGCATACGAAAAGGCGCCGCAGGCTGCTGAACGCGCCTCACAGTCGAACGCCAGCTCCTCCGCTAGCGGCGCTGCGCGCGTTTTTCAAAGCGCACCCCTATAGTTCCCGCACGGAGTGTATACCGATCGTAGGAAGTCAGGCAACACGCACTGGTCACGGAACTGGGACGTAGCCGATCGGAACCGTCGGAATGACGCGTCACAAGCTCGATCGGAAGCATGTGTCTCGGATAATCGTTTGCGGCGAGCCGGAGCAGCGACCGGACGTCGGATAGGACGGTTTCCTCGTACATATGTTTCGCGCTTTAAGTGCAAAGCATATGTTTCGCACTTAAACACACATTAACATCCATCCATCGATTCGGTAGAGGGATACCGGAAACTTGGCGGAGCTGAACGGAACGACGCCACGATGCGTCGTTCCTCCTCAATGGTCCTCAATGGGCACCAAAAGCTTTGGGGACAGAAAGCAGCTTCGATGAATAGGAATCGATTTCTCACGAGCGCCACTCTTAAATAGGGGCAGGCACGAGCCGACCGATGAGTGCACTCCTGTTTCGCTAATATGATCCCCGGCAATAAAATTACCCCGTTATATAGACAAACATCTCGGGGTGCGACCTTGATAAATACGTGCATCGTTGTTTCGGCTTTATGGACGATTCACATTTACATCATTGTATCTGCTTATAGAAAGCAATGGAGGTTCTATCAGACTTGCTGGATGACTTTGACGCGAAAAGAACACCTAAATACGTTTTCTCTCGCACTTCTTTAGTTCTGCAGGCTGCAGAGTGATCGCCATGCTCCGAAGTCTCGTCAGAACGAAACCAAATGACTGCCTGCTCGCAAAAAGGCGAACTATTCACTCTAATATTAGTTTGGGGCTTCTTACAATATGAAAAAGTGTTCGTTAAACCACCCTGTATGATTCAGATGATTGCCTTCGACTTAGTGTTTCTATGACAAGTTGTGCACAGGGTTGGCGGAGAAAAATAAAAGCCGATAATGGGCCAAACATTCGGGGGGAGTGTGCTACCTCCGGTTGGCTATTGCTTGTGCTTGTTCTTCAGAACCCCCAGCGAGTAGCGCAAATTTTAAAAGTCTCACCGCCGAGGACTAACTGCAGTACCTCCTGAAATTTACTTATACGGAATCGGCATGTCTTCATGATCCCTTGGGTAAAAAGAACAACCACTTGTTCCCCAAAGAAATGACAAATCTAGCTGTTTACGGTATTGTGGGCGCATCTTCAGGACTTCCTATGCGGAGCGTAAGTTCGTCTGCTCCTCGCACAGGGGTGGCGATGAGGTCAGAGCGCCGACATCTTATTGGCTGACTGAAACAATAATGGGTAGACCTCAAGGCGCCTAACATTGAGATCTACCCCGAATCCTTCCAACCAAAGCCAATCAGACCTCGGCGTCGTTCTGACGTCACCCCAGCTCCTGTGCAAGAAGCAGACGACTTGCTCTCCGCATTCGACTCGCCTCATTTATATGCCTGAGAAAGGCATATACAAAATCTACGAACCTCTAAACGCTTTCAACAATTTCGTGAACGGCAAGTAACCTGCAGTGGGCACCTAGCCTCCTCCCCTCCCCAGGCGCAGAAGATACACGCGGAGCTTCCCCGCAGGGCTCGCCGAGCCGCGTCTTGGTTTTAGCACACAATCTTCCGAAACTTTATATTAGGCATCCTTTAGCGCGAAGGGAGCTTCTTCAACGCACGATTTTTCAGTGTTCTTAGTTGCTTGCTTTGGCACTCAAGGTTTATTTCCCGATCACCATGCACTCTGCATCTGTGCGTGCCTAATGTCCATTGTTGTACGGAGATGGGTCGGTCGAGGTGCCGCAGCGACAGCGCAGCATTTTTGCGCTTCTCGCGCTTCGCCATCTCTCGTGAGCACATCGAAGCAGGCTAGTACCCGTGACTAGCACTGTCTGCCAATGCCGTCGTCCTGCGATCACCCAGGCTCGGCGACGCCGGTGGCGTCTTTCGTCTCGAGATAATTGAAATAACTTCACTCGGGACATTTTGTTCGTGCCGGTACGCATCGGCAACTTAAAATCACGACACTGGGGCCTTTCTAGGAACGTAGCTCTCAAAGAATTCCTCGCTAGTGATCCAAAAGTCGTTGCGCACCCACCCAAGCATTAGGTAAACAGAGAAGAACCGGAAGTAGTCCTATCCCCCTGTCATGGCGGCCAACAGTGACGATCACCAGTCTTTGTCGACTTCCCTCTCCTAAGCTAGCAAAGCTTAGGAGAGGTGAGTCAACTAACCCTGCAATTCGTGCGAGCACTATTCCAAAGGGGGGAGTTTATTTATTTAGTCATAATAGCTTAAATGCCCTTTAAGAGCAATTGGTAAGGGGGGGGGGGGGGGGGAGAAAATACAGAAAATCAAGACATCAGCAAAAAAAAAAAAAGAAGCGCACAAGACCAGAACGCACTAAGTCAATGCGCCGAGAAACTGGGGGAGAGGAGGAGACGAGAGGGACGTCAGAACGCCGAGCTCTGGTTGGAACGATTAGGGGGTAGAAATAAAGCTATAGCTGTCTTTGTTTCCACCGCACTCGTTGAACGTGTTAGAACGCGGACTGGTCGGCGTCCCGCTTTCGGCTTTCGCATTTGAACGCGTTCGACGAGTGCAGTGAAGACAGAGGCAGCCTTTATCTCCACTGCACTTGCAGAGTTATGGTCGCGTACGCTAGATGTTCAACTGACGCTAGTGTCTGTGCGACCTCCGGGATGCAAACTGAAGCAGACAGAAACCAGTCTACTTTTCCGGTGCTCCTATGCATTGCTATGGTAAACCACGCGTGCACTTTCTCTCTTTGATGGAAAATAACGTAGATGACCTTTGTTAATTCGGTTGTAGCTAATTATATGCACTTTTATTATCATTGCAAAAGTATGTTTTCGTTAGTTACGGTATTTTTTTTTTTTTTTTTTTGCCAGTGAACGCTGTTAAACTTTGTTATATTTAATGCCCAAACCTCTGTTCCATAGCAGCTGTGGAAAAACGAGTGACGATTTTAAGCGCAATAACAATCGAAAGGTATGTAGAGTGTGTTTAATGTTGACCAACATTCCGGTGACGCTTATATATTGCTAATGTGCCAGTCCTGATACTCTATAAAAAAGCCCGCTTATCGCGTGCATCTCGACAAGTAGTTAAAAACATTCAAAACGTAAAGAATAAAGTGTATGTGAGCGCGTTGCGGGTCTGTTTTTGAACGCAGAACAAGCATGTTCTCATATATTCATTAGCAGAAATTTTAAGTTAGCACTCATTTATTGCAAATAGGATTATGTTACCCGGCCTCCAATTAATTTTAATCGTCTACATGCACGAGGTTTTACTGCTCCAGTGTTACTGTGTAGTTCTTGCCATCTTTCTTAGATTCCCAGATGTCCTTCTTTCGGTTGGCACGTATATTACCCACGCTGAAAAGCACTCGATGCTGTGTTCGCTCTAACTATGTCCGACGGTACACATAAATGCATGTATGAAGCTGTTTTAGCACTTCGTATAATACCGTGAATGTGAAATAAAAACGCCGTAACTGAACAAATTTTTTTTTTTTGTCTGCGTGGCTGATAAATGTTTTAGGCTATATAGCAGATACAATTAGTGGGAAAATTTTCACTTATGACGAAGCCCACGAAGAAAATAAACTCACATTTTCCCATATAAATGCATTATCGGAAGTCAACTTTCGACTGGTTGCTGTCTAGTTTAACTTCCAACATCACACTAGTGCCTGTTGCACCTTTAGCGTACATAATAACTCATCGAATGCACTCTTCGAATGCTTTAGAACGCGGAATGACCACGTCCGGTTTGTGGCTCCCGCATTCGAACGCATTCCACGAGTGCAGTGGAGACAAAGGCAACTATAGCTCGAGGTCTACCCACTAATCATACCAATCAGAGCTCGGCGTTCTCATGCCCCCGCGCGCTTTCCTCTCCTCTTTCCCCTTAGTTTCTCGGCGAAAATGATAAAACAAGAATAATACGTATACAGCATTATAAATGCATGTTGTTAAATTTCAAATACGGCAGGAGAATCGAATGAGTACATTAAACAAAGGTATATGAACCGTGTTTAATCTACCTTAAAATGGGAATGCAGTAGACAAAAAAAAGAGAGAGAGAAATGACAAGATTGAGGGGGAATAATGGGGTTTCAGTGATGAGCACTAGAGATTCGGTAAGGTCGAAAGATGACGTTCCCAAAAACTCCCCGCTTCATATATAACCTAACGTCGTTCTTTTCTTCTTTTTTTTTTTGCGTACGTTTTGTTCCGCAGCCACATGACGAGTGTTTGCCAGAACAATGGCTTGCGTCTAATCCTTTCTTCTCCGCTTAACTATTTTGCCCCATGCCACTACGAATTTTGCTGTCTGCCTTGTTAGGCAGTAGCTCTCTGTTTCTTTCATTCACTTTTTTTCCGATGGGTGGCGTTGCCTTTTTTGAAGCTGAGAACTACGTTGAATAGCACATACCTCAATAACAGCTATCATGCGGCATAACCTTATTTTTCTAATTGAATAGCGCATATCTTAACTTCGTACTTACCTTGCGGAGGGCTGTGGACGTATGGTGCGCGGTCCACCTTACCCATCGTTGAGTCTGCAGCAAATAAAAGAAATGCAAATTTCAAAGCTTCAGAAAGCCCTTTAAGCCCGCAGCTTAGAGAGAGCTTTGATCTTCAATCCTCTGTTCCTGTCTGAAGAAAAACTCCCGTGCTTTCATTTTCTATGCGCAGAATTCCTTCGCAGAAGAAACAACTTTACTTGCTTTCACACTGAGAACCTGATAGTAAAAAAGTTCGGGTTCTCGCAGCAAGATATTAATTTGCCCTTTCGTGCGTTGAATATATCTTAGAATAGCTTTACGTTATTTTATCAAGAGGTGCGCGTTTTAAGCGCTAAAAACATCGTTTCTTCTTTCAGTAACGAAGTCTTGTAGGAACTACTTGCGCAGCCCATGAATGATGCGCAAATAATTTATTTGTTTTAATAATTTGAAACCAGTATAGGTGGAATGCGAGACTAAAACTGTTTCCAACGAAGAAATGTATTAATTAAACGATATTGAGCATGGCGTAAAATACGCTCACGTCCAAATCAGTTTATTGCTGTTATCTTTTTTTTTTTTACATCTAATAATTTTTTAAGCTGCATTTGCACTGGATATTTCCAAAAAAAATTGCTCTTTTTTTATGTTTCGAGAATCAACAACTTATCGGCGAATGCTCATTCTTCACCAAAATATAACGCCAGCGGTCGGCAAAAAATGTCAAAGTTTCAGAGCTAGCCGTTATCTTTTTAATTATCTACAAGTTATATGGGAATTTTGAAAACTTTTGATACAAAAAGGTGGCCGACGAAGCGCACAAATACATGGACGCGAATAGCATCCACTGCCAGGAAAGGGCACCATTTCCCAATAAGAAATCGAAATTACACTCAACTTCTGAAAAAAAAAAAAAAAAATTGCGGCGATAGTTTGTTTTAGCTTGAGTCCAGACGCAGCCGATGCTACCAGCTAATGGGACCAGTCAAACAGCGTCAAAAACGCAAGTCACTAGTCTTCTTGTGTTGATTATTGGTTCAGCGGTGACAGAATACGTAAAGAAAGCATGACAAACACCATGATGGTGCGCTTAAGATGCCGTCTGATTGGTCCAACCACCTCGTAGCGTCGACTGCATATGGACATAAGGCGAAACGAAGAATATGTTCTAAAATTTTGACATCTGTTCGTGATCATGAGCGTTTGCCTAGGCGTAATTTATTTTTCTGATGAAACAAAACAATAAACACTAAATGTTTTATAGGGGACACGCTGTTAATAGAGGTCACTCCACGAGTCCTAAAGAAAAGTAAACCATATGTATTTATTTTCGTATGGTGCATGGAGCAAGCTTCTGGGCCCGGTTTCGGCTTCTAACCGTATGCAAGTGTGCAGGTATGCAGCTCATCTTAACTTTTGCTAATCTCACATGCATGCTCTATGCCTGCTTACATACGTTAATAAAAAAAGTAATGAATATTTGAAGGCTCCTTTACCTTCAAACCACTCTACTGCACGAAATGCAGTTTTTAGGAGTGATAGTTTAAGTTGTTTGGAAGAAATTAAACAATCATTTCGGGAGTGAGGAACCTGTATTTTTATAAATTTTGGAGAAACTTAATGGGAGTGTCACTTTACAAGGGAGGGGAGAGGGGAAGAGATGCAAGTGGGGAGGCAGGGGGGAGGTAGCACACCGTAGGTGGGTGAGGGAGAGATGAAGGAAGAAGAGGAAGGAGAATTGGGGGGAGGCAGATCAGGAGGCGAGTGGGAACCTTGAAAGGGCGAGGAGAGGAATCGGGAGATGGGGAGGGACAAGTAAAGAGAGGGGGTTGGGCGGGGGAATTTAGCGGGGGCACTGAATTGGTGTGTTATATGACTAAGCAAGGGAGAAGGGAGGGTGGAAGGGAGGACATTGTAGGAGAATGGAGTGGAGAGGGATGTAATAGAGGAAACGACAGAGAAAAAGGGAGGGGGAGAAATGTGGAGTGGACACCCTAGGAGCACCATGACCTGGGCTTATCTAAAAGGTGCTACTAGGACAGGGGAAGGGATAGGGAGAGAAAGAGAAGGATGGGGAGAAGAAATTTGTGTTTCGTGACGTATATTATACTCCTAAATTTAGCAGTGCAACTGAATTGTTTTCTTTCGTGACTAAGGAAGGGGGGGGGGGTAGAGGGATGTAGATAGAAAGGGGGAGTTATGAGGAGAGAGAGAGACGGATGAGAAGAAATTCGTATTCCGTGCGTAAATTATCCAGCTAAGCTTAGCGGCGAAGCTGAATTAATGCGTCTCATAACTAAAGAGGGGTAAAGGGAGGGGAGAGAATTCACCGTAGCAGAATTATAAATATGAATGTAGACAGAGAAAAAAGGGGAGGGGGAAGAGGGAGGGGGAGAGAGGTGGGGAGGATGCCCTAGAAACAACACTGCTAAATTTCCTCGCTAAATTTAGCGCGGAAATTAAAATGGTGTTTAGGTTAGGGGACGTCAGTTTCCGAGCTATATTTAGCCAGAAAACTTGATGTCTTGGTCACTAGTTGTGCACCTTTCCGCTAAATTTAGCGGGAAAGCCTTATTGAAATATTAACGTGTCATCAATTTACCAAAGATGCATTGATCACGTGATGTGAGGTTACGTGACATCAAATTTCGACGCTAAATTTAGCGGAAAACACGGTCGGACGAACGGCCGAAAATGTGGGATTAGGGGTGCCATTACAGAAATGTCATGCACAAAAATAGAAAGTTTTAGAATAACGGACGCAATTTTAGCGCACGCTAGCGCTAAATTTCGCGCTTGCGTTAGCGCACACTACACAAGATCGTTTTACAATAACGTATCTCCGGCGCGATGCAAAAGTGCAAGCATCTCGCGCTTGCATTGTTACCAAGATGCAGTAACAATTTTTATTTCATAAACGGAATGCTGTAACTTGAGAGAAAAAGAGGTCTTTTGGATTCAAAGTAACATTTTAGATTTGTTTAAATATAAGAATGCTACGGGAGCGGTCGACTGGTCGTGTCCTCTTCCGTCGCCTCGGCAAGAGAGGTCTCACCTCCGCCGAGAAGCGTTCGCGCCTCGCAAGCAGCAAGTTGCCGGCGATCATTGTCCACCTTGCTGGGTCTTTAAAAAGGTTGTTTCGCGCACCTCCCGTAGGAGTGCAATGTCGTCCTATGTCGAAAATCGCAGTCGTGAGGATGCCACCGACGTCGCGCTAACGACGAACACAAAGCGGCAGCAGCTTAAGTCGTCGTTTTTAACTGTGCTAGCCTTGGCTTTAGCCAACCTCTCACCACGAATCTTCATTGTAGAAGTGCAAAGACTCTTTGCGTATACACGCAATTTCTAAAAAATAGCGTACGCTAAGATAGCGCGCGCAAGTCGCAAACCGCAGCTAGCGTTCGGCGCCTGCGCAATGGCGACGACGCTAGTCCTTGCGTGCGCAAAGCTTTAGCGTGCGCTATTCTAAAACTGCCTAATAAAATGCGCCATACAAAGCCGTCTCGAATTTATCGGTCTGTTTAACTACACTTTCACACCAGATCCTTGATATATCTATCTATATATCTATATATATATATCTATATATATATATATATATTTGCCATTTATTAAAAGTTATCATAGATGGGGACATGTGAGGTGTGCAGCGTGTGCCATGATGTGGTCTTCACATGACCCCTTGGCAACGCGAACAGGCGATCGCTAGTTTTTTTTTTTTTTTTTTTTTTCAGTTCTAAAATCGGGAGGTTGCCATAAAATAAGCAGTGTGGCGAAAATTCCTCATTAATTGCATTAATCCGAGTGGTAAAGCTTGCCATGAATTTTTTAGTATAAATATTTGTTGGTGTATTAAGGACCTTAGGACCAGGCTTATACGTAATCTTTTACAAGTAACGAAATTACTTGTTATCCCTTACATTCATCAGTAATCTTTTAAGGGAATAATTACATGTTTCAGAGAGTAATCGTAAAGTAATTTATTTACATAGTGACAGTTGCGCACACAGGGACAAGGACAGAGAAGGGGAACACGTAGACGACAGACAAGCGTCTACGTGTTCCTCTTCTCTGTCCTTGTCCCTGTGTGCGCAACTGTCACTATGTTCAATAACTACCAACTCGCCCAACTGTCTACTCTACTTTAATTTATTTACGTTTTTACGCAGGGAAATGATTTTAATCCGTTACATTTTGGTTTTCATTGGCGGAGGGAAAATGAAGAACTTTGAATGATGACAAAAAAAATCTTATTAGATTTGTTTTCTTTTTTTTTTCTATAAGAGTACGTGTTTTCGGAATCCCAATGTCATCTTCATTTACAAAACGCAAGGCCTTGCATTCTTTAGATGCTCAAAGCCTTTTTCATGTCACCAAAAACCTCAAATCAAATAATTTTTCTGTGGTTTGGTTGTTTGCGAATTGCAACTCGTCAGCTTCCTCGCCCACAACGATGTGAGAAGCACACTGATACAAAGCACCGGACTTCCCATGCTAAACAAACAATATCAGCCAAACTCCCGAGGTTTCTTTCCAACAAAAAACAAATGCAAAAAAAAAAAAAAAGACACGTCAAAGTGCATGCAAGTTAGTGTAGCCGATCTCTGCGCCGCCTTTTTTTTTTTTTTTTTTTGTCTGTTTACTCTTTTTTACTTCCTTCTGGCCAAGAGAAGGGGGAACGAGAGAATGACCTCTCTGTATCAACACTGGGAAGAAAGCAATGTTTGGTAGAGCCGTTGTTAAGACACACCGTCTCAATGGGCCAACAGGATCTAGCTGAACATCTTCGGAAGGAACAGCGGCAAAAAAGTTGGACTATGGTAAAGAGATACACACAGAAGGACGGCGCTGAACTACCAATAGTTGCTTAATACACAAAAAAAGAAGGAAGAAAACAAGCATCATATTATGTCAAGATTGGCCATATCAAAACATACGTAATGCCCTTCCTTCATAGTTGATCGAAGGTACCCAAATTCTTTTCCTGATAAAGCCACTGACGGTTCGCTGACGCATCTCCTACCAAGTTCAAGAAGAAAAAAAAAAAGCCTTGATAAGTTTTCTTATTACTCTGTATGTTTATCCAAAACAGTGACTTCACTAAAATTAGGCCGACACTGGCGGTCCCTGCAATAAAAAAAGCAGCAACCCCTGATGTTTTGGGTGTCCAGGGGGTAGGGAAGGCCTTGCGAACGCGGTGTTTTCTAGCCACTCAGTCGCGCGTCCAGGTGGCATCATCTATTTGGAAAAAGGTGGATTGAAAAGGTGTTTACTGCAGAAGACGACATCTCCACATAGAAACGAGGCAAGGTGCCCGAAGAGACTTTTTGAGAGCCAGATGTTGCTCAAGATCACAAAAGTGTGAGTTGCGGCAACAATAAACGCTTCCATAATATACTTGTGTCTTGTTTCTTACCCTAGGATAGTAATGGTGAAAGTAACGACACAAAAGTAAAGGATTGCTTGTTGAAGTAACGGTCACTTACTTTTATGGAAGTATAATGATAACTGCAATCAGTTATGTTTAGCGATGGGTAATTGTAATGTAATCCCTTAATTTTTAGAGCGCAGCTCTTAGGCGCCCGTTTCCGGCTTGAGCGGCTACGCCGTCGGCGTAACCGCGACTTCCATTATAAGACGTTTCCCATAATGACGTGACGTCGCGATGGTCACGAGTGTCGCGAGGAGGAGAGAGATGCCAGCTGCCCGTTGTGCAGGCAAGTGCTATCACCACTCATAAACCACAAAAAGGCACGTATGAGAACGTGGTGTACTCGTTTGCCAAGTGGCCATCTACATGGGAATAGGTCTGTGGACCTCACACGTTTTTGTTTCGGTTTCGCCTCCGGCGTCCGGTCATTAGAGCCTGCGGAGGTATGCCGCCAGAGGTCACGGGCGCCTGAGTAAGCAGTTTTCGTACAGTGGCCTGGAGGCGAAGTGCGCTGTCCGCGGCGCGCTTCAACGGAGGCAAGGGGGTCGCCGCAGCGATGACTGCGCAGAGGGTGCTGTGAGCTACAGGAACGTAGTGTTGCTGTATAGGCTCTCTGCGGGAGCCCGAGTTCCGAGTCTGTTTTCCATGTGCCGCCGCACCGGTATTCGCCGAGATCCGATCACATGAGGAAAGGACTGAAATGCCGTGCAGGAAAGGAGACATAGTGCGCGCCCCAGGGTACATTCCCCTGCTTGAGAAAGAGGAGAGAAGTGCCTCTCTACCAGGGACGTAGCCAGGGGGGTGGCCCATGGGGCCCGCCCCCCTCCCCCCCCCCCCCGAAATCTTCCATTTTGCTGGGGCCTCCTCTCCCCCCTCCCCCTCATACAGCATTTTGTCATAAGCGCCCCCCCCCCCCCCCCTCAAAAACAAAATCCTGGCTACGTGCCTGCTTCGTACCCTTCTCTAGTCTTCCTCAAGAGCTGTCCTCTAAGTCGGCATTACAAAAAATTGTAAACGCATTTCATTTTTTTTTTTTTACTAACGTGTTTAAGTTTGTTTAGAACCACAAACCCACCTCTAATGGCTTCGGAACAGGAGGGGCTCTGATATGTCTGAGGGAGAGGGGGAAGGGAGAATCGCCCCCTCCCCCTTGTTTCAACGCCACAACAGGTAAGTTTGTGATGCTAAGGTCCCCAGGCAGGGCTTATTTGCAGAATGGTGACGGGGAGAGGTGAAGGGTGAAAGGGAGATGCAAATTGTCACCGCAATGAGCCTTTTTACCTTACCTCCTCCGATTCACGTTTATTTCAAAAATGGACTCGCGCCTACGCACAATGGTCCCGGGTTGATTTTCTTACCAAGCAGGGCCGTCAAGGCGATGAGCAGGACAACGGCGAGAAACTTCATGTTGTACGTTGGTCAAACGTCTCTGGAAACCAACACGCATCACTGACACGTTGTCTTTGCACTGGGGTCGCTGATGAAGATTATTCACTTTGTTCAGCAGGTCAAGGCTTCCCATGAATTTCGAGTACGTGCACCCAGGGGTGGCACAATTGAGTCAAAGTCTAAACTCGTGTTTTTTTTAGTACAAATGAGTTAGTATAAAACAGAGCATATTTAGAATACTTGATTGGGCTAAAAACAGGGCAACTGAAATCTTATGTTTTTTTTTCCCGCTCAATCAAGTTCTAGTCCCAAACAAGCTGCGTTTCTTACAATTGCAGCTTTTTGGGCGAACGCCGAAATATTTCACATTTTCGCTTGTTCTTAAACATTTGTTTTCCCATGTCGTGACGACGAAGTTTAAAGATTGTTGCTGAATGTTCGGAAGTGCCCATAACACAAACCTCTTTAGAGAATCTTTAGAAACCTTCTTTACACTGGGGCTGGACTTACTGCACCCAAAATATCTTTTTGATGAGTCGGTAGTGCGTACGATATTTCAGTTAGAGAAAAAAATTACTTACGCTATGCCCTGAGGGGTATAACGTAAGTAAATTTTTCCCCTTCAGGGTTGTTGATTGTTTGATTTCAGAAACTGCGTCATTGGGGTCTTAAATTTAGTTTTCACATCTTCACCGCAAGACACACATCCTTAAGAAGGTTTTTATTTTCTTCAAATGGTTTCTTGCACATCTTTTGCGCAACAAGGTTCTTTCGGTGATTACTAGTCTGGTTTTAATATTTGTTTTGTGTTTAAAGGGTTATAGTTAGGGTTCGGAGTTTTCGGTTTAAACCGATAAAAACCGATAAAAGTACGCCGAATTCAATTTCGGAAATTCGGTTTTAACCGAAAAAGGTCAGTTTTTAGGTTCGGCATTTTCGATTTAAATCGATAAAAACCGATAAAAGTACGTCGAATCCATTTTCTGAAAATCAGTTTTAACCGGAGACTGTCACTTTGACCTTCCAGTCGTACCGCAGAGCCGTGGCGAAACAGTGGAACGACAGTGTCTATCGAAACGTGTCCGAATGTATGGGATACACGGATGCCATCACGACGTTTTGGTTTATTGTGCGCATCATCGATCGGAACGTAAAGTCCGAAATGCCCCATGACTTCGCCATGTACGGGCGTGTTTTCAAACTCGTTGTAAGGAAGACTGACTTGATGCAAGCTCTGCATGTTGTGTTGTGCTTCAAAACGCCGCACCGTGTCTCTTTTGGTGCTCACAATTGGTTGATTGGCCGATTTTGACTCAGGCAGCGCTTCATCTCCTCAGCCTGCCAGTGTCCAGTGTTAGCGTTGAGAGGGCATTCTCGAAGCTCGGTGTCATATTAACAGGAAAGAAAGAGTGCGGATCAACGAGGAGAACCTGGGAAAGTACGTGCGTGTGTACTGTAATAAGATCACGTAATCCTGATATACAGAAGGTGAAGTTCCATGTTTTTTGGGCACAGGCTTCATATCTGACTTGTTTTTACTTCTGTTTTTTTTTTATTGATTCTTTACAGTTGCACACATTTGCCAAATAAAGTGTCCATTTCTTTTTCAATATATCTGTGCCGTTATTATTTGAGTGATCAAAGATATCAGAGCTACAAGGATCATCTGATCCGGTGTCCGTTGGTGTTTATTTTATATACACCGAAAAAAGACGATAAATTTTGGTGGGCATAAATATACGCCGAAAAAAACCGAAAATTGAATTTTAAAATAAACACCGAAAAAAGTACGCCGAATTTTGAAAAATAGAAACCGAAAACGCGGAACCGTAGTTATAGTTAATTCTATTTTAATATGCGTGTCAACATTTTCCGATAGTTGCAACATTTGTCCTCACCAGTATCTCGTTCCTTCGCATATTTAGTAAAGCCACAACTATCCTACGACTAAGCAACCTGGAATTAGGGTGGTGTAGATAAGTGGGAAAATCGCGCCCTTACCAAACAATTTTTTGCGTTCAACTAGCATAATGTGGACTAAGACAATAGGAACGCTGTCTTACCCTAGTTCCAGCAGGAAGAGTTTCAGCTGCACAACTCGTCAGGGTGCAACCGTGGTAGAGTTCCCACGATTATATACTCGGTTTTCTATTCCTACAGGTGTGAACAGTTAATCCCCCCCCCCTTTATTTTCTTTTGTTTGATGAGTTCTGGCCAGTATGTTGTGTATGTGAATTTTGTTTTAATTGTGCACGGCGAATTTTATTCGTTGTTTTTATGTGGTTGCAGGTGGCACGATTCACCGAGAACAGAGTTCCGGGTTCAGAGACCGGAAGGAAGAGGTTCATCGATGTCTGTTTTATAACGTCGACCCAAGAGTTCATCACTCCCGTCGCAGCAGTGTTCGATGGCGAAAAAGGCATGTGGCTTATCTAATACTGACTCTATTTTGTTTTCACAATAAACACACTGCGTGACAGACACTGTTCACCTTAGCGCCACGTTGGAGTCATACCGCTTGTGTTTCCACTGGCTAGCATCAAGCCCCCCCCCCCCCTTTCCCCCGCCTCAACTTAATAGCAACCATAACCACGCTTCATTACACGCGTTCTAAGCCAAGCATACATCACACAAGAAACTAAAAGTACGAGTTTAGACAAAAAAAAGTATATTTCCCCTGAGGCATTGCCACACTATAGTTAACGCTATAGAGGAGACGTTTAGTCGGTGCGGTACAACTGCTAACTTGGCGCCTTTGCGCACATAACGGAGTAATTATATACACGACCGCACGTCGATATACAGTCCTCATGCAGACCGAAACAGGCAGGGGAGCGAAATTATCCCAAAATCCCAGGGCTCTGCAGCGCGAGCTTTCGCTCCATTTTCTCCGATCACTGGTGCGCCAAAAAAATATATGGCGTCCATGTGTGCCTGCTCCTTGAGCACTGTGAAGATGGGTTCGTTTCCACGATGGTGATGTTTGGGCCCAACGCGAGTGTTGTTGCGGGGCCGCGATAGTCGATGAGGTCCTCTTCGATCATTAGGATCGGAGACGTGCGACGGATGCTTCCTGATCGTGCAGTGCAAAACTGTTTATTTTTACTAATCGCGACACCAGCGAACTATAGGGGGCGCGCTGCTCGGTAACCGGACAAAAGCTCACCGGACAAAAGCTCACCGGACAGAAGCTCACCGGACAAAAGCTCACCCGCTTTTTGACAGACCCGGACAAAAGCTCACCCGTTTTTTTGACAGACCCGGGCAAAAGCTCACCTCGATTTTTTTTTTCCTACCCTGGCGAAACACGGGCTGAATTAAATTGCGGACGCAATGGACATTGGACCATTTTTAGGAGAACTTGTACCTCATCCACCATTGAGTTGCGAATTAAAAAAAAAAATACTTTGAAAGAACGGGATTTCGGCCTTTTGGAAAAGTACAAGACAGATGACCAATTTAGAAAATTGTGCGGGATTTTAGATAGGCTCGGGTTCCTTCCACCACAGCTTGTTTTACAAGAACTAACCACCAGGGAAAAGTGTACCGGTGACATCGGCTACCTGCTGGACTACTTTGGTTGCACGTAAGTCAACGGCCGCTTTCGTTATGCTTCTGTTCCATCTGCGGCGGCACCCAGAGCGAATTCTTCCCTTCGCCTGACTCTGCGCCGACGGCGACCGGAGTTTCCCCCGGTACGGTAGAATACGTACGACACCACTCTTCAAGATAAAGACCGGATGAGCAACACCTGCGAAAGATAGAGTACCGGGTTCCAGAAGCTCGTCGGCCACGCCCATTCAAGCGTCTTGAGGCTGATTGAATGCCTACAGCAAAATCAGGAGCACGTTGCCACGGCATTGACAAAAGCCCGGAGAGGTGAGCCCACAGTAAAGCGGGTGCGAAAAATTACTCTGCACCTGCAGAATCGTCTTAGAAATATTTGCGAGGGCTTGCATGTACATCGAGATCTACCAAGACTGCTGGAGCTAGTGGGGGACTGCATTCGCTTCTAACCAATCGATAAATAAACTTGTTTCTATTAAAATCAACAAACCATGCGCCTGTCAGATTTAATTTATCGTTGCGTTTTTGTGTCGCACGCATGCACCTAAGTTGTCCGCACTCGTGTTAAGACCAACATAAAATTTTCTCGTGGTGAGCTTTTGTCCGGGTCTGTGAAAATATGGGTGAGCTTTTGTCCGGGTCTGTGAAAGAATGGGTGAGCTTTTGTCCGGTGAGCTTCTGTCCGGTGAGCTTTTGTCCGGTGAGCTTTTGTCCGGGATTCGCGCTGCTCAGGCAAAATGGCGGACGAAAGGAGGTCGTTTTCGTCGTTCAGCACGCGGACCACCAGAAATGGCTCGTACTGCGGCGTAAAATCGGTGTTACATATGAAAGTGAAGCCATTTTTCGACGGTCGAAACTTTCTTCTACTTAGTGCGTAGGAATGAAACGGCGGAAACGTACAAATAATT
The DNA here is from genome assembly GCF_016920785.2 of Ixodes scapularis. NCBI lineage: Eukaryota > Metazoa > Arthropoda > Arachnida > Ixodida > Ixodidae > Ixodes > Ixodes scapularis. The sequence continues at coordinate 179,721,444 of NW_024609835.1, read as the reverse complement.
ACTGGAAACGCTGTTTGTTTCTTCGCTGCCATCGAGAACCAGGCAGCGATAGCAGATGACAGAATCGAAATGACCTCCTCTCCTGAGCTTCTCGGCGTTGCCACTACGTTGCGTCCATTTTGCTAGAGTCGCCAATATCTACACGCAAGCCTGATGCAATGTACGCGGTCGCTTATTTGCAAGGTAGGGAATTTCTCGTCCGTCTCGTTACGAGGTCAAGATCAGCGGTCCAAAATCGCCCTACCTCGCTCGGGCGCGGGCTTTTGAGGGCTCCAACCTCCTCGCCATTAAGCAAGTGTTCGACCAATCGTTTTAAACCTGGACCAAGGCACGTGACGCTGACGGACCAACGGTCGGCACTGACATTCGTCAGCCTTGCGACGGACGCAATGACAGACGGGCACATGAACCCAGAGTCCAGACCCACTATTGTCTTTTCCCACGTCGCCAACACACCCGCCGGCTGACTGCTCCGACGAGAAGCGTAGAGTCCGCTGCGGCTGCATAGTCGGCCGCCGCCATCACGGCGCTTCTGCTGAAACCCGATCGACCCCGGAGGAGGCTTGGGACGTACCGACCCGCGCCACTAAACGAAAAGCATATATGAAAGGCACGCGGCCGGGAGCAAAGTTCACTGGGGAAGACCCCCTCGTTCGACAGACGAAACACAACGACCAGGGAAGCAGCATACACACCGCTCAACGAGACGCCCGTTGCGTGTTGTGAAACGTGTCTTCTCCGGAACCCTTACAAGCACCTCGTGCCTTTGTTTACCCGACAAATGCGCCCTCGTGCCTTCGTTTTTAACCGACTTCAGGCAATTACGGCGCATCCTTGATGCCTCGTCATCGCGTGTTCCTGGCGCTTTCTTTCTTTTGCCCCTTGCTTTTCTTGCCACTTCTTGCGTTCTGATGCACCAAAGACCCATTTTGAAACCCTTGCTCGGTGTATAGGCACTGAAAGGATAAGAATGGCCGGGAATCTCTCTTGAATGTACCGCCTCCAGCCAGCACGCCGTGCTTTGGCCTCCGCCACGCTTTGGCTGCTTGTGCGTGCCCGAAGCTTTTGAGACGCCGGGCTGTTATCGAAACTATCGGAAATTCACGCTTGAGGCGGGAAAGCTGAAGGTCCTCCCTGCCACTCTAATTTTTTTAGTGACTATTTATGGGGTCCCTATCATTTCGTCGAAATTCGCTTCCTGGAATTACGTTCAGTGGGCAACTTTGCAGGGACACAGGTTTTATGGACACACGTTTCATCGACACTCGTCACGCAAATTGCATGCTGTAGGGACATTTTGTCGTAGGTGTATCACTGAGGTGAGCATTCATGCACACCACTTCTCCCTTCCCTCCTGCGTTCACGCCGCTTTGCGGCGACAGTCCGCAAAGCGGCGCCGTCCCACCTGGCCGACCCGTACACTCCACTTCCGGCGATAGTCTCATCCGGCTTATCACAGAAAAGAGCTAATCTGTGCTCTCGATGAAACGATTTGTCAATGAAACAATCTGTCGATGAAACATCGTTCGATGGACTGATTGCCACCGCTATTTATGGTGTTGAACGGTGAATGACCTACGGGTGAAACTCGCTAGTCTCAAACTATTACCGAGTTTTAGAATAGCGTTTGCAAAAGTTTTGCGTTGACAAAAATTAGCGTCTTCGCCATGTCCCAATCCAAAACGCAGGTTGGCCTCGGGGCATGCGCAGTGGCGATGACGCTATCATTTGCATGGTCAAGAAGTTTATTTACAATCTTTGAAAACTCGGTATTGTGTTGTAGTGTGCGGACTACATAAATATTTAATACATAGATACATCCAAAATGCTCTAAGCGGCCAAGCGACCCCTTCGTATTTTGACGCCCGTTGCCACCATAGAAATTAGAACAACACATTGCCGAGAACTCATAAATGCTGTTCTTTGGTCTTAAATGTCCGGCCTTTTTATTTTCTTTTTTTTTTTTTTCTTACGTGTGGTTGGGGCATCCCTCAAAGCGCTTTTTCCCCCGCTTTTGCAAAAAAGAAGAAAAATTATTTCGTTGGTGTCGCTAATACAATAAGCGGACCACTTTTTTTTTTTTTTACAGCGGAGCTGTTAAAGGCTTGGTTCCCCAGGATCATGTCCGGTATCAAACACCCGTCGACACAAACCTACCTGGACAGCTACCGCCATCTATGAGCGACGGCGGCAAGCCCACACCCAATCTGGTTTCAGCCGTCACTCGTAGATGGCGGCAAACTTTCCAGCTATCATAGACACTTTTAGGCAGCTGTGCATGGGCGCCGCCATAACTGACTTTCAGTTTTTGTTCCCTATTATTCCGTTCGCCCCACTTCCTCATTACCACAGCAGGACCGGTTATTACCATTTTAAATGTTACTGTGTCCTTCTCCCCAGCATAGGCCCTTGTGGAGGCTCGTCGACGCCCGCTTCAGTGGCTCGGCATCTCGGTAAGACTAGGTGAGACAAGAGAAGGTCGGCAATGGCGGCTCAATCTGGCGCGCGCTGAAAGCGTTTATAGAAGAGTGGATAGTTGGGCGCGTTGGTGGGAATTCATCATAGGAAACGGCGCGAAAAAGAGACGACGACAAAGAAGCACACGTAACGGAGCGCTCGTCCCGTGTGTTTCTTCGTCCTTTTCTGTTTTTCGCGCTGTTTCCTGCGCTCTTATCAATAGACCGATCTCACAAGCTAGTTTGAGTACGCCACCGCTGCCGCCATGCATCGTGGGAGCTGTAGTCTTTCTGCACGTGCGACAACCCCGCTGGATCTCTGTGCGAGCAGAGCACGAGGCGGCATGAGCTGTCTCCTGAACTGGCGTCTGCATCCTATGAACTACAGTTATGGCGGCGTCACGCATGCGTGGAAAGCTTAGTGAGATCGGTCTATTTCGGTTTGGACTTAGGATGGGTCCGATGGGTCGGCCGCGCGCCCTTTCGGGGAAAGAATACTGTGTGCGGAAGGAGCGGTGACGTACGCAGCGGCGCGAATGGGTCCGTAACTAGTGATGGGACGAATCTTTATCCGAATCGAGATTCAGAGCCGAATCTGAAGATTCGCAAATATTTGGAAGAGTAGCCGATTCTCAAGCGATTCGGAAAAGTTCGGAAAGATTCGGAGCGTTGCCATGGTAGCCAGATCACATTGATGAGAGTCAACTTTTCGTAATATTGATTCACTAAAGTCTACAAAATGCACTAAATAATATTGTGATATAATATCATAGTAATAAATAAAAGGTTCCGTTTTGATTCTATTATTTTGAATGTTTGTTGAGAACGGTAGCGAGACATCGCAAAAAAATTGGTTTCGGTTCCGGATTAGGACCGAAATAGGCACGGTGCACGTGGAAATACAAGCGTATGTTTTCATCGCCACAAGAGATCGATGTCGTACGTGCTGTTCAGTACAGACACATTTCGTGCCATAATTACGGTCATGCTGGCACACACCACACAAGTGAGTATGTTCGATTCGATTATCTTCAACGTGTGTCCACTGAGGTATTGTTTTCAGAGCACGGATGCGCCGTACTATCACAGTCTCCTGTACTGCATTTGTACCCTTCTGGTTAATGATATCCGATTTAGTTAGTGTTTGTTTCCGAACAATAAAGTTGCGCTGAACTTGTGTTTCTTTTTTTATCAAATAAAGTTAACATACATAAACCTTGCTGCCGAGAACGGAGAAACGACAGTGCGACGTTTTTCTTCGCCACCGGTGCCGGGTCGAAGCTGTGATGATCAACATTCATGTCGCTCTCGCGCCCCACACGTAAAGACATAGGCAGCTCTAGAGAAGGGGACGAATGATTTCCTTGCCTGAATATATTTAGTGTGCCTTGCGAGACATAATGTATAATGCATAGAATTTCGCTACGTTTTATCGATCACCACAAAACCGTACAGAAACCGAGATCGTGCATTGGTTAGGCCCACGTCAACCACACCGATCAGCTCAGCCCGACCTGGGTGCGTGCCAGGACTTACAGGGTAATTCAAGGAGACGCCAGGCTTTTTAAGTCGACCGCAAAAATCGGTTTCTTAACCTATCGCGCTACGACTTTGTGCAGCGTTGCCCACAGATGGTGCATTTTTTTTTGTAAAATATGCAAAGAGCGAACTTATCTGAGGAAAAAGTGAACAAATAAAAAAGCTTAGCTCCTATGGAAACGCAGCAACGCTACCGGTCTGGAAACAACACGGCACCGTTTCGCACGGGAGACAAGATGGCGCAACGAGCGCCGCCAACGAACGAGCATACGGCGCCAAGAGCGGCGTCTTTAGCAGACAATAGGGAGTTTTAGCAGACCGTGTTTCCCGCTCCGCTAGCCCTCCGCTACGAAGAAACCGCCACTGCGCCTGCGCGCCGATGGCCTTGGCTGTAGAGTTCCGGGTAGCGGAGGGGCTCAGCGGAGCGGGAAACACGGTCTACTAAAACTCGCTAATATTTTCGACTCAAAAGCGGAGCGCGTTCCGCAGATGACGACATTCGCAGAAACAAAAACAGGCGCGGTAACAACAAGGAACTAAAAACAGTCAAAATATCCCGACGAACAATTTTCTAATCGATTATGTGTCCATTCAATATGTTTTATCAGTGAGGATGATCAAATAATGCATCGGGGTTAATATCAGAAAAGCTTGCGTCGCTTTTGGGTTGAAAAGATAGTCTGCGAAAGGCGCCGCTTCTCGGAGCGGTATGCTCGTTCGTTGGTGCAATTGGCATTGCGACCGCTTGCGCCATCTCTTGTCTTCCGTGCGAAGCAGCGCCGTGTTGTTTGAGGATCGGTGGCTTCGCCGCATTTCTATAGGAGCTAAGCCTTTTTCTTTCTTTAATTTTTCCCCAGGTAAGTTCGCTCTTTGCAAATTTTACAAAAAAAAAATGCACCATGTGTGGGCAAGGCTGCACAAAGTCGTAGCGAGATAGGTTAAGAAACCGAATTTTGCGGTCGATTTAAAGAGCCTGGCCACTCCTTGATACACCCAGTAGTTTGGGCCAAAACCGAATAATATTGCTTTTTAGTTCGCGTTATTTCGCGATTTTCATGTATCTGCACAAAACTAAACACAGAACTATCATTCTCGACGTTGCACATCCGACATTCCTAACTGTCCTCATCTTCCTAAACGTCCGTGTGTGTCCTAACACCAGAAACCGGAATTTTAAAGGTTAAAAACGGCAAGTTGCGAATATGGGACGCCCACTTTCATGCAGAGCTGACGTCAACTGACTGAAATCGGGAAACATGCATATTTACTATATTGTTATCTCTTCTGGTGAAGGCTCAGTAACCGTTGCGTTCGTTTTCGCGCACGAAACGGTGACTCCCACAGAAAGTAGAAACGCAGTGATAGCCTTCATTTTAACAAAGTAAACACTTTGCAGGCGTGCGCTGGTGAAGCCTCAGAATCGAAACTCGATCTCGTAGCATGATTCGTGACTGCGCCGGCTACTACCTAACCTCGTTGTCACGCCATTTTCTGCAAGCAAACACTAAAATTGCCAGTAAACACACAAAAGCGACATCGATAAAATTATCTTATGTAATATCATCTTATTTAGTCATAACTGTGTCAATAGGCACTACATGTTGTATTTATGTAAATTTTTCTTTTTTGCCAGAAAAAAAATAAAAATTAGTGTTAAGTCTGGTAACAGTGTGATTTTGCCGAATCATTGCCAAATCTTTAGAAAATTTCGGTAAAAGTTGCGCCGAATTTTCGATTCGGCGAAAGTTCGGCCCATCACTAGTAAAAATATGCCACCCAGGGGGGGGGGGGGGGGGGGGGGGGGAGGAGGAGGTTTGGTTTGCCCCTCATCCAAAAACATGTTGGTACGCCTCTGGTTACTCTTCTTTACCACAAAAAAAAAATTAAGGAAAACTAGAAAACGCCGTCACAAAGTTTTATTGCACGAAATTAAAACGTATGTTCTTCTTTGTTTTCATCGACGTCCCTATCCTTGGTAGCACTAGCACATTGCTGGGTCGTGTGGGCTTTGCTAGCTACCAACACAGGTACCGATAGAGTAACCAAAGGGTTATCTCAAGAGCAGCGGTGATCTCAAAGGAGACGTCAAACCTAGTAGTGCAATCCCCACACCTCGGCGGCAATATAGACGACGTTTAGGGCCATATTACCGCGGGTCGGTTCGATAAAATATCTCCGTCGGTGCCAATGATCGTCGACCTTGTCTCACTCTATCGAATATAGCGGAAGAGAAGACACACGTACCACAGTAAGGACAAAGTCTAAGAACACTTATTTTAACACTCTTCTAAAAGAACTACAATGTCACCATCCAAAATGCCCCCCGCGCCGGCAAGGTTTTTACCTGCCAGACGCGGCGTTCTGGAGAGCCAAGATCGGGGAAGCATTGGAGAAGTCGCCGACACACGTCCTATCTTTTTCGCGGTCACCCGGACGAGTCCCCTTGAGGCGAAAGCCTCCTCGCCTGTCAGCAGTGATTCACATCCGAACGAGGGTACGGAGAAAGGTCCCCCCGTGAGGGAGTGAGAGGAGAGCCCCCAAGCCCGGCGGCACTCTGCCTCACGAACAGGTCGGAGCTCACGGCGAAGGAGGCCGAGTGTTCCGACCTGCGGCCGCTATCGCAGCCCTCTGGGAAGGGAGTCCACAGGAATCCCCACAGTCGTTGACGGTTGCGATGGGTTCATAGAGTCCCTGGACATATTTCAGTTCGTTCTCGGCAAGCCAGAAACAAACCCCGCGCAAACATCAATAAATTTTGTCGTGACTGTTGACACCACGCCGGAGTAGTGGCGCCAATCAAAATACGAAACATCCGCAGTGCCCTCCGCGTGCACCGTTGTTTCATGGTTGATTCACCCGATCAAAAAGCGTTTGCGCAGAAAAAAGGAAAACCGCAACACAAAGAAGAGCGTGCGTTAAATAACTCGATGTTTTTTTCTTCATCAAATCTACGTGTGGCTATATTGGAGTGGTGACTCGCGAGAAACAACGTATTCAAAAATTTTTGCAAGGCCAACTCGACACTTGAAAGGTCGGAACAGGCAATTTGGAGAATGCAAGGAATAGCTAGATTGTACTCGTTCGCTGATATATTATACACAAAAAAAAATGGAAAGTAACGACAAAAGTAACTTCGTTACTATCATCGTTACCTCAGAAAAGTAATAGAACAGGGGTGGCCAGGCTGAACAAAATTTCGAGACTTTCAAGAGACGCGGGAGGGGGGGGGGGGGGGGGGAACTACTTTCAATCTAGCTGAGTCAAAAGCAATCCAACTGTACTTAAGGTAGCAGTAGTACAAGACTACCAAACCGCGTCATTTGTTTTTTAGGGGAAGTGCTGGTGTTACCGGGAGGGTGGTGGGTGGGAGGGGGGGGGGGGTGGGGGGGGGGGTAGGGAAAGGGAGGGAGTTACGAGCCGCAGTTGGACACACGAAGAGCCGCATGCGGCTCGCGAGCTGCAGTTTGGCCACCGCTGTAATAGAACTACAGTTACAAGTTACATTGTAAAAAAGTAACTCGTTACAGTTACAAGTTACCAAAAAAGTAACAAAGTTACAGTAACGCGTTACTACCCAAGACTGGTTTTGACAGACACTGACGATACATACACAGATGCCAGCCACACTAGGTGTGCGGGCATCTTGTTTGGTTATCATTATTTCTGCAAAATAAAGTAGATGTAAGCTTGTCCTAAACTTTATTTGCGTTACTTCTAAACTAAACATGATCTACATATGTTATGCCAAATATCCATATCGCACGTGCAAAAAGGAACAAAAAGAATGGACGCCCTCATGGCATACGGGCGGCTCACGTGAACAGCAGATATTGTAACAAACATAGAGAAGTTCAAAACGAACATTGAGAAAAATAAGCGTCTATAAGGAGATTCTGTGCCTACGAAAAATGGCCAGATAAACAATAGGCATTGGCGACAAGATGTTGACTAGTTGTAGTGGTTAAAGGGATTCACTACAGGGTATTTATGCTCGCCTAGGTTTTTATTCGAACAATGACCTATGAGAGCCCAACTACGCAGAACACTATTTGCGGCTCGAAACTTATTTTCTTTGCGTCCGAAAACAGCCGGTCGAGAATTGACCGGCTTCAGTTGCGCTCATTTTTTTTTCCAGGGTCACGTGCCATTCAAACTATGTGTACCAAATATATTCAAGGTCGTGGGTTATCTAAGACACATATTTATTATTAAAAATAGAGAAAAATACCAACCCCATTTTTGTGGCATGCAAGAAACTGCAAATAAATTTTTAAAAACAAAATGTTGCACATATCATAGGAAAGTCAACGTTATTTGATTACCTCAGTTGTGGAGCTCCCGTGGAGGATGACGAATGAAAATTAAGATCCCTTAAATCGTGATTTAAACCGTACTGGTTCTACTATCGTTATTTATATAAATCCTTCCTCGCAAAAATGATCAAAAATATTTTTATTTACCGTTTGTTCGACATTTGGTTATTTCCATGACCATTTATTTTGTACTAAAGTCAACAAGGAAGTAATCAATTAAGCAAGAAAATTTAGATCGGGCTGAACTCAAGAAAAATTGTAGAATTGAGATTTTTTTCTAGCTTACATCTTGTTTGTAAGCCGCGTGGTGCCCCGTTGCAGGCAAAAAAAGAAAACGAAAGAAAGAAAAATCAAGAAGTGTGTGCGTGCGTTCATCTGGGCATACGAATATGGACTGACAGCGAGACAGTCTCAGAGAGACAGACACGAACAGACAGACAGTAATTCTGAGTTCAACGTCTAAAGTTGAAGTTGCATCCGCTAGGATAGCCGTTTTGTTTTACTTGCCCTGTCGCCTGCTTTGTGAAACCAATACAATAACGAATTCTTTAAAGCAAAAACAAAAGGCCATTCCATGAGGGCCACTCGCAAAGCGTGCTTGACTTCAGTGGCAAATGTTTTACGTCGTAAAAAAAAAAACACTTTTTTTTTTTTTTAAGTAGGGGTTGTTTTTAACGTAGCCCGCTACTCCCAGCAATTTGTCCACCCGTTCGTCCGTGCATTTGACCGCCAAATAATGCTTTGAGATCAATGACTTCACCTGACGCCTAGTCGTGTGATCACATCGCGTAACGTCAGGTGAATTGACTTTGTTTTGTCGCTCCATATACCAGGGAAATGGACCTCTCATGACCTGACGTGCCGTGACATCCCGACTTGACAGTGCGACGTCCCATCACGTGACAACGTCGCGCGGTGTCAGCTCACGTGACCTTTCGTCGCGTGATGTCAGGTCAGGTGACGTCAATTTTTATGCTATAGTTAGCGAGGAAATAACTAAACAATCTGTTCTTCACTTTTTGAATCGACTGTTTAATCTCTTCAAAATAAATTTAAACTATCGCGTTTTTAATACTGCGTTTCATGCATTATTCAACCTTAGAAGTGTGCTTTTTCGGGGGCCTGGATTCTCTACATAATCTGTCTAATGTAGGCTGCAAAGACAATAGCCTGTACGAAGATGATGGAAAACGATTCGGCTTGCAGTTTTGAGTAGCTTAGAAGAAAAACAATATAGTCGAACTGTTTCGACAATGTTTTGATACATTTAAACAAAAAATGGCTCATGTTTAGATTTGTGTATTACACAAAATAATGTGTTTTCACGAAAACAGAATTAAGATTATTCTGTCTCAATCTAGCTTTTGGCGTGATTAAACTGCACTTTAGGACGCCATTAAATTTAGACTTCACTGCGTGGTGTATGCTGGTTTCAGTGATTACATGTATTGAAAATCGAATCTGCCATGTTTATAAATAAATCCTTAAAACATGTTGCGATTTTTAGATAAACATAATTCAAATAAAACTACTCTGGTTTATTTGTTTGTTCACTCGACAAGATAGTGTCGAGTAGGAATAGTGAACAACACATCATTGCGTCTGTACCAAAAATAATGTTTGCGCTGCATATTAAACTGTCATGTCTCCTCACTCAGACCTACACAAGTTAATACATTAACTTCATCCCTCCCAGTATAGTAACGTTTGGCAGTCGCAAAACAAGTTTACTGAAAATAGATACGTACTAGACGAGTTGGATGTTAGAGGTTTAGACAACATTAATTTAGCCCTCGAGGTGCTGTGACATTGTAACAGGTTGAAGATAAGAAATTTAGCTTGTGCAGTACGGCATCGAGCTTTGCGATCAAAGTTATCAACCCAAGTTACCAAATTACACGTAGTCAATTACTTTTTTTAAGTAATTTTGTCATGATCTTATTACTTTTATTAGATGGTAATTACAACAGTCCTCTTTACATTCGGAAGTACTAAAATTACTTGTAAGCGTTTCTAATGGCGCCCTTTGTTCCCACAAGTTTCCTAACAGAAAATTTCCGAACTAAATTTCCGGTCGGAGGTGGTTTATCAAATTTGGTGAACTAAAAAAAAAATATGTAGTTCATAATTCGGTGATTCTAATCTAATAATGGACAGTACGAACGACCGGTTTTCAAACAGGCAGAGGAGGAGGAGGAGGACACAACTTCATTTATAATCTATTGGATTTGTACGGTCAAGCCGATGCGTGGAGAAACGGCCACGTGTTGTCCAGGGCCCATCCCACGTCCTCTTCGATGAAGCAAAAGAGAGGGAGGGTAGCAAACCCCAGACCGTGGCGGCTTCCTCGGCCCAGTCGCAGACTTCCTTCTGGACGTCCGCTTCGCGGCTGTGCATCAGCGCACTCCAAAGCTCCGTATCTTTGCGTGCGAATGGAATCCTGTTCTTAAGGGGGGAATTCGGACACACCCACATAATGTGGGACAGTGTAGCTCGCGAGGAGAAGAATTTGCATACTTCCGAGTGTAAGTCCGGCAACCAGTGCGAAGAAAGGGCAGGATTTGTATACGTGTTTGTTTGGAGTCGTCGACAGGTTCATTCCCGGCTCTTGGTTAGCGATTTGCGTCCTAATCGCTGACGGCATGTAGAAGCGCGCTAATTTAGCTTTGTGTAATTTCTTCAGGTCAGTGTGACTCTGTGACTGACCGGCTCGTCACCTGTTCCCGCCATTGCACCCCGTGTCCGGTATGGTAGCTCTCGGGGTGGTGGAATAAGCGGCTTCGTTTCCGGGGAGGGAGGCATGAGTCGGGACCCAGATTAGACTGACCCTGTCGTTGGAAATTTTGGAGGTGCGTGTTAGAACTCTGAGGGTAGCCTCAGAAACCCTGCCCCTCGCGAAGTGTTAAGAATTGCGCTTAGTGTCCGATATGATTGTTTGAGTGTTGGGGACAAGGAGGGCTATGGCAATAGCGGCCTCTTCCACTGTTTCCGAATTGGTTGTTCGGATCGAGCCCCCGGAGAGGGGGACCCCATGGCAGTCGGTTCCGACCATGGTCATGGCCTTTGGGTGTGGATAGTCTGCAGCGTCCGTGTACACGACGCCCTCAAGCTGGCCGTATTGTTTGTGGAGTGGCCAATTATTTATGGCCAATTTATGGCCAAGTAATGGCCAATTATTTATTCTACAGTGTAATCAAGTAAATTAATTTAATATTTTTAAGTGAGAGTAATGGTAATTGATCACTTCTTTCGAGTAACGTGTATATGACTCGTGCAGACCGAATCGAGCGGGGACGATGTTGTCGGGCTAGCTGCTTTATTGAAAATAAACGGGACGATCGTCGCAATCTTCTTTTTTTTTTTTGCTTTTTTTTTTTTTTTTTTTTAGTTTGAGAACGTCACGGGGCATGTGTCGCAGAAAGCCCGGCGTCGGTTGGACGGGAAAGTACTGTTGCTCGGTAAGTTCATAACATCACAGTTTGTGTGACGTCATGCGGGAATTTAAAAAAAAAAAAACACAACGCTCACGTGAGACGTCACCCGTGGAATAAAAGTGATTAAAACACGGCATGCCTACAAATGAAATGTCGTCGCATTTCACTTTACAAAGCCATTCATTTGTCTTAAAGAAAAAAATTGAAGAATTGTAAGCGGGATTCAAAATTACGACCCTACGGTTCCGAGCTGGGCACGTTACCGACTAAGCCACGCCGACACGCCTGCACGACTTGAGGACGAAAGGGAAATTATATGTTTCGCTCTCGCGTTGCGTTTTTAGCGGCAAATCCCGAGCGTACTCCAGTAGCATTTTTTACAGGTGCTTTGGACGTTTATTTAATACCACTATTTCATCGAACGGCTTGCAGAATACTTGAAGAAAACTTCAATTTTTACTGTTAGTGCAATGACCACTTCAGCTATTTTCTCTGTTGTTTCTTTGTCAGATTCGTTGTCAAAACGATACAGGTTTGTGAAAAAAATCCTATTTATTTAGTCGTCTACACACAAAAAAAAACAAGTAAGTCAATATGGTATTCAGTAAATAAAAACTTAAATATTCTTAAGGAGAAATGGCGACGTTTGTTTGAATATTAAAATATTATGTCCACTGGGGAGCCACATCTACAGTGAACGAACATCTGGCGCCAAGTAGCACGATGTCATTGCACCCGAGTCGAAAGCTGCTGCTTCCGTGTAGCGCAGAGGGGCGGAAAATAACATGCCAGCAACCTTTTCACATATTATCTATTGTTTTGTTTATGGTACTTTTTTTAATGGTCACAAACAGCTCTTGGCCTTAGGAGTGCATGCATGTCCGGCTTATACAAAGCTAAACGCAAAAATACAAATATGTAGTAAATGTGCTCAAGCCGAATAAAGCAGACATGTCATTAGGATACCAACAAGCGTCCTTTAAATATTACGTCAAGACAAAATATTGCTAGCTCATTTTCTCGATTATAAAGAAGCTGTGAACATGACATGGGGGAAGGGACACCAACGTTCGGGTGACAAAAAAGAAAAGTATAGGGTGTCACAAAAGAAAGTTTACACGGTCTTTTTCACTGTAAAAATTAAGTAGGCATCGCCGAACGCTCATTCTCCGCCCAAAGGTAGCGCTAGAGGTCACAACCAGATGCCAAAGTTTCAGCCCGATCCGATACCTTATTGAAAAGTTATGTGATTTTCTGTAAATTTCAATGGGAAAATGGCGGCCGACGGAGTTTACGAACACAGGGGGCTCTGTGGCACCAGAAACCGAAAACGGGCAAAAATGGGCTCTATTTTCCCATTCAAATTTTATGAAAATCACTTATAACTTTTGATTAACTTATCGGGTCAGGCTGAAACTTTGGCAGCAGGTTGTGACCATTAGCGCTACCTTTGGGCGGAGAATGAGCTTTCGGCGATGCCTAGTTTATTTTTCCGGTAAAAAAGACCTTGTAAATTTTCTTTTGTTACACCCTGTATATCTGATGCTCATTTGTGGAACACAAAATTAAATGTCATTAACGAGCAAGGGCACATCAAACGTGTCATTAAGAACTTCATAAAAAACATATCTCGCATTATCTCTCTTTAGTGTAATAGTATAGAGACCAAGCAAGTTTAAAAGGTTGTTCATAGTCAAAAGAAATGCGTCTCCCAAATCATCTATTCTGAACAATGCGCACAAGGCGACAGTGGACTTTTTGCAAAATACATTATTGAACAACTCTAATTAGGTTCTACACAAAGGAGCACAACTCCGGCTTCGGTAAAAGAAGAGTGCGAAAAAGATAAATCATGCACATGTACGAACTAAACTGTGCATCTATAAATGTATAACGTTAGGCTACACCGGCTGCAGGATTCACGTTATTTATTTTTCTTTCGCATGTATATGTATGCAACCCACTAGATATTGCGCAGAGCTTTTTCGAAGAATAATCACTTTCTCTCTCACGGCATATCCAGACAAATTAAAAGAAAACCTTTCTTGGTCATTTGAACAAATCCAGAGACCACATATTGTGTCCTGCATTCATTAAGTATGCGTTATGTTTTGTGCTTGGTTATGGGGGCGTGGGTGGTTTCGAATTTGTTACACCGAAAACACACACATGCGATCTCCGGGTTTATCAGAATAATTGGGGCAAGTTTTATTTTATTTAAGGCCCGTGACGGCCGTAAGGTCATGTGGGAAGCTACAGTTTGTTGTTCCGGAGCCAGCAGCCCGCACCGACGGTCTTCTGCAACCCTAGGCTCCTGTGAGTCGAACTTAGTCCCGCTGCTTGCGCTCGCGTTCGCCTTTTCCTTGTGGCGCCGAGGAAAGGTGCAGGCAGCAGACTGCACGGTCAGAGGTTCGATGCCTGCTGCGCCACTGGGCACATTTTAAGAATTACAAAAAATGTGCATCTACCTAATAAAAATAACGAGACCGAGCTAGTACGCCCTTTTACTTGCTGTCCTGATGCCGAGCAACTGGAAAATAGGGATGGAAATTCCCTTAAAGTCACTATATAAAAAAAGTTAGAACAATAGAAAAGAAAGCACACCATCCCAATTACGAAATAGCGTCTTCGAGACTTTATTTCTGAGCTTCAAAAACGTATTTGAAACGTTCTCAACGTGGAATCAAAAGAAAACAAAATAATGTAAATGTTTAGAAACCTGAGAGGATATCGCCAAGCAGCATGTCTTCAAAACTTCAACTTTGAGATCTATAGTGGAGCAGTTGTGTATTTTAAACAAATAAAAAACACGAACAAAACATGTTTCTAAGCAGGATATTGCAGCCTGTAAGAACATACACTTCCATACAATTGAAAACGAGCGTGTTGGTTGATAGATACAAAACTTGAAAGTATAAAACTTTGAAAGATGTCCTGTTCCCGTCCTCGTCCTCTCTGTTTTATACTTTCAAGTTTTGTTTCCATACATTCAGCGTATATACAAGGTGTTTCTTCTAAGATCACAAATATCTTTAAGGAAATGGGAACTGAAAATGGAAAACTGATTCCGTCTGGATAATGTAATTCACCGTGGCACACGTCAGGTGGAAAGTGTAAAGTGATAATTAACAAATTAATTGTCTAAAATATTGTAATAAACGTTTCAGCTGTCATCTATAGCTGGAATATTTCACTTTGTGAATTTGTAGCGCGTCGTTAATATAGGCTAGATGGGTCATTTTATTTTAAACGAAATAATTATTGGAGTTGTCACGTAGCGAATTCGCTAAATTTGCCACTTGAATACTTGAAGAAAATATTGTTGTCTTAATATCCAACAACTTATATGGCCTATCTTGACGACAGGATACAGATCTCTAATTTAATAAGATATGCCAGCTAAAAATAATAGTTAAAAATTATTGACCATGTTTATTTTTTTTTATACTCGTGACCTGACATCCGCGTAGTCGGCGATTGAGTAAGATTGTTTTTTTTAAACTTGTTTTTAGAAAAAACGCTATAATTACCGAGAGTTTTAGCACTTTAAAAAAACACTATCAATAACTCAATCAATCATTTTTTTCCTGTGGTAACAAACACCTCAAAAGCCTACTGGGTTAAGCACATATACCTGAAATACACAATAAATAACACGCGTAATCTCTTTAAGCACCACCTACAAATTCGTATATAAACTACCACCGTGGAGAGTTGTGTAAAATATAAAAGCACACAAGCATGCCTGCATACAAATCAAAACATGCACAAAAATTATCCTTTCACAAAAGAGAAGTTTGTACTAAACATATCGATATCAGTAAATTGGGTGTTTAAAACATGCTGAATACGCGAAACCGGTGATGTGTCTCGAATGAGGTCTAGGTAAAATACTCCAGGTCGTTCCAAATGGAATGCTAACGTTAACAGAGGTAAGGAGAGCAGGACTGTATATTGCATTATGATTATGAAGTAACCTATGTGAAGACTGAACACCCCGAACAGACCTTTTTCACATAACGTGCGCAATGTTAATTTGGATAAAATCAAATCCGAAATGACTTTATGTTCATAAATGCAACTCCCACCAAAATTCCCGTCCTAAATAATGCGCACAAATCGCTTTTGAATTTCTTCCTATACTTTCAATTGCTGATATAGAGATGGAGCTCCACATAACAGATACCAATTCTAGTTTTGAACGCACATGGGTACTGTATTGTCTCAAAACACGGTGATTATACTTTGTTTCAGCTTCGGTCCGAGCGCGGCCGATGCCGATTGGCCAAAGGGCCAATCGAACAGCGCAAAAGCGCAGCGTCATGGCGTGCTCTCTGCGCTTGATAGGACAGAGAGACAGCGAATACCGGCTGGTCCTATCAACTGCAGAGAGCACGCCGTGACGTTGTGCCTCTTTCGCTGTTTGATTGGCCCCAGAGCCGTGTATTGGGAGAGTTTGGCCAATAGGCGGAGCAAAGGCCGCCGCCAGCGCCGAATATTCCCCCCGCGCTTAGAGCGTAAACTAAATTTGTGACACAGCGTCGACCAATCAGGAGACCGCGACGTCACAATATTGCAAACGACATTCAAAGCGTGAAATAGAGGCGTTCAATTTCGGCCTCTCTGCTCCATCTCACAAATGTCGGCAGTGAAGACAAAGGTACAGGCGCGTGAACCTAGCTCAGCAAAACGCTTTTGTTTGTACGAGAATTCGTGCATAGGAGCCACTTTCCAAAGCCGCGCGCTCGTGCCCATACCTTTCTCTGCACTGCTGATGTTGGCTTGTTAGAACAGCGTCCTGTGACTGGCGGAAAGAAAACAGTGCAAAGGGTGGGGCGCGCGAGCGTCTGGAGACGCGGAGTCCCGCTCGGCTCGTGCGCTGGCTTTGGCAGTGCTTTCTTTCCCCGTCTCAGCTGAGACGCTGTTTCTAGCAAATCGGCCCTGGTTTGGAGCGCACGTTCGTTTATTCTACACTTGAATATTGGCGTGACGAACACCTCGCACGCACAAAGTTTTCAGTCACTGAGAGTCACACCTTTTAACTCTAGCGACGCTAAAACGGCTTGAATTAGTCGTGTCACAAATTTAGAGCTCACGACCACCGCTAGGGGCTGTTTCGCGGCCCGTGGTTGGCCCCCAGACGTTCGCCTATTCAAACCAATGTATGGCCAAACTCTCTCGATAAACGGCTCTGATTGGCCCTTCGTCTCATAACATTGACCGCGCTCGGACCGAAGCTGAAACGAAGTGTGGTACTAAAAGCTCTAGTTAAACGGGACATTATTCCCAGCGTACGTAAAGACTGGCCAATATTGAAGTTCACATGAGAAAAAAAAAAAAGAAAAAAAGAAGCGGTCATCTACAGGGTGATTCAAGAGAGGTCAGGGTCTTTAAATCGACCGCAAAATTCGGTTTCTTAACCTATCGCGCCACGACTTTGTTCAGCGTTGCCCAGGGGCCCTATACTCGTGAAACACGAAGTTGGGGCCGAAGTTGAGGGAGCGCACCGATTGGACAATCACGACGATGACTTCGCGCTTTTGTCGCCAACATCCAATCGGCGCGCTCCGCGAACTTTCGGCCCGAACTTCGTGTTTCACGAGTTTACGGCCCCAGAGATGGTGCATTTTTTTTTTTTTTTTTTTTTTGTAAAATTTCAAAGAGCGAATTTAGTTGAGGAAAAAGTAATGAAAGAAGGTTTATACTTTGTGTCACCTTGGGTCTGAGCGTGGCCAACGTTATGAGCCGAAGGGCCAATCTAACCGTGAGAAAAGCGCACCGTCATGGTATGCTTTCCGCAGTTGACAGGACCAGCGGTTTTCGCCGTCTTTCTGTGCTTGCTCCTCCGCCGGCTCGTCCTATCAAGAGCTAAGAACGCCATGACCTTGCGCTTTTCGCACTGTTTGTTTGGACCTTCGGCTCATAACAATAGCCAACCACGGACCTAAGCTGAAACCAAGTATAGACCTTTCCATCGCTTATCGCCCAGGCGAAAAATGTCGAGTCACTGGACTGTTGCGCAGGCGCGGCGTACGATTATTTCGCAAGAGGCGCTATTGCGCGTGCTCAGAAGGCGTTTAATGATACGTTTACACTTGCGGATCCGCCAGCGGATCCACCGAGCTTTTGCCGCTGGGGCGAAACGCTGGGCGGAAAACGCGGCGGCGAGCCGTATAGGTCTGGGATCTATTTCTGCCGCCGAACGAGGCGTTTCGCTGACCGGATGTGACATCCTTGCGCAGCGCGACGCTGCCTACGTCGCGAGTACGCGTTCTTCCGGGAGCAGCAACGCCCGGGAGAGAGAGAGCCGAGGCGGGAGCCCTCGCGCCTTCTCGTCATATTTGACGAGACGTTTCGGGAACCGCTGCCGCAGCCGGCGCTGCCGCCACCGCTCGAAGGAAATAGATGTAAACACAACCGGCTCGTCGCCGCCGCCGCCGGGAGCGGGTCAGCTCCCGCGGCAGCGGATTTCTTCTCAGGTGTAAACGTACCATTACAGTCCAGTAAGAAAAGATGGCAGCTCGCAGAAGGCGTTTGTTGGAAAGGTCTATAGCTCCTACGGAAACGCAGCGACGCCACCGGTCTTCAAACAACACGGTGCCGTTTCGCACGGGAGAAAAGAGATGGCGCAATGAACGCCGCCAACGAACGAGCATACGGCGCCAAGAACCGGCGTCTTTTGCAGACGACTTTTCGACTCAAAAGCGGCGCGCGTTCCGCAAGCGGCTACAGTCGCAGAAACAGACAGGTGCGGTAACAACAAGGAACTGCAGTTTTTTGTCTGCTAAAGACACCGGCTCCCGGCGTCGTATGCTCGTTCTTTTGGCAGCAGTTGGCGTCGCGACCGCTTGCGCCATCGCTTGTCTCCCGTGCGAAACGGCGCATGTTGTTTGAAGACCGGTGGCTTCGCTGCGTTTCCATAGGAGCTAAGCCTTTTTCTTTTTTTTCTTTTTTCCTCAGGTAAGTTCGCTCTTTGCAAATTTTACAAAAAAAAAAAAAAATGCACCATCTGCGGGCAAGGCTGCACAAAGTCGTAGCGCTGTAGGTTAAGAAACCAAATTTTGCGGTCGATTTAAAGAGCCTGGCCTCTCCTTGAATCACCCTGTGAAAGAACATTTAGGTCTCGAATCCACGTTGTCCGACTCATATTTTCATTTTAATATATCCATAACATAAATTGGTTCGCCTTCTCGACAGGGATCGGACATTTCCTTTGCGGAGGTTAAAAAAAAAAGAGAATATTGTTAGAACTGCACCATTCTAGTACTGAACAGAGATCGTCCTGCAGCAAAGTACAGTCATTTACGGAGGTCACCTGCCGAAACAACTTCCCGTCATATGCAAATATAAATATCTGAGAGTTTCTTACGGACGACACCAAATCATTTAAAAAGACAAAAAACTACAAAGGCTCAAAGTTCGAGCCCTGAGGCACTCCTGACATCAAAATAAAGGACGAGACAAGAAGCCAGAGATGCCCTTACACAGTTCTTGGTTTTTTAAAGATAACTCCCAAACTAGGTATTGTATTCGGTTTTGAAGCCATAGTCCCCGAGGCCTGAGGCCTTGGAAGGCCTTCCTGGTTAGTGCTCTGGACACCCGCGTTGTGGGCCATGTCGGTAGGTTCACCGTTGACTGGAGGTGCCAATGTGAACGGTGTTCTTTGAGCTGGGGTATTCGCGGGATCATCATGGGCTTGCCCCCGAAGCGGGACCTGGAGCCAGGGAGCCGACGCCACAAATCAATAAGACTGTTCCGCCGGTGGCAGAACCCCTTGGCGTTGTTGGGGAAATTCCACCATCAGCGCAGGTTTGTCCGCACGAAGAAGCCTTATCTCGGCCATCAAATCGGGAACGCGACAAAATAGCACACGACCAAACAACATGCAACAAACAGCACGGTCAAAACAGCACGCGTCAAAACAGCAGTGCGTCAAAACAACATGGCGACAAAACAGCCCAGTGTCAAAACGGCACAGCGAGAGACGAGCACGTGCCAAAACAGCACAGCGTCAAAACAGCACAGCGACAAAACAGCACGGATGTAGCAACTTTGAGCGCACTTTTCACCTCTCTCCGAGTGAATAATTTCAAACCTTCTTGAACCTTTCCTTTTTTGTCGCTAGGTTATAAAGGAATTTAGTGCCTATTTCAGTGCTTATCAAACTCCGCAACCCGGAGTCCACCCCTCCCCTCCCCCTCCCCCTCAGAAAAAAAGAAAAATATAAAATATCGCGTTACGACCCCTGCTCGCGCTTTTCACGAAGCTACAAGAGTCTGTTTCAATGATCAGTACTATGTAGTAGCAGTCCACGTAGTAAAATCTATGCTGGAGCGAGCTAAACTAAAATTCATAAAAAAAAAAAAAAAAAAAAATTTAAAGAAAAGAATACTGATGGCAGCAATTTCTTCGGGCCCGCAGTTTGGAAGGCACACGGAAGTTGGTAGTGAACCGCAGTTTCTGGCACAACAGGAGTTACCGATAGGCATCCAGCGTAAAGCATTCCCGTAAGGTGACAGGCGGAACGCATTAACCAATTAAATGGTTAATGCGTTCTGCCTTCTTTTACAGAGAAGCAGTTTGGCTCTCATAAAAGTGGTGACAAGTTGTCCTCTTCGACAAGAAAGAACGCACTAAAAGTCAATTATCGTGCGGCGATTTTACGGATTACTATACATAGAGCAGTATTTGCTTTAACTTTTCAGGGCAAAAATGGTACATTTTGGCTTCGAAAAAGCGGCGACAAGTTGGCCTCTTCCACAAGCTGCCCTTCGACGAATTGACCAATTACGAAACGGCCTATTCGTCTAATTGGCTGTCGACGAGTTGGCTTTCGACAAAATGCCTAGACCCGCCATTCCTTTAAGGTGCCCATTTCGAGACATGCAGTTTTTATTCCATACGCTCTATTTAGGGTGCAGCATTTTCGGCTTAAACCGAATAAAACCGGTAAAAGTACGCCGAATTCCTTTTTCCGAATTCGGTTTTAACTAAACAGTCAGTATATTCGAGGCCGTTTGGATTGGAAGGGGGAAGGGGGGGGGGGGGGGGCGTGATTAATCACTGGCCGTATGACGACTTCCTTTCGCAGTTTTCAGCTTGTCTCGGGATCGGTTCAACTTTCAACAAAAGCTCCGAGGACCCAGAAGTCTTCAGGACGAAATCTGGGTTTCTCACCTGATATGGATTTGTGTGCCAAATTCGTTGTTCAAAGAAGAGAAGCTCTCTTCTTTAAGAGTTTCTCAAACTGAAAAATTAAAATCAAGGGCGTTCGTAAATGCCGCATATTTTTACCACCCCTAGCTTCCGTCTACTAGAGGAGGGCACAAAGAAGATTCTTTTATTGTCGTTTCTGTGGTCAGCGCGATTTTACCACCTCTCACAGTCGTGAAAATGGGGAAAAAACGCACTGAGTACAATCCTTGCAAATTTTTAGATGCTGATATTTGCCTCTCCGACCGAAATGGTAGCGAAGCTCATGTTCGTCCTCTGTACAATACGAGCACACGACGAAAATGTCAGATCACAATAGGGCCCCAGTGAGTATTGCAGAACAGGTCGCGTCGGTTGCCACAGACAGCAACAAATAAGAAAACCAGTGCCTGGTTTATTCACTATACATTTTAAACAAACGCTTTTAAAAACTGCATTTTCGTCAGTATAATGGTTTTCGTCAATAAACCGAAAAGAACCGAGGAGTTTATAAGTCTACAAATATGCACCGCAATAAACCGAAAACTTCTTTTTGGAATAAAAAGGGGAAAAAAAGTACGCATAATTTCAAATTAATAAAAAGCGAAAACGCCGAACGCTAGCTATATTGTCAATGCCCTGTTTTGACGCTGTGCTGTTCTGACGCTTTGCTGTTTTAACGCCGTGCATTTTTGGCACGCTGTGCTGTTTTTGTCGCGCGCTATTTTGACGAGTGCTGTTTCGTCGCCGTGCTGTTTTGACACTGCGCCGTTTTGACAGTGCTCTTTTGTCGCGTGCTGTTTTGTGGTGTGCTGTTTCGTCATAACGCCGGTCAAAATACCCAGCTTAGACGAAAGTCTCAGCACTAGGCCATAAACATCGGACGAAACGGCAGCCTGCGAAGCTATGTGCGAAGTGTCAGCGCTGCCCCCTCCCTTGACGCCGTATCCCGTCTCGCCGTGGGTGGACGTCGCTCCGCTGTCATCGGCAAGTTCGCTGATAAGCCTTGTCGACGAAGAATCACGGCGCCTGGAACGATCACTTGCATGTGTAGCTGCTTTTTCCGGACTGCATGAAGACATCGTATTCCTCGACCTGCACATATAGGCACTTGCAGTGAAACCGCTCACCACTGGGACCAGAGCAACCTAAATTTTGCTGTCATCCGAAGGAGGTTTCGAAGCAGCTGCCGCACATGTCTTTGCTGCATCCCATTGCTGCCGTGGAGTTGCTCCGCTGGTAGAGATGACGTGGCTTAATTCACGGCGGTTGATTTCGTCGACGTCCAAATCACGTCCCGACGAGGATAACCCTAAACATAAGTTGTCTGAGAAAAAAGAAACTAATTACGGGAATAGACTACCAGCTATGGAGGATGTCAGAGATTCTAAACACGTTTTAACTAGCTAGAGAATTAACTAATATGTATTCATTAACCTTTTATTTAGTGCAAAAGGTTCCATTTAGAAACTTCCTAAGCATCATAGAAAACCTCTAAATCCCCTTATTTTAAAAATGTCTCAAGCCTGTAAAATATTTTACGGTGTTATAAAAAAAAACAATTTTGACGCGGTTTTAGGTTTCGGTTTTTTATCGGAGCGCATCTTTTTGCCAGCGTCCCTGCCCCTACCTAGCCAAGGCGCGCAGCTATCATCTCGCCCGCCTCGGCGGATGAGAGTAAATACAGTGTTAGCAAAAATAACACGCCCAGACGTGTAAACCACTGTCCCATATGGGACATGTCAAAACGTGTTCGTTTTACACGCAGCCATGTGTGTTATTCGTCTACATTCTCGGTGCGTGTAAACTTAACACGCTACACCATGTCTGCCTTCCGAAAAACACGGTTGAGCGTGTCCCTCACGAAACATGGCGGCCGGCAGCCGAGAACAGGCGAGAGGCGAGCCCAGCGAGCCGCGCGCCTTTCAGGCGAATTGAAAGCACACAGAACGCGTTTGTTCTCGTTGGATGTCTTTTATACACAGTAAACAGTCTCCAAGCGGCAAACGTAGCTACGTGCGAAGGTACACTCTAAAACAAAAAGGGTTTAGTACTTCCTCCTTTAAAGGAGGAACTCGCGTGTCCCATATATTGCTCTATGAAGGGAGGAAATTTCCTCCTACAAAACGGGGAGGCAATTCGCTCCCCTAAGAAGGGAGGAAAGTTGCTACCTATTTTTGCTCGCGGAGGAAAAGTTCGTCCCCTAAGAAGGGAGGAAAATTGCCCCCTTTTTTCTCTCGATGGAGAAAACTTTCTTCCCTTCGTGTAATTGATACAGCTTCCAACAAATGGCGCTCAAAACGGCAAAAAAACAAAAAAGGTCGAAGGCTCGTTGTTTTTTTTTTTGTTTT
This sequence comes from Ixodes scapularis, assembly GCF_016920785.2. NCBI lineage: Eukaryota > Metazoa > Arthropoda > Arachnida > Ixodida > Ixodidae > Ixodes > Ixodes scapularis. Next base: position 179,698,159 of record NW_024609835.1, on the reverse strand, counting down.
TTTTTAGGTTTTGTCGAGTTTCGAACGCTACATGGTAGAGATGCACATGCATCACTGAACACACAGAATATACTGAACACAAGCAGATCAACCATGTACACAACCGCAACAACGCAGCGACACCGGGCCCCGCCTCGTTTTTTTTTTTTTTTCTTTATTGAGGTTTTTTCGCCTTTCTACGTACGCTAAGTTCGCACTAGCTCTATATATGGCAGTCTTATTTTTTATTCCGACTTTTTCGATGACTGCTATCATTTGGCGCATAAACACGGATAGGCGGAGTAAACATTACTCTTACTTAGTACATTATTCAAATTGTCTTGTGGAATAGCCCCCATCTCTTAATTCAACATCCTGAGCAAAGCAAATGTAGATCATTAGGCTAATTAACTAAAATTTAATAATTATCTTCTGAATAAAGTCGATGAATCATCTTGACAATGTTGTGCTGAAATGCAGTACACTGTGCTAAACATTGCAATCAAGCTATTGCTTGATTGCAGTGTTCAGTTCCAGTGTAATTATTTTCAGTTTTGGTGGGGTAATTAATCATTTTAATTGTTGCACAAGTTGAACGGACTTTCAAAGAAACAATATTACTGATTTTAACAAGACTCGTTGCAACCGCAGAGAATATATCTTGTATCATGCTTTGTCACCGGTGTTACAGAAATTTAGAATTGTTTTAATTTACTAATCTGGAGCGTTTTTTAAATAAAAAGTAAGTGCCGGGAGTGATAAACACCCACGAACCATGAATTTCGTATCCTCAGCAGACAACTAAAATAAGACTGTCTTTGGTGATATAATGCACCCGCTTGAAAACATCACATTGCCCGAGTCAGAAAGTTAAAAAGCTCGTGTTGAGAGTTTTAATAGATCGTTTAGTCACTCCCGCAACTCCATAAGCAATCCGTTATGGCTTCCGCTAAATATAACGTAGCGGATCCGCTTTTTCATGTTCTAGTAGAACGTTTGCAGCCCGGTGCAGAATATAGCATTGCGAGAGCTAACGCAACGGAACTTCTTCGGACACTGAAGCTAAAATAGAGGTTCGTAAAGCAATTTTTAATACTCTTCTATTTCTGTCTCTATCTAAATGGTATTTTAATTTATTATCGAGTGCTTATGTTCATATGTTTGCTCCTTTTATAAGTACGTCCAGTACGTTTGCGACGAGTTTGAGATCCAGGTTGTTGACGCCGGGTTGGCTTAGTCGTGTACTACAGCCGCGCTCGTTTGGCGACACAAAAGGAGTCGCGCGTTAATAGACTAAGTTGGGCACTTAAAAAAAAAAAAAAAAACGAAAAAAAAACCGGAGCATTTTTTTCTTCTTTTTGAGTGCGAGTTTTGACATGTAGCAGGAGATGCGGCGCAGCGCAAACTAAAAAGAAGCAGCGGTGAACTGTCGGCTGTGGGGAATCATTCGTTCCTTCAAGACCGCGGATCTGCCCCCTCCACCACTTTGCCCCGCAACTAGAATGGAATGTCTGTACTACCCTTTCTTCCAAGCGGACTCTTCCCGAATGCATAGTCGACCTTGCTTTCCGGATCCGTTGCCTCGTCCCTTCTCCGAATCGTCATTTCAGTGTCGCTTCCTGTGCGGGGCTATGGTTTTTGAAAAACGCTTGTTCCCGCAAGCCGGTCGTGGTCCCGATGTGGACGGACTACAACGTGCGTCGGACGCAGTCGCTCGCCTCAACGCAGCGTTCGTTCCTATCGACTGGATATGCTGTTCTGTTTTAAACAGAACTGAAATAAACGCCTCACGGATTACCTTTCGCTGTAGGGTACGTACGCTTTATTTCAAGAGTATACGTTTCTCGCGGAGGTGACGGCAACCAGCTACCAAGCGCTCAAGTTGCCGTCACCATCATAAAACATGTTTACGGTGGCAGCAACGGTTCGACCGCCGCTGCCGCCACGAATATAGAACAAGGTATACCTTGTATAGAAGAGGAATTTCCGTCCCTTTTTCAAGCGCCACTAGGTCGCGCTGCATGTGGATCGATGAGAGGGAGGAACGGGGGCAACTTCCTCCCTTCCGTTGGCGACAGGGCGGAACATCGTTTTTTCCTCCCTTTCTCCTCCCTTTTTTTTTTTTTAGATTGTGCGTACGTGTGTCGTCGGCGGTCGGTGGTGTCGGTAGCTACGACGGAAAAGCTAGACAGAAAAAACGAATGCCGAACTTACATAGATAAATAACTCGAGCAAACTATTTGGAATTGGCCGGTAACTTGCACCACCTAATGAGATTTCTAGCAGCCTGTGAAAAAAAAAAAAGAAGCAGGAGTTTGTTAATACGCTGAGAACGACCACGAGTAGACAGCAGCCCCACATGCATCGCAGACAACACGAGTTCCACGTATTACACAGCACCGGCACCGACATATACACAAACACAACAACCGACACTGCGCCCGACACTTCCTACTCAACATGCTTTTCTCCCCGCGGCGCATGTGCGGGTAAACTCTTTGGTCGCTGACCGTTACAGATTTCTCAAAGAAGACACAACACACGGTGCAATGAACAACCGTATGTAAGAACAGTTTTCATTTGAGAAGTATGGAGGTAAAATCTATATTGTTAGTTCATTGCGAAAAATAACGATGTATTAGCAATAAATCTTAAACCGGTAATGAAAAAGTTCAAATTCTTATTTTCATGTTCGACCAGTGTTATAAGCTGTCCTACTAGCTTGAATCATATAGAAAAACAAATTCTTGGGATTTTATCATTATGTATTCAATATTAAATGGAAATGATCCTTGCGCAAACCAATTTTTATATATTCTTGTGAAGGACATCCGCCCAATACTTCACTTCCGCTAGTTGCAGTATGCGTACGGGAGCATATGCCTTTACTTTTGGGGCGTTTTGATGCAGTTTAATGTCGTATGTCGTGTCGGTGTCGAGTGGAGCGGTGGGGCTTGGGAGTTTGTGACCGGTGTTATTCGTAATCACTGGTGTGCCACTGATGTTTTTTTTTTTTTTTTTTTTTTTTTTTTTTTTATATATATATTGTTACCATTTCCAACTTTGAAAATTCACGGGCCCGTGGCACTGCATTATGCTGAATTGCGAGCTCCTTCTCTGTTGACGTCGTTTTCCTGGTATCACTCGTGGATGCTGCAAGCGTTTAAACAGTGCACCGTGTCGCCTACATCCCTGGTGACGTACTCGACCTGTTCAAATGTATTGCTTCCGTCATTTTGGAGTACGCAAAGCAGTTATATCGCTGCTTTGGTTTCGCTTATAAAAGCAAGGCAAAACGCTCGTAGTTCCTGCCCTCAGTACACGTTGGACATCTTCTACACTTTGACACCGGATAACTGGATTAACCAGGATTTACATTTACTTCAGAGGTCACTCTCGCCGCTTTCTTACCGTCGAGCAGCAGGATCAGCTGGCGACAAGCCGCGGATGAAAGGCTTGAGCATCAACAGCCCAAGTGCACTTGGTGCCGATGCCGGCGATGCGGGTTTCTGTCAACCGGTAGGCCAGCACAAACCGTGACCGTTCCAGCTCTTCATCATGACAGGGTGCTGCAGAGAGGAAGGTAAAATATCACTACACGGACGACCGAAGCAAACGCACTGTTATCGTAAATCCTGGCTTGTGACTGTGCCTTTGTGGATAAACCTATTCGTTTTGCTGGAGACGCAAACGACGGGCATAAAAAAATCGTTTGCTTCTTCCGCATACCTCGCAAATGCACTTACCCAGTCACCTTGCGAAAGAGCGAAACACGAAATCCGCACCGTCCTGACTTCCCAGTTTTTCACCTGCTCTAGAGCTAATATTGCTAATATGTATGTCTACTGAAACTACAACTTGAAACTAGGGACAGTGCCAGAGAGAAAAAAGACAAAGTTGGGAAAGCTTGCTCGCTTTTCCCAATTTCTCAACTCCCAAGTAATTGTACCATAATCAATGCACCAACGCCTCTTCCCAAAATAAAGAAAAAGCACTATATTCACTACATAAAAAATTGTCTGTTCATACATTTGAGGGCAGGTAGGAAATCTTGCCATAAGTTATTCACAGTGCATAACGAGCAAAACAAACTCACACGAGATTTACAGGAAAATCTCGGTTGTGACTTAAGTTTCCCTGAAAATCTATATAACCGGTCGTTTGCAGGCCCGAATCATCTACTCGAGCAGTGTGCGTCACAGTGCAAACACGTCGCTGTGCAGAAGCAGTCCAACAACACGAAGCATAAAAACGAAAGATTTAGGACAACAATCCGGAGCCCATTGTTCAATTAAAACGACGTAATTTCGTTAAACGCCCGCAGATTTTTACTCCCGGTAGACGTCAGGAATCTTCCACATTTTGAAACGGAACGAAGGAAGATTTTCTTTTGAAGACGCTCGCCCCAGCTGGACCGGATCAGCTGACGACGAGGGGACTGAAACCGTAGAGTCTCAACCCCACAACAACCAATTTGCACTTGCTTCGTGTTACTGTGGGTTTCTACGTCCAAGCACCGCACCACACACCTCGAACGTTTCAGCTTTTTGTCGCATCGCCATGTTGCACCAAACAGAACAAGATCGACGAATTCAAGTAGCGCTGTCGTGAACCTTGGCTTGTGGTGGCGCACTCGTGGACCCTGTTACTCCTCTACCTTTCAAAGCACACACAACGATTGCGAATGATACTTTCCGTCTCCCGGCAACATCACAGGGGCACTTCTCCGGCCACGTCTTTGCCAGTACCCGGACACTGCCATAGGCCCAATGGAGTCGATTTCTGGGAAAACTGGGCGCTCAGCAGCGCTTCCGTGGTCGGAGGCGCTCATTACTGCAACGAACCGAAGCCTCATTGCTCTATTAATAGATTGCGAAACTAAAATAAGCAGCGATAATTATGTTCATAAAATGAAGCGCTAACGTTTTATTAATTACTTTTGACGCCGTCGAGCTAGCTGGAGCGGCTTCCTAGCCGTTTGCGAAGACGAAGCCGCTCAAAATCCAACATGGCGCAGCCCTTCCGCCGTGCCCCTGCCGCTGCTCCCTACCGTGGTACCGCCGGTACCGCGGTAGGTTTTGTTTGGAAATTTACGGTCTGCGCGTGCCATACCACGTGTTATGGCAAAGAATTATAAGTTCTGCTTGCCTACCTTGTGTCCAGCAGTTGACAGTCCGTTACTTGTCGTCAGCGTCTTCCAAGGAATCGAAATAAATGCAGCATTTTTCGCACTCGTTGACGCATTTATTCAGTCATTTGCATGACAAGGAAAAACAATTTACACTGTCACTTTATACAAGCGTTGCTATGCGGAAAAAAATTAATAATGAGCGCAGTATCTACGATAGCAAGAGGTGCTAAGTGAAGATACAATGTGCGACACTGTTAGCGCGAACATGACATAGCTTTTTCACTTTGAAAGGCTATCGGCGCGCACCAACTATTACCGCCTTAGTTCTCGCTAACGTGTCTTGCTAACGTGGTCGATCGTTTCGGTCACGCCGCTATAAATGTCATATTTTCGGGGACTGATATGTGTCCCCATACAATTCAAACTCGTCACGTTCAATAAAGAAACCCGAAGTACGTACTATGGACAGCTAGCTTGGGAGCGAAACGAATAAATACATGTTTTTTTTTTAATTTTTTTATTGTGGCCTTTGTAAAGACAAACGCAAAATAAAAAGAAAAAAAAATATGAGGGGAAATATATTATTGAGGCAAAAAAGAATGACGAGGGTAGAAAGTTGGGCGAGTTGGTGATTCATAATTATTAAAAAGCGCGACAGGTCAACGGACACAGAAGGAGACACAGCACTGTATCTGTGTCTCCTTCTGTGTCCGTTGTCCTGTCGCGCTTTTTAGTAAAGCTCTTCGGTTACGGAATTTACCCAGAGCTGCACAATTGTTAGATATGACAATGGTGACTCAATGGTTACAATTTTCAGGGGTTTCCAGCCTGAATCAATTGCAGTTCTTTCCCTTTCCCAGTTGCAGATGACAAAAATAAACAACATACCACCTTCATTGTTTATTCTTTGTGATGAAGATCATGGATGACCCACATTATGGAGAACTGTTTTGGAAACTGGAGATGTCCATATTAAAGAGAAAATATTGTAACAGCAAAGAGAAATGTCTGTTTCCGTGACATGAAAACACAATCATAATTTCTGATATGTGTTACATAGAAGCAAACCCAGTGCAAAGTAAATATGAAGCCTTGCCAGAGAATTGTATACAAACAGCCCTATTGGTGAGGCAGGCACGTAGCCAGGGGGAGGTTCATGGGGCCTGCCCCCCCCCCCCCCCAAAATCTTCCATTTTGCTAGGACCTCTCCCCCCTCCCCCCCATACAGCATTTGTCATAAGCGCCCCCCCCCCCCCCCCTCCGAAACAAAATCCTAACTACGTGCCTGCGGTGAGGTATGTCTAAGAAGATATTTAAATGGTTATAGGTTGTGGAATCTCAAATACCAACGTATATTACGATCAAACATCAATTCTTCAACCTGTGTAATAAGAAAATAATGCAAAATTTTAGTGGGTCAGATATTGTCCAACAAAACTTGAGATCTTAAAGAGTGAAACTCTCCAAATACGTAGTTTGAGTTCTAGCTGCAAAAGGTCCTGGAATCACTGGTTCGAAGCAACAGATATTTCCCCCCTCGCCCACCCACCCTAAAAAGAAAACTGCCTAGAGGTTGTTGGCCACCAGCAGGCTAACAACGTGTCTAAACAAAGTGGATGCTCAGAGGCTTCCGTTAGTCTATGATCTTGCTCCATAAAAATCGTGCAAAGACCAACCTGCTGACGCAGTGGACAACATTGTCTCTCGAGGGTCTTAAGAAGCACAGCCAAAAGATTTCATGCCTAGTTGAAAGCTCGTGCCATCCTGACTGGTCCATGCAAATAAACAGTTAACACAATGAATTGTAATTCGGGCAAACTTATTTGTTGCTTACTTACAGACTTGAACCAAAATCTTTAGAGACTTAATAATGTGTAGACCTAGCTCTCTGTAGACCACTTTGGTATTTCTCATTTCTCTTGGCCTCTTGATGAGCTTCCGATACCTGTCTCTTGCACCGTCAAGTTGAACCACGAGTTGAACCAGGTTTTCTTGGTGTGGCCACCGAGATCCTATAATGCCCATGGGATGGGCCAGCCACTTCATTGCTCTTTCTAATGTTTGCTGTATGTGTGTTCTCTATCCTCCCAGGATCTGCACAGGAGAATGTAAGAACACATTAGTTTGTCTCATCACAACACATACACTTGCAGAAGAGAAACAGGGCTATGAAATATTGCAGAGGGCTGCTCCTACTATCCTTTTGTTTTTGTTGTAATTCTCTTTGCCCCAGCCACTCTCGTTTTACATTACAGTTGATCGTAGATTAGACTACATAGATCACTACGGCGGAAAGCATGCTGACGGTTACATATTCAGGAAGCTTGATAGGTTGGCCAACAATCAAGTGCACTTCACAGAAAAGTTACCACGGACATACGTTTTGTCTATTGCAGTTCCCTGTCAATGAGGCTTGTTGGAGTGATTTTCATGCCTTGATAATCTGTATGAATACACAAAAAGAAAAAGAAAACGATGCAAATGATGCTATTTTATGTGCAACAAACGAAAAAAAAAAAGCCTAACGCGAGTTTTAATTGTTTCGAGGGGAGTGCGTTGGGAGGTGTAAAAACTTTCGAAAGAATTGCACATGGAAGGACGGATAGCACATTTCGCGATCAAGCTCTGCTGTCTGCATTCCGCCTTTCTATGCGTAAATCTTTCAAGATTTTAAAAGTGTCTTTAAAAATTATTTTACTGTCCAGCTTTCTATTTATTTCTGAAAGAAATAAAACGTGAAAAAACGATTCGCAGGGCTGTAAAAGTATCTACACGAAATACATTATTCAAAACGGGCAGATATTATAAGATGTGAACTCCGAAATATTATAAAACTGGGAGAAGAATATTTATATAGAGACTACAATTTACTCGACGGAGATCGACACTGCTGTGAACGAGATCGACGAGAGGTAGAGGAGGTGATATTTCGCCAACAGTCTACAGATCATAAAATATTTGCAGGACGGTCTTCATCCACAAAACCGTGCTAAGAACGCTCGCCGAAATGGATACATCGCAATGAAATCACGGTGACATTTTGTAAATTTCAGAAATGAAACGATATATTCAATTACCTAAAGGAGTACAAAACCCTCAAATGGTGCAATTTGTGGCTGGAAGATCAGCTTAGGAAAAGTTTCAATTGGGGTGCAAACTTTCAAACTCACCGTCGTCAGTTGGGATCCGAACGAACGGGTGCTTCTTGTCCCCGACGCTGCTTGGGCACGACTTTGCGTAACCGCACAAGTGAGGTGGTTCAAAGACACGAAAAGCTTTCCACTTGCCCGAAAGTGCGAGGCTCGCGCAATGCGATGATCGAGGCGCCGAAGCTTGACGCTCCGAAGGCGAGCGAAAGGACCGAGCAGACCCACGGACGCTGCGGACGCCTCCACGCCTCCACAACGGTCCACCGGTTTCAGAACGCGCAGAGCGCAAGCGCGCATGCGCATAGGCAGCGGTTTCGTTTTAGAAATGCATAAAACAGAAAAAAAGCAAAATTTTGAGAGTGTGATGTTGACATAAACTTTTAAAAAAATATACTATATTTTTAGGAATACGTAATTTGTATTTAGTTAAATAATATGCAGTCATAACTAAAGTTGAATGAGGTTTGATTCATTATTGTTTTGTTTAGTTTTTAGTAATGAGCGCCTCCGACCACGCGAGCTCTGCTGTACACCTCTATGGTGGCGCCATCCGTGTTCGAGCCGCGCAACTCACTCTGTGTCCGGAGGTTGTCTTTGCTACATGTGCTCGCAAACGTCGGAGCTTCTCGTATCCCGTCAAACCAATTGAACAATACCGGCGCCATGTTAAAACGTGCGTTGTTGCCAAGTTTTCTCCGACCAACAAAAACAACGAAAGCAAAACGGCTCTAGCTTCCAGCGAACATGAGCGTTGAGCCCTGGCCAGATTTTCTTCGTCAGCTCTAACTTGAAGATGACCTACAGATGCAGCAACACTGGTATCAAGTTTGAATATGGCGGCCACCACGGAGCGCCGTAAATTCTGAGGAGGGTGCGGTAAGTTCCCCCGCCCCCCCCCCCCCCCCCCCCCCCTGGCCGTTTCGCTTGCAGTTGAAAGTTTGAAGCCAAAACGAAACCAACTGCAATGTCACGTGTTCAGATCGAGGACACGCTTTTTATATCCATTTTATATGTTTCCAACAAGTAAATAGACCCATAATTTTATTTGTAGTGCGTAAGAAACTATTTTCAAAACCCCTAAATAAATACAAACATAGGCGACATGAGTGAAGCCGCATTGCCATCGACCACAATCAATGGCAGCAGGGCGCAAAGCACGGTAAGCGCGGGTTTCGCCCCGTCCCGCGACATGGCGTAATTGCTTTTGATGCATATCTGCCTCTGAGACACGTTCCTTTCCGCGACATTTGTCTCCACGGTCTTTTCTAGGTATGTCCCCAAGCATTCCGGTACTTCGATAGCCGGCAATGCTGCAGTCGTCGCCGGGGGTGATGCGTGTTTTCGAGGTTGGCTACACGGTCACGCGTGTATAACCGAACCAAAACACGTTGCTTACAACCTCGCATAATTTTTGAACGAATTATCTATTACTCAACGTGTAAATTAATGGTAATTTGTGTAAATAGCGTGTTTTCCATCCCAAATATTCTCCAAATACACGGTACTTGCTAACAGTGTAACTGCGTTGCAAGCCTCGGCACCGGGCCGAGAGGAGCGCTGGTGCATAGATGCACCTAAGGTCCCTATACACCTTTCAAAAAAAACAAAAAACAAAATCTCTACAAGGCCACCGCCATGTTGCTGATGAGGCTGGTGCGACAATCGCGCCCCCTATCAATTAGAAATGGTCTGCCACTTTATTGAACTGTGGAAACCCGCTCAGCGCGATTCGCTACTTATGTTCTGCGGTTTTGCACCCGACGTTTTCTGGCTCCTCTTGCAAGTTCCCCCTTAATTTTTCTGATGCATGCTGTTTTATCTTCCACTGTGAGAAATAAGCATGGTAGTGCCTGCCATTTAAGCGTTTCTGCTCGGCATTCACGGGAACGAAGAAGGGGGACGATGTCGAACGTCCCTCTACGCGGATTATCTCCCAGAGATAATCCGCGTAGAGTTCTTTTCAGTCATAACCAAAAATAGTTGTTCGGGTTGAAGTCAGTCGCCCCCGTCCCTTTACCTTGGTGTTGGTGTGAAAAAAGGAAGCTCTCTCCAAACCGTGCCCCAAAACGAAGTCATCTTGGATTCCGTCCGATCGTCGAGATGTCGCCGAAAGTGACTGCGATATTTGAGATAATTTTCAAATAAATTCTTTTCAGGTAACGCTGCATCGTCAGGTACGTACAATGTATTGTTTGAATGTTAACACTTCCTAAATGGTATGTCCGTATCCTGTCCATTGGAAAAAAAACTTTATTTGTGAGTGTGAAAAATGCCTGCCTTTCGGCTATCTTCTAAGTTCTGTCGTAAATTATTTTCGAGAGCTAAGCACTTTGTCGTTTGACACACTGCTAATCGGGCGGCGCCGTTAAAACTTATCGTAAAAAAAAAAAAATAACAGTTAACATTCCAGTTTTGCGTACCCAACAAAATTGTTTACAAGTATTTTTACTATTTTTTTAAACTCAAAATACAGTGGGAAAAGACAGGATTTTAGCCGCCAGCAGTATTTGAAACTGCGCCTACGCAGGCTGCGCCTATCGAACTCACAGTCCACTCGGTTATGGTTAGAAAGGATGCCGGTGAGAGTCTAGACTCAAATCCAGTGTCTGGGATCTAAAACGTTTGTTGCCCCTGGGGTCGAGTGTTTCTTGGAAAGGTGTGTATACAGGAAAAATAGCGCAATTCCTCCTCTCTACCGTTTTGCTACTTTCTATTGAGGGCAATTCTCCTTGCCCTCTTTCCGTGCCATGCCCACCGCCGCCATGTCTGAGCGCGGCCCACAAGGCGCACGTGGGCAATAGCAAACAATGCAATAGCAAACCCGTGGCGCAACTATAGCCTAGTGTCTGAAGCAAGAAATACTGGGTAGGCCAGGAAGCCGTGATCGCATAACATGCCAGCACGGCGGAAGCTGCGGCATGGCGGGCCACTCGGAACGGACTAGGTACCACCGCGGTGCGCTTTTGCTGCGAAGTATCAGGCATTTCGCTGCGTCATTCTCCAACGTGTGTGCGTTGCGCTCGCATACGTAGCGGATATTGAAGCCGTCAAATCGCAATGGGGGGCTTATCGTTCACCCTTTGCCAAGTTACACCGAGGCAGGGTATAACCTTTGGCTCTCACTCTACTGGTGCCGCCTGGCTGTTACCGGCAGGCTATACTGTCACAAAAAGCTGACCAGCCCCAACAAAAAAAAATCTCCACGCTGAAAAGTTTGAACAACCTTCCTCGCACAAACACTACGGGCCTGCCTATATATAGTGCGAGGGTAATTCTGAAAAATCACAAAAACAGTGTTGTGCACGTTCCTAAAAAAAAGGAACGGAAGTTCGTTCCTCGTTCCTTCTGATTTTTGGAACGCGTTCCTGTTACAAGTTTCATTTGTGAAAAAGGAACTCGTTCCCGTTACAGGTTTAAAAAGGTAACGTATCGCTACCTATACGTTACATTTGTATTTTTTACTAATTACCATATTTAGTTAGATCAAGTAGTTCTTTCTTTCATCTATCCCATTAATAGTCAACACACGAGTTTGTATTTCGTGATGGGAGGGCACCAGGAGTAGAAAACACGCGGAAGTAGGGTTTCATTTGTTGATATATTCATATTAAAAATCTCCGCTATTAACCATGTCCATGTTTGTAGTGGACAATTCAGACGAGCCAAATGTACTTTTACCCAAGATTTCACGAGCGTGTTACAACAACCTCACACGCTTCAATTTAACAGAGTCCCGTGTCCGAACTTAACAACAGTTGCTTCTCGATATTGCTGTCCGCAAGACGAGCAAGTGAAGGAGACGGTAGGGTTTTGGAAACTCAGTCTTGAAAGCTACAAATACTTCGTTGTGAAGGTTGGATTTGTTGTTCAGTTTGAAGGTAGGGGACAAGAGAATGAATAAAGGTTATTTTTTTGTGTATCTTTTAAGTGAATAATGTTCGGGATACAAGGGTGAGTCCGATATCTCGCAATCTGTGATCTTGTTGTAATTTTAGGTCTTGTTATTTAAGTTTAAAAATGGCCGTAGTCGGAATATTATTTCTAGGTGTATGAGGATTCGTGGAACCAAAGAGAGTAGCTGAGCTTGAAACAACCTCTTTCTTTGTCTTTTCCTACGACTAAACGTTTTGCTTTCTGTACTGCAGTTTCGGGCACTCAAAAAAGTATCAATGCCCACCAGCTCTCCTGCACCCGAAACTGTTAGCAAGCGAGGACCACACAAAATAATCCATAAAATTAGTAGCCAAAAAGTTAAAGAGATCCTGCACGTCGTAAAAATATTGTTTTTGTACTTTCATACTTTTCCTGTGAGAAAGAAAATAAAAATTACTCCAATGGACAAAAAAAAGGAACGCCGTTACTTCTTCCGTTCCAGTAAAAATGTAACGCGTTCCAGTTCCAGCGATGCAAAATGGAACGGCGGCGTAACTTCGTTCCTCCTAAAAGGAACGCGTTCCAGGAACGCCGTTCCTTGGAACGCCGTTCCGTACAACACTGCACAAAACCAAAATTTATTATCTATTAAAAGTTTAACAAATTCGTACTACAGAACAAGATTCCGAAGGAAAGATAGTCTTATTTCTGCTAGGCCGCTTTATCTTGCAGTGTATTTCAAAGGCAGCAGCGGCATATCCTCGGGGCAATGAGAAGTCGTCAGTCCGAACTCGCCGTTCCGTCACTCGAAGAAATGACATTCCACACCACACACAAACACGCAAACCACACGCCACACGCAAACCACACAACCACACGGCTCTTTGGAGCTTCTGATGTTCCGTGCAACGAAAATAATAATTTAATAACGAATTGCAACGGATGCCACCTCGACATGCAAAGCAGAAAGCAACACGGACTTCATCGCATCGGTGAGTGACCATTGAGACGGGCGTCTCGATGGGGGGAAATTTCACGAACTGAGGGAAACTTCGGAAAAAAACTAGGGAAATTCAAGGCGTTCACTGACAGAGGGAGAAACATGAAACGCCCGTCAGGTCTGCGCTACGAGCGGTCAACATCTATCGTCAGCTCAAGATCCTAGCGACTCTGTACGTAAGAAAGGCGGAAGCTGAGCGCTCGTTCTCTTCACTACGACGGTTGAAAACATATCTGAGAGCGTCCACTTCGAATGAGCGACTGCTCGGTCAAGTGCTTTTGAATGTTCAGCGCGACATTGAAGTTTAAGCGGCGGACATCCTGGATATATTCTTTGCCGTGAACGTAGGCGGCTGCATCTTAATATGTAGCCGTTTGGCACAAGTAAAATGACCAAGAGGTCTGTAGATTGCTTTCTGAAATAACTAGTCACAGTTACTTTTTTATTCGTTGCAATTTCTCGTCGAAAGCACGTAATTCTGATCAGTACACAAGGTGTGCATGAGTGCAGCGCCACCTGTTGCTTACAGTGCAATTGTTTTTACAATTCATATAATATTCCTTACATCAATGACACTTTTTTATTCTCTCACCATGAGTGCGTTTTATTATGTTCATTTTAGTTTGATTTAACTATGTAATTCAGTGAGGATAGTTTGTCATACCTTTCCTTGAAATTGCCATTTACCCCACACATGTTTCGAAATATCCATTTTCTATACATCTGAGATCAAGTTCCGCATCCTACCAAATAAGCGTGGATGAAGAAATATTGACTATTTCGTTTATTTGAGCAATTTCTACCCCCAGAAACATTCCTCCCGAAAGCATATAAGTTGGAGATAGTCCGGGCTCCCCTTTTGCTCTGTGCCCCGTGCAAGGCCTGCTGCGTGAGCAGGGTGGCGAGCGGGCCCAATGCGGGCGCTGAGGGGAGGGGGTATTTTCGGCATTTCTGGAAGGGTTTCGACGCCCCTCCCCCCTCCCCCCCGGCCGGCCTACTCCACTGGTCCTCACTAACAACTTTGTATTGCGTGATAAAATTCTGCTTCTACGTTTACTTCAATGTAAGACGATTATCAAACTATCCATATTAACGACCTTTATTATGCGTTACCCCAAGACCGTCGCTTAACAAATATTGAGGACAGCATCGTCAGATTTGGTGCTACTGCCTTTCAGACTACTTCTGGCAAGCCCCAAAGTAAGTTTTCGGACTTGCTCACCATCTATCTCTAAATCCATCTCCGCTGCTTGAGATGGGCAGACTTATAAAGGAAGGGAGTGTGCATAGGATCGTGTATTTCACCTGTACTCAGTGCCGGCACGTAGCCAGGGGGGGGGAGGGGTCCTAAAGCCCCTCCCCCCCTCCCCCCCCCCCCCCGGACTCTTTTATTTTTGCTGGGGCCTTCTCTTCCCCTCCCCCTCACACGACATTTTGTCATGGGCGCTCCCCCCCCCCCCCCCCCCTCGATTCAAAATCCTGGCTACGTTCCTGACTCAGTGACCTCTGTCTCACAGACCTCCATATGATTTTACACCACACGTTAGATGCCACAAAAGAATTGCGAGTATTTCGATGCGTGGACGATTTTTTTTTAATTTTTCCTAGCCGCTGATGTAAACAATTTTCCAACCATGGTGGACGACGTCCTGTCCAGATTTAAAGAATATAAGGATCCTTTAGAAATCATCCACGAGCTGCTGATGAAAGGATCCTTAAGTTTCTTGAATCTCCCACTGGTGGAGCTACCGCACCACGTTTGGTGGTTTTATGAGCCCATGGGGAAAACACCACTCCTCCCCTTCAACTCTGCGCACTCAAAACTTGTCCAGAGATTTGGCATAGTGCTATGATGTCTTAAGAGCTCAATCACAAAATCATGCGCACATTCAGTACAAAAAGAACTTCGACGGGCGAATTGCGAGGCTGAAGTTCGCAGGGTACCCTGCTTTCTTGTTTGTGTCAATGGTTGAAAATCTCCTCAAAGAAGTGAAGCAAGAAGGGTATGTCAAGAAAACACATAGCGACAGGACATAAAGACCAGTCTTCGTACCGTATATACACTTTTTGTTTGTCTTCACGGCTTCAAGAAAACAGCGAACAAAGTGAATGTTGATGGTAAGATTTTCAACTCTGAACAAAGTTTCCAGCCTGTGCAAAATCGTGACTACACCCTTAAATCGAGCAACCTGCTGCTTCAGGAAGCATAGCCGTCCTGTCTTGTCCTGTCTCGTCCGAAGAGCGGTCCTATCTCGTCAGGCTTTACACGTTGATTGTGTGCTCAAAACTTGAGTTTGGGTCTGTAGAGTGGAACTGTCTGGGTGTGGCCTACTCTGATGGCCTAGAACGTCTGCAGACAAAGTTGGCACAGCCGTTACTACAACTGCCGGAATTTTTTTTTTTTTTTTTATTTTGGCTACGAGTTATTGTTACATCGACTAAACTTGCAATCACTGGAAGTTTGTCGCAGTTTCCGTGATTTTGAATTTTTGAATAAAACTCTACGTACTAGATTACGTTGCCCTAAGCTTGTTTACAGTGCTTTTTATATATGTCCCTCGAGTAAACTGTCGACACCGCAACACGTTTTACGTGCAAGAAATGTGTTCGTTTTCCCCAATTTTACAAATTCAGAGCAATTTTAATGCACTGAGCGCGGTCGTTGACGTTTTCGGGAGTGAGTGGGATTTTAAAAGCGCACTAACCATTCAGATTTACTAACATCAGTGTTTGGGTTTTATATGTGTTCTGACATTATGCGTACGTGTTTTTTTGGTTTGTTTCTTGTTTTTTTTTTTTAAATGTAGGTTCTGCGTGAGTGTGTACCAGTACTAAGGCCTCGGCTATTTCTGGAGATAAGACAAATAAATAAATAAACCTAACGAACGTTGTGCCTTTCGTTGAGTGGGTTGTCTATTCATTTCCTTTTCCTGTGGAAGACAATACGTAGAGGACGGTGTCTTAATGACCGCCTTCGTGAACATAACAACCACGTCAACGCCAACTCTGGCCACTTCAGAATTCAGTCTGGATTGTAGTTGTTTGGCGCATTTCAACAGCAGTATCGTGTAAGGCAAAAGTACCACCCATTTAACAAGGGAAATTATCGAAGGCGAGAACACTATACGACTGGAGGTCAAATGTCTTAGTACGCCGTCTATGATATTGTCAGAAAGAGAGATTGATTATTTAGCAGCAAGTTTCTCCAGGCGTTAGAATAGAATTTTCCCTGTTTTTAATTTCGCACTTTTTGTTTGAAAATTATCTTAAATTAAAGGAGAAGTAGAAACAGAAGCTTATCACGCAATACGAAGTTATTAGTGAGCTCTGTGTTAGAGTTTTGCATTTTATAAATTCGGAAGCTAGAGCGTACGTTTTTCGAGTGCGCTGTAACGTCAACCAACATCATTTCGTTGGTTCTACTGTCCTTTTCTTGGCTATTCCGTCTTAGAGTAAATACCCTATTTACGTGTATGTCTCCTGTTTGTTTTCTATAGATTTTCGATACGAGTTTTTCTGCGACCAGTTTTTCTATGCCACAAATATCCCTGCTACGAGCTGCTCAATTACAAATTGTCTTTCCACGAAGAACCCGTGTAGTACGTATCCAGGTCCCGAACACACAGTAAGCCAACGGGATGCTGTGAATGTTCCTGCAGCTAGAGGAGAACGCTCGTTGTCTAACCCACTATAACCGAATCCCCATTCTTGTGAAATGTAAATTAAATGGGAACAAATCGATCTCTGAAAAATGTGCCTGTAGGGCGGGGGGGTTCTATATAACAGAGTTTATATTATCAGGCTCCAAACTAACCAGACATGGCTGTCTACTCACATGTTTTTGCTTTGTGAGTTTCTGTGCCACCGCTGACTGCTGTTGCGAGAGCAATTAAGTCTTCCGTCTACGCAGTCCAATTATTAACGCTGGTTTGGTTAACCTCTCGTTATCGCGGGTCTTTCAACCCGGAAGATTATATTCTGTGAAATGTGCTGAGCCACAATGCAAAACAAAAATTAAACGAAATCCGCTCACCTAATAACAAGATCATACGCACACGACATCAGGAGGTGCCCGCGCTTCCTCGACATCTGGGGAACAACGGGGGCAACCACCTCTTGCAGCTGCAACATCGCCAGAAAGGGTGTATATCCGTGGCGCTACACCAGCGGGTTACCCAGGCTACAAGCGAAGCTCGCTTCTCCCTGCTGGAATTGGGATTAGACGGCGTTCTCGATGTCTCTAAAATTTGGGTACCTTACGTGGAGCGCGTTATGTTTCTGGGCCCGTGGAGATTGCAATTTTCCTGCAAGTGCTCTTTTTTTTTGTGTGTGTGTGTGTGTGAAGAAACAAGCGGCTGGTCAAGACAACCAGTAGATGGCTCGTAGAATAGAAAAGACTCGGGTGAAATAAACAAAGTCAGACATATTTGATTATGATGACCTTTTAGGAAAAATTTCGCTACGCGATCTGAAATCCTGGAATGATCGTTCCGTGCCAAAAAAGACGCGGCAATTTTTTTAGGCCTGAAATATGTACGAAAGAACTAACCTAAATAAATCGGCCCCTAAACTAAAAAAAAACAACGTTCTTATAAAAAAAACTTTTTTATTATCTTGCTGATATCAAGCTCTAATTTTTTTTTTATTTGCATAAAACCAATTTAGTTAAGAATATTGTAAAAATACGGTTGCGTACTACACATATCTATGTGGGCGCCTATTTGCTTATTAATATGCGCTATCTTGCATAAAAATACAAATAATGAAAGACGGCTTTTTGATTCCAAGTATGGGATCCAAAATGAAAATATTTTACAGGATTTCTTTTTTTTTTTTAGTCAACTTGAATTTAGGTGTCAGCCACAATATTACTTTTATTTTGTTCTCTTAAGACTAATAATTGAATTGCCTCTAATAAATTTTTCAAGCCTCGTTTCATTGCGTTCTAATTAAATGACAAAATCTACAGTTTATGCACAAACAGACATAATGAAGAATAAAATGTAATGTGGGTGGCGGGTGGCCAGAACTTTCGAAAGTGCCAAAAGTTCTAATCACCTCACATGTTCAACATTCACAAAAGTCCACATCGCGTTGTCTTCGATCTCGCACTGTTTCAAAAGAATTTGAGGTTGCTGAAACGGCCCTAAAAGTATTTTAAACTCGAAATTCAAGCGTCGTCTGCTCGCAGCGAAAGGCGGCACGCACGGAAGAAACCGATTGTTCGCGGGACGCCAGTGAACACGATGCATCATGTTGCGGCGATTTGGGGGCGTCAGAGAAACTCGACTCTCAGGATGGCTCAATATTTGACATCACCATACTGGAGCAGATAGCGCGGGAACTTCAAATTTGGCATTTGGAAACTGCTTTTTTATTTCACAAATGCTGAATTCCCAAGTTTCAAATTGAGGGTAATGTCCAGGCATCGTTTTCAATCATTTCGGATAATAAAAAAGTGATTTTGACATGTCAGTGTTCCTTTAGAAGGGTTGAAGGATGGTGGGCTGCTAAGTTTGAGAGGCTTGAGGAGGAATTAAACGAAGAGGAGGGAGAAGAGGGTTGTGCTCGAGTCACAGTTGAAGGAGCTGAATGATGAACTGAGACCGAAACGGAAGAAGCGGGCCGAACTCAAGAATCTTGGGGTAAGTTAAGAGGATAGAAGGAGATTGGGAAGTTGGAGGTGTCAAAGGATGTTCAGACGGAATTGAACAAAAAGATAAGTGGAGATAGGAGTTAATGAAGGCCTGGCAAGGTCAGTTCAAGGAGGTTAAAGCGACGCAAAGGTACAAGAAAGAGAAACATAAGGCAGTGAAATGGCAACCGGGGGTTAGAGTAACTGTATTTGCTCCGCTTGCGGAGCAGACTATAGCAATGGTGCTCCCAGGGCGGCCATGTTGGATTAACGGCCACGCTGCGGGAAGCGAACGTCGCTTCTGCAAGAGCCCCGGATGCGCGGATGGAATTGGCGTGGCTGTAAGGCTGCGTTCTGTGGCGTGCTAAGCAGAGAACATATAGTGCGGCGTCACGCCGTGCATGCGCCGTCGTCCCGTAATTTGTCTCCTGTTTCACTGTATGATTTCGGTAGAATATTGTAGCTGACGAAAACGTCGTCCTTTCGCAAGCCAGAGCTATGCGTTGTTGTCTGGTCCGAAGTCCCCGGATATGGCCACTCGCGTATCACTCCGTGAGCGCCGCAGACGCGAGCTGCGTGATTGTCCTCCGTGGCGTCCTCTTCCCAGTACTTTGAAAACATGTTTTAAAACATCGCTCGCGTTATAAAACTTTGTGGTTTTACTGTACAAAAAGGCTAGACAGTATGTTCAATGGTCAATGAACCTTCCAGTTCATTCTATTTTAGTGTAAAGGCCCGTTCACACTCTTGCAACCGAGAACGACCGACGAAATCAGTTAAAACTTCTTAAAAATTTCTGAGGATGAGAAAACACACCGAAAACACTGACATTGTGGCGCCATCTATACGGTGACCCTGGAACTGCATTTCACAAGAGCGAAGGTTTTGCGGGATTTCCGAGGTAAAATGTGCGTAATACCTATAAGAACGGCTTGTTTATAACGTTGACAAAATTTTTTGAGCCAAGAAAGAAAGGGTAATGCGCGAAAGAAATATAAATTATGCCGGACCGCCAAGTTTCCGCTGCTACCCAATAGATGGCGCCAGTGTATCCTCTGGTTGTAAGGTTTTAAGGAAGCCAGTTTTAAGAAGTCGTAAGAGCGTGAACGGGCCTTAATATGTATATTTCACAAACGCAAAGCGAGAAACATGATCCGCTCGAAACCCGGCGCCTGCAAGGTCGCTTTCCCGCACGACGCTCGGATCCAGCTAGGTGCACGTCACCGCTTCTCCTCCAATACGGAGTTGGCGGCGAAAGCAAAAGGAACGCGATACGCTGGCTCTGCAAGCAGGGCCTATACACCAACTCATGTTTACAAACAAACCGGAGCCCCCCTAGCGGACGCCACCGGCGCCGCGCATGCGCGGTGGACGGTGGGCAAGAAGCCCGCCGTCGCCCATAAACAAACCATTGAATTGCGTTGATTTCGGCGTCGGTGGGAGTCCCTGTGCTTTTTTTTGCGTGGAATTGTTGATTCTACGTCTTCCTAACAATGTCTGACTACTTGAGCGGCTTCAGCAAAACTAACGAGGCAAAACTTTGCTTGAATAATGTGACGTGCGGCGATTCATTTCACGTGGACGCCGCAGAATGGGCGCTAAAGCCTGACTCCCGCGATGAGATTCTGCTCGCTATTTTCAGTCGCGACGTTGCTCGGGCTCCAAAAGCGTGGACCGTAGCTGAGATGGTGGACGTCAATACTGAAAACCGCAAGTAGGATCGGGCATTATAAATCGGTGATGGCCACTGGTAACACTGATCAACATCTTCTTGTATCTACTGTTTACACTTAGCCTACTTACACCAACCTTCAAGAGTGTTTTGAGGCCTGCACTTAGTTCCTATTGCAATTACCGGGTCAACGTTTGGTTTACGGGCCACTGTCGTTTGAACGAGCTGACGACAAAAACCAGACAAGCTTGAAAAAGCAGACGACAGTTCGAACGCTTGCGCAATTGAGTGCGGGCAACAAGCACCGCGTCCCGCGTCAACCATTGGAATGTCACGTTGTCGGCGTCTGTGTGAGTCTGCATGCTGTTTTTTGCGTTGGAATATTCTATTCTACGTCCTCATAGCAATGTCTTACCACTGTAATCGCCTGAGCGAAATTATCAAGGCTCGTTACACCGCTAAACTTTGCGTAAATAATGTGACGTGCGGCGATTCATTCGCGTGAACGCCGCAGAATGGACGCTAAAACCATGATGAGATTCTTCTAGATATTTTCGGTTGCGACGTCGCTCGTGCTACAAAAGTGTAGAAGGTAGCAGCGATGACCGACGTCGATACTGAAATTCGGAAGCGGGAACAGACCAAGCGTAACAAGTCGGTGATGGCCACTGGTACAAATGATCAAAATCTTGTATCTACTCTTTAAACCGAGCCTACATAAGTCTTTTGAGGCCTGCAATTACTTCTTGTTGCAATCAACGGGTCAAAGTTTGCTCTACGGGCCGCTTTTGTTAGAACGAGCAGACGACCAAAAGCAGGCTCGGAAGAGCAGACGAAAGTTCGAACGATCATGTGGCCGTGTGAATTTGAAGACGCACTGAACCCGCGGGTGGCCCGGACAACTTGACGGTTTTCTCTCGTTCACGTTGGAACAAAACAAATACATCTGCCGACCACAAAGTGTTGCCCGCACAAGCGATCGTAGTTCGACAGCGTCTGGTTTACCCTTTTCACGGCTAATATCCACGTACTCGGACGAACGGAGCGGCCAGAAACACATGAACACTGATCTTCAAACCTTTCCAAACCCTTTTGGTACAGCCCCCGTCGCAGCATTTTGACGAGAACGCGGGTTTTTTGTCCGGTTTATCCGAAAAGAACACAAGAATGCATGTCTCGCACGGCGACTTCTGCCCACCATCCCAGACCGGAAGTGCGACCGACGCGCCACCACCGCGGCGTGACGTAGGAGAGTTGAGTTCGTGTATACAGTTACGCTACCGGACGTGAGGCTAAGGAAAGAGTGGGAAGGATGTACAGTAAAAGATGATCTAGAAAGGGTCGGACGGGAGCTGGAGGAGATGAAGAGACAGGGGGCCGAGGTGGGAGCAGTTTACGCAGTGACGGTTGTTTAGAGCGAAAGGGCAAAGGACGTAGACAGTGGTGTGGCGGCAAAGACAGCGAAGCCGCTTTGCAGTGCGGTGGTGCAACGGCAACCCCTTACTCCAACAGTCACCGAACCTGCGATGCAGGAAACACAAAAGGAAAGGGGGGCAGAGAGTGTTGGAGGTAAGAAGCTCCAATGTGTCCAGGTGCACAGCGGGGATTGCCAGCAAAGTCGGAGAAAATGGGAGAGTAAGGGTAGCAGCCCTCACAGGCTGGAGGATGTAGGAGATGATGGACACGGCAGTATAAATTTTGACTGTGAACAAAGGGGAGGAAAACCTTTTGTTGGTTCACGCAGGACTGAATTATGGCCTTGGTGGAAAGCGAAATGAACCTGAGCACTCACATCGAAGAGGGTGGGAATCTGTTGAGGGTCGTAACCCACATGATGGTGCACATCGTAATGTGCACCGTCCTGGATGTCAGGGGCCGAGGAGTACGTACAGAAAGGGCAGTCCAGGAGGTTAACAGAACCATAAAAAGACTGAGCTCTAAAAACCGATATGAAGTTATGAATGTGAAAAGGGAGGTATACCAGGAACGTCCAATCGCGTCTTTCATCCGATGTGGCATCCACTATGGGGAACTGACAAGGATAAGAGTGGGGCAGAGAATGGACTCTAGGGCACAGGCTTTTTTAGGAGCCGGCAGAGGGCTCGGGTAGCTGAGGGCTCATATGTAAATAGGGAGGGTGGGGGAAGCCTCACAGGCGAAGAAAAAAGAAGCAGCTCAGTACATAATTTATAAACATGCAAGGGGGCACAAGTATAATACAGTGTGTGGAGATTGCGGAACAATTAAATTGTGAAGATTTTGTAATCTACATATTGGCAGATACGCATCTTAGAGATATGGAGGAACCGCCCTTACAGTCAGGTTATATTTGGGTGGCATATCGGTGTGAAAGGGAACGGAAAGGGAGGCGAATTGGGAGCGCTGGTGAAAGGACAGGTCTTGGAAAGGGTGAGGGAAAGCTTCAGATAACATCCCAAGCAGCACGGAGTTTGGCCAAGCAATGGCCAATGTCTGGCGATGGTCTTTTGGTCAGTGGCCCCATTCATTGGCCAATGCTTCACTCTCAGAAAGGAGGGGAGTTCGAGGGAGTTAGACGGCGTGACAACACCCACAGCGTGCGCTAGCACCCCTTCGGAAAGAATATCCTCTCTCAAATAGAATGAGCGAGCAAGGGGTAAGAAAATGGGGTGCTACAAGAGTCCCCTGGGATTCGAAAGGATTATGGGAAGCGGAAGCCTGCCCTCGGGCCAGGTTTTCTTTGCGAAGGGGGAAAGTGGATAAAAAAAAAGTCAAATTTGGGGGTTTTACGTTCCAAACCAACGGCGGGCATCTGGCACGCCCCAGCGGAGGACTGAGGATTAATTTCGACCACCTGGGGATCATTTGACGTGCAACCGAAAGCTCGGTTACACTGCGTCTTCTCCGCAATGAGCCTCCGTCTTATTGCGGGCACCTCGGCCGGGATTCGAACCCGCCATTAGGGGATCCGTAGGCCGACGCTCTCGCCTCGGAGCCACCGAGGTTGTTTTATTTTTGTTTTTTGTTTTTTATTTTCTGAATCGGAGCCACCGAGGTGGCTGGGGGAAAGTGGATGACTAGCTTTGTGAAAGTAAATTCGATCCTGGAGTTTATGCTTTTACTTTACTTCTTTTTTTTTTTTTTGCTTGCTTCAGAGATTCAGAGATTCTTCAGAGATTCTTCGACATACCGACACACCATGCCGTGGCTTACATTTTGCGAGTTCGAGTTTTACAAGCTTGCGGTTGAGCATGTAACCTTCAGAGGAGGTTTAGATCGGTCTTGTTTACGCTTCTGATACAAATCTCTTTGTCGCAGGTCTGATCGGGTAAGATAGAGGACGCAAACCAATGTGAGAATCTGGTTAGCTAAAACGAAAGTAAAAATATACCGTCATTAATTTGTTTAGCGGTGGGAGGCACTGAAAGGTGCAGCCCGGTGACAACCAATTTAGTCAGCTGCAAGCGCTGGCGACCGAAAAACTTTTAACTTAGGAAAGATATAGCAAAACGATAAAATCTCGGAGAAAGCGTGAAGACACCTTTTATTCTAGATTTGAAGTTCCGCGGGCACAACGATTCCGCGAATTCTCCAACCTCAACCAATATTAAATTTATGCCGCGTTTTATATATCGTACAAATAAATTGTGAAATAAAAAAACCCGTTACCATACTGATTCAAAGCACAACTTTTAACAAAGTTTTTGTTACAAAGCGCCCTAACTCGCTCAACCGAAGTTACTACTGCTGAGGAGTCAGGACATCGTCGGAATTTTTCACTTGGTATGATGACCCCCTCTGTTCGCCTTAGGATATTTTAGGGTAAAACTTCTGGGAGCCATCTTCTTATTTTTTTTTTTTTAATTTTGTCAGTTTGAGAAGTTTCTTGATCTTCATGTACGGCGCTGGCGCACTGCCTGATGGGCCGAGACGCCATTCCGTTAATTACATTTTGTGTGTTCCAGTTTTGACAAGCTTACGGCCATGCCGTAAACTGCGAGCGGAGTTTAGGTCGTTTTTGTTTATTATGTCCCTGTTGTACGCGGAATCCTGACCGAATAGAGGTAACAACACAACGCGAGACGGGCTGGGTGGTGGATCGAAAACAAGAATATTTAAAGGGGCGATGCAATGATTTTAATGCTGAAGGAATTTGCAGCTTGTAATTTTTGTACCGTTTATCTTAAAAAAAAAAAAATCACCTCTATTTTTTTTTTATAAATATCGCATTTCCGTTTCGTAAAATGCAAAGCAAAAAACTTTAATATCTCGGGTCTTTAAACCACGCGCGGCGGCCGGTGTGACGGATATTTGGGTACATCTGGGTGAGTTTTCGTGGCGCCATCTGTATGAGGCGCACAAAACCATTCCGTATGATTCTGGGGTGAAAAAATGCGAACACAGACACGTTCAGACAAAAGGGAAGATGCAAGGGGGCTCGACCTTAAAAAGACTATTTACAGAACCCAGACACACAGGTTAAACCTGTGCGCCTGTTTTTACGCGAATGACTTTAGTGTATATACCTGTGTCTATTTCGGTTTTCAAGTAGAACAGGATGACGCCGTTCCACGCGGGTACGAATGAGTGCAAAAGGCTCATCTTGAAAAATCAGTTTCTTGGAGAATGGTGTCTTGTATGAAATATCTCTAGCTTGTGGGTCTACGTATGTAGGTAAAACATAAAGACGCATTAACGACAGATTAAATGAGCATAAAAGGAATGTCAGGACCAATACAACGACCTCTGTTACAGTTAAAAGTGTTCATCAGCAACTCTGAAGTTGTGGCTAGGGCCCTTTTTAGGGAATAAAGTGTCCAAATGCAAAGCCTGGATTTTTTTTTTTTTTTCCTGCAGGGTTGTGTTTTTATTTTTTGCTTCACAATTTTGGGGTCTGTTAGGGCTTGCCTCTCTAAGTTCTCGATGTGTTACGGCTAGGAGATAGGCTTAGAACGTGTTGTACTAGGTTTAGGATTTAATGATGTAAGTTATAGGGAAGGGGCGCGGCATGGGGGGGGGGGGGGGGGGGGGGGCGCTCGTCGACGCTAGGTGGTGGTCGCAGGCGGACATTCCCCAAGAGAAACAAAGGGCCCGAGCCCCGTAAGTTCACTTCTCTCCGCTTCTCTGGCGCTCATGTCCGCCCAACGTCTTTTCTGCGTCCCGTTCAATATTATAACGTTAACAGAACGCCTTTCCTCATTGAGTCGGGGAGCAGGCTGCTCATGAATAATATTTAAATAACATTAACTAGGAACCCATCACTAAGTTTGGCCTCGACAACGGGCAACCTCTTTGCTGTGGTGTTGCAACCAGGATAAGAAATATGATTATTCTTAATTATTAAAACCTGCAATGGTTTCAACAGTTGTCGACGTATTCCACAGTGGACCATTTTATAAAATCGCCGGTTCAAAGGATAACTATGTAAGTACGTGTTCAAGCGAGCGCGGGGACTCCCTCGATTATTAAACATAGATCCCAGTGGCTCCATTGAGCTGCAGTGACCCCCAACATCCCTTTGTGCTTATTGTTGGCTATCTTTGGCCCCTGAGGTCGTTCTGAGACTCTTCTTTCTTTTCCTTCCGAATGAGAGTATTGTTTCGTCCTGAAAATCCCCGAGCCTCGTTTTCGGCCAGGTTGCACCAGTTATTTCTAGACTAATGGATTTGTGCATAAATAACATTTGAGTTGCGAGGTTCTTTGGGGTTAATAATTGACAAGATACAATGTCCTTCATTTTTCTTAAAACATGTATTTACAAAAGAAATTAAAGAGTTCATATGCTTATACTAAAAGAAAAAAAGAAAACTTAGTTAAAAAAATGAAAGAAAGGAAAACGCAACAGTCACCATGTCTTTGAATCACCATGCGCAGCAGTGGGTCTTGTGTCTGGAGCTGTCGTTGTCGGCCCACGGTTGTGGCAGGCAGTCGGGAGCGGTTGGCTTCCGTCGATGACCCAAGAGTCACCGCACCGAGTGTTCGCGCAGTAGGAAGCCGGGCAGCGTAGATTTCTATGCGCTGCCCTCGCTGGAACAGGCTGCTGGTCAGACAGTAGGAGGCCGCCGATTGCCCTGGCCGATGGTGTCGTTCCGACCCCAGCACGTTCTCTCGGCCAGTCATTTTTTCCCGCGCTCCGTGCACGCACTTCCCAATCCCTTCTCTCCTTCGTCATCTTCTTTGTCCCTCTGAGCCGATCCCTGGTCGACTTGCACTTCTTCATTTGCACACTGAGTCACATCATCACAAGGAGCCCCCTTTTAAGTTTTTTTTTTTTCAAAGTACAAAAAGAAAATTAAAAAAACACCAAAACCATGATGATGTGTGCAAGTTCATTACAGCCTACTAAGATAGTCCTTACCCACATTCTCACTTTTTTAAATGTACTCCACGCGAAACGAGTACTCTTGAGGCATCAGACTCCAGCGTAACACTCGGCTGTTAAGTTGTTTCGCCTTGTTTAGATATTGTAAAGGATGGTCCGTCTGAACAACAAAATGCGTTCCATACAGATACACCCGAAACTTCTCTATTACCCAGACCATGACCGAGAAATGTTATTGTCCTCATACCGACTTCGCACTTCATGGGTTTACTGTAATACCCCGGCTTGTCGCATTCTCTCAAAAACTGCTTTAACGACTCTATATGTTCTCAAATTTCCTTGCAAATACGCTCCCAAAAATGCAAAACCCGAGGCATATTACTAAAAAAAACTTCTAACGATAAATTACTACAATTCATTCTACTTTGCACTCCTCTCAATCGTAATGAATGAATCGTAATGAAGAATTATTTGAATCCACTTCGCTTCCCCCAACCCTCGGCGACAATGCCCACCTTCGTACCAAAACACTTCATACGCGACGAAGAATTTCCTGGCAGTTCTCGATCACTGTGCCTTTCGGACCAGTTCGTCGAACATCTTCTTCATGAGCTCCAGGTGCATCTTGTCTTTGCCGTCGCGTATCTTGCGCTCCTCCTCCTCCATGTCTAGCCTTCTGACCTTGACCGCCATCTCTGCTTCAAACTTGGTCCTCTCAAAGGCCAGCCGCTCTTCGTCGAGCTTGAGCCTTCGCTCTTCAAGCTGCAAGTCTTTTTTCTTGATCATTTGTTCCCAGTCCACTTGCCTTTCAATGAACACCTGCCGTCCATCCTGACTCTTCCTCCTGGCCCTTTCGTTTACGGGCCCTATGGTGTCCTCTCCGGACGAGACGGTAGGGTCGGCTCATGCCAGGCTGTAGCCCTCGATGAACTCGGTCGGGGCGCTGTCGTAAGGATTTATCTCCGGCACGGGGTAGTTATCGGCCGTGCCCAGTGGCGAAACCACTGTTTGGGCCTCAGGGTCCCTCTTTTTGAGGCGCGGTCTCGGGTAGAGCACTCTGCGGGGCTTGGGGTACACCGGCTTCTTCATGTCGAAAACCTGCTGCAGCAGCTTCTCCTTCTACAGGTACTGCTCGTGAATGGTTGACCTGCTTTTCAAGCGCTCCTTGGCGTCGGTGTCACTCCATTGCGAGAGCCGCAGGTCCCCCCGTTCCCTGGCACTCCCACCGTTACTAAGTTGGTTTAACCTACTCGGCATACTACCGTCGACGGCAGCGACGATTTCACCTTCCGCGTCAGACACCTCCTTCAGGGTTTGTTCGGTCGAGTCTTTCGCTCCATGAATATTCCCCACAATAACGTCATACAGAGGATGGTCCATACACTTGACAGTTACCTGTCCCGTTAGGAACGGCGACACAAGGTAAATGTTTGCCTCTGGCAACATCAGACACGTCTCGTCCACTAAAAATGCGGGACTGACTTTGCCAGTAAAATGTTCAGATGCGACCAGTTCCCGGCGCACTATCACGGTGTTACTCCCGGTGTCCCTCAACACCTTTACTGCTTTGCCGTTTAATATCCCATCTGTGATTGGCATACCTTCCGACAGAATTGGTCTCACCTTTTCAGTCATATTCATGGCGGGCGTTCTGAAGGCGTTTCTTGAGATTTTTTTTTTGCCTTCCCCGTGAGAACGCGTCCGTCTTACCTACAGGATCATCATCGGGTTTTACGAAACATGAAATTTCCGTCTTTCCGTTCTTTTCTCGCGGACATGATCTGGACTCGTGGCCTGACCTCTGACACATTGGACGGAATACGCGTGTTTCTGGCTTCGATCGGCAATCTGCTGCCTTGTGGCCCAACTTACCACACAAGAAACATTTTATCTTTGGAACGGGTTTGCTGCCCTGCGCATCTTCCTTCAGGGAATCTAAGGCTACTTTTGCCTCTCTCCTGAAATTGGCCACATTAGGCTGGCTCTGCGCCTCCAGGAGGTGGTCCGCCATTTCAGCCAACGCCGAGACGGTCTTACAGCTTCTTTCCTTTAAGGCCACGGTCCCACTGAATGTGGCAGTTTAGGTACTTTTTGGCAGGTCATTACGCATCTCCTTTTAAATACTGTTTTCTGGGCTTGATGTCATTCGAAAAACAATGCAATCCTCTTTCATTTCATATTACGTATGTGTTGGTTTTTACTGTACATGCGCATTTGTAGCAATGCGAATATGATGGCGTGGACCCTCACTTCCTTCGTTAGTTCATGTTTTATGAACGATACATTAAAGGTAGCACGGTTCCAATATAGCTGTTTTGTTAAGATGGTGTCGGAGCAGAATGTAACGATACACTTTTTTGATATTTGCACTACTTTGTTTTTTTAATCCCTCCAAATATTGCCCTAAAATTCACATTTTACAGCACAAATATGTTTTTAATGACAAGCGCTAGGGTAATGAAATTAGCTACAGATGTAGTGCTTATAATTGGTAATATGCAGAAAAAAACTTAATGTTGTGTAAAAATTTTTTTGTTTAGATATTTTATATCAAACGTAGCACTTTTTTGTGCTTCGAGTCATGGTACTTCAAATGCCGCTGAGCAAATAATTAAACTATGATAAAATATTTTATAACATTTAGAGCTACAATACTTGCCCAAGAGGTGGACGATGGCTTTTTTTTCATTTTCAAAGTCATAACGCTCCAGGAGAACTTCAAACTTACCTGTTTTTGACGCATATCTGGTTTGGACATCGAACAGATTTATTGGCATCTAACAACATTTATTGGTTGGAATAGATATACATTGCGATGTATTACATTTTCGCCATGATCTTGCTTTGGTTTCTTAATAGGTGTAGAGCTTAGCTAATTTTAAAAACGTTAAAACACTGTTTGGGTGTTTGTTGCGCTACCTCGCGGATGGCAGACAAACTGCTGATGTCTAATGTTCAAAAAATTTCCGAGGGCGGCTTGGCGTCTGTATCATCATCAATCTCCGTGTCTTTTTACCTTCACATTAAAAAAATATATTGAAAGATTTACTATCGATAAATGAATGGTTTAACTACTGGGTCAGGTGAATAAATCTAAGAAAAATAATTACACAAGCGTAGCGTGATATAATGTGTTCATTATTCGATATGGTTGAAATCAGTAAACAATAAAGACGAAGAGGAAAAGAATACACCCGAGTTCACTTCATGCCGAGAGTCAATGAATGAGCTTTAAATTATCGGCACTCCGTTCCCCAAAATTGTTTTGGGCGCCGCCATATTGCGTCTTGTTCAGAGCAAGCGCAACTGCCAATCGTCATGATCCAAAAGTACGACTTCCTCAGCATTAGATGCGGTGCTAGGAAGCTGATGCACTATTGCAATGCTCTGTCGTGGGTTGTTTAAACATTTGTGGGAGACGGAAAAGCGTTTCCTGTGATTTTAGATAAAGCTTCAGATAATTGGCAACCATGATTTTAAGCCACAATATGGCCAAGTGTCGTTATTCTGAACCGTAGCTAATTTACTGGCACAAGCGAGAACAATGAGGAAGAGGCAGGTGTCAAAAGGTAGTGGCTTGTGGAATCCACGGGGCTTACTTCATGGCCCCTACAGGTTATACAAGCCTCTTGAACAAGAGCATGAATAGAGTGATTAAATAAGTTACGCTTCAGAGTAGCGACACTTGGCCATATTGTGGCTTAGAATCATGGTTGCCAGTTATTTGAAGCTTTATCTGAAATCACAAGAAACGCTTTTCCGTCCTCCAATTTAAAAGTTTGCGACAAAGCAAAGCAACATTACATGAGCTTCCTAACACCGAATCTAATGCTGGGGATGCCGCACTTTTGAATCATGACGATCGGCGGTTGCGCCTGCTCTGCACAAGCACCAAAATGGCGGCGTTCACAACACTGTCGGGGAAGAGAGTGCAGATACTCTAAGCGCAGCTCATTTATTGGCTCCAGTTCCCGCGAAACTCCTTTTCGCTGACTGAAACAAAAAGTAAATATGAATAATACACCATTATTATAGCTTATTTAGTTATAACCAACTCCACATAATGAGAGGAGGAAGCGGCCGGGTAGGAGAAACGCGGGTTTTATGTGCGACCGTTCTAACCGTCTCAAAAGAGAGAACGCTCGAGCTTGCGGTGGTTTAAAAAAAAAGGCATCCAAAGAAAAGAGGCGGCACGCTGTGTTCTTTGTTATTATGCGTCGAATTGCAAATTGTTGTGCGTATGTTTATACAGCCAGAAGTTAGTCTGCCTTAGTGGGCGTCTGGTGTCTCAGCTGTAGATGAGCAATTTAGCCAGTGCGGTACAACCGCAAACCTGGGGTATTTAAAGTGCCCCACGCAGTAGTGATACACGACCGCACGCCGGTACGATGCTCTTCCAGATCGAAACGGGCAGGGGCGGGACGGGTTCTGCAGCGCGAGCTTTTGCTCCACGTGCTCCAAGCTGGTGTGCGCTAGACCATGCACTCGGCCACCGACCCCCCCCCCCCTCCCCCCCCCCCCCCCTTTGTGCGCCTAATTTATATACAGGTATAAGTATTTGAAGATCGAGGATGCACGTCGATCGTCTCGAGGTAATGTAACGTAATAACATTATATAAATAATAAACTTGTTGAAGCACTGAACGACTAAATTTTTCAATTCTTTGATTGTAATATGGCGGTAGCCTATTGTACTTACTGTTGATGAAGAGCAATATGAGGTGACGAGGTAATGATTAAATGATGAGGCTCTATAAGGACGACGACATTAGTGGGTGCCGAACCATAACGTACAGTGCCAGACTTGTTTGAAGTATCGTGTACCCAAAGACTTTCCTCACCCGCAACAGAATACGGTAGAATCAATGAGGATGCTGCTTTACAACTGTACGTGGAACAGGAAAACTGCACTGTGCAGAAGTGCGGCTTATTCGTTAATATGAGAGACGGATTTCTAGCAGCATTCCCTGATTGACTACTTGAAACAAATGGCCTCGGTGACGTAAAGTGTCCCCGTTCCATAAGATTCTTGAAGCGTACTTAAACCACAAATGAGTATGAGGCCAAAAATAAGAAAAAGGAGCCTGGTGTGAAAGGTCCAAATCACCACCATAGCTTCTACTACCAAATACAAGGGCAGTTACACAATACACAGAGAGTTTTGTCATTTAGTTATATTTACACTCAAGGGCATTGATATCCAACGTATTCAGAGGGATGACACCTTTTGGTCAACCAACATAGAGCCTTTTCTACTCAAGTTTTACATGGAAGGCCCGACTTCCGCTGAAATTCCTCACGTAGACAAGTTGTCCGACCGAATAAACTGCCATTACTCCCGATCTGGGAATCTCTCGATCTTCGTTCGTAGGCCATAGTATCATGAGATTGAGTGGTGTGGCTCTTCGTCCGCCGAATATTGCTTCGGCGGGTGTTTTTAGCGAGTAAAATGAGACCGTCGCGTGCTGCTGTCGCCTTCCGTAAGCTTCAAAAGGGCTTTTTTTCCATTTCGCACACCATCTGTTCTGCTTGCCTGTTAGCTGCAGGATGCTATGGTGCACTAATTTGATGACTGATGCCGGTTTTTTTTTTCTTTAAAAACTTGTTTATTTTATTTGAAGCAAGATTTGGCGCGTTTTCAGAGAAAAGTATTTTCGGTAGGGCAAAAGTAGGTAAAAGAGACCGTAGAACGTCAATGACGTGTTTGGACATCGTGGCAGTCATCGTGTAAACTTCCAGCCACTTAGAGTACGCGTCGACCATGACTCCGCAGATGAGGATACGTTTCGCCACCCACCGACTGAATAGTGGATCGTTTTTAGTTATTGTTCATGATGGCGTTGGACTCAAGGAAGTCTTCGAGTCTTTCCACAAAGTTAGCCCAGGTGCCAGGACTTCTGTCGAAAGCGGTAAATGTTCGATACGTCGACAACGTCGGTAGCCACGTGTTGTGCTTGACAGTGGACACTTACCATTCGCTGAGAAGAAACTTGATTGTTCGTCTGCCACGAGTCGTCCTATATCAGGTCATCACCGCAACACCATCTCCCGACAAAACTGGTCTTCATTGTCCGCATGTCCATAGTTAGCAATCACGTGAACTTATAAATTCCCGAACGCTCATAACTTGCCGTCGCTAAACGCCTTCATTCATAGCGTCTTCATTCTAAATAAACGTCTTCCTATTTCTTCTGATGGTTTTCATCATATTCCTCATAAGCCATACTTACAACATTACGTGCGTCGGTATTTCCGAAAATATTGCAACGGCGTTTGTTTTTTGGGAACTATAATGTAACAACCTTTACAACATCTCCCGGACCTCGTGAAACAGAATATTTCGTGACGTTATTTTAGTCTTCATTAAAATGGTGAGTTAAGTACCGTAAATCGCGAAGCAGTTTACTTGACGTCCGCTTCCACTGGTGTCTTGGAAGATTGAGTCTACTGAGCGTGCATTCCTGCAGAAGAAATTTTCATTGATAGAATATTAACACGTCAATCAACATTTGATTCCTTCTTGGTAAGGTTTATTGCGAAAACCCGTTGCAACCGCGAAACCGCATCTCCCTATATCAGAAAAAAATTTATACCCAGCCTGACATTTTGGCATACATCCGTTTGCTGGGCCACGCTACTTGAGCTAGCTGAGCACAGCTGGCAGCGGCGCGAGCAAGGCCACGAGGGGAACGTGATGGTGCTCGAGCCATCCCCCTGTGAACCAATGTTTCGGCCACCCCACGGGTGCGTGTCGCCATCTATTGGTTGAACTAACGCCTTGTTCAAGATGGCTGCCGTGGGACCGCAGCCTTAAGAAGACCGCGAGCCTCGGATGACAATTCCGATGAAATTGCTCCCCGATCATCTGGTCCCGAATCCCCTCATACGTTTTTGAGCATGCGTTCATACTGACCCAGCGGTCGAAGAACCCTTTTAGTCTTGCAGCAAGCTGGCTCCCTGTCTCTCCGTTTAACGGCTTGCTCACTCTAAACTACTGGCGGTACCCCTTTGCCGTGTAACGGAATCGCTGGAGCAAAGCCCTCTTCACTCTATCATAATCCAAAGAGTCTTCAGGCGACATCCTACCTATGACCTCGAGAGCTGGGCCCACCAGGCACATGCTTAGAGCGGTCACCCACTTCTTTTGCGGCCAATCTTGCCCCTGCGCTACACGCTCAAATCTCCTCAAATACGAGTCGAGATCGTCCCTTTTTTCATCAAAGGGAGGCATCAGCCTGTGAGGATTAGGAGGTAGCGATATAGATGCGCGACGTGACCCTTCACTGCCATCTGTTCGTCCTATCTCGGTTGCGCTAGCCTCTGCAAGACGAATCTTTAATTCGATAATGCGTTGCTCACTTTCTGCCTTGAGGCGCTGTGCTTCCCTCCCAGCAGCCCTCTCTTCTCGTTGGCGTGCTGGCTAATCGTCCACCCAAGATCTCAACTCCGCTCCTGCCAGTCCCAACTCAGCGCCCAAAGACATTAGCTCTTTAACCTCCATTCTGAATAATTGTTATTACGTAGAAAAATGAGGGAACACAATATCTTGTCCTGTCGCGGGCGCCAGTTAATTGTTGCGAGGTTCTTTGGGGTTAATATTTGACAAGATACAATGTCCTTCGTTTTCTTAAAACATGCATTTACAAAAGAAATTGAAGAGTTCATACGCTTATGCTAAAAGAAAAAAAGAAAACTTAGTTAAAAAAATGAAAGAAAGGAAAACGCAACAGTCACCATGTCTTTGAATCACCATGCGCAGCAGCGGGTCTTGTGTCTGGAGCTGTCGTTGTCGGCCCACGGTTGTGGCAGGCAGTCGGGAGCGGTTGGCTTCCGTCGATGACCCAAGAGTCACCGCACCAAGTGTTCGCGCAGTAGGAAGCCGGGCAGCGTAGATTTCTATGCGCTGCCCTCGCTGGAACAGGCTGCTGGTCAGACAGTAGGAGGCCGCCGATTGCCCTGGCCGATGGTGTCGTTCCGACCCCAGCACGTTCTCTCGGCCAGTCGTTTTTTCCAGCGCTCCGTGCACGCACTCCCCAATCCCTTCTCTCCTTCGTCATCTTCCTTGTGTCTCTGAGCCGATCCCTGGTCGACTTGCACTTCTTCATTTGCACACTGAGTCACATCATCACAATTTGTCTGAATTGCTCAAACTCTCAAGCGATGTTGCTTTTGCGCCATAAAACCCCAATTTACTACAACTACACAAGCAATGGCATCTTCTCGAAGCAAAAAAAAAAAGTTTTACATGTCGTATTCACTGGAATATGATGTCTCGCGTAAAAAAAAAAAAAAAAGTAAAAAAAAAACATGTCATTACAGATTACAGTTCATTCTGACTTTTGCCATAAAATATTTCAAACCTGATGGGACCACATGCAAATGTGCTCCCTGGACGTCGTTCCGCTTTGCGTACGCACCAGCGGAGAGCGAAAAAAATTCCTGTCGAAAGTTGAAGACTCTCCTGTTCAGTGAGGACACCTCTTGACTCAGATAAGATATTTCAAGGTCATATGTGTTTAGAACCGCAACATAATGACTCTGTGGACAAATAATAATGCGGGTATTTTCCCAAGCGGCCTACTTTAGAACTACACCAATGGGGACAACAAAAATGACGTAGCGCTCGGCTGACATATACTCGACCGCTGAATGAGCGTTAAGGCCCGTTCACACTCTTGCGACCGAGTACGACTGAGAGAGACAAGATCTCTTAAAACTTCTTAGATGTTTTTAGAATGAGGGAACACAATGGCATTGTGGCGCCATCTATGCGGTGACCCTGGAACTGCATTTCACAAGAGCGAAGGTTTTGCGGGATTTCCGAGGTCAAATGTGCGTAATACCCATAGAAAGGCTCGTTTATAACATTGACAAAAGTTTTTCGAGCCAAGAAAGAAAGGATAATGCCCGAGAAATGAAAAAAAAAAAAATATGCCGGACCGCCGAGTTTACACTGCTTCCCAATAGATGGCGCCAGTGTGTTTTCTGGTTTAAGAAGTTTTAAGGAACCCAGGTTTAAGAGGTCGCAAGTGTGTGAACGGGCCTTTAGGCTCAGACTTGTATTCGCCCGTCGCCTCAGGGGAATGCGCGAGGGGCCATCCAGCCTCTATGAGCAATGCAGCATGCGCTGTGCATCTGTCCAGCACCTGCTCAGCATAAAGGCCGAAGTGGGTCAAGCTCAAATTTTTTGACATCTGCTCTCGGGAGAGATGCAGCCTGTAGCGGCCGATCAACGTCACTACGTTCATTATGGGTACTGCTTGTGGGCAATATATTGATTGCTATTTCATTTCAGGTGGTGGGCCACCCCATACTTTCTTTTTGCTACTCAAAGGAGCCCATAAACAACCATGTTAAAATACAAATAAAATCACCTAATTTTGTGCGACTTGTGAGTTTCATACACTGTCTCTACTACTTTAGCTTCGGCTATTATTTCTGGTGGTATAAGTTGTCAAAAAAGATGGGAAATATCAGAGTATTTAAACTGCGTTCATTATAAAAAACAAGACTTCTTATGCATCGCTAAAAGGGGACAATTTGGATGACGTAATTTTTTCGGCGTGCTTTACACCGTTATCTTTAGAAAATTTAACTTTAGTGCGACGGCAGGCTATTTAGATGCTTGTTTTACAGCAATCTAGGAATCCCACGCATTCATCGAAAGTTCAAAACACATGCTCCAAAAACAAAACAAAAACAACACCGTGATTAATTTAAAAAAATTCAGTTTATGTTTTTGGGTGTTTGCTGCTACGCACTCTATTTGACATGTCACAAATTCAAAGGGGCATATTTTCTGTGTGGAGGTCTAGACAGTGAAAAGTTGTTCTGGATTGAAACTGTCCCTACCGTAGACGGACAGTTTTTTCCACCGCAGTCCGGCAGCTAACGTGGGATCTTAACGTTCATCATGCAATAATAATAAATTCCGCCATGAAACGATACTGAATTTAAAGATTAAGCACTTCAAAAAAGAATGCTGACAGAAGTATGTGAACGGTATGCTCGCATACAATGCCTCTGAACTGTGCGTTTTTTTTTTTTTTTTTTTGTTCGTATAGTTTTAAAAGTACAAGCGAACTCCTCTTGCAGTCGCTTCTACGCAAAGCTTTTTTTGGTTCATGTGTTGAACTCGAGCACTGCGTCGACACTGCACTTGGGCTTAGCCGCGGTCAATGCCTTGCGGGAGATTCAAATTTTGGCTCGAGCGCAATCACTGCAATGACGGCCGGAACAACCAAATGTACGAAGCGGGGAGTGCGTACAGAGTGCGGAGTGCGGCGCGTGCACCGTTCATTGAAAACCACTGCGCATTGCTGTAATGATCATTCGCGGCAGATCATCTGCAAGAAATACATAGGGCAGGCGAGCTGGTTGGAAAATAACATGCTGTATTTGTAAACCCTGGGACGGAGAAAAAAAAAATAAAAACAGACAACAAAGCTCATTGTCTCGAACCCGTGGCCGCTTTTTTCTGTCGAAAGCGCAAGAGCAAGTTGTTTTTATTCAACATTTTCTGCGACTACTCGTGCGTGGTCAGAAACGCGAATAAGTGTTTGATAGGTTATAAACTGGAGGTATCCGACGATAGTAGGAGAACAGTTTTATTGTCTCTTTATCACATTCCTGTATGATGATAATCCGAATCCAAAGGGGCAGTGGCCGGGATCTAACCCAGTAATTCTAAAAAAATCCATAACCTTTTTTCCCATTATATAAGCAATATTACGACTTGAAATGAGAAGCTAAAAATAATTTTAAAAAACTTAAAAAAATATTCGTTTCTCGAGGCAGGAGTTTTTTTGTTTTTTTATTCACAAGACGTGGGTCAATATACAGTACGCCAGAACAAGTCTGGACAATGTTTTATTAATTGCTATGCTCTCCCATAAAATCACGATGGAGAATACAGAGCGCGGCCTAAAGAAGACGAGGTAATCATAAAAACTAACGTCAAGGTGATTTCTGCCGAGGCTCTAAAATGTTTTCGCTCAATGTTTCCCAGCGTACGCTCACAATGGAGGCTCGTGCGCCAGCACCCGGCCGCTCCTCTATTCGCAACTCCAGCAAAACGGACGCCACCAAGCGGGGAAACTGGGAACTGGCCGGTCCAGGTCGTCTCGCGAGCCGAGCAGCTGAACTGGTCCCAGTGTTCTCTTGTTTTCGGGTTGTGCGTTGTGCTGTTGGCCGTCTTTCTCGAGATGGCGACGAACCAAGAGTTCTGCTGCGTTCCCCAGTGCCCATCCGTGCGGTGGAAAGACAAAGCGTTGTCCTTTCACCACTTCCTCTGAGAGAACGAAGTGCCCGGAGGTCCGCCTACTCCGACGCGCCGTCGCAAACTGAATTTCCCGATTAAGGATCGGGAAAAAAAGTCTTAGGGACGATGGTTGTTTGCTCAAAGCACTTCCAAGATGAAGACTATTTCTTACCCGGTAAGTGATTATTTTTTTACGGGGACGTAAAGTATAGAGTGACTAATAACATACTTTTAGATGCACATACCTCAAACCATGTCGTTGAAACTACCACCAACGTAGAGGTGCGTTCCTAGAGGCCGCTTAATAATGTCATGCACAGCATGTAGAGCTGTGGGGAAAAGAGTATGAGGTGCTTGAGCTTGGGAGAAAGGCGATACGAGATGCTCGCGCTTGATATTTTAGCTCGCGCGTCCGCTTGCAGGCTTAATCTAATCGATGTGTTTGCCTTCCCAGGGTCTGACTAGGTAGCTCGATTAAACCATAGAAGCTGACCACCGTTGCGACTTATTTTTTGGGTTGCCTCAAGCTGAAAGGGTCGTCGAGCGGACCGAATCAGTTAATGCATTTTCCCGACTATCAGGGCACACCGGGCGTGCCTCGCGGCCGCTTGGCGCACAGGCTCACAATCACCCGCGCTTCCAAAAGTTGCTTGCTTTTACATTAGTTGTTTTCGTGGTGGCGTTTTTTTACATTAAACGCGATGCTGTTCTGCCGCAGGTGTAGCGTGCCAGAAGCGACGTCTGAAAATGACAGCAGTGCCCAGCAAGTTTCTCCCTGTGCCTTCAACGCATGACGTCCAGAAGACTGCTCGAACAGAAAAGCTGCGTGCAGCTAGGCTACAGAGACAGCGCGTCGCGCCAAGGCCGCGCAGGCAGCATAGGTACCGATGGATGCGAGTACACCGATGCCCTCGATGCTATTCGTGGCTCTAGAGAAACATATCAATGAACAGTCGAAGTTGTTTGTTATTTAAAATGCATATGGGGGGGGGGGGGGGGGGGGTATTCGTTAATTTTCGTCCTCTCTGTAAGAATGAGGCCTCAGCCTCTGTACTTGTCATACTACACGGGCAGATATTTGTGCATGTATGTGATAAGGACTGCATGCTTAGCTGGAAAACAATTCATATCGTAACTCCAAAATTACTTTGCTAAGAAGTAACAACCAGAGAATACACTATTAACCAATTTCACGAATTTCAAGCGAAGCTGAACCAATGAATAGCCAACCTTACCTTCTCAGCTGTCAAGCGGAGCATTGTAAAATGCGTGAAGATGTTTCAGCTCGTGGCTCCTTTCAAAATGTTTGTGTGCAGGATGAGGAATCATTCCTCCCATAAGCTGTGGTGTCAGAAAGCATTGGCCGCATCTGTCTAATTACCAGTAAATTTCGTTGAAATTCGATAGCATTGCACCGATTGAACGACATATCCGCAGATTTTTTGATGACACCACAGTGAGCAATGCGTGTACTGGCAGGGCTCGTTCCCATCGCAGAGCCTGAAGCTTTGCATATTCCCTCCTGGAGAGATCATGCTCACAACAGACATGTGCCGTGGATACACCCTGTTCACGTCACTATTAAACCAGAGATAAACGCAGACTGCGCATACAACACCAAACGGATTCTTGACGAAGCCGATTTCAAAGAACTTGTTGGTCACAGCAAATCCCTGCAAATCAGTGCCGTTTCTGGTAGTCATGTTTTCTAGATGCATTCAATGCCCTCAGCTGGCACTTTTTCATAGCAGCACGAATCCCCTTGTCTTTATTTCACATATTTTTAGTGTCAGATGTTAGGTCCATGGTCCCCAGCGATCGCATAGTTTGGCAGTGTCCGCTGCCCCCCCCCCCCCCCCCCCCACACACACACCTCCTGACAGTGTCAGTAGCTAAGCCCATGTCCCCCGGAGATCGCTACATTTGTCAATGTCCATTGCCACCCTCACATGCCACGTTGCCTGCCCCCCTCCCCCCCCACTGTCAGCTGTTAGGCCCACACTCCTTGCAGACTGTAATTTGGTCGGAGTCCACCGAACCCACACCACAAGTCCTCTCCCCACACTGTTTTCTTGTTTCCGTGGGGGACACACTCCTTTTGCTACACCTGCTGGGAGAGGGTTACGGCACCCCAGTTTGGATGTGACGCCTGAAAAGGAGGCAAGTCATGGCGGAGGGAGCAACCAAGGCCTTTCTGCAAATGTTCCGGGAGCATGCCCTCTTGGCTATGCGTCTACTGTGCCTGTGCCGAACTGCAACCTTCATTCACACTTTGCATGTTCACAGGTGCTGACGCTGAACATCACGCTATACAGAGTCCAGATCATTGCACAGTTTTCTACCTCCTTATTACCTTTCCCTTACAGAGAGTAGTAGGTTAAGACTAGGTCATTGGAGCAGCTTTTTTCTCTTCCCTAATAAACCCCTTTCTGTCCACCACCGGTCACCTGCGAAAACTGCGAGAGCACTGCCAAGACAAAGATGCGGATCCCAACAGCAGTACAAGGGACGTCTATACACCAGCCTGAAATGGAGATAGCACATTTGCTGGCCACATTTTGCCACTCAAACGCCGAGGTAGTCACATTCTACATGTCTTAATAGTCAGAGCGACCAGGGAACCTTTTGGAATTTTACTTATCGCATATCACATTGCAAGGCACAAGAGAACTAATACATGCGAGCAATGAGTCAGGACAATTCTTTCTCCACATTGAATGCCTATCAGGTCGATCAGTTTGCTTTGTTTAGAAATGGGCCTATGCAGGCACCTCAGGTGGCATCAGTTCTTTCTTTTCTGGTAATATCTCGCCCATTTCCGACTTCAAGAACGAAGGCGCTGAGGTGATCAGGCACTCCCCAAGACATGCATGTCTGCATCGGTGTTGCCTTTGCCAATCGTCTGTCGTTGCTGTGCACGACGCATGCTAGGGTGGATTAAAGCACTCTAAGCGGGAAGCTCTAGCAAATGCAAAGTGGGAAGAAGAAAGATTGATTGCGCAAAAAGCACTTGTCTGGCAGGCATTCACTATAAAGAAAGCTTTGGTGAGGAATGTAATCTCCGCTCTGGTGTTCCCAAAGGCAGCCCTCGAAATTCAAATTTTTTTGATAAATCCGAATTGACGGAAAATGTACCGGCGAGTGTTTTTCGGATTTTTTTTCTGATTTATCCGAAAACACGGAACCCTAGATATGAAGTACACAGCATGCAAGTAAAACAAAAACACCAGACAGGGCGAGCACTGAGTGCTCGTACTGTCTGCCCATTTTGTTCTTGTCTGACGTTTTTTGCACTCTGAGTACTTTATATCGCACGCCTTGTGTATTATGAACACTAGTGATTATAATGAAATAATCACGATTTAGCAAAGTCAAGCAGAAATCTCTCTTAGACGCCTTGATGTGACTGTTTCCATGGATCTTACTGTACATCACTTCCCAGGTCAGCTCTGAAATGACTTGGGAGAGGATGAGGACGTCAGCACTGGCGACATGTATACAACGGCCGAGATGGAAGCGGCACGACTACTGGTCTTGTTCGGCTGTCCAGATCACAATAAAGAGATGCGGCCGCAAAAACTGTCCTCCGCAGAAGTTTTTGTAAATAAAGCGGTAGAAGTTTTCTCTGGTGATTCTAGAACCACGTTTGTCGACGTTCTGTCGGCGCAGAACATCAATGCTCTCACAGGATTTGTTTCAGTAGAACTGCTGGAGACATTGACAAAATGTGCTGCGATACTGCCACCTCCAGCTAGCGGCACTTCCACGAATCACGGAGAGAGTAAGCGCCTGCGCAGAAAAAACGGATGCATTGTTATGATAGTGCGTTTCACCCCTTTCTTGAATTGTAATACCACCCATGGTGTTTCTATTTCTTTATTTTTTTTTTGTAGTGTTAAAACTTGGTCGTGATAAGCAATCTGCCAATGAATGCGCTTTCCGAACAACGAATTCCGCTGTGCATTTTGCGTGTTTCGGCGTGATCCACACATGGCAATCATGCCGAAATGCACAAACCGCTCATCGGAATTTGTCGTTGAAAAAGCGCAGTCCGTTGCAGATTGCTTATCGCAACCAGCTTTTCCAACTATCAAAAAAAGCACCGCGGGTGGTATCACAGTTTAAGGATGGCGGTGATATACACACTATTGCAACCGTGCATCCATTGTTTCTGCGCAGGCGCTTGCTCTCTGTGATTCGTGAAAGTGCCGCTAGCTGGAACTGGAAGTATCGATCGGTCAACGGACGCCTGCTCACGCTCAAATTGCGGACGACTATGCAAGAGAATGCAAACAGAATTATTTGAAATGACACTGTATGTACTCAACAGACACAAGACGCATTTATATACACTTTTTAGAGTAGAGAAATGCAGAGCCTCGCTAAACACGTTCAAGCAGTTTGTGCAGGACCGCCTTCTTGTAGATTTTTATCATTCGGCCAAAAAGCTCCTCAAACTGTGACTGTTCATACGCAAGCTCACACAATAGATACTCCTGTCGAACTGCCTCTGATTTTTTCCCCTTGCTGGTCTCTCCCTTTATTTCAGTCCAAATGAAGACATGAGCTTTAGTGATGCCCATGACCCCCTTTGGACATTTACCTGCGTTTTGTATTCCCGCTTCAAGGCACGCTTCTCGAAGTTTGAGAACGAGTTTTCGAGCTTAGCGGGACATTTAACTTCCAGCAGAATTACCTCACCTTCACAGCAGGCACATGCAAAGGTTACAACCCCATCAGGGAAGCAGCCCAGAATGGGCACATCCTTTAAAAGGCTAAAGCCTACTTCCTTGAGGCTAGCTAAGTGCCCTTGGCTTGCCAAGAAATCCATATAAGCCTTCTTGGCTTTACCCTCATTTTCCACACCTGCCTTCATGGCAGGTGTGAAGACGGAGGACGTCCTTAAAACTAAATTAAGGGACGGCTGTATGTTGGCGCTAGCATCAGACCGCAAAAAAGTTGTGGTGCGGGTGAAGCATGAATGCGCAATGCTAGCAGTTACCACACCTTTTCGATAATCGTGCCACTTGGACGAAGAGGCTTGGCCCCGAGTGGCGGCCCCTATTTTCTTCAATTCCTCGTCAGAGCCATACATGGTGCTTAGCCCATCCGAGGATTTTTTCGCAACTCTTGTTCGACAGGTGTTGCTTGTTCTTCTGTAGCAGTACCAGTAGGGGGACTGGGGTATCGTCATCTAAAGAGTAAAAAACAATACTGACATCAAAAAGGTGGTGTTCGGGTAGCATCGGCACTGTTAAACATGTGACGGCTAACAAGTAAACAAAGATAAAAAAGCAAGCTCCCGTACCTTCTTCGTTAGACGTTGCAACTCTAGGACGTCTTGAGCGCTTCCTGAAAACAAAAATTGCGGCTTCAACTTTTATTGTTCTTGAACACCTTACTCGTGAATTAGAACACAGCTAAGAACAGAGCCATCTGCCTGGTTGACAATGCTAAGAGCATGTGCTGTGCTCCGATTTGTTGATTTCTGCTACTGGCTCCTTAACGAGAACCCGAGGTCTGCCATTGAATTGACTGTTACTGAGCGCAAGCCAACCGTCGACTCCTGTTTGTGTTCACTCACTGCGGTGCAAGAGACACAATGTGCCAGGCACTGCGTGGGGCAGGGCGGATTGTGGCGACGGTGAGAAAAGAAAAATTGCCTTTATGATTTTAAAACAGCGCGACAATACAGGAACAAAGGGAAGACGAGTCAGAAGACAGCGCTCAGCACCGTGTTGTCTTTTCTTTGTCCCAGTCTTGTTCAGCTGTTTTAAAATCACAATGATGACCAACCAACCATTCTGTCAAAAATGGTCTGCTCTCTTTTTTGCATTCTTAAAGAGAAAATCACATTTATGGCTATCTATTTATAACCTACAAATCGATAC
This sequence comes from Ixodes scapularis, assembly GCF_016920785.2. Taxonomy (NCBI): domain Eukaryota; kingdom Metazoa; phylum Arthropoda; class Arachnida; order Ixodida; family Ixodidae; genus Ixodes; species Ixodes scapularis. The sequence goes on along the minus strand of NW_024609835.1, from coordinate 179,654,268 downwards.
ACACACACTGTCTGAATGTGTTGTTAATTTCCAACAGCGAGAAAGTAGTAAGTACATATTCAACAAAAAAGGTGTGGTGTAGAATTATGGTCATTTGGCAGAGTGACTCTTGGTGCGCTGACTGACAAGGCTGCCAGGAAGAGCCACTTTACTGTGCAGCGCTATACTGAACTGCTATCTGTTTATGTGCAGTGGTGCCAAGTCATATATTTTTATACTGTCATTACCATTGACATTTTGTAAAAAGGTAGAAATGGCATGCCAAATACAAAAAGTTCAGAGACTCATTGCCATGGTACGCTTTCGAGGGTTGCATTGGTCATCATTGTTTTGCTGAGCTTGTCGAACTCTGTCAAGTCACGGGTATGGCTCGAGTGGAATAAGTGAAGAAGGTGATGCAAAACGCTGGGAAAAAAGAAAAACAGGGGTATGCGGGTGGAGCTCCAAGGAGAGGGCCGAATCGTTCCCATTCAGCTGGAGCACGTCGTCTTGGCTGGGAGGCACTTACTTGATCGAATGACATTTTAGCGAACGCCCACGTTTCATTGAACGACACTTTAGCGAATAGTCGGATGGGTGGGCCAAGTGGGTTCACATTTTTGTAATGAGCCGCCGCAGACTGTCGCCGCGAAGCGGCGTGAAGCACAGCGTGGCGGATGGGTTAACGCGCGCCCCCATTATTCGCTAAACGTCGATTCGCTCAAATGTCGCTGTTCGCTAAAACATCATTCTTTTGTGATATAGACCCGGTCTTGGCTACACCTCAAGGCATGGGGCCCAGCAACTTGTGTTGCACCATAGGCCCGGTAACCGAAGTCCGAGCTTCAAGGCGTCATTAAGGAAATGTGACCCACTTCACTCCGAGGCTACCGAGATTGGGGACCTGTGAGCGATTTCTTCTAGGATTTCACACCGTAGGTCTGTTCCGTTTGGCCATAAAGTTCCTAACTAGTTCAGTCCTAATTCAGAGGAGTGCAGGGTTTACTTAGTGGTGGCGGAGAGCCGGTGTAGCCGCAGCTTGTAACTGGCAGTGTAATCTACCCTCGGGACGCAGCACGAACGTTGAGCTGACCTTGGAGCCGTAAGGCCGTGACAATGTGTGTGCAAAGTGCACATTTTTCCTAGCTTTCTGTTTATGTGATTATGTAAAGATGTAATCACTTTCACGCAAGGTTGTGTGATCACATAAGGTTTTATGACCATGCAAGGTTATGCAATGACATAAGGTCACATACAGAAGCACACACGCAGACAGCATCGACCACTCAAAGTGACAATTCATATAGATGCTACCATATGTAAAAAGCGGATTGGCATGCATTTCCACCGATGTTCCTCCAAGGCAGACTCTAGACACGCCCTTCGCAGACTGGCTGAGAAGGCAGCAAGCTAGCACTTGGTCAGCTCCACAGTTGCGACAGACTTCACGTGGCAGAATTCTTTAAGTGGCACGGGGTGGTACATTCCTCTGACGTCTTTTTGTCGTGCTGACCACTCGCAGGCTATGTCGGTGCAGCTGAAGTCGGGAAGAAAGGATAGTCCTGTCCTGCAGAAATATTCAGACATACTTAGTACTGCAGTTGCACAAATACACAAACATGACTGTAGTCCTAAGAAAACCGTGGGCGTAATCGTAAGTTCAAATATTTTCCGCCTCCTTTGGAGGGTTTCATTTCTTCCTGGACGCCAGCACAATCTAGCTTGGTCAGTGTCGACAGCAAGTGCGAAACATTAGATCAAAGCAAGAGGAATTATAGGAAGTAGCAGTACAGCGGACTCAGTTGCATCTTAGTCACGTCGCCTAGATTTTAATTAATTGGAATACTTTCACGAGACTGCCAAGTGTACAGGACAACAGAATATGTCGTTTCTAATGTAGCGTTTGAAAGACTCACAGTTCCGATCGTTTTGTGCGGTCAATTAAAAACCGCACCTTCGTGCAGTCTCTCTTAGTTAAATGTTGTTCCGCCGATGGATTACTCAGGCTAGGTTATCACTCGGGAAGCGCGCCGCACATGCCCAACTGCTCAATCCATCATTAACGTCCACCTGACTCGATTCGTAATGTCTGATTGCAAATACTGAGATTATTTGGCTGCCTACGTGCTTTAACGCCAAACATTATTTGAGGCGCACAGCGGAGGTTAACGTGCTTTAAATTTGCTACTTACCTGTAGCAATGCAGCAGCAGCGCTGTCGTGTGCTTACACCATTCAGACTGTCCGGCCACGCAGGAACAATCGCTGGTTATTTGCACGACTTTCTTTCGGGCGATTTCTACACACTTAAACTTTTTACACCCTTATTCGTGTAAATGGCTCGTCCTCTGGCTAACGCCTTTATTCGTGTAAGGGTGTTAGCCGCCGGAGGTGGTGAAAATCGTGTTAACTGCTAACACCCTAAAAACAATATGGCGGCCAGTATGCGACAGGCGATACGAGCCTGGCGAGCCGTACGCGGCTTCTCGCCGGAGCAAGAGCATACGGCTCGCACGCTCGTTTGGTGTCATCTGTAGGCGCAAAAAACTTTCCAAACATCCCTATGTCCAAGCGCCAACACCGCAAATAATACGAGTAAGGCCGAAACCGCAGGAGAATGAACAGCCAAGACTGTCGCCGAAGTCTCGCTCGGCCTGCTCGATGCCGGTCGCATTTTCATCGCATCAGAAGCGCTTATAAAGAAGGGATAGCTTTACAAAACACTGACAGGCTGGCTTTATTGAACAAAACGCCCACTTGCCGTGGACGACAAGTTGACAACGAATCGCTCCGACACCCTCTGTCGACAGCGGCTAGGAGGTATCGCACTCGCGCTCCGTGTAGCTCTCGATTAACTATTGCCTGTGTTCACCTCTGTTACGTGCGTTATCCACTCATGAACGCTTGTGCGTGAACAGCGGCATTCAGCACCTAGAACACGCGCTGGGGAAGCCGCCTAACCTCCTTTTGTTGCAATCAGGCAGCATAACACGACGACACAGTTACCAGCGGAACCGAACAACTCGGAGCGATCAACACGACGGATGGACTAATGGCATCCAGCCCTCTAATAGTTATAGACCACCAACCGGCACACTTTTCAAATTGGGCGGCGACAACCCCCATCTAGCGACGAAAAAAAAAGTAATCAACATTTGAAAAAAGAAAACAGCAGATTTTATGCTGCCCACTGCGCGGTTACATTCACTTACGACATGGACATACACACAGCACTGTACATACACACGGGCATATAAGCACTGATCAATTGCACAATACACAACAAATGCTACATACATCCTACTTATACAAACCAACAAGTGCCCCGAGCGGTATATATGCCCTCCTATTACGCGCATCGGTTAGCCCGGTGACCACGCTGGTCTTAATCAAGATATGAAAAGATTACGCCAATTTTATTTTTCAATAATATTTTTTCTGCATTTGTCTTAGGTAGGTACACATATCCCTTAATAACTTCTTACAGCATAATGTATTATAATGATACGCGCCTAACTTCTAGTAACTCAACGTGAGTGACGAGAAAAAAAAATCGTGTGAATTTTGTCTGGCAACCACACTCGCGGCGTGGTTGCTATGGCGACGCTGTCGGTACGCGCGCCGGCAGCCGTCCGGTTCGGCCGTTCGGCTACGGCCGAGTGCGCGAGTCCACGGTGAACGCCGTGAACGCAATCGAGAAAACAAAGCGTCGACTACTGAAGCTGTACGTAATCTAGTTTCCGCCCGTTCGCTGCCGAATTCTTCGTAGTCTTCTTCCGCCCGCTCGAAAGGGAGCAGCCTACCAGTCCGATTACCGCCGTGGCTTCAGTGGCTTCATCTTCGGAGGGAACTGTCAACTGAATTAGTTCCAAAACGCGGGTGCAACAGGCAGCGCAACGTGGCGCGGTCCACGCGCAAAGTCGGTAAGTAAACAAAACACTCAATGCCGTTCCATTCTTTTTTTTTTCTACGGGGGCGCGCGGTGTTTCTGGGTGGCTCAAGGTATGGGAAAGCAACCGGAAAAATCGGCGCCTGATCGACCATGGGGTGAAAATTTCAAGGCGTATCGTATGCAAACGACAGCGTTTGCCAGCGGAAGACTCAGTCGTCCGTGGCGAACGCATTTTTAGTATTTTTAAGGATGTTCTAGCTGCAAAAGAAAGGAGCGCCTTAAAATTTCACAAGGTAAAATACACTGCTGAGGAAACGACGCCCCTTTGCGTGCAGGCGCCGATTTTTCCGGCAGAGTTTAGCGCGCTGTGAAATGCAGTGTGCATTTAGGGAGAGTTTTGGCATAATATAATGTTGCTCATTGGAAATAAAAAAAAAAAAGAAATGCTGGCATCATATGTTTACAGACTCTTAGTTATTTTTGGAGTCTTAAGTACCCTTTTTGTGGCAGGTATTGGACGCCAGCACATTTTACATAGGAACGAAGAGTGGAATCCGGCCAATTCACTTCCACATTAACATCAAATGAGTGCTGTGAAAGCAAAGAAGAAAGTGAGGGTGAAACAGTTCCTGCAGTAGTAAAAGCCAGAAACAAGAAAAGTGCCCCGAAGTGGAAAATATACTCCCTTGAAAAGGATCCAAAAGAAATAGAAGTTATCAGGTATACCGCCGAGCGTCACAGACCTGGACACTCCATTTCAGTTTTTTAAATGCCCATGCCCTGATGAGCTGTTTAGAGCAATATTTGAGGGGACCATCCTGTATTGAACTCAATGCCACCATGAACACCATTTTCGGGTTCTGGTCACACCTCCACGCAGGATGTCCTGCTTCAGATCAAGGAGGATATCCTTGACAGAATCTCCTGTACGACAACGCGGGCGGTCCTGGCCCTGGATATAAAGGGCGCCTTTGACAACGTTAGTCACACGCTGGTGTTCAAGAACTTGGCCTCAACTGGGTGCGGGCCCTGGATGTATGATTATGTGTGGGACTTCCTGAGCAACTGGATGGCCACCATCGGAATCGAGCCCATCCGCACAAGCACCATACCGATACCGAGCAAGGGCAATCGGCAAGGCTCGGTCCTGTCACCCACCTTGTTACCTGGCGATGTGCAAGCCGCCTCCTCTACTGGAACGGATTCCCCAGATGAAGCATACACTCTATGCCACTCTATGTGGACGACCTGACGATTTGGGCTACGTCGGGATCGGACAGCGGGAGGCAAGACTTCCTCGAAGAAGTCATTGAGACGGTGCAGAACTACCTCGAGGCCGGCAACCTCCAGCGCGCCCCCGATAAGTCTCAGCTGTTGCTCCTCCGCGCGGGCAAGCCAATTCCCGAAGAAGAAGAAGGCGGACATCCGCCTCACGTTAAAGGATGGTACCCCCGTGCCGGTGGTGAAGCGGGTTCGGATCCTGGGGCCTTCACCTCCAGCGGGACGGCGGAGCCAAGTACACGGTCGACCGACTCGTCAAGACAACCACGCAACTCATGCGCATGGTGAGAAGGATAACGAGTCACAGACACGGGCTCGAGGAGTCGGACCTGATCCGGCTGACCCAACCACTCGTCGTGAGCCACATCGCCTGCGCAAATCCGTATCTCAACCTGCTGTCGAGAGGTAAGGGCAAGATGGACGTGATTATTCGCAAGGGGTACTAGCTGGCACTGGGGGTGCCGCCATACGCGTCGAACGCCAAGCTCCGGCGGCTAAGTGTAAACAACACCTTCCAGGAAGTCATCAACATGCACCTAGCCAGTCAGTGGGAGCACCTGGCCCTCACAGTGAGTGGACGGCATGCCCCGAGCTCGCTCGGCATCCCCACCCCCGCATCGCGATGCGAGGCTATCCAGCTGCTGCTGGCCCTTTGGGACAAGATCCAGGTGGCACCAATCCCGTGGAAGCTGAACCCATCTTTGCATCCAGGTCGCTGGATGGCTCCCGGTCCCTTGATTCCGCTTGGTCTCGTCGTGTAGCATGGGCCCCTGGTAGCAATTGGGCTAGCCCAGCATTTAAGCATACTCCAGCCTTTTTGTATGTAAAGCAAAACAATTACTGCAACTGAATACTTCTTACCTGACAATAATCGTAGTTTGCACTGCTCAATGCCCTTCTGTTTTATCTAAAATACCGCAACTAAATACTTCGAGTACTGGTCGGAGCACTGCGGTGCAGGTGAAGTTTCTACTTCACCTGTTGCCCTTCTGTTTTATCTAAAGTACCGCAACTAAGTACTGCGAGTACCGGTCGGAGCTCTGCGGTGCCAGGTGAAGTTTCTGCTTATAAAAAAGTGTCTGCCCAAAAGCTTGCTTCGGTACCACAAGCTGCAACAGGAAGCCTGATGCAGAGGCTTTAAGAGCAAGCTCCATGCTTTGAATGTTGCTAAGCATGCGCGCTTGTGCAGTGCAACTGTCGTTCAGGACAACATGCTCATTCTTGGCATTTCAGTTTCACTTGCACTTAAATGGATGCTGAACCGAAATCTGGATTCCATAAAACACGGCGGCAAAAGCGTGTAACAAGATGCTACAAACACCAAAACATCACTCATACAGCGATATTTCGAATGGATGACCTTATTTTTAAAAAGAGGAGGCGCATTTGACAGATTTGTTTGTCTTGTTTCTCCGAGAAGGAAAGGGAACGACCTCGCGTCTCCTCCACCTCGCCGCCTTGAGGGGGCGAAGCAGAGAGAGGAGAAAACGAGATATCTCGACGTCACCCGCCTCATCGGTCTCGTTCAATCTCAACCTCTTTCTCCAAAAATACGGCCGTCCATTCGAGATATCGCCTTGTGACTATGAGTAGTGTCTTAGGGATTGTAGCGTCCCGCCTACGGCTTCTGCATCGTTTTCTGAAATCCAAATTTCGGTTCACCAGCCCTTTAAAGGGACACGGAGTGTGGCAGCGATGGGATGATTTCTTGTGTCAGCCGGAGTTGCCTACCATTACCACTGTAGGGCAGCAAAGGCTACAGGCATGCAAGAGCGACTTTGAGAAGCGCTTTCGCAGAACAAGAGCTTGCGATAGAGCGTGTACTAGCTCGCACTTGTCGCCTTCGACCGCGCTGTCACCCTGGCAAGCCTTCGGCAACACCTTTAGAATGCCCGCATTCTTCAAGAAAGCCACAATGTTATGAATATACCACAACAATGCCTGGCTTTTCTTTTTTTCTAAAAAAGAGCATTTATGAAACTTTGAAAATGCAGCAGTGCACGCTCATTACCTTTGGTACTGCTTAGTACGTGCTCACTCACGCTCACCTTATCCAGGCTGAAAAGCTTGTGCTCAGACGGGGCATATTGAACACTGGTGGTGTCTTTTGACTGAAGTAATATACAAAGTATGAACAGGAGTGATAAAGAAACACAACATTTAATGCCGGTCATCTCCACTTTTAAAAAGTATCTCAACGTGAGATTAATTTGACATTTCGTAGTAAGGGTGATGAATTCCAGACAGGGTGACACAAACCGTTTTGATAAAAACGTAAAAACAAAATGTAACTACTCCATACAGGTGCCTAATACCTAGTTTGATGACTAGGAAGCAACAATGAGGACTAGAGAAATGTGATGAATATAAACGAATAAAGCTGGTCATGAATTAAAGCATACTTAGGTATGTGAGCCACACAACTTGCAGCTGCCATCTCAAGAAAAACAAACAAAGCCTTTATGATTTCGAAAATCGGAACAATCCTGGCAGGAGTTTCACAGACTTTGGCGATTGCACTATGTGATCAGCAATCAGGCTACAGGTGTTTTCTTGATTGTATTAATCACCTTGATTGCAACTGGCCGTAGCTGTGAGTAGATTAGAATAAGACAAAGCGTCTCAAGAAGGCAGCTCCTATTGTACGTCTCCTGGCCATGGGCGAAGCCGAAAAGCCAGTAGGCCGCCATGACCACAGTAAAGCCTTCGAAAAGCCAAATGGTTCCCTCCTGCATATAAAAGCAGAATTGATTCAGTCAGAGAATAATAAAGGCCGCACTGATGAGTATGATTTTAAGCATGAAATGCTTTTAGCTCCCGGCCACCAAACTGCTGACATATCTTTTTGGGAACTAATGCCAAAAATCACTTCAAAACATCCCAGGTTTCGAAGTTGACTTTTGCGTTGGTTTTCTTATTTGAAACCGGCTTTGAAACCTACTGGGTCTCGAAGTCAGTTTTGGATCAGAAAGGTACGCACTAGCAGGGTTCAAATTTGCTGTCAAAATTTTGTTTCCTTGAGACAAGGAAACAAAAAGGAACATACACACCACCGTCTCAAAACCAGCACAGCATACAGCTGTCATTTATTTCCACAAGTCTTCTTCCTTGTCATCCCACACGCTACACATGCTATGGAACCTATTCCTATACACACTATGAAACCTATTAATTCCGAACTACAGCTTGAAAAAAATTATCCAACATTCAAATTACTTTTTTGTATGACATCTCACTACCGAATTCTAAACCAAGAGCGCATCATTCGTTTAAACCGTTTGAAGCAATCGCCTGACGAGGAGCCCGTTGTCGTCACGCTTTGACGGCGCACTTTAGTTCACCTTTCTGCCGCCGTCTTGGGGGGGTTCTCGGGCATCGTCCGCGCGCGAATATTACCACAACTGTTTAATTGATTGGTGCGGCACACAAACTTCTGTTCGGGCTGGAACTTGGTCAACAGTGTCTGAGATGAGCCCGACTCCCATTTCAGACGTCAAATAAACTTTCGAAATTGCTTTTATAATCTCTTTAAGAGTTTGAATGCAGGCGTCTATAATTCGCAAAATTTAGTGGCCGCGATTATGTCCTCTGTGACCGACTTGCAAAAATAAATGGTTTTACAGTAATGATTCAGATTGTGATTTATTGGGAATTAACCAGGGCTGTTAATAACATGCTCTGTATTGTCCGCTCTGCTGGTGTTTTTTCTGCCGTCATTGCATCCACGCAGCTTGAAAGTGCACTGCTTTATGCGACAGGTGGCACGCACACACCGTGGCACTCACTTCATAGCGTGGCATGTGGTGGCAGCAAAAGCCTCTGCCAAAAACATGCTAAGCACAGCATTTGTGGCGGCAGAAAAGATACAAGGCTATTATCTTGCTCCCGAGAGTATAGTATGTTGCAGGTTAAGACGGTACGGTGAGGGGAAGAAGCTCCGTCTACACTCTTTCCACTTTAGCAGAAAGGCTGCTATAGAGAAAAGAAGGAAACCGCCAATCGTGGCAAGCAAACCCTTTTTGGACTGGCAGAAGTGATGGGAGGCGCCAGGCAGTGTAAAAAAAGGCGAAAGGGGGGGGGGGGGGGGGGTGGACTGCAAACGTGTTTACCAAGAATAAAAAGGGGGAAGAGTGAAAAGAGGTATTCTTCTGTAGATTCCTTTTTCTCCCGAAGCTGTGAATGTGCCATGGCCGGACTGGGCTCAACTCAATGCCCCAAATCATATTTAAAAAAAAAAAAAATTATTGCCGGCAGAGTTTTGCGGACTCCTAAAATGCCTTTACGGAGAGGTTCCAGAAACCCTCTTTCCAGAACCGTTGGCCTAAATTGCGGGCATGGGCATCTGCAGTATGTTTTGCAGGAAAAGGAGGGGGAGGGGGGCAAACCTTGTTTTCTTTTAAAGTTATAGGTTTGAAAGCTACACCCCTTCAGAATAATCCCGCCCCCCTTTTCCGCCACTTTGCTGACGCCCATGATTGTGGGCACCTCATCACTTACAAAATGTTTCCTAGGACCCATGTGTAGAAAGTAGGAGCCACCATTGAAGCCCCTGTCAAGACTACAGTGCAGACATATCACAATAGCAGGGAAGAACAATAAATAATAATGGACAGTCTGACCGGAAACAATATTGGTACAGTTTCAGACTCGCTGCTCAGCTTGCCAGCTGAGCCAGGCTAGAAAAACGAAATTGGCAAAGTGAATGAGTTGCGAGTATAAAGATGCAACGACAAAACCCTACTGGCATTCTTAAAAAATGCTGGGGCCTTCTTGTCAATGGAAAACGCACTCAGTAATTAAATCCAATACTCTTTCGGATAGTGAGATTGATATCGTGGTAAGGTGGGTGCTTGTCCTAAGCTCTTGTTTTAGCACCAGTGGGTGTCAAATTACACACAGCCAGAAAACAAATCAGCATAGCCAAACGAAGCACAGGACAATTGCATCCGTAAAATAGCCGATGTTCCATATTTCAATTAGTTTTTGATCTCGCTCTGCGCAGCACACAATTTATAGCAGACGATTGTCCCTTTTTGGCTCTGTTCGCAGATGACTTGCCAGTCTGTTCGTCGTTTTGTTTCTGTCAGAGAATGATACCTACCTAGTAGCAAACAAACTCATTATTATTCCCTCATGTTAGCAGGCGATGCGTCTGGTAGCGGTATTTTATAGCGAGTTCGTTTCACACGCACTGGCACCGTTCGAGTTCTCTCCCAGAATGCATCGCACTCGCAGAGTGTTGCACTGAGAACTAGACTCAAACGAATTCGCCAAATGCACCAAGTGCGGAAGACTGATGCTGCCGCCATCTATGTTGTAGAAAGAATACCGACCTCAAACCGAAACTGGCGCCTTGCTGTTCGGAGTGATGGGTGGGAATGCGAGAGTACAGTCGCTACCAACGTTTATCTACAAACGTTGGTCACTGCAGCCTTTAGTTTATAGTTGCGATTACTTCAAGCAACACGGCTGTCATAGGGATAGTTACAGACGGCGTAAATTTCCGCAACCAGCTGTCTACAAAGCAGCTGGTTGCGATCTTTCAATTCTCATAACCGTTTACACTGAAGAAAATGGATGATGCTGTCCGAGCAGAAGCTTGATCCATTTCAGCATGGCATTATGAGTGGACCACTGAAAGGGTACGCCTTAAAACTAGTCTGCTGGAATGCCCAGCAAAACTTTTCGATTTCGATCGTCATTACAGGTGGATCAGATATTAGCTTTGGTGAGGGCGTCGAGAACGAGAGCTTTCTCGAACAAAATATGACGGGGCAAGTTAGCTGAAGTAGGTAAATGTTAAACATGATGATGTTGCCCAAGCCTCGGGTAAAATCACTAAATTTAGCTTTCTCTGATGCTTATTGGGCAGTCAACGTTTCTGCTGGGGCAGTTTTGTCGACAAATGTTCAATTTTTCACCCGCACACGTTGGTGATAAACATCTCGGGGGCCGCTGATGCATTTGTTCTGAGCATTTCTTTACACACTGGTATATTTCAGCGTTTTTATGGCAACAGAGCGACTTAAAACCTCCAAATAAAGCACAGTTTGTCAACTGCTTCCTTCATGAAATAGGAGACGCTCACAGTTCAAGCTCGCGTTTGATTCCGTTGCCCGCGGGACGCAATTTCTATCAGAAAATCTACTTTTTTTTCCTTTCAGTTCTGCGACACATCGTAGCAGACAAACTTTCGTCATCTGCTCCAGCACCTTGCCGGCCTAGCCGGAGCGAAGCACGACGGGATTGCATTTTGGCGCAATCTCGATTTTCTCAGTGCAGCGAGTGCATGCACGCGTGGGGTGTCAGAAATGAAACAAACTCGGAGAGTGCAACCACTTGTGGAGTGCCGGCTGAAACGAACCCGCTCCCCGCTGCGAGTGGACACGCGTGGGCACGAGTGCCGTGAAACGAACTCGCTAATACTTCTTCAGTGCAAGCCGGTTGAGACCTCAATGACCAAAATCCGGCTCTCGGTGAGATGGAATGGCAAACTGAGAATGATTTCATGACCAGGGGCCAAACAAATAAGAGGTGCATTGTATGGTGAGAGTATTAGCACCGAGAAGTTTGGGTGGCGGGCGACCTTTTACAGCGAGCCAGGGTGACGTCCTGCTGAGGACAAAATTTACCCCCTCGCCCTACAAAGGCCGAGACGGCGTTAGCTCTCGGCATATTACTTTCGTTTTTTTTTTTTTTTTTTTTTTTTTTGCGCATTTTACGTAGGAAATGTGAATTATTATATGCGGCCTTATTGAGGTATGGTGTGTAGCTGCAGGCGAAACTTCAACCAACATTCCGAGCATTGTTTCCAGGGCAGACAGTGCATGAATCACAGATGGTATATGAAAAGGAAGAAATGCCACCACACTTGCAGGAGCATTGCAATATATTTACATCCCGCACAATCAACGCTGCTGATGATTTGAATAAATTAAGAGGTTTTTTTCAACTTTGTTTCTAAACAAAAACGTCTCAGCGAAAAAGCTGCACTCTGCTCGAGCAACATGTTAAATATATTCTGGGCCATGGGGAGAAAATTACAAGTGAGACCGCTCAAAGGCCTTTGACTTAAATGCCATTTGTATGCCCGCAAAGCGGGGTCTGATGTTCTCCTAAAGCGCGAGACAAATGGACGGCAGAATCATCCGATCCGACAGTCCGAACGCCGCTCCGAATTGAGACACACGCACACACTTCCGATCTTGCAAGCGACATAACGATCCGTTCGGCTCCGCCCAGGAGATCCAACTTCCAAGCACTCCAGCGGAGGTCCGCGTTCATAGATCTCTGGTCCCAGATTGATGGTTTAGCTCGCCCGAGCGAAGCTAGGAGCTCGTTCTTGTTAGCGCGTGCATTCTTTGCCGGGGCCATCTTTCTCGAATGGATCAGCGGGATCCACGCGTCCGGCTTCCCGTCGCCCGTCCCGTTTTCTTATTTGTCCCGACAGACCAAGTATGTCATCATGATGTCCGCGCTAGCTGTGCTGTCATTGGCTGGGCGCATCCGACAATCCGTCCGCCGTGCAAAACTATCTGGCGCGTTTGACGCATGTCAGATCGCCGATCTAACGCATGAAGCGACCAAATTTTTCGGATCAGGCAGTCGTACTGTCAGATCGGACGTCGGATCGGATGGATTTTTCGCGCATGTGTCTCGTGCTTAACTCATGAATCTGCAAAGAACAGAATTTCAGTGTCTGAAACACACCGCCGCTTCCACAACCCCTTGCACAACCGCCTTATATCGTGTGAGGGGGCGGGGGGGGTTCATCGACGGGAGTTGCCTCCACCGATAGCTTTCCATACTTATAACCCAATTATAAGGGTAAACGTGACAAACACGGTTGGAAAAGCTATAAAAATTCTGTCGGCCTAAGTCTCACCCAGCGCCTTTTACACTGGGTAAACGAAGCCCCGCTTCTCAACGTGCTTACAGCTCACAACGGCCGATGTTGACGGTGCCTTTCCCATCCTTAGTCTGACTGTCCATGCTCTTTTTAATCTCGAAGTTTTCGGGTGGTAGAATATGATACCAGCTTCTTTTTGGAAATTGCATTGCAGCGCTGAACAGTAGGTCAGCATGATCACAAACCTCCGATCGTGAGGAAACGGGCGCAGGGAAGCCAGCCAGATGCCAGAACGCGAAGCGGAGTCCGTCACCAGACGTCACGGTACACCTGACCCAATCAAGACGTGGCGACCGCAGCGACACTTGTGTTTGCTCTGAAGACTAATAGTACGCCGTGCAAGCAATACCATTGATCTCCACGACAATTTGCTAGATCGCGTGTCTCCGCTTGGTCGTTGCAGCTCAGGTGCGGCCACCGGATGGCCACCTTGGGACAAAGATTATCAGTCAACCTTTTGGAGCGTTGCGGAGGCTGGGCGGCAGTGAGCTGAAGACATGTTTTCTGCTCGTTCGTTGTCATTTACCGAAGAAGTTTGTTAAAACCCCGAACGGTGAGAATTGCGTTTGAGAACACGTGGAAATTTTTACGAAAGCTCAGCACCGCAAGAAAAAGGGGCAACTCGTCTAACGGAAGTCTTACCGTTCTGGCGGCATGATCAAAGCTTCCTTGGCATGCCAAAGTGCTGCATCTTTGTCTTCGCACGCTTGAATACCGATCAAGAATTAACGCGGTGTGGATTTGTTTCGTGAGTGCAAAGAGCATGAAGATGCATGTGCCTCTGGAGCAGCATTTTACTTTACTCTTACGACTGTATTTGTAACTTGCGGCACTTGCACTCCAGAAGCGGGCATGATCCAGTGGCGACAAAGGAGGGGTAGGAAGCTATGGCGACGACGACAGATTGCACACAATCATATGGACGGGCCACGTTTGAAAAACTTCAGATATCGCCGCTTCATACTTTTGCCTTCGAAAACCTACCTTCTTCCACAGCATTGCTCTATTTGTGCTGTCATGTGATCCATTTAAATAGATTTGGAACATAGCCATGGTTAATCCATAATAGCAACCACCGATTTCGTTTCCTATTGATAGCAACTCGCTGGAACAGCTGGGTGATAGAGAAGACGCCTATGTGCGACATACCTTCAAAGCTCTGCCATGGCATCGATTCTTGATAAGTATCCAAGCGTGAAAAGGCACAGAGACGCAGCAGTTTGGCAGGCCCAGGAAGCTTTGATCACGCCGCAAGACCGGCGAGACTCGACGTTCGACAAGTTGTGCCTTTTTCTTGCGGTGCCGCGCTGTTGCAAAAAATTTTATGCGATTTCAAAGGAAATTCTGATTGTTTACACATTGCGAGCGTTTGGCGCTCCTTTCACTATACAGAGGGGAGCGCCGCCGGAGACTGACACTCGAGCGTGCTCTTCGTGCTCCGAGCATTTCTTGGAGCACAAGTGACTTCTTTGCGCTCCGTGATGTCACGTCCACAAACAAGATGGCTGTGCCATTGTTGAGATTGTTGAAACAAAAGGCGTAGCCGGACAGCTGCTCCTTTTCAGTCATTAGTGGTTAATCCAGCAGGTAAAAACAATTTGATTTGAAAGTCAAGACAGCAATTAGCATTCCGGAAAAGGTTTGTTCATGTGCCTTGCCTGAGAACAAAGTGATCTATCGAACGAGCGTGCTGATAGCTCGGCGACAGAAAAGTTGCCGGCCGAGAAGACAGTGGGACGGCTGCCCTTTTTAAACTGCTTAGTCCAGCTGCAGCGAATAAAGATACTTAGATTGGAAAGCCGAAGCATCAGTTAGCATTGCGGGAAAGGTTTATTCATGCATCTCGCCTGAAAACGAATTCATCTATTGAACGGAAGGTTACCGACAGCACAGCGACAGAAAAGTTGTTGAGATGAGAAGACAGTCGGAGCGCTGCCCTTTCTAGGATGCTTTGCCCAGAGAATCAAGATACTTCGAATGGAAAGCCGAAACATCATGTTCATGTCTTGCCTGAAACGAATTGACGTGCTATCTATTGAACGACAGTGTTCCGGTATCGGCATAGCACATCAACAGCTTCCATCGCATTCCGTATCGCTGCAATACGGAACCACGAAATATCTGGCAAGTGTGAGGGTTTCGTGCGTCGACAAACGGGTTCAAGAATGTTGTCTTTAATTCAAATATAAACAGCTTGCACGGTCAATAAATAGATCAGCCAAGGTGCCTTTCCCCGCACGTGCTCGAAGCGAGTCTCCAAACCTCTCAGAAATACTTAAACGTTCGTAGAAACTTCATAACGTCGCCGTCTCTTTTACTTTGTACCCTGCCGCTCTACACTGGCTTTAATTAATTTACCACCGAAATAATTTTGGCTTCTCCCACCCGTATCCACGGGATGCCAGGTTCGTCATAACCGTGCGGTGGGAAGGAGCTTGTGCGGCTCGTCAATAGATTCGGTGTGTCGCGCTCCTGTACGCCATGCGCCGTTTAGTTGCTGTGCCTGGAGTATGAAACTCGGAGTGTCAGAGTAGGAGTAAAGGAGTGTGGACTTAAAGGGGAGCTGCAATCATACTTAAGCATCTACCTCTTTTGCGGTTTCCACGTCTCTTTGGGTTCGGGTAAGCCAGCGGGCACGGAGAGAATAACTAAATATCAGTGAGTCATATTTTAACCGGACGACGCGGAAACCTCTTCCACCTACGAGGGCGACCTGCATTGCCGAAAGCGCGGAATATGTGACGTCTTTGGTCCTGGGCTTACTACTGGTCAGAGCCGCTAAAAGCTTTTTTTTTAGTCGATACAAAATATAAGTGTCGCGAACCGTTTCAATTATGTATGAAAGTAGTTTTTGTTCAGTATTTTAGATCAGAAAAGAAACAAATGCAGTTTATAAAGTATGGAAACAAGAAAAGACCCGTCGACAAACCCGCCACCAAGCGGTGAAGAAAACGGCGCATACAGTAAAACCTCGTTATAACAAAGTTGAAGGAGCGGTCGTAATTATTTCGTTATAACCATTAGTTTGTTATAGCCAATGTTCATTTCTTCCCACTATTAGCAAGCAAGGGGAATTATGATTGCTTTGTTATATCCCGTTTTGTTATAACGAGGTTTTAGTGTACTAGAAAGGCGTAGTGGGATGAGGCTCCGACGAACAATGGGCTTAGAAAGGTCCCGGGTGTACGCGGTGGCGCTGCGGTCGTATACCGGCTCGAGGATCCGACCGGTTCCGAGCATTCCCAAGGCTTTCGGCGCGGGCTTGGCTGGCGATTTGACCCTTTGGCGGTATGGCAGCGCGAAGTGGCTCCCGTTCTGAACTGATCTTTACCCCGTGTTTACCGTCGTTTGTGGCCAATGAAGTGTTATGCCGAATTAGTCTTTAATCGCGCGGCAAATGCAATGCGAGCTGCCCTGGCCGCCCACTTCATACAGCCTAGTCAACACGTGCTTTAGTGGCACCCTCTCGAGCCGTCGACACTGAATGCGGCAGCCGTGAGCGCTCGATGAGCTCACTACTTCACGGCCACTCAAACCAGGACCTATGACGTCATGAAGGATGTTATTTTTTGCTTGTTTTTGTAAGTCTAATTTGCCTATAACTTTTAAAATAAAGCGAAATTTGAGAAAAGTTTCTTTAAATTACTAAGTTCAGTGCGCTCAGGTTCGGTCCAAATTAAAAACCAGTCAAAAAGTTATTGCAGGGCCACTTTAACGCTCCCAATGACGACAAACGAGCAAAAAACATGTCTGCAGCACGCTGCCGGCCAGCCTCTGCAACGCTGCAAAAGGTTAATTTTCCGTGTCCCAAGATGGTCGTCCGGCAGCCGCAATCACGGAGCGGGGAAGCGCAATTTAGCAATTGTTGTAGAGATCAGTAAAAAAATATGGAATGCATACCCTCCTAGCATCCATCAGGTTGGTGACTGCACAGCCACCAACAGTGGCTGTGCAGTAAGCATCTACCTCTTTTGCGGTTTCCACGTCTCTTTGGGTTCGGGTAAGCCAGCGGGCACGGAGAGAATAACTAAATATCAGTGAGTCATATTTTAACCGGACGACGCGGAAACCTCTTCCACCTACGAGGGCGACCTGCATTGCCGAAAGCGCGGAATATGTGACGTCTTTGGTCCTGGGCTTACTACTGGTCAGAGCCGCTAAAAGCTTTTTTTTTAGTCGATACAAAATATAAGTGTCGCGAACCGTTTCAATTATGTATGAAAGTAGTTTTTGTTCAGTATTTTAGATCAGAAAAGAAACAAATGCAGTTTATAAAGTATGGAAACAAGAAAAGACCCGTCGACAAACCCGCCACCAAGCGGTGAAGAAAACGGCGCATACAGTAAAACCTCGTTATAACAAAGTTGAAGGAGCGGTCGTAATTATTTCGTTATAACCATTAGTTTGTTATAGCCAATGTTCATTTCTTCCCACTATTAGCAAGCAAGGGGAATTATGATTGCTTTGTTATATCCCGTTTTGTTATAACGAGGTTTTAGTGTACTAGAAAGGCGTAGTGGGATGAGGCTCCGACGAACAATGGGCTTAGAAAGGTCCCGGGTGTACGCGGTGGCGCTGCGGTCGTATACCGGCTCGAGGATCCGACCGGTTCCGAGCATTCCCAAGGCTTTCGGCGCGGGCTTGGCTGGCGATTTGACCCTTTGGCGGTATGGCAGCGCGAAGTGGCTCCCGTTCTGAACTGATCTTTACCCCGTGTTTACCGTCGTTTGTGGCCAATGAAGTGTTATGCCGAATTAGTCTTTAATCGCGCGGCAAATGCAATGCGAGCTGCCCTGGCCGCCCACTTCATACAGCCTAGTCAACACGTGCTTTAGTGGCACCCTCTCGAGCCGTCGACACTGAGTGCGGCAGCCGTGAGCGCTCGATGAGCTCACTACTTCACGGCCACTCAAACCAGGACCTATGACGTCATGAAGGATGTTATTTTTTGCTTGTTTTTGTAAGTCTAATTTGCCTATAACTTTTAAAATAAAGCGAAATTTGAGAAAAGTTTCTTTAAATTACTAAGTTCAGTGCGCTCAGGTTCGATCCAAATTAAAAACCAGTCAAAAAGTTATTGCAGGGCCACTTTAACGCTCCCAATGACGACAAACGAGCAAAAAACATGTCTGCAGCACGCTGCCGGCCAGCCTCTGCAACGCTGCAAAAGGTTAATTTTCCGTGTCCCAAGATGGTCGTCCGGCAGCCGCAATCACGGAGCGGGGAAGCGCAATTTAGCAATTGTTGTAGAGATCAGTAAAAAAATATGGAATGCATACCCTCCTAGCATCCATCAGGTTGGTGACTGCACAGCCACCAACAGTGGCTGTGCAGTCTATATGCCCATCAATATCAACGCATGTAGCCATTTGCAGGCAGTCGCATCCTTTCGAAGATCAATCTGGCCTTCGTCAGGCACCAGCTTTCGCTCTCAGCACACAGCCACTGTTCGTGGGCTTCGAGGCTGCTCGCATCTTCACCCTCCACAGGCGGGGCAGCCCCGGTCTGTAAATGTAGATTATGAATATGGCAGGTATTATTTGATAACACTTTATGTTTTGGCCGTGTAAAAAAAAAATCTGCATTCCATTTTCTAACATATCTGTTATGAAATAACAAGGTCAGGTGGAACGGCTCGAGTTCGCTGACTGAAAGACAGAGGGCTTAGCCTGAACCAATATCCTAGCAGCCTTCGATATTGGTGTGGGGGGAGAGAAGGCTGAACCTCTAAAGATGTCTTTAAATGATTCTCTAAATGCTTAACTCCAAAGTTTCAGGCTGCTGCACTTTAACGTTCTGAACTTTTTCCAACATATATTTGCGCTGTCGCTAACCATGTTCCATTTGCCAATTTTTTACACGCCCCTTTTCCTCCAATCAGAACAGCACGAGAGTCCGCCGTGAACAGACTCGGCATCATCGTGTGTCATATATCCCCGATGATTGCCTTCCCCACTAAGATGCATTAAAGCCAAGGCTCGAGCACAAGCTCATAGCATCGCTAGATGGTCGCACTGCACGAACCCTCGTGCAGCCTGAGTATCTACTAGTACTGGTAAAAGCGAGCGAGTTGAAAATGAATACTTAAAATCGAAAGAATAAAGCGCGAGGGACAAGCCCAGGAAAACCACGTAAAGCCTGGTTCAAACAGTTGCGTTTGACCGCGTTGCGGCTGCGAGAAACCAGGACATCCCTGCTGCTTATATCGCGTGCCAAGATGATTCTTTGAATTGGAATCCACGCTTCATACGAAGCACAGATGTGCCGGTGACTCGTTTTCGGTTCTAAACGCAACGCAGACAAACACACTCAAACGCAAGTGTCGGAACCGACCTTTACAGTACAGGCTCACAGTAAAGCTGTGAGCCCGAACCGTCTCGCACGTCTAGCCTTCGCTTTAGTACATCTCAGGATGAGACGGAATGTATCATAATAGAACCGATGTGGTCTCACCATTCTGAGCAGAAGTGCGTGAGTAACCGATGCTATTTTCGTGGTCGCTTGCACGTAAACAACCAAGGAGCTTGTACACAACGCCGGCATTCATCTGGCTTGAAAACAACTTGAGCGTTGGCTTGGCTTGGATGTCAGCTGCCCATTGTGCTTTCTTGAACTTCACGAAATCCTCTAAATTGAGCAGGCTGCTTCTTGACTTCTGCTGTCGGCGCGTATGTCTGCAATTCGGCGGTTTCCGAGTTCGACGATTCGGAAATCATGGGTGTACCACCGCAGCACCCTCTTAACACGATTTCGGTAGCCGTAGGGTGTAAAAAGGATGTACGAAGGGTGTAGGCCTTTCCGTACACCCTTAAATATTCAAAAATCATGTAAAAATGGTGTAGGAAGGGTGTGAGCTCGGAAAAACACCCTTCTAACACGAACATGGGTGTTGAAATTTTTAGTGTGTAGTTCTATCCCAATCTGTTGGGGATCTGCCTGGAGCCCCGACGTCTGGAGGCAGAGGCCGTACATTTTTACTTTTTCCGCGCTTCGTTGCGTAGCGCCAGCGAGCACTACATGACCGACTTCCGAGAAGCTTCTCGCCTTCTGTAAAACACCTCGATGAAACCTCGCACTTCAGAAAACCGAGGATATCGGCCAAAGTTAATGATGCTCCCGTCGAGCAATCGCTAAAGGTCCTGTGCGGGGCCGCCATTTTGATTGCGGGGAGCGGGGAACGGGGGAGGGTAGAGGGACCTTCGGGGTGGGTGGGGAGGGTGACGGTGACGACCGCGGACGGCACCTAGCGGCGGAACGCCGAACCTGTCGGTCCAGGTCGTTTTGGGAGCTGCGCGCCCGCGCCTTGCCGGCAGCGCCGGCAGTGTAGTCTGCTCGTGTTACATTGTTTACTGTTCTCGCGTGTGGCACGTTGTACGCCGTAGCGCGCGATGGCATCCGAAACCAAGGGAAAAAAGTCGAAGGAGTTCTGTTGTGTTCCCCAGTGCTCGTCGGCGCGGTGGAAAGACACTGCATTATCATTCCGTCGCTTCCCGGGAGCAGACGAAGCCTCTGGATCTCCCCTTACGCCAACACATCGTTGCAGGCTTTAGGTCGCCAAACTAAGGATTGGAAAGAAAGTGTCGAGGACGATGATTGTCTGCTCGAAACACTTTCATGAGAGTGACTAGTTCTTACCTGGTAAGTGCTTTATTATTCGATCGTAATTATCAGCACTAGGCAAAGGAACGGCAGATGACACAGACTGTAACTGTAACGTTACTGTAACGTGCTAGCTCTCGCAGCCGCGTTGGCCGCGTCTCTGGAAGGGTCAGGATAGTTGTGGTACAGGTAGTGCTATCGGAACGCATTTGGCGAGAAGCAAACGCGCGGAGCTTGGAAGCAAGAACAGGGCGCGACACGAGACGCTCGTACTAGAGGATCGAACTCGGAGCCTATCGCCGTCTTCATTCACTTTATCTTCCGAGCGTCGAGCACGTTGAAACAGGCATAATTTTTGCGATGATAACTTTATAAGATATCGGGAAAGGTTTTCCGGCGTACCTGCAGAGTACAAGTTCGCTGACGTCTGCACAACTTAGCGTTAGCGAACTGCACAAATTCTCTAACCTCAACTCCCTGCTGTTTCCAAGGCTTGGGCCATAATCATGCAAAATTCAAAGCAGCTCCAGCCTCGCGAATCTTCGTGCTTCCAAAAATTTGGCTGCTCGTTTCTCAGCCGGCGTTTACTGCGCTAAATGCAATGTTACTCTGGCGCAGGTGTAACATGTGCGAAGCGACGACTAAAAAGGACAGCAGTGCCAAGCGAACGTCTCCCTGTGCTCTCGACGCACGATGCACACAAGTTGGCTCGAGCGCAAAGGCTGCGTGCATCAAGGTCGGAGAGACAACAGCGCCGTGCCGAGGCTGCCCAGGCAGCCCAACTGCGCATACATGTAAGTAGTACATTGCTGCCCTCATCAGGGCCCATCTGTGCCTGCAAGAGCGTGGAAACGTCTCTGGAAACGTTAGTGGTACTTATCTACACCTATACATCACTCACTTCCCATTTCAGGTCAACTGTGAAAACTGCAAAAATGTTCCTGATAGAGATGAGGACCTGGATCACAACAGCAGCTTTGGGGACGCCGTCACACCAGTTGAGATGGAGGTGGCACATCTCCTGGCCACGTTTGGCCATGTTAACACCAAGGTTGGTATTATTGTATTCTTGCTTGACGTGTTGACCCCGACACTATGGCAAGCTTTTGGCATGGGTAAGGTTTCGAAAATCATTTATTCTAGCTATGGTTGCAGCTCTCACAAAAGGCAGTAGATCGGTAGGAAACGATTTGGCACATTATTAGCTGTCGAAGCGGGGTGCTCACTCCCAGTGGCATCCTTTGGAGGGCACATCTGATGTGGGCAGTGTTCTATAATTGACACAGTTTGCTCCAAGTTTAACATTTTGTACCTTGCCGTCCATAAACCTACTCGCACTCAGGATCAGCCCGTGTTATCACGTCATGTAACCCACTGTAGTAGATTCTGAACACAACCGTGTGGTTCAATCAACTCAATGTTTAACTTTGCTGGTTTGAAAGTTTATTTGATCACAGTACGTTGGAGGGTTTGAACATTGTCAAAAGTTCGAAAATAGGCGAACTTTTCAAACGTACGGTTCCATAAAATTTTGCGGCAGCATCATAATGCCTAATCCTCATTTAGCAAATGAAATTCAAGAAAATGTTCTGAACTGCCTTCAACATAACTGTTTTATAAACCATATTCCCTCCAATATTTTTAATGTATCCTTATCTACTGTTGTGCATCACTTCTCATTCCAGGCCCACTGCGGAAGTCTTGCCAGAGAAGACGAGGATTTACATTCCAGTAGCAGAGCTTTTGGATACACAGAAGCCGACATGGAAGCAGCATATGTGTGCTGGCCACCTTCAATCACGCAGCTAAAGCTCAACAGACAGCATTGTCCACAAACAGTTGTGTTGACAAAGCTGTGGAAGTTTGCACTGGGGATTTTGGACGGAGATTCACTGATATTCTGTCAGCAGAAAACATAAATACATTGACAGGCGTCACTTCGATGGAGCTGCTGGAGACACTGACCGCATGGGCTGGCAAATATTACGAAATCACTGCAAGGCACCATGTGTCCCTAAAAGAGAGATTGGTCTTATGCATGATGAAGATGAAACATAACACTTCTACAACATTTCTCAGCAAGCTGTTTGGCTGCACAGTGACTAAGTGCACGGACGTGCTAGTTAAGCTGATACCCATTTTGGGCAAAGTTTTGTCCTCGGTGGTAGTGCTCCCATCAAAAAGCGAAACACTCATGAACGTGCCCACCTCTTTTGTCAAATATCAGAACGTCCGTCTCGTGCTTGACTGCACTGAGGTTCCCGTCGCACAGCCAAAGTGTCTCAATTGTGCATTGCGGATGTATCCTTTTACAAGAAAGGGTTCACTTGAAATATATGGTGAGTGTAACCCCGGGGGGTCTGATCACTCATATCAGTGCAGGGTATAGGGGTCGAGCCTCGGATAAACACATCTTTGAGGAAAGCACGGGGGTCGACCTGCTGCTTCCGGTAATTGACAACGTCATGGTTGACCGGGGCTTTTTAATCGAGCAAATCTGCGAGGACGGACTGATTAAAGTAATTCGGCCACCGTTCAAAAAACAACGGAAGCAGATGAGCCACACAGATGCTCTGGTCACCCAGAGAATCGCGTCTGCAAGGGTGCACGTCGAACGTGTCATTCAACGCATGAAAATATTTAAGATCTTGAGCACAAAGGTCACATGGAACACGGTGCCCCTTTTAGACGACATCATGATGATTGCGGCAGGTCTGACCAACCTTTCGGCACCAATCCTTGCACCAGAGAGATTTCTTTAAAGTGTGGCTGCTCGAAGCCGGCCTATCGCATGACTGAAGATCAACTCTGCTTCATCTAGGGTCTCAGAGAAACAACGTGCCATGCTGTGTACAAGGTGTCTACCGAACTACCTCTTTCAGAGTCTCTAACTTTTCCAGGTTTTTTCTATCTTCGTTAAATGCCCCGGCCATTAATTCGATTGAATTAGTGTTTCTTAAACCAAAAAAGTACTATTTGGTCTACTACTGGTGAAACGATCCAATAGCAACTCTTCCCTTTTGACTAGGTGGTGGCTTGAGCTGCTTCGTGATGTTTCGGGCAATATTAGTTTGCATGGCCGTGTTGATGCGCGACTCTCAGGTGTCATCGCACACCGCCGTGCATCTTTTATGGGTCATCTTTCCTGATTTAGTCAACTTTCTGATGATTTCCCTGATAACTCCCCGTGTTTTTTAGGTGATCTTTCCAGATTAGTAGCCACTGTGTACAGCTTTCTTGAGCAAAAAAACGGCTATTTTGCTGATGAAAACATTTTTGCAAAGAGTATGTCGCCGATGTTTGCTGTGAAGCCTATGCTACAGAACGGAATGTGAAAAGCCGTTCCCTGTATGGGCGGTAACACCATTATGACCCGACAGCTGTAGTTGATCACGGTTGTTTTTGCATTTAATGTAAACATCTGAGCTTGTGGTAAAAAGATTTGGTATATGGTATGTGATTTGATATTTGTTTTTTTTTTATTCTTTGCAAGAGAACTACTATTCCATTCCCTTATTTCTCGAATAATCAGCCATCATCCTGAATTTTTTGTAATTGAGCAGAGTTACCCCTTGAAGACAAGAAATGTGAGTTGTGATTAGATTGCGAGAAGAATGCCTGTGAAACTTCTGAATAAAGATAATTCTGCTTAACAGCATTGCACACCAATTTATTTTAGCATTCAGATTACAGTATGTTCAAACACGCTCTTGCAAATTATTTGGAATGGCACTGTATATTCTCAACACAAACATTTTTATAAACTTTTACAGCAGAGAAACACAGAGCCTCGCTGCACTCGTTCAAGCGGTTTGTGCAGGACCGCCCTCTTGTAAATTTCTATCGTCTGGCCACAAACCTCCTAGGTACTGCTTGCTCTTTTGCAGCAGTGCCAGTAGGGGGACCGGGGTATCACCACCTAAAGAATAAAAAACAATACTGACATCAAAAAGGTGGTGTTTGGGTAGCATTGGCACTGTTAAACATGTAATCATAATAATAACCTTTATTTGCAAAGAAGTTTTATCCCGGGTGGCTTGCTCAGCTAGAACAGAAAGGCGAAAGCCCGTACGCTTGTGCGTCTGCTAGCCAACCACCCGGGGCAGGAAAAAGCAAGGACAAAAACATAACAGAAAAATGATAACAACATATGTACACGCTAGAGAAGGGATCGCGAGAATGCGCGGCGGAGAGCGGCTGATTCTGTCCGGTCGGTAGGGAGGGGGGAACGAACAGACAAGGGGGCGGCCAAAAAGTCCCTAAGGGCGGTCGGGAGCGCAGAGTTGGTATGGCACACAGTACGTGCAAGCTGTGGATCTGGCTGGCCGGATCGCTTCCCTACTCGGATGTAGGAGCCAAGGGGAGTACCTACCATAGACCCGTCGAGCAGCCGACACAATAGTCCAACCCGAGCCACAGTCCGGCGGTGCCGGAGACTCTGCCACCTAAGAGCCTTAAGCCGAGCCTCGTACGGAGGTGGAGGGGCACGCCGGCCCAGCATGCGAAAGTAGAGAGTCCGGGTGGCCCGACGTTGCATGCCCTCTAGTCTCTCCACCAGGTGGGCCTGAAATGGGCACCATACAGAGCAGTAGTACTCGAGCTTAGGCAACAACAAGGCAGTATACAGTGCACGAAACGTTTCAGGCCCCCAGGCCCTTGATACACGGGTAACAAAACCGAGAGTTTGGCGTGCCTTTGAGACAGTGCTGGTGATGTGCTGAGAGAAGTCAAGAGAAGAAGAGAAGACAACTCCCAGGATAGGAAGCGACTGAACGACGGCAATCGGAGCACCTGACAGGGAGTAAGCTGGGAGTGAAACAGAACGACTGTTGGTGATGCGCATTACAGCACTTTTGAGCTGGCTTATCGGGAGGTTGTTGATTTTGGCCCAGCAGCCGATCTTGTCAAGGAAGTAATGGACGCCCGACACAAAGAGGGGCGATGTTACTGGGGCCAGAATAGTGGTGTCATCTGCGTATTGGACAAGCAGACATTCGCTAGATGTAGGCATGTCGTTGACGTAAAATAGAAAGATGGTGGGCCCCAAAACTGAGCCCTGGGGTACCCCAAAGGTGACAGTGAAGTTGTCAGAGACCTCGCCGTGAAACAGCAAGCGCTGGTTACGGCCAGTTAGAAGGCGGCTCAAACAAAGCAGTAGGGAGCCGCACACCCCGTGTTGTGCAATTTTCTGAAGGAGGATGGAGTGGTCCAAAGTGTCAAAAGCATTGCACAGATCCAGTTGGATCAAGTCTGTCGGCGTCCGGTTGTCCATATTGTTACTCACATAGTCTGCGACAGTAGTAAGGGTGGTCCCGCAGCTTCGGTTAGGTCTAAAACCATGCTGGGAAGCAGAAAGAAGATTATTGTTGTCTAGGAAACGGAGGAGGTGCTGATTAATTACACGTTCAAAGGTTCGGCACAGGATAGAAGTGATTGAAATTGGCCGGTAGCTGGAGGGATCGTTGACAGGTTTTTGTTTGTTCTTGTGCACTGGGATCACAAAGGCTTTCTTCCAGGGGGCGGGGACGTAAGCATTGTCCACGAAAGATTGGAAGAGATGAAGCGTAGGGAAAGAAACATAGGGGTGCAGTGCCTTGAGGAAGGTAGGGGCAATCCGGTCAGGCCCAGTGGAGTGAAAGGTCTTGATAAGACGCACTGCTTCGTGCAGTTCATCGAGTGACATTTTAACAGTTTTTAGTGTGACAGCTCGGGAAGGCACGGAGGCCTTGAGCTGCTAGATGATGTGGTCAGGGTCGGGAGAAGAGACGCTGGAACTGAAAACCGAAGAAAAATGGGAGGTGAATAGTTGGGCAATGTCTTTGGGCGACTTTATGGGTCGGTTGCCAACGGAGAAACAGGGTTGCTGTCGACTGGACTGAAGTCTGTTGAAGAACGCCCAGAACAGTTTCGGGTCTTTTTTCGCCTTAACAGAGATGGTGTGGGCGTAGTCCATGTGGGCCCGGTAGATGGCAGCTTTGAGCGAGCGCTGTAGATCTTTGGCTTTGTGGAGGGTCGTGCTACACTTTAGGCGAGCAGCGCGCTTGAAGAGAGCACGTTTACGACTGGCCATTTTTCTGATATCTGGAGTCATCCGTGGGGACCTCTTTCTTTGTGAACAGCGAGACTTACTCGGCACACATTCCTTCTGGATAGCATCCACAAAGCCGCACCAGAGTTCATAATTATCAGAGCAGTCCTCACCCATCGTGAGACACCAGGGGGCAAGGTGCGCTAACTGTGCCATATGGGCACAGTCCATCTGATAAAAATTCCACACGGTACATGCAAAGAGACCTTTTCGGGGGAGGCTTACTGCATATTCGACCTCTACTGCGCGATAGTCACTACCGGACAGACCAGGGTATACTTTAGAGAAGAGGATCCTACTTATGTCTGGGGTGAGCACGAGGTCGAGAAATGTCGGGGCACGGTCTTGTACTTGATAGCTGGCAGAGCGGCACACCTGTTGCAGGCCGACAGCAGATATGACGTCTAGGAGGACGTCATCCATGTTGTCGCTGGGAGAAGGCTCTTCGTCAGTGTTGCCAACTCAAAAATTGAAAACCCGCAGTCGGAATCCCGGAAACCGCTAAAAAACCGCTAAATCCAAAACACAGCGCGAAACGACTTTTTAAACATTTTTTTTTTTGCTTTAATTCTTGACAAAGGTATAATAACAGTATAGATCATATCAATGCCATCTGAAAGGAAGCTTTCCTTTTGTTTTGACTAGAAATCTGTCACGCCAAGCCAAGTTCACCCAGGTGATCCGAAGCCAAAATTACAGAGTGAGCGCAAATGAACATGGCAAGGGACCCTTCAGCAGTGCGTGACTAGTCAGACACGTTCAACTTGCAGAGTCGTCTGCTATCAGAGAAGAAACGTGCAGCGGCCGAAACAGGCTTCTTCGTTGCAGCGTGCGCGACCAAATCCACATTCTTCGCAGATAGTTCTGTTATGAAATAGCGGCACCTGGCTCGTCTGCTATCACCAGGAAACTCCAGTAGCCAGTCTTTAAGTCGTTTTAAGTCCTTTGTGGACTAATTTGTGCTACCTGCTTCAACCGAAGTGCGGTTGGTGAAGCACTGGCACCACATGGATGCAAGCATTCACGTGCGGTCAGTGCAGGTTTCCGAAAAACCGGCTTTGTCATGCGTGCTGGTTTCTACTTGCAGAAGACTGCGCAGTATTAACGTGAACGGTCAAAAATAGTCGTGCAAAGATAAAACCAACAGGAATCCGTCAAAAAAACAAGGCAGTTGATATTAACTGTCGAGAACATATTCAAGATTTAAGCAACACGCAGTCCTTCACAGCTTCTGCAGTGCCTCCTTGATGCTGGCCATCGTCGAAGAAAGGCTTGCAAGCATTTCGTCCGTCCGCGCAGTCTCCTGATGCAGAGAACTAGCTTCTCGCTCTATGTCTTCGATGGCCGACGCCCAAGACGTTCTGTCGAACTTGTCGGAATCCTGAATCATGGCGACGACGATGCCACCGCAGTTCTCTGCGTTCTTGTCGAGCGCACTCTTTGCCTGCATGATGACGGTTTCCACTTTGGCTGCCCCAGCATCAAAGAGGCCCTGCAGTCTCTCGATAGCCAGTTGAACTGAAGACATTTCGGAAGAAGGGTCCCTATAATCTGCCTTCACTTCAAGCACGGGGACGACCGGTGGACACGACTCACGATCACGAACACCGTGGGAAGGTGCAAATCACAGTTGTGCAAACACCGGAGACTCTAGTGTTGCCAACTCAAAAATTAAAAACCCGCAGTCGGAATCCCAAAAACCGCTAAAAAACCGCTAAAAAAACCGCTAAATCCAAAACACAGCGCAAAACGACTTTTAGACACTTTTTTTTGCTTTAATTCTTGACAAAGGTATAATAACAGTATAGATCATATCAAATGCCATCTGAAAGGAAGCTTTCCTTTTGTTTTGACTAGAAATCTGTCACGCCACGCCATAGTTCACCCGGGTGATCCGAAGTCGAAATTGCAGAGTGAGCGCATACGAACATGGCAAGGGACCCTTCAGCAGTGCGTGACTAGTCAGATCAGTTCAACTAGTAGAGTCGTCTGCTACCAGAGGAGAACGGTGCAGCGGCCGAAACATGCTTCTTCGTTGCAGCGTGCGCGACCAAATCCACATTCTTCGCAGATAGTTCTGTTGTTAAATAGCGGCACCTGGCTCGTCTGCTATCACCAGGAACCTCCAGTAGCCAGTCTTTAAGTTTGGGGTCTTATAGCCAGTATTTTCTAAACTTTTGAGCGCACTTCATCGCGCCCATTTCACGAAACAATGACAAAAACGTCAAAGGAAAATTGGAACATTCATGCTGTTCAAACGTGCGCGCACAAAACGGGGAGGCATGTTCCGACATTCGACGTCTTAATGTTTTGAGGACGTCACAGGCGTTACTCTCACAAACCAGAACATTACTGAGAGTCAGCGAAGAGGACTGTGGCTTATTATTCTTATTATTGTGGATATGAAAGGTGCACAGTCGACAGTAAATCGATATAAAACTTCTATATCTCTGAAAAAACGCCAAGGTTACATAAAATCGGCTAAAAATCCCGCCGCCCGCTAAACAATAATTTATCCCGCTAAACAGAACCAAAAACCGCTAAATTGGCAACACTGCGTCTTCGTGGCTCCACCATTCAATGTGAGAGTTAAAATCTCCCAGCAGGAACACGTCTCTGTAGGTCTCGAATCTCACACGGGAAGGCGAGGCGTCTAGGAGGGTGTACGAGACCTCACGGCGATTGGGTGGGCAGTACACACAGGCGAAAAGGATTGGCACCCGCGGAAGGAGTACTTCAACGAAGACCGCCTCGAGACCTGGGGACTCAAAGTCATCCCTGCGGTTCACAGAGATGCTGGATGGCGTGGCGATGAGGACGCCCCCCACCCCCCCCCCCCTCCCCACCTTCCCCCCCCCCCCTTGCCACTTCAGTCCTTCCGGAAAACTGCATTAGTCGAGTCAAAAATCTCACTGTCCTGAACGCCGGGGTCGAGCCAGGTTTCGAATATGAGGATGACCGATGAGCGAGGGAGAGACGCAACCGTGGCCTGTAGGTCGATAACCTTGTTTTTGATGCTGCGGCCTTGTGCATTGGCTGGCTGGGGGCGAAAAAAGGCTGCCGTCGAAGGGGGGCAACGCGCAAACACGGCAGTACCATTTGGCGGGAAATGCAGTGAGTCGCCTGTATGCTGGGAGCGAGAGAAGCTCCCACTTGCAGTGGAACCATGAGTAGCATCCATCGCACTGTAGCGCAGCCACTCACTCGAGCACTGGCTGGTGACAGCGGGGGCAGATGAGCCGCAATCCAGGTCCAGGATTTGGCAGTACATCACCAGCGAGGAGGAGCAGCCAGGTGATGGGAGGCTGCTGGAGGGAGTGTGCACCTTAACCTCGAGCCAGTTGCGTGAGCTTCACAGTAGGCCTAGCATCGATGCCGACAGAACCAAGAGAACGAGTGTGAGCAGCCGCAATATGAAGCTTGGGTGAGGTGCTCACGGGCCCCCGATACGACAGGAGATTGTTGACGGAGCGCCACAAATTACTACGAAATAGAGCAAGAGTCGGACATGCACAAAGACGTGGCCGCACCCCATTTTGCGTGCTCGACGACGGTGGGCCGGTAGGTTTTAGTGCCGATGGCTAACAAGTAAACACAAGTGCCAAAAAGCATGCTCCCATACCTTCTTCGTTAGTCGTCGCAACTCTTAAAACGTCTTGAGTGCTTCCTGAAAAAACAAAATTATTGCGGCTTCAATTTGGAATTGAAGAAGAGGGCCCAACTGTTAACATTCAGCTGGAGCACATGGCCTTGGCTACACCTCAGGAATGGGGCCCGGCAACTCGTGTCACACCATAGGCCCGGTAACCAAAGTCCGAACTTTGAAACGATATTGAGGAGATGTGATCCACTCCAAGTCCAAGGCTACCAAGATTCAAGACCTGTGAGCAATTTCTTTTAGGATTTGACACTGTAGGGCTGTTCGATTCGGCCATGAAGTTCCGAAGTAGTTCAGAGGAGTGCAGGGTTTATGTAGTGGTGGCGGAGAACCAGTGTAACCGCAGCTTGTAACTGGGGGTGTAATCTACCATCGGGACGTTGCACGAACGCTAAGCTGACCTCGGAGCCGTAGGGCCGTGACAATGTGTGTGCAAAGTGCACATTTTTCCTAGCTTTCTGCTTATGTGATTATGTAAAGACGCAATCACTTTCACGCAAGGTTGTGTGATCACATAAGGTTTTATGACCATGCAAGGTTATGCAATGACCTAAGATCACACACTGAAGCATACTTGCAGACAGCATCGACCATTCAACATGACAATTCATATAGATGCTACCATATGTGAAAAGCAGATTGGCATGCATTCCCACCGATGTTCGTCCAAGGCAGAGTCTGGACACGCTCTTCGCAGACTGGCTGAGATGGCAGCAAGCTCGCCCTTGCTCAGCTCCACGGTTGCGACAGACCTCACGTTCTGTGACATCTCTCGCAGGCTATATCAGTGCAGCTGAGGTCGGGAAGAGAGGATAGCCCTGTCCTGCAAAAATATTCAGACATACTTAGCATAGTACTGCAGTTACACAAAAACACAAGCATGACTGTAGTACTAAGAAAACCGAAGGCATAATCGTAAAGTAAAATATTTCCCGCCGCCGTTTGAATCAATAATTACTACAACACTCCTTTGAAGGGTTTCATTTCTTCCTGGACGCCAGCACAATCTAGCTTAGACAGTGTCGACAGCAAGTGCGAAAAATTAGATCAAAGGAAGAAAAAATTATATGAAGTAGCAGAATAACGGACTCGGTTGCATCTTAGTCACGTCGCCTAGATTTTAATTCATCGTTTGAATACTTTCACGAGACTGCCAAGTGTACAGGACAACAAAATATATCACTTCTAATGCATCGGTTAAAAGACTCAGAGTTTAGATCGTTTTTGTGTGGTGAATTAAAAACTGTACCTCCGCGCAGTCTCTCTTAGTTAAATGTTGTTCCGCCAATGGATTACTCAGGCTAGGTTATCACTCACGAAGCGCGCCGCATATGCCCCGACCGCTCAATCCATCATTAACCTGCACTTGACTAAAAGATGAACAGTTCCAAATATCCTTTCAACATGCTCGTACGTTTCTCGATTCGGGATATTGGGCTGCAAATCTTTAAATGGCTCCGCGGCGTCGTATCGACCGCGGGATACGCCTTTAAGGTGGATAGAACTCTACGCTTACCTGTAGCAGTGTAGCAGTATTGCAGCTGTGTTTTCACTTCTCAGACAGTCCTCCCACGTAACAGCAGTCATCCATAATTGAGAGTTTTAGTACATCGTGTTTCCAGGCCACGCTAATCGTAGCGGGAGCTCGCGCTGCCACTTCGATGCATACTCTGAAGCGCGCGCTCGTAGCGGTAGCGGGCCTTTGAAAACGATCTACTAAATCTCCCTAATCTCGACAACCTTTCACATCGAGTGAGTGAGGTTGATCCCGACACGGTGAGGCTCTATGAACGGCCGATGTTCGAACGTATAGCCCTAGCACGTTCACTGTGTAGACACTACGTGTCGTGGTGCCGTCAAGAACCACATGGCCGACTTGCACAAGTCTCTCTCCCTCCGTTGCGGGCATCTTCTACTCCGATTCCCACAAACCCTGTCTCCGGATGAATATGACACTGCAATACTTCGCTCTCGGCAAAAGGGTTTATTCACTCACTTATTGCCGGGGGGTTTCGGGATCGGGGGACGGTCATCAGCGAGGCCGGGGGAGAGCCCGCTGCCACAGCAGCTGCTCCAAGTCCCAGCGGTGGTCATCCACACCGCGTCATGGGGACGTCGTCGTCCAGGGTCGCCGTCCGGTCCGTTCGTCGAGTCCGACACTCAACGTAGTGCCCACACTCCCTGCGCCAGCGTCCGGCGCCGTCCGAGCTCGCCTCCGTGACCGGTCCCTTGTCTAGT
Organism: Ixodes scapularis; assembly: GCF_016920785.2. Classification (NCBI taxonomy): domain Eukaryota; kingdom Metazoa; phylum Arthropoda; class Arachnida; order Ixodida; family Ixodidae; genus Ixodes; species Ixodes scapularis. The sequence continues at coordinate 179,621,625 of NW_024609835.1, read as the reverse complement.
CGGCCGCCCCAACCCCAAGCCCCCTTCCTTTGTCTTCGTTCCCCTTTTAAGACCTTCCCAAGTCCTTGTCCCGCCGACCGTCCAATCGGGAACCTTGCTGCGACCGACCCTCCGACGTCAGCGCTGGGTGAGGGGGCGCTTGCCCCATCCCTCCCTGAGAGCTCGGACGTTCCGCGACTGGGCGGCGACGTGAAACGGGAAGGTCACGGGGAACGAAGGAGCGCCCGGCAGCACGGCGACAGGGACCGGCGAGGTCACGGAGCGCGGAGGAGCCAGGGAGAGGGTCCCCACACCTCCCCCCCCTTAAGGCTCGGACCCCGGGGGGCTTGAGGTTGCGTGGTCCCCAGGACCCTGGGCAGGGAGCTCGTTCAGCTGAGTGTCGCCGATGACGACGAGCACCCTCGATGATGATGATGATGGCATCAAACCAAGCAGGTCAGCGGTGAACGTCCATTCACTGGGAAGCTCGTCACCGACGGAGCACGGTCCACGAACTGGTCCGGAGCACCACAGCTCACAACACGGACGGGCACTCAGGCACACACAACACGCCGGCACTTAAAGTTCGCTTCCGTCCCTAATGTAACAGACAGCGAATCGCGCAAAAACGAATAGCGGCACGCTATATCAGACAGCGCGACGAAACCAAAATCTTTCGATCGTTGGACATGCCACGAAATAAAAACAAAACTTTTCATTTCAATACTAACGGGCAGGTAATCATCAAGAACGTCAAGCTACACGTTCAAGAGGTACATAAGAGGAAATCTATTCCTTATCTAAAAAGTATGAGCACTCATTGTATACTCAAATCATACATACGCCCACTATACAACATTTGCTCCTATCAAACTCAACCGCATTCTTTTAAAACAGTAAGCAATCTACCAGAGCGTCAGAACCGCACGCCTCTGACAACATTATTAATCTCCAACACATTCGCGAAGAACGTACAAAACCTCAAGAGCTAACAATAACCTTCCGTAAAACAGAAACGGTAACAAATCCAGTCCCGTTCGCGAGGTGCGACTCGCAAGGAACACGCTGCCAACAACCCATGACGGGCACTCATGCACTCGGCGTTCACGCTACCCGAGCTACAAACACGCTACAGCCAAGCTACACAGCACGCCTTCATCAGAAGGGCTAATCACCTTACTGAGAGGCCGTTGTTCCGTGGTACCGGTTACTTACACCAGTACAAAGGGAACAGTACCTGGATCGTGCGAACAGCAGATCTCATTGGACAGCCTATTTACAAAGCTATGTCCGTAACGTCTGGGCATCTACCAGACATTACCGCTTCACCGCTCGGAGGTGACCACCCAACAGGAGCGACGAGCGCGTAACGGCGGTCCGCACCGAACCCCGCACGGGCTCGATAACCGCGACAAGCGCATCGACGCACGTTAGAGTTCTCCCTCGGCCAAACCCCGACACCGCATAACTAAAAAGTCTTCCAGCTGATGTCAAGGCCGGCCGGGATCGAGCAATAAAGGTACGCCGTCAACGCGTCTCGCGACTCTTCAACGTTCTCGAATCGAGCAACGTGTCCACATACAAACGCAGTAGGTTACGCACAAAGCTCGCCCCCAACCAAGTCAACACGCCGCATGACTGAAAAGTCTTCTTGCGACTGTGAGGACAGGCAGGGCCCGAACAATGTAAGTATCCCACACACGCACCTCTCAACTTCCGCGCAACGAGCGCGATACCAAAATGCCAAATAATCTAACCGGCCGGTCTTGGAAATGGACGAGCTAATAAACTATATTTGCTCTGCATAAACAGTTTCCGCAGCGTCGAAGTGTCTACAGCATTTACCGCCGGATTCCAACACCCGCTACCCATTCATGCAAAGGCTGCAGTTAGTACAGCGACGGGCTGACCCAACGCACAACAGTTATAGGCCGCCGACGGCCATGCCGCTGCCATAATTTCTAGGCTTCCCGGGCACGTACCCGCCGACGTAAACCGTACGTTTTCCCGGGCCAACCGCGCATCTGTACAGGATAAAACTATGAACCACTCGTCACATCCTCGCAAGACCGCCACTCCCCTCGTGCAGGTTTTCACTGCACGAGCCCAGCTCTTTCCTCACCTAGCTGTCTTTTCTACCCTAAATTTATAATTTATCTCTAATCCAGGTCTCTGCACGACCAATTACGCTCTCTACGCCCTCGCGTCCCAACGCGAACCAAAGCACGGCCGAGAACCGTACTGCATCCGGCGGCAGCGCAAAGCACGCGCTGACCGCCGCTCCTCCGGAAACGGAGAAAACGAAATTAGAGTAACACCCGCCGCGAGGCTCAACCTTCGATACGGCGGTGTGAGGATCCGGAACCAACTGTGCGCACAATTAAACGGAATCAACCTCACGACTCTACAACCAGATACGCGCGGGTCATCCCCATCGTGTCAGACTGGACTCCACGGAGCATTACACACGCACAGCCACTGATAAAGTGAAAACGGAAACTCTGTGGCTTTCTGGATTCCAATATCTGCGCACCAGACATCGCGTATCCGGCACGATTTAGTGGGCTTAACCCCTAAATGTAGCCTCTGGCCACAAGGTACTCGTTCAAAGCGATCTTGGTCGGAACCACAAGAGCGCATCCGTACCTTGAGACGCTGTCAACTAACGAAGCTCAAAACCGCGCTGACAGCTCAAGCAAGGCCAACTGGGAGCTAGCATGCGGTCAAACCGAGACGCTAGTCTCCTCACGGACAAAATGCAATGCGGGAATAATTTCCAAACACAGTTCATGCAACCGCCATCCGCAATGGGAGCGTTCTCCACCCAAAGCGATGCCCCTTTAACGCGTCCGATCAGTAACAAGCGTTACAAACCATTACATCGATACGCGAACAAAGGCGGTTAGGCGCGTCACATCCCCCAAACCGTGAGCCGGCATCTTTCCCAGCGGACGCGGACGGCCGGAGGCACAGGTGGGGGGACGCCCGACGCTACATGCCTCGAGGGGTGCGGTAATTTCGACGCACACAGCGCCTTTGCGTAGCAGGATCAACCTGCCAGCATCCAACGGTGCGCTGGACAGCAAATACTCATGGCGCTTCTCGTAACGGGGATAGGCGAATTACTGACAGGTTGGGGAAAAAGGGTTAATCCCTTAAAACAGCGGTCAAAATCCGCGCCTCCTAGTCAGACAGGCGATAATGTCAGGACCTCCGTGCGGCGCTCCCGCAACGAAACTTCGTGCGGCGCTCCCGCGACAAAGATGACCCCCCAAAAGAGCGCGAAACAGTGCCCTAATTCAACCGGAAACAGGTTGGGAATCGAAATGCCTGCCTGATCAAAAATCAGGCCCCACGTTGCGGCGCCAGTTTATGCGGGAATCTTCTACTCCGATTCCCACAAACCCTGTCTCCGGATGAATATGACACTGCAATACTTCGCTCTCGGCAAAAGGGTTTATTCACTCACTCATTGCCGGGGGGTTTCGGGATCGGGGGACGGTCATCAGCGAGGCCGGGGGAGAGCCCGCTGCCACAGCAGCTGCTCCAAGTCCCAGCGGTGGTCATCCACACCGCGTCATGGGGACGTCGTCGTCCAGGGTCGCCGTCCGGTCCGTTCGTCGAGTCCGACACTCAACGTAGTGCCCGCACTCCCTGCGCCAGCGTCCGGCGCCGTCCGAGCTCGCCTCCGTGACCGGTCCCTTGTCTAGTCGGCCGCCCCAAGCCCAAGCCCCCTTCCTTTGTCTTCGTTCCCCTTTTAAGACCTTCCCAAGTCCTTGTCCCGCCGACCGTCCAATCGGGAACCTTGCTGCGACCGACCCTCCGACGTCAGCGCTGGGTGAGGGGGCGCTTGCCCCATCCCTCCCTGAGAGCTCGGACGTTCCGCGACTGGGCGGCGACGTGAAACGGGAAGGTCACGGGGAACGAAGGAGCGCCCGGCAGCACGGCGACAGGGACCGGCGAGGTCACGGAGCGCGGAGGAGCCAGGGAGAGGGTCCCCACACCGTAAAGCACCTCAAAGGCACAGAACACTTCAAGAAACCGAGTGTACCCGCCAAACTTAACGCTGGCTCCGTCGAAGGGGCGCTACGCGACCTGGACTCGGCGGTCATGTTTGTTCGAGAGTGGCGACACCTATAGACCTTTCCAAAAAGAGCGCTCCGGCCGCCGCCATTTTGCGAATCGAGCGACCTCTATCAGCAAGAAATTTCTGGCGCCCGCCTGAGCTGTGGAAACCCGGTCAGCGTGACTCCCCACCTGCATTTTGCATTTGGAGTTCGCCGGCTTTTCTTGGAAGTTTTTACTTTATTCGCCTGTTTAGGAGGCTTACCCTGTGTATGTTATCTTCCACTGTGAGAACCAGGGAATACAAGGGCTCGTAACCCGCTCGGCCTTCGCAGGAAACGAACGAAGAGAGCGAACAACAAGCAGCCCGCGACTAAGGCAGTTCGACGTTCTTGGAGGATTATTTCCGTTTAGATAATCTCCAAAAAGCTTTCCCGGCTGTGTTCCGGGTCTTCGCGAAAAATAGCTGATAGGGTCCGGTCCGGGATGTGGGGACAGAATAGACACGTTCGTTCATTTGCTTTGAAGCTGTGCAAAACAGCTGCTCTCTTCTACATGTTCCCCGAAACACGCCGGATTCTGTCCGATTGTCGTGAAGTGACTATCGTCGACACTGTATATTATATACGCTGTGTTATTTGAGACCTTTCTCAAATCCTGTTCGGATAACGCGGCACCGTGGGGTACGTACAATATATGTTGTTCGATTGATGAGACTCATTGAATTTCAGGTTGTGGGCGGGGAATATCCATGCAGTTCGGATATATTGTGTGGTCAAATATTTTGACGTATATAGATTGGCAAGTCTGAGTGTAAGGTGCCGCAAAACGATGAACATAAAATGAAACAAGCATTCCAGTTGCATTTGTTCTGTCGCGCACGGACTCACCAAAACAGCTTTCATTTCTTTGTTATTGTTCGCAAAAATAGAGTAGTGCTTTCTAAATATCTCTATAAATTATGTTCGCCAGAGAATACAAAATAAAAAAAGAAAACGCGGCAATTCAGCCACTGCCAGCGTCCGGAATTGCGCCTACGCAGGCTGCCACAGCTCACGGACGAGAAACTCCACAGCTCAGCGCAGTCGGGCAACACTGACGTGCACTCTCAAAACAGGAGACGCGCGCTGTAAATCGCTTCGTTCGAGACTGCCGCTGGAAAGGTCTATAGGTCGCTGGAGGCGCGAATAATCCCTTACGTCCTCCAACCCGATTTCGCTAAGCTAGGGGAAGGACGGACTCGACAGGTTTGTTGTTCCCTTCTGCCCTTTGATGGGCAGTGACTTTCCTCTAAAGTCCGGTTCACAGCCGTATCATCCCGTACCCGTACGGCTGCGGGTGTTGTAGAAAAAGAAACAAAAAACAATATGTTATAAAAAATAAAAAAGCAAAAACTAGAGGTTAAGAGTTCAGGGCGAGGGAAAAGTGCGCTAGGGAGGTGGAGGCAGGCGGGATGGTGGAGAGAGGAGATTTTCCCTTCTCTCCTCTGTAGCAATCTGTCTGCGTCCTCCTCCCGTCCTACCTTCAACGGCGTGCGCCAGTGTCACTTGTTCGTGATTTACAAAGACATCTACAAAAATTATCGTTGTTGGTGACAGTCGAACGGAGAAAGGAGTACGCTAAGCGTTTTTAGAATCGGCCCGACAGGAGCTCGTCAACGAGACTGATGATTCAGCTAAGATGTGGCGCTTCATATTTCTCATAGTGAAAATTGCTGAAAGCGTACTGTTTCCGTCAAATTATAGTTAAGTCCGTCGAAATAGTCTGCAGTCGACTGGTGTTCAAGTGTAATAATTCGTGTTCGAAAACAAAAGTCGCATAGTAAACGGCTTGCCGAAATTGGCGAGCTCATGTTGCAAGCGGGAATATTGCCGGAATATTTATTTAACTTGACAAACGTTAAATACAGAAATATTAACATAGATATTGGCTTGTTTAGAAAATTCTTGCTTAAATAAAAAGACTACAAAATGAAATACCTCTTACGGGAATTTCAGTAAACCATTCATGTATTAGTCTTTCAAAACATTTCAATCGCTTGGTTACTAGTAGGGCTAAACGTCGGGGAAAAAATGTTAGCACGATTAAATATTTTCTCTTATTCGATTAATTAATTGATTAATCGGTTTCGTTTATTACCATGAATGATCAATTAAAAAGTCAAAATGATATATTTTGCTTTCGCTGAATATTGCTGTAAACGGCGCAGTATACAATTCAGGATTTTAAATCAACCTTTATATGTAGTTGAGATCAGCCAAAAAAGCATTCTCACTCCCAATTTATCACTACAGCCACGGAGGCAAAGAGCTTCCTTCATTATCTCTGGCAATAATTAACTGCCTTGATTATGCGCTAAACGGACTCTTGCCAGGCACTGAACGTTACTGGGACACGTATAACTTCCACTTGCATTGCGTCAAAGAAGTGTCTATCATGGTTGATCTCTTCAGGACTTTGAGGGAGTCCGAAGAGGGTGTTGTTTTATTCACTATGGTGCTTGTTCTTTTTGTGCTTAAAATCTACTATATTCAACCTTTTACGCTTATTAAAATTTATACTAATTATTTCTAAGAACAATATTCATTTCAGACAATCATTTTTGTTTCCACAGATTCTCAACGAATTGGAACAGCGCAGTGATAAGATGCCCTATGAAAGCCTCACTGTATTTTTCGAGCGAAAGCACTAGCAGGTCCTCGAACTGCACATGGAGAAGATGGGCTCACGAAGGACGCTTCGCTATTCCTCAAACATGCGCGGCTGGAGCAGAGTAGCTAAAGCAACCGACCAAGCAAACCTACCCATCACAAGAATGCAGCGAAACTTGTGTCGGCGTCCTCACAGAATGCGCGGGGGGTTAATCACTTTGATCTACAGAGCGCTCCAAGCGAATGACGCAGCTCATAACACTGTTTAAATCGAAAACGCAATTTCCGCGGGACAATATTTCCTTTGCCTGCGCGTGTCCGGCGGGGTTCCTTGTGAGCCCTGACAAATTACGAAGTTAAACTGGCCAAATTTTCTAGCTTAGTACATGACCAAATCTTGTGCGTCGTTTTGAGAATTGGCGTTGAACTAATTTGGTCAAATTGAGCTAAATTCATATTCGAATTATATGCATCGCCTAAACATTTGCCTGCTTTGTACTAGGGACATGAAGGTCACATTTATATTAAAATAATTTAAACACTACCTGTTTACTTCATCTTGTGATATGTGACCGTTTCGTGAAAGGCCTCAAGAGTCTATGCAAAGTTAATGGCAGTGCACATCAAAATCATTGCGTGTGATTAGAAGAAAAAATTATGCACTCACACACCATACGGAAGCAGGCAATTTTTGATTATTATATCTAAATATAGAACATATAGTCATGACCCATGTTTGCATACTTTTTTTAACTGTGGTACTTTATTATATTGCAGGTTCCAGGAGGAAGATAAACTCCTCCGAGGGTCCTATTCTCTACAGAGGACGTCTTCTATTCTGCAGCTGTCCAAGTCCGGGTGGAGGACCTGTCGGTGGATGTTGGCGACGTCATCCATGGCTTCAGCCTCATGATCTATTGGACTTTTGATATTCAATAGGCAACGGAGATCGAGGCCACTTTGATTCTCTTTGAACGCACGATCGGGCTGAAAGAAACACCACTGGAACACCCCTGAAGCTTCTTGGCAGACTACAAGCTTTTACTAATTACTATTTTTTGAAGCTTTTGACCTTTCTCAAGTTTTTGACTTTACAATAAAAACGTGGTTGACAATAATGTTGGCTGACATGACTGGCAGATCTTTTTGTAAATGTCTGAATTGTGGGTTTCAAAAAGTTTTCAGTTAAATTTTGATGCCGGCACATTGCCCGTGAGTATTATTCAGTTATCCCAGAAAACTCCTCGAAGTGCCTCCTTAAGGAACTTAAAACGCAAAGAATTCAGAACTCTCTCCTATGGCAGCTGACCTCAGGAATCGCCCCTCCAGCGCACCTGAACACGCCAGTTAGCTGAGTCTCGAGGTCTGAAAAAGTGCCCCCACTGTTTGCAGCTCCGCGAGACCCAAGGTGTACAAAAGCGACCCCAAAAGGACACTATACACAACCCCCGGAGAACCTCGGGGGTTGTGTATAGTGTCTGACGGCACTCGCAATTATGGGGATCACGCGAGTCTCTATGTGTAAAAGGGCACCGAAAACATTCAATTTAGGAGGATCAAGTGATTCCCTGAGAGTAATAAGCGGCACTGAATAATGCCTGAATTTACGGGTGTCACATCCGTAACAAAAGGCGTCAAAAAGCACCGTATTCAGGAGGGATCCGTTGACTCCCTGAGGGTTGAAAGTGGTTCCAAATAATTCCTCTATTTAGGGGTGTGACAGAGGTACCTGAATATAACAGAGGGCGCCAAGCAGCACCCGAAGTAAGGGGTGTCGGTTGAGGCCCGTGGACTTTGGGGGGACGCTAAGTGATCCCATATATCTGGGGAGTACTTGAAATCCCCAAATTGAGAGGATACCACAAACACCCCAGGGGAATCACATATGAAACACGGTCTAACTCCCCTGAGGGGACAAAATCGTGAGTTGGGCCAGTTGGTTCATAATGGAAAAAGACAAGCGCCGAAAGACCAGGACAAGGTAAGAAGACGACAACACAAGGCGCACTCGCAACTGAAGATTTATTTATGGAAAAACATAGTATTATATACACTTTTAAAAAACACCACATCACTTTCCACGTGCCCACTCTTTATCCAAGAATAGACACTCTTTTTCTGACAGAGTCACTGTCCTGGGGCGATACAGCAAAAAGATTACAAGGGAAATTCATGAGGCGTATGCAATAAGGAAGGGTGCAGATAAGTGCATAAGCGAGCCTTCAGTGACTCTGTCAGAAAAAGAGTGTCAATTCTTGGATAAAGAGTGGGCACGTGGAAAGTGACGTGGTGTTTTTTAAAAGTGTATATAATACTATGTTTTCCCATAAATAAATCTTCAGTTGCGAGTGCGCCTTGTGTTGTCGTCTTCTTACCTTGTCCTGGTCTTTCGGCACTTGTCTTTTTCACCTGAGGGGAGTACCCGTATACACCCTTTTTTCTTAGTGTGTTGGCCGATGGCTGATGGCCAGTGACCATTGGCCAATGGCCACATAAAGGCCAGTCACCGGCCAGTGTCTGGCCACTGTCTGGCCACTTGGCCAAGGATCATTGCCAGCATTTGGCCGACGACTGGCCAACTCTGTGCTGCTTGGGGCACTTGCGGTTAAAAGGCAATATCAGAGGTTTTGATACACTCATTGGATTTGTTTCTTTGAAAACATGGACTGATTCAAGGAAGGAAAGCTCACAGCGCTTGACATGTATTTGAAAAGTTGTTAAAGAAGTTCGCTTTAATTGGGAACTAATTTCTTATGGGACATGAGTGCACACTGAATATGCTTCGGCGGATATACAGATCCAACAGGGATGGTGCTACAAAAATGTTTCGTTACTCTTTGTCTTTATCTAGTCCTGGCTTACGACCAAGTATAATGTAACGGAAAAAACACGTGGGAGAGAAATAATTCGCACTCAAAAACTGATTACTGACTAATGAGTAGCAAATTGTATAACAGATCAAGACACGTGCAAATAGATAAAGAAGGTACGAAAAGCTTACGGAGTGATATCAAGGGTGACTTAAAATAAAATTTGGTACCGCAGAACCAGTCACAATTTTTTTGAACGAGAAAGTAAATTGACTCTAGACGACGCCCAACTACAAGAAGTCTCAGAACAAATTCAGACTGTTGTACACAGTCAATAAAAAATAATGGAGATATCACAATTTCGCAAATACTTCTAAAAAATGTTGGACAAATTCTAAATAAAAAAGAGGAAAAAGGAGAAGGAAACACACACCGACAAGCTGGTGCGACAGAGAAGTTCAGCGGCTTTAGTGGAACACAAAGAGAAGAAAAGGGGCGACCGACCCGCTGAAGTAGAATCAAAATGAGATATGTTTCAGGAAAGAAAAAGAAAGGCATCTGCTCTTTTTCAGGCCAGGAAAGATAGAGCTGAAGTGCAGCGGATGATGGAGGTAAATCAAAATGATGGGAATGCAACAAAGAGGTTATGGGAGCACAATAAAGCACAAGGGAGAAAAACAAAAGGGTTATGTTGGTCATTGACCACACAGGATGAGATAAGAGTAGAGGGCGAGGAGGCATGGGAATTTATTAGACGAACAATCGAGGCAACATTCGCAGAACTTGAACTGAACGACATTGGGCAGAACACAGATAGTAACAGAGCACAAGAAGAGAACACTAACGAGACAACTGACACGACCACTGGAGAATGGGATAGAGCCGAATGTAAAGTACCGGCTGGAACATCGGCAGACCTAGATGGCATAGGAATGACACTAGCCAAGACACTAAGAACAAAAGCAAATTAAAGTTAAGACAGGCTACTGATAACATATGTCAATGACGGGAGAGAAACTCAATGATTTGAAACTAAACAGAATGAGGTTCCTATATAAAGGCAGGAGAAATAAGGTTAGCATATGATCATACCGACTAATAAGAGTAAGTTCGGTCCTGTACAGGCTAGTTGATGCAGGTAGTAAAAATAAAAATAGAATAATGGGCAGATAACGTTTTAGGTGAGCTACAGAACGCGTCCCAAAAACAAAATAAAAGATTAAATTATAACTTGTTCATTATCACTCAATGTATAGAGGTGGCACGAACGGGTAAAACACCATTATGGATATCATTTCTGGACATTAAAAGGCGTACGACAATTTGAGTCAGGACAAACTCTTGGTACAGCTGAGAGAGTATGATTAAGTGCAAATTTGAAGAGGCGTCTAAAACAAGCATGCACAAATCACATAAGTTTGTTATAATATGGGAACCAGAAATAACAGAACCGGCAGAAATAAAAAGAGGACTCAGGCAGGGTTGCCTCCTATCGTTTCTGCTTTTTATGATATTGCCACGCTCTTTTCAGAGCAAGCACGCCCATGGCCGATGCCTTTTCCCGTCACCGTCGTGAACGGACGTGGGATGACGTGCTCTGTAAAAGCTGCTTCAGCGGACCTATCGGGGTGCGGTATCAGGAGGGGCGATGCATCAGCAGATTACAAGATTATTCCGCAGGTTCTGCCTGATGCACCTGGGCTTCTCAACGCCACTTTTCTGCACACCGACGTGAGAGGCCGCCCGTACCACGTAAAAGATTTCCGTGACGCCCTGAATCATATGGCGCATGCTCCCCGAGGTTGTCGCCTTGGAGGCGTACGAGATGAACTGAGTCTGGGCCGTGACTCTCAGATCCCCCGAAGGTAAACGGAAGACTCCGGCGGCGGGCGACCTCATCGAGAAACGGCGCTGCATCGTCGTCGACCTGCATGGTCGACCGAGCGGTGAGTATCAAGCTACATTGGCTGCTCCACCATATCCCGGACGACGAAATAAGAGAGGCGATTGCACGTTATGGCAAGGTGACAGAGGTCGCGGCGGAGAAGTAGCGAGTGCAGGGTTTCCTGGGTAGCTGGTCAATGACGGGCACTGTTGTTATTCTGCTGAAGCCTGGACTCACTCTGAAGGACCTGCCGCACCAGCTGCGCGTCACCAGAGGGCTGGCCTTCGTCGCCATACCGAATAGGGCTCCGTTCTGCCTGCGCTGCCAAATCACTGGTCACGTCCGCCGTGATTGCCGCGTGCCAAAGTCTGGTGCTTGGCATGGTTTTGGTCATGACGCCGATCAATGCGTCAACACCTACGCTATGGCCAAAAGGTTCGGAGGAAGCGAGGAAAACGCCGAACTTCTTAAGGACGAGGTGGAAGCAGAGGACGCAACGAAGGCTGTGGTTTCCGCCAAAGCATCGTCCGCGGCCGGGGCTGTGGACGGCGACCGAGTTGCGACGGACCCATCACCGCGCCAGCGGAGCCTCCTTCGGCTGCCGCGTCTACGGAATGGAAAGCTGCGGCGAAGGCGTGCCAAGGGGAGGCGACGGCGCGAGAGGACTAAGCGACCCCAAGGAGCGAGGAACCACCAGTTGTGAATGACGAGCAGAAGGACAACCAGATACACATGGCCGACTCCAGCACGTTCTCTACGAAGCGAAGGTTGACCCATAGCCATGCTTCTCCCCCAACGACCGCCACCAGATACCACCAATGTCGAGAGCCCAACCCTGCGCAGCTCCGAGTTCCCCCCACTTGAGACGCCTCGCGCGAGATCAAGATCGAGGGGCCGATCCAGGTCACGGAGCAGAACTCCCCGTCGACTAGCCAAACCCAGCAGGTCGAGGTCAAGATCAAAGGCCAGACACAGCATCGGGTGGAGCGAGGTGATAGCCGGTCACCCCAAGACCAAGCCAACCTCACGCACTGCAGACAAGACTTCCACCAAGCTCTCAGAGTTGAAGACTATGGTGGAGAACCTTCAAGATACAATAGCGCGACTTCTGCTACAAACTGCAGAGTCCGAAGGACGAAGGAATGAGGCCGAAGTTCGGTATAGCGCAGTACAGCAGCAACTCGACTTGCCGAGAAATGAAGCAGGACCAACTCCCAAGAGGAGGGCTGTCCACCGCAACATGACACCACTCACTTCTACCCCCTCGGGCACAACCACCAAGGATGAAGGAGTGGCCATGCAACAGGACACAACCAACCAAGACATAGACACACGCATAGACCAGCTGGAAGGCGAGATGCGCGAAGTAAAGCACTACTTGAAGACCATCCTTGACAGACCCTCACAACCCAACAATGGCCAAGACAAGTAAAGGTGGCAATCTGTGGCAGTGGAATTGTCGAAGCTTGGCTCCGAAGAGGGGACACCTTCACCAGTACCTACAATCCCTACCACCAGAACGCAGAGCAGGCGTTTTGGCCATGCAAGAAACGTGGAAGCCCATCACCATTCCGGGATACCAAGCCTTTAATCACACCAACTCATCAGGGGTCGTACGAGTCACCACGCTAGTGCGACGCAACCTACCAGCACAACTTCATTCAACCGGTATCGAAAACATCGAGCACACCTTCATCGAAATCTTGGCGGGCAAGAAGAAAAGCCATCGCAGCACGTTCATCCTCAATGTATACAGTCCTCCGAAGGCACGACACTCGTTTCGCCAGCTCCTGCGCGCCGCCATAGACATGGCCATGCATTGCTCTGCCACCCGCCGGCAGATGGCAGAGCAATGCGTTTCAGTCGCAGCTCGCGCGTCCTGGGGACTTTTGTCCCCGACTGTACATTACTGTAATGGCTTCTGTGATGCAACGCTGTCCATTATCGACCTTATTGTTTAGTATTTATTTAAAAGTTTTCTGTGTTTTTTTTTGTTTTTTTTTGTTTTTTTTTCTAGAAGGACTTGCATTAAGGTGCTTGGGGAAACTAGACACGCGCGACGAACCGCCATCCGGTGGACAATGAACACGCGTGACGGGACTGCTACGCCGAAAGAGTGGAAGGAAAGGAAACTAGGCACGCAAGCGCTTGGAACGACGACAAAGGGGTGGCGGTACGAGCGTAGACATGGCCGACGCTGGCCGCACAGCGGTAAAGCTTCGAGAAACCTTTATTATCTATTTGAGGGTCTACTGATCTTTAAAATGGTGCCTATTGATAACTAATTTACTGAAAAAGGATATTCAAGTGATGAGACATATAAGCTTTTTCATAGAATGAACCGATGTTGAATCAAATTCGGGACCTAAGTTTTTGTTGACGCGCAAGAAAATTCCACGCAATCCTAGCCGTATACAGCTTCGCTGTAAAATAGGCTAATTAGAGGTTTTACGCTGCAGTGTAAAGATATAAAGTTGCTGTTGTATGCAGACGATATTGCTTTATTTTGTAAGGACAAAAACAAATATAGCAGAAGCCGTGAGGGAGGTAAATACATTTTGTGAGCTAACAGATGTTCTGGTCAGTCGGGATAAGTGTCGCGGTCTATGGCTTGGCACTTGGGCCATGAAACTGAATATTTTCGAAGGTATTCCGTTTACGTCAACTCCATCTCAATGCTTAGGAGTTCCGCTGCAGCTCCATAAAAATTCAAATATGTTCTGGGCGTCTGTTGTTTAGGATACGCTCCAGAAGACTAGCAAGTACGGTGGCAGAGAATTGCCTATATTTTCACAAGCTCCTGTTTGTAATGTTCGTTTAATTGCAAAATTTTGGTATGTATTTCAAGTTTTAGCGTGTGCCAAAATCAGTGTATAAAAGCTGCATTTAAAAAAATGCGTTGCTTGTATTTTTATTCAGCCTTGATTGTGGTACACCTCAACGACTTCGGGATAAGAAAGAGCTCGCCGCTTCAATCTGTTTCCTCGCGTCAGCAAGGGTGGGCTTTCATTATCGCGTGCCTTTGTCAAACAAGTTGTTTAACGTTTTATGTTCTTTCAGGATCAAAGCACTCCTATTCTTCGTGGCATAATCGAGACTAGGTTATCCAAAGAGATCCCTTCGTTTGTTGTTTCTTCGAGTGGTCGTAAGGAAGGCAAGATTGATAGCTATCTTCGTGAAGTCATTGACGCGCTTCATTTCCTGTCTGCGGTTTCTCTACAATGTCTGCCAAGTGCCAAACGTTTGCGTTTAACGAGACACATGATTGAAACCGTTTCGGTTGCTCCCTTTTACCGGCCAGTGTTCCTTGCAGGCCCAGGGCATGATATTTTATTACGTGTTAAGAAATGTCAGTTCCACCTTCTATAAATACTTGTTTTCTTTAAGCTACACACGAGTATACTTCCCGTGGAAATTTAGCTCCATGAGAAAAATACATTCGTTCCGTGGGGTGTTCACAGTTTTTATGCATAGCAGCGGACACAACAGAACACGCATTTTTGGATTGCTGGGACGCTTTCTTATTCTGGGATTTCCTCAAACGCACTATTAAAAACTACTTGCTGATAACAACTCACGGAATTCGGTTCCTTCCTGCAGAAAAGCACGCTGAACTTCCTGATGATTTTGTTATGATGCTGGGCCTGCACGCGATATGGCGCTTCAGAATGACTGTGCGTAATCCTGAAGTGGATGCGCGCCCTGTAAGAAGATATTTTATTAAAATTGTGCGCTGTGTTAAAGTTGTGTATGCCACATTGGTTTGCCCGCCTGCGTGGGCATTCATATTCTATGTTCTGGAGCACCTGAAGGTATTTTAAAGGTTATCTGCGCATCGCTGTTTGCGCGCATGATTTTATTTTATAAGTGTCTAATTTTGACAAAACAGGTAAAAAAAAAAAAAAAGCACGCCTATGGCGTGACGGTTATCGTGCCTCCCACGCGAAAAGCCGAGGTTCGCTGCCTGGCCGCGAGTGCACCTTTTTGTAATTTCTGTAATTTCGCCTTCTTAAAAATTTGAGAAAACTGTTACTTCTTTGGGGCCCGAATGTCCTACGCACCGAAACTTTTACGTCGCTTGCTCTAGAAGCCCACGCGTGTACCTAAGAAGCTCCGCGTGGCGAGACGGGCGTCAGTTTCGCCCCTGCGCTCGATCCTGCTGTTACGCCGCCGTCAAAGCCGGCGACGCTAGCCTTTTAGGGGCGAAGCTCCTGAGGGGCTAGCCATGTCCGTATGTCCGTCCGCCGTCCGGCGTGCCCCTGCTCGTGAGTTCAGCAGTGAAAGCAAGAAAAAAAAATAAAAAAATAAAAAAATATGGCTCTCTGAGATGCCATCCCATCTGTCTTCTTAAAAAAAGAAAAAAGAAGAAAACCACACATTCTTCTACTGACATGATTGAAAACGGCACCATCAGCACTACCTATGACCAAAATCAGTATCAAGAAAAAGAAGAAGAAAAAGGGTAGGGGGCTCTGAGTTGCCATCCCATCTGTCTTCTTACAAAAAGAAAAAGAAGAAAACCACACATTCTTCTACTGACATGAATGAAAACGGCACCATCAGCACTACCTATGACCAAAATCAGTATCAAGAAAAAGAAGAGTAGGGGGTTCTGAGTTGCCATCCCATCTGTCTTCTTACAAAAATGAAAAGGAGGAAACCACACATTCTTCTACTGACAGCAATGAAAACGGCACCATCAGCACTACCTATGACCAAAATCAGTATCAAGAAAAAGAAGAGAAAAAAGAGTAGGGGGTTCTGGAGTTGCCATCCCATCTGTCTTCTTAGAAAAAGAAAAAGAAGAAAATCACACATGCTCCTACTGACATGAATGAAAACGGCACCATCAGCACTACCTATGACCAAAATGAGTATCATCAGCACCACCCGAGCTTCGCCCCAATCAACATCATTCAACATGTGGAGATGCGGTAATTTTTTATTTTTATTTTGTTTTTGGCACAAGTTCGCCCCATTAAACGTTTAATTTGTTTCAGTAATTCATTGCCTCACCAATTTTCATTCGTGTCAATATAAGAAATGACGGTCAACCACCAAGACGAACCACGACGAAGAAAAACGACGATGCCAAAGAACAGGACGACTTACGGCGATGACTTACAGCCACGTCCTATGACGACGCCCTTCGACGACGACTCACGATGACGCCTTATAGACACGACCTATGGCGACAACCTACGACGATGACCGCAACAACGACAATCAAGGCTAACAGCGAACGATAACAGGCACTACCTACTCACGACAAGGGCGACCATGATGAAGTGCCCGGCTGAACCGTGACAGTGATGAACTGTGAAAACGTCAAGGCGTTTTGTTATGGGGCTCAAAAAATCTTCATTCTACATGTCTTCAGATGAGCAGCAGTCCGTTGCTTGTAAGTTTTAGTGTAATTCTGCGTGTCTTTCTGAGTTGGCAACAACACCTTTCCAAAAAACGTTCCTAGGCCGCCGCCATGTTGGTGATGCTGATGCTGCTGGTACAATTCTCGCGCCCTCTATCGGCTAGAAATTTTCTGCCACTCTCTGGCACTGTGAAGACCCGCTCAGTGCGGTTCTCTACCTACATTTTTGCGGTTTTGCATTCGACCTTTTCTCGCCTCTCTTGAAAGTTTCCACTTAAAGGGCAACTCCGCTTAATTTCAAAAATTTTGAGATAGTGGCCGATTTTGCTTTTTGAAGCACTCAAAAACAATCCCCAATCCTTTATTTCGCGAAAAATAAAATATTTTTCGTGTAATTTTACTCTAGCCATGATTACAAACCGAAACCGAAACGGTGGCAAAGCCGGACAACATTGTATATTCGGCATCACTAAGCATGTACACCCACGTGATATACAAGGGAAGAAGGAGCTCCCCTCTTATCAGGATCCTCCTTTGTGCTTCCTGGATCAGCACAGGCGTCGCTATTCTCCTCCCAGAAGATTATAGAAGATTAACCTGTCACTCAAAATTCTTACAAAAGCAGCTTCCCTCTCCTCCTTTTACTTGGTGTTCAAAAGTATGGGATGTAACACAAGCCGGCGCTCAACGAGGTGATCGGCTTATCAGTAGTATCAATAGTCGAGCACCGGGCCAGCCGAGCGCGTCACTCACGTCTTTCACGGCGCTGGCGCCACCCGTGCTCTCCCCGGAAAAAAAAAAAAAAAAATTGAAAAAAAAAAAAAAAAATTGAAAAAAAAAAAAAAAAAATGCTGTACATGCTTGATGACGTTGCGGACGTGCCGGGAGAAGGAATTTGGAGGAAGCGGAAATGCAGCCGGGCAGTGTTGTCTGGCCCGCACGTCTCATCCGAAACCAGCGGATTTGTGCTTGTCAAACTTTGACAGCGATTTTAATGAACTTCTAGGCGGAATTCCGTCGTAATATTTGCCATGGGGGTTTTGTAGATGATAACAAAGAGAACTGTATAGTTTTGCACTACTGGAAAAGAAGCGGAGTTGCCCTTTAATGTTTTTTTTTTTATGCGGGCTGCGTACCCTTTTTGTGTTATGTTCCATTGTGAGGAATAAGGCTGGTAAGTGCCTGTCATTCAAGCTTTTCTGCTCGACATTCACGGGAAACGAGGGAGGCGAAGGACGTCGAACGACCCTCGACGCGATTTTGCGAACATTGTTCTCCCCCCTCCCAGAGATAATCCGCGTAGAATCCTCAGTCATCTGCAAAAATAGTTGTCCGGGTTGGGGTGAGAAACGGGTCAGTCGCGTTTGTTTCTTTACCTTGGTGCGGTTTTGAAAAAAAGAAGCTCTACCCAAAACGTGCCCCAAAAATGAAGTCATCTCGAATTCCGTCCGATCGTCAAGATGTGACTGTCGTCGACTGTGACTGTGTTATTTGAGACCTTTCTCAAATAAATTTTTTTCGGATAACGCTGCATCGTGTGGTACGTACGATATATTAATCGAATGTCAACATTTCCTCAATTGTATGTCCGTGTCCTGTCCATCGGTAAACACGTTATTTGTGAGCGTGAAAAATGCATGCCTTTCGGCCCTCTTCTTTTGCAATTTATTTTTGATAGCAAAGCGCTTTGTAGTTTCACATGCGGCGAATCCCGCGGCGCCGTCAAAACTTATCGTAAGAAAAAAAAAAAACTAGAACTATACATTCCAGACGCATTCGTTCTGTCGCGCGCGTACCCAACAAAAATAGGTAACAATATTTTTTTTTTTTTTGCTTTTTATTTCTTTTTTTAAATGTGGCACAATGTTTTTTCAATGTCCTCGGGAAACTAAATCTGCCATGAAACACAAGATATAGCGGGAAAAGACGAGAATTTAGCCGCCAGCAGCGTTCGAAACTGCGCCTATTGAAATCACAGTCAACTCGGTTACGGTTAGGAGGGACGCCGGTGAGAGTCTAGCCTCAAACTCAGTGACTGGGCTCGATGACGGTTTGTTGCCCCCTGGGGTCGAGTGTTTTTTGGAAAGGTGTATAGACCTTTTCCGTGCACTTTCGTCCCCATGCCGCCTAATAGGCATATCTGGTATGGACGACGAAAAATTATTAAAAGTTTCAACCTTTAAATAGTAAAAAAATAAGGGAAAGGCAATATGAGGATGTGTGACGGTTATACTTTTCTCCTAGATGTCTTCTACTGCCGTGCTGACGGCAAAACGATGTTTTCGCCCGTACTGGAAGTGACGACAATTCAAGATGGCGGCGCCCTTGCGAAAAAGGTCTATACTCGTTCTGGTACAAATAAAAAGCGCTTTTAAATTGCTTTTTATACTCTGTTTCACGTTATGATGTACCGCAGGAAAGGCTACAAGCGCGAGCTCCTTGATGTAGGGCACATATCGGCGGCACAAGCTCTCGTGCATTAAGAGCAGCTCCCAACGCTATGAGCTCCCGCTTCTAGCCTTCTCTGCGGTACAACATAAGGTGGAACAGAGTATAGCTTGAGTTACGATTACGGTATAAGTCCCTAGGTAAACTGCGACCTTAAGATGCCCCCCCGCCCCCGAATGATTGCATAAATGAAGTATACAATGCACATCTAAACACCTTTGGTGCAAGCCGTGTTCCTTTTCCCAATAAAAAAAAATAATTACACGAAAACATTAAACCAACGGAATCCAACATTCAAGATTGTTATAAAGTCATAACAACAAAAAAGCACCCCTCAGAAAACGTATGGAGACAACCGTGTTTGACTTCTCTCTCGTGTTCGTCTTTTAGCGCTTTTAACCATGGTTCAAAAGGCGTACTTTTGCAGTCTTCTAAAGAACATAATACAGTAAAAAGAACGTGGTGGCTTCCTGTCGTGTACTGAAAATGAACTGCAGCGATAGCCGTGATGCTGCACGCCGCTGCACTGCCGTGCTTAAAGGTAGTGGTATTACGCCCCGCTGAATTTAGCGGTAGGCTTTGACGTAACCTCGAGTAGCAGCATGACGTCTCGTTACGCTAAATTCCAGCTAGGCTTAGCGGTAAAAATGTTTCGTCAAAGTTAGTGGGCAGATCGCGACGACCCCTGAGACTGTGACGTCACTGTGTCACATAAAACTGTGATGCCCCTATAAACTTAGGTAAGGTAGCTTCCCGCTAGATTTATCGGGTCGCGGAGGGCACGCAAACAAGCCCAGCGATCCGCCGCGAAACGTTGCCAACAACACTTATGGGCATAAAAGCGCAATAGGGAGTTTTCGTAGACCGCGTTTCCCCCTCCGCTAAGTCCTCCGCAACGAAGAAGCCGCTACTGCGCCTGCGCGCGAATGGCCTTGGCTGTAGAGTTCCGGGTACCGTAGCGGGTTGCGGAGAGCTTTAAGGGAGGCGAAAACAATCTACGAAAACTCCCTAATAAAAATATATCTCAACGACGGAACGGGAAGTTGATTTTGGGCTGGGATAAATTATTTTAGGTTGAGATTTTACGAATCGCATATCGTTCAGTAAGCTAAAAGAAAAAAAAGGTAGAAAGTCAAAAGCCTGCTTTTCGGTATGAAAACATGAATTATAGAGGTCTCTTAAGTACCTCCTCTCCTTCGAAAGCTCTTTGCCTTTTCACTGTGATACATCCGCGTTGCCCAAAGCACGTCCGCTGAACCCAGTTCATTCAATGGACACGGGCACTGCGTCACGGTGGAGCTGGGAGTCATCGACTTTGGTAAACTACTACGTCTCGATAACGTGATTTCTCATTTCCCTTTTGAGTTGAGGAGGAAAGATAAGGAGGAAGAAATTAAAAAAAAAATTAGACATTTACAATCTCCTGTAACGCCGAATTAGAGCGCAGCTTTTGAGGAGGAGGAGGGGAAGGTACGGAGAGGAGGTTATGCCCCTCCTCTTCATCCGTAACTCCTGTCCTCCCATCCTGCTCCCCTCCCATTTAGCTTAAACGTTTTGCTAAATTTCCCGCTAAATATGGTGGAAAAAATTCCCCGCTAAATTTAGCGAGAAAAATTTCCCCGCTAAATTTAGAGCGCAAATTTTTCTGCCAAGTTTAGTGGGGAATTTTTACCGCTATACTTAGCGGACAAAATGTTTCTCTATATTCATCAGGGAATTTTTTTTCCGCTAATTCTAGAGGGGAATTTTTCCCGCTAGATTTAGCGAGGAATTCTTAAGCTTAACTTGGCTGAGAAATTTTTCTGCTAAATTTAGCGGGGAAATTTTCCGCTAAATTTAGCCCGGAAATATTTCCGCAAAACTTAGCGGAGAATTATTTTCAGCTTAATTTAGCGGGGAAATTTGCCTGCTAAATATTGCGCAGAAATGTTTCCGGCAAATCTAGCGGAGAAATGTTCCCGCTAAATTTAGCGAGAAAAATTGTGGTTAACTTTAGCGGGGAACTTCTTTCCGCTAAATTTAGTGGTGGATTTGTTCCGATAAATTTAGCGCGGAATTCTTTCTGCTAAATTTAGCGGGAAAAATTTCTCGCTAAATTCAGTCGGGAAATTTCCCTGCTAAATTTAGCGGGGAATTTTCCATTAAATTTAGCGGGGAAATTTACCCCTAATGCAACGCGCGGTGACGTCACGAGCGACATCACCCGTGACGTCACGTGTGACCTCATTATGGGAAACGTTTCATAATGCAACGCGCGGTTACGCCGACGCCGACGACGCACAATCCGGAAACGGGCGCCCTAAGAGCTGCGTTCTAAAATAAAATTTCATGGCCTTTTTAAGTATTTGAGAGCTGTGAGAGATTTTTTGGTGTCTTTCGTGCCACTATAAAGTCTCAAATTGAGTTAATTACAAGTAAGCCTTGTCGTAAAACTTTTGAACAGCAACTTTAAAGAAAATTGTGGATTTGGCTGAGGCATGAAAATATTCATTATACTGTTGTGTCCACTTTACATTTGCTTTGGTTTTGGTTTTCTTTTTGTCGAGTGCTTTGTGTTGATCAATCGAAAACCATTGTTTGGCCAGATGGTTGGTAAACGGGAACCAAACCAGTTGATTGTGTTTCACCTGTTTAGTTAGAGCCCTATTTGTGGCTTCAAGCACAGATGTGGCAAGATCCTAAGAAATCAAATTAAAGTGTCGCTCAAGACACAAGCAGCAATTTACCTCATAAATAAGGCCTCTGAATTTGTTTTCTTCTAAGAACAGATTAAACAAATAATAATAGGGGAGGCTACTTCATCCACAATTCCGATATTTATATACTCATTCGATACTTTTCACGAAATAACACAGTACTGTTTTGTTTTTGTTGTTGCTGTTGCATTCAGGTTTGTCTTCTGCTTGAAGCCCTTTGGCGCACTAACAATAAGGAAGACATGTGTAGTAACACACAAATTGTAAAAAAGTCAGTGTTTAAACGGACGTCTTTTTTTTTTGTGGAATGATTGATACGCCTTATGACGTTGCAAGACTGAGATAAACATAAATCTGTCAAGTCGCTACGCCAAAGGAAACTGGCGAGGAAATGAGCGTCTACTTTGAGGAAGGAAAGTTACGTTCATTTAAAATGTTATACTCTTTTATTTTATTGCAGGTCTTATGTTAGTAAGATAAGTAT
This sequence comes from Ixodes scapularis, assembly GCF_016920785.2. Lineage (NCBI taxonomy): Eukaryota > Metazoa > Arthropoda > Arachnida > Ixodida > Ixodidae > Ixodes > Ixodes scapularis. Next base: position 179,599,239 of record NW_024609835.1, on the reverse strand, counting down.
TGTTCAACATATACTTCGCAGTAGGACGTTCAATGGGTTCCTCGATTGCACTTAACACAATGTATATTTTCGAACTCACAAACAAATGCCTGAGTACAAATAGGAAAGCTTATTTTTACGAGTGCATATTTATTTGCATATTTTATGAAAACTATAAAAATAAACATTTTTCTAGTCACACTTAATGCAGTATTCTAGATTTGCCATGCAACGTTTTATCTTAACGGTGCACGCAATATCTGCGCCAGCATATGATAACCAAAATAGAGACCAGTAATGATTTCAAGATTCTAAATCAGTTTCCATTCATTTCGGTCCAAAGCATCTAGCAAACCAAAATCGTAAAATACTCAATTTGTCTCTCTAGAAAATGAATGAATTTATAAGCTTTTTTTTTTTCAGTAACAGCCTTTTTTTTCACAATATGTAATGAAATTTCCCTAATGCACCAAACTTTACTTTAAGAGGAGGAGGCGGGGGAATAAGATGTGCAAAAAACTTAATACTGCAAACGAGCTCGTTTTAGCATTACCACAGTTTACAACTACAGAGCGTTCCCTAAAAAAGAAAACCGTGTTTTAATCCCTCGTAAATGAACTTTGCATTGCAGAAAGCTCCATGACAATGTGACTCTAGGAATTAGGATAGAACGCGAAACTTTGAAGTTATGACGTCACCTAGATCAAAAAATAATTAAGAATGACAAAGTTTCCTCATGAGATGACGTCTACCTACGCCTAATATCGTCAGTGCAAGAGATGGCGTTGTGGGCTCTTGTAGCACCTATTCCAGTGGCGAAAAAAAAAAAAAAAAAACTTATCACAGTAAACTGAACAGTTTAATATTTTTTGCTGAAACCTCATAACAGATATATGTAAATCTAACAAGCGTCTCTATAGTCAGTTCTGTTTCTGATTATTGTCACATTCGTCTGGGGCGCGCATGGCACCGAGAAAACGTCGCCCCCAAGGCCGCGCGACCGTGTAGGTGCACCACATGACGCACTACCAGGCGAACGCGAAGCATCCCGCCGTGCGACGCGCTCGGTGCGGTCACTGCAAGGGCAAAACATGAACGGGTGGACGGTAAAAAATATCCGCAAGAGTGGGGCGGCGGCTCGCGCCATCTAGCGAGGAATGAAAGTAACAAATTGTCTTTCAAGTGGATGGTTCAAGTATGTACTTGTTATAACAAAAAATCGCCCGCCAATGTAAAAACAAAAACACATGGACTATGAAACAGAGTGTTTACACATATGCGATTTTATTGTCGGACAGGTGACAAGCGATAGGTACACGTCCCGTGTGAAAATCAACAGAGGTGAGGGCACGCAGGGGTTAAAAGAAAAACCAGAAATTTAATTAGGCGATAAAAAGCCGCGCACGGCGACAACACGACAAAACCAAACCCCTCGTAAAGTATTTGACAAAACCATCAGAACGAAATGCGAACACGCGTTACTCCAACAACACACTGACGAACCTTCTGGCAGCGGGTTAGCGAAAAAAAACAAGACAGCACTCAATTCCCGACACAACGCGAAACAACTCACCACTCGCGACACAAACTGCAGCCGGGAAACAAGTTCGCCGGTGCAAAGAAGACGAAAGTTCCGAAAAAAGAAAGTCCCCACTCCGGGACCCAAAGTCCAGGGAAAAGTTCAAACGACGTCCGAAGACTCACCGGCGTCTTGAATCCGACGAACGACGAAAGCTTCACATGCCCGGCGTGGTGGACTGATTGCTCGGCGACTGACGCAACGCAGCACCGCACACACACACTTCCCGAAAAGGGAAAAACCGACGCCCGTTGTCACTGCCGGAATCGTAGCCAGAGCAGAGGGCTTGAGGGAAAGAAGATAGCAGCGCCGAATCACGTTCTCTCGAGCTGCGGGCAGCCATGTTTCGCGAGACGAGGACGGACGTGGGACTATGGTGGCTATAACTCCATTTCAAACATAGCGTGCAACGTAGTCAAAGCTAGCGTGCCGGCTTGCACAGCCGACCGCGACTACGTTCGCTCCACAAAATAGTGCGTGCGGCCCCTAAAAAAAAAAAAAAGTCGAAAAGTGTACATCTTTGTAGCTAGTAACTAATAGTGGCGTTATGATTTCGAGGGAACACCCATTCTTTTTCAATAAAAAGGAAAAGATAATGTAAACTACTCCAAATTATTTTCCGTTTTCGTTCGTGCGGCACTCGCACTCGCTTCGGGTTTTCGGGTTGTGCGGCTGCCCCTGCCTCGCCGGTTTCGTGAAGGTGGCGTCTTACGCGGGAAGCTTTCTTTTCCTGCTCGGATATTTTCGAAGATTCGTTGTGTGAAGATCTCGCAAAAGTGCAAGCAGGTGATCGCCAACGTGTACGCGAGTTCAAGAACGTGTTTCCCGGAGACGTCGGTCCGTGAGGTCCTGGAGACGGTCAGTAACGACACCGGAGTGTCTGGCAAGATGGCGTCCCCGAAGCGAAGACCTCGCAACGTGAAAGTTCCGAGCACGCGGACAGTGTTGTGAACTGCCACCTGTTATTTCTGGTGTTGAAATCGGCCTTATGGCTTGAAAGTGAAACAAGCCTCAAAAAGGAACTGTGTCGGTGATGAATCGTGCCTACGGCTCCGTCTGCTTGCGGGACCTTACAGCAGGCGGTGCCCGTGATTGCATTCCGAAGCGTCTGGGTTCTTCTGCCTGCGGGACCGTAACCATGGCCGGCTCCGTTTGCCTGAGGCACCTTAACCTTGGTCGGCTAAGTAAACGACGCACATGCCCGTGCCTGTATTCCGAGGCCCCTGCTTTCCTCGAAAAGGAAACAATACTCGATCCTGATCTCGAGTGCCGTGTGTTGTGTACGCGTCTATTGTGAATCACTCCCGCTTCATGGGGGCGCCGGCACCAGAGCGCCGAGATACTGCCGTCTGGATGACTTCTTCCATACACCGGCGAGTATTCTGACTCTGAAGGAAACTTCCATGAAGTCACATCACGTGAGGGAATGCCAAGCCGTCTGAACAATGGCAGTGCGGTCCCCTAATCACAATATTCGTTATATAAAGGACCGTCCACCACACTCTCAAGGTACTCTCTGATCTTCACGCTACCATGTAAATAAACGGCTTTAAATAGAGACGCCCTGGATCTCGACCGTTCTTCCGTTTTAACGAGGCCGGCGCAAGTTCGAGCGGAACACCAGCCCCTAGTCTACCTTCTTATAAATAAAAATCAACAAGAAAAGAGGAATTGAAATATGCACTTCCGCAATACGCACAATCTTGCACAAAAAATCGGTCGAGGAAAAAAAAACAAAAAAAAAAAAACAAAAAAAAAAAACCTTTGCGCCCTAAGTGGATTCGAACCACCGCCACCGAGATGTCGGCATCGCCGGCATCGCCAGAGGAGCGCCTTGTACCGCTCGTTCACGAAATCTCGCGGAGTAACACAATTTTGTGTGTTTTTTCATGCGCACTACTTCAGTAGCTTTCCCAGCGTTGCACGCGGACGGAAGACCGACGACGAGGCGAGAGAGAGAGAGAGGAGTTGCCGAAGGAAGCGGAGAGCGTTAACTCAAGGTCGCAGTGACAGGAGCTGCATGGTCTCCTTCCGACGGTGCAGCTGGTGCAGCAACGCACCGGTGCCGCGCGCCGCATGAAGTCCCAGGCGAACGTAGTGCAGCCGCACCGACACGACCAGGTGAACGTGACGCGTGCGTCGGTGCAGCGCGGTGCGGTGCGGTGCGGCCCAGGCGAATGTGACATAAGTTAGAATTGGGTGCACGTTGGCTTACAGAGAATTTTCCTCTTTTTTAATTTTATTTTGATCCGGGTAACGTCGTGTTCTCAGACTTTCGCGCTAATCCCAACCACTTTCGGTTGGGATTAGCTTTCTGCGATAGATAGAGTTTATTTTCCCGGGACGAAGAACACGGTTTTTTATTCTCGGGAACGCACTGTATATCTAGGAAACCTTTACTTTGATACATTGGCACTTGGACAACATGATACACATTCTGGAGCAGGCAAAGTCTCGTCACTCTTCGAAGTAAGGCTGTTCTTCCGCAAAACTTGCAAGAACCCTGCGAGACCCCTGTTTCTTTATATGAATACGTTAGCGTTAATACCCAGACGACAGGGAAACGCTGACGCCGTCCGTCTGCGTACAAAACAGTAGAAAGGGAAATGCGCCGCGTAGAGAGGAGGAATGTAGTGAAGGACGAAGGCATGAGCTAGGAGGCGACGTCACGGGGCGCAAGCCAATGCGCGCGCGGGAGACCGGTGAACATCGAAAGCAGCGTCAGACAGCGGATACCACTGCTTAGCGCACAAGGCGGGCGAATGAAACAGAGGAGCGGAAGCAGCACCTATCTCGGCTGGCCGAATAGACTACTTCCATAAAGCCCTGCATGCAACACGGCGCGCGTTGCACTCTGGGAACTAGTTGCCCAGGGAGGAGGGTGGCATGGTTTCGGTTTCGAACGACACGTCGACAAGAGGACTATTAACGGCCGTTATCTCATGTTTTCTGGTCCCGAGAGCGGCATTTCTGATCTCTAAACTAACCTAAATGGCCAGACCTCGAAGGTTTAGCGCAAGCCTGAGACGTATAGCTTGTCTTAACACATGCTTGTTGTAATTTTGTACTTGAGCTTTCCTGTTAGCGTTCCAATCGAGGTATGTGGACGAGCCAGTGCTGGGAGTCTCGACGCTGCGAAGCTCGGGGATCTTGCTTGTGAACGAATCAACAAGCTGTAGCAACCAATAAGTATGCGTACATTGAGCTCGCGCCTTTACATTAGTGTTGTTGATCGGGAAGTTTGTTTGTTTCGTGCGCCCATGGACGAAATATTACTTTTTGCAATTATTGTTTTTCTCAATATGCCTAAGTATGCGAGGTAAAACTCGGAGGCGCCATTGAAAAGCTCAATTTTAACACACTTCTTATCTCTTATCTTTACTGACCCGCAGCACTGCACGAAGTGAAGTCCCCACCCGCTTGCATTCAACTAATATTCAACATCAGGTATGCGCATAAAGTTGTCTTGCAATTATATAGGCAAATTCTCACACACAGACCATTTTAAAAAAGCAAAAGTCGAGCACTTTTTTTTTTTTTTTTTTTTTTTGTGCAACAAGCAAAGCTTGAGAGTTTAGATTAGGTGCGCTTATTTGTGCATCCCGTATAAAGCCCAAAAGGGCTCCGGCATGCGCGTTCACTCCGGTCCATTTGTAGTAGTCCTCAGGGGATGCTAGGTTGAGGTTTGTGTGAAGAATGTCGCACCGTTCGCCGGAAGTGCGCCGGACGCGCATGAACCCCTATGCGATGCGCCAAACGAACGAATTCAAAGCGCGTTTGACGGTTGCTAATGGCCATAATATTTGTTATGTGCTTGCTTTCTTCCTGCCTGAGTATGCCGAGATAATTTCAGACACACCGTTCAGGCACAGACCTTGGGCGTCAGTAAAAGCTCGTCCAAAAAGGCTTAGCGAGGAGTAGGGGACGCTTGTTAGGGCCTCCGTCGTAGCTAGCCGATCTCAGCGTTTGCGAAAAGTTAATCTTCTATCTGCATAAAATTTGAGTGGGAGATATATGATGACACAAGGAAGACATCATAGTAACTTTTGTGCAGTGGTGAGGTCGAATTTATTGCGTTTCCTTAAAAGTTCATGCGTAAACGCTGGGCTCAACTTGGATACGCTGTGAGGATGCAGCTTGCTTTTCGCCCAATGAAGTAACAAGAAGCGGACGTTTGGCAAAAAAAAAAAAAAAATACGTGTAAGGCTCCAGATGAACAAATTTCAGTTCTAGTTCACTGGTACTAGACAGGATTATTGAAATTGAGCTCAAACATGCACTCGTGGGGTGAGGTGACTAAGCCACGACTTACTACGTTTGCATACGCACGCACAATATCCGGTGTTTCGGGAACCAAGGAAAGTGCCCAGGTCTTCGTTTTGTATGGCTCGAGGATGAGCATATTGTACGTTCGTGAAAAGTCAGATAATCGAAAACGCAAGCAACGCATTCGGTCGCGGCGTGATAGCATGAGATGAAGCTGCTCAGTCGAAACCGAAACTGAGTGGCTAACTAGTTCCCAGAGTTATGGTGTACTAGAAGACTGGGCAGTGTAGCGAGCGCCGGCGGAGGGGGGGGCTCTTTCAGCGATGACCGGATCGGTGGCCGCGAGAGGGCGCAACGTGTAGTAGGCGTGCTGCCGGAGTGCGGAGCGCAGGCAGCGGTAGCGCTTGGCTGGCTTGGCGTTCCTCACGAGTTCGATTGTTTCGTATTGTTTGGCTAACTCTTTACGGTATTATTTATTTCTGCTGTTTCACATAATATTTACCGCACTAATTCGTTGCCAAATGCTTTGCCCGAGACGTGCACCTTCGGGCAGGACGCCACAGTACACATCGCGACACTGCTAGCGCGAACAAGACATTGGCGCTTTCTCGGATTTACTTGGAAAGAGTATTAGTGAGGACGAATTTTTATCACCTGCATTATAGACCCCAATGAGCTTTTTCCCCAGCAATTAGGACTTTGCTGAGATCCTTTGGTTTCTCATAGAAAAACCGGCGATCGCTTGTTCGCGCTAACAATGCTGCGTTCTGAATAGGCGGGAAATCCACCCCAAGGGAAACGTTCACGAAGTCTCTTGAAAGAGACGTCCCAAACGTGTGTAATACCCTGGATAACGTAGGATAAGCATACTGATGGCATGATACCTAGACAAATGTGTGCTTTTGTGACCCTATAATTTAGCTGTCACTGTAGTTGTGATCAATGAATTCCGTGGTTGAAGCGCACTACCCTAATGAATTGTTTCAACGTTTGGGAAAACAAAATGGGGCTTACAAAACGGATTATATCGTCTACTTCCGTAGGCTGCATGGAGGTGCCACTGTCGACTCTCGCAACTACTTCCACGGGCTTTCGAAGGAATCTCTAGCACTAGCCTTTATCGTATTTGTTGTTACTACGTAGGGTCTTCAAACAGGACTGTGCGAATAGTTAGAAAAATGTATCCACTCACCAGCTCTGGTAGAAACCACAGTGGATAAATTCTTATTTATCCACTGAGCACCAGCAATATTGGTATGTGTGGGCACCAGGGCACACAGATAAATTTTTAATTATACACTGGGCGCCAGCGCACAAATGAGATTAATGAGGTGCACCCAAGGATTCCGGAGGCGATATGGTATTTGCTTTTCCCAAGAGCTCGGGAGAGGAGGGCTCCCGAGCTCCCCCGTAGTCGGCGCCTATGGCGTTTTGTACCTCTACATTGTGAGGTCATGATCTTGATGAGCTTCGACATCTTCAGGATAAATGACTCAGTATCTTCCGCTGGGCCATAAGACCCTTCAATTTTTTTGCGGTAAAAAAAGAGGCCTCTTAGCACCTCCTCATTGAAGAGACGGAGTGCTGGCCCAACCCTCACCTTTTAAAGCCGTTAGGAAAAAAAAATTGCTGATGTGAGGCCATAACCTTTAACGTCACATTTTCACAGCCACTTCTCCAAGCCTTTCTAATACAGTCAGCGCGCACAGGACCTTTCGGTGTGTCCAAACCAGTGTCTATAAAACCGATAGCAGATACTTTAGAGTGCAAAAAATCCGAAAAAAAAAATGTAGAGGACAACTGTCATGACTGCCTGCATTACATGAAGCAGAGTCCCCCTGTCACTCCTTTTAATTGAAGATAAAGTAAGTAGGCAGGCGAGCTGGTTTATGTTACACATTTTTGAAAACCGAAGACGACGGACGAAGAAGGGGACAACACACAAAACGTCTCAAACGCAGCTACTAAATTTTATTTGAACAGTCGTTTATATAGCATCTCTCCCACACGTGTTCCGGAACTGCCCACGTCACGTCACTGCCACTTTTAGCCAAGGTACATCTCGTCTTGATTTTTTTCTTTCTTTCTTTCTTTCTTTTTCAATCATTTCACTTAGTTTGTCCGACTTTAGGGGTGTGACGATGGGGCTTGTGTTGCAATGCTTTGTACAAACTAAGTGACGAATATAATCCATGGAAAAGGGGAACAAGACGGACAAAGGATAAACATAAATCTCCAAACACAGCTAGGTGACTGGTGAGCGACCGAAAAAATCCGCCTGGTCCGGGTATCGAACCCGGGACCTCTTCATTACAGGTGGAACGTGCTGGACATCCTTGTCCAGCTCGCTTGCACCTTTGCATTTAAATGCATTATAATTAAAACTAAGTGAAATTATTGAAAAAAAAAAAAAGGTCAAGACGAGATGTACCCTGGCTAAAAGCAGTCTTGGGTAAGTTACTTTTAAAAAGTAATTCGTTACAGTTACAGTTACTTTCAGAAAAAAGTAGCGAAGTTACCGTTACAGTTACCGCAACAAAAGAGTAACTCGTTACAGTTACAGTTACTTTTAAAAAGTAACGACGTTACTTTTCAGTTACTTTTCTATAACACAAAAAATGAGAAGAAAACTAGAAAACGCCCCTCACGACGTTTTATTGCATAAAATTAAAAAGTACGCTTTTTACTTCATATTGTAACTTAGCTGCAGTTGCGTCTCGAAGTTAGTGTTTGAAAGTTTCCATGCCAGAGTAGTGGCGGAAATCAAAATACGAGACATACGAAGTTCCCTCCGCGTGTATTGTCGTTTCACGGTTGGTTCACCCGATTAAAAGCGTTCGCACAGAAAAACAAAAAAAAACAAAAAAACAAAAAAAGAAACGACAACATAGATAGTGCTTCAAGAAACTAAGATGTAAGTGTTCAGTCACAAAGAACAAGTGCGTGCTTAAAAATGACTAGATATTTTTTTTTCATAAAATATACACGTGGATATATATTCGGGTCGTGACTCGCGAGAAAGAACGTATTCACAACTTTGTGCAAGGCCAGCTTGACACTCGAAATGTCGGAATAGACGATTTGAAAAATGCAAGGAATGGCTAAATTGCACTCGTTCAGTGATATATTATTCATAAAACACTGGAAAGTAACGACAAAAGTAACGTCGTTACTTTCATCGTTACCTCAGAAAAATGTAATAGAACTACAGTTACAAGTTACATTTTTAAAAAGTAACTCGTTACAGTTACAAGTTACCAAAAAAGTAACTAAGTTACAGTAACGCGTTACTAGTAACGCGTTACTACCCAAGACTGGCTAAAAGTGGCAGTGACGTGACGTGGGCAGTTCCGGAAAACGTGCGGGAGAGATGCTATATAAACGACTGTTCAAATAAAATTTAGTAGTTGCGTTTGAGACGTTTTGTGTGTTGTCCCCTTCTTCGTCCATCGTCTCCGGTTTTCAAAAATGTGTCCTTTTAATGTTGCGGGACGACGACTGACGCCGATCGAACTCGAGAGGGGCACGAAAAAGGGAAAGGGCTTGTCTGCAGGACCGGTAGCCACTTTTGCAACCCGGCACGGGCCCCAGGAATTGAGGTTAGGGAGGGGGGTTGGGGGGCATTGAGAATATAAGAGTCGTTGCGAATTAAAGGGGTGCTTTCGGAAAAACAAGGGGGGAGTACACACCCGTAGAGGGGTGTAAGGAAATCACTGCCCCAACACAAAACACGTCCCGTCTCTCTTGTCCCGCCGTTTTTCCGTCAGTGCACGCGTTGTCTACATCCCACTAAACGGCTACGATCACAATCCATTTCACTCAACCATTAAAAAAAAATAACTGCAGCAAAACAAGGCGACGACGCGAACCACGCGATCACAAGCAGTACGACCACACGGCAATCCGAGCGGGAAGGAGCACGCCTGTTACCCGCAGCGCCCCCTGGCGTGCTTGCGCGCTGTCATTGCTGAGCCGACCTTCTCCCTCCGTTGCTTCTCGGCGTGGACGACACACTGCCCAGTTCTAGTACACCATACTAGAGTGCATTGCGTGGTATTTCGCCGCGATGGGGCGCGTCGGTTCTGGAAGAAGTCCATTGCGATGCAAGAAGCAGAAAGCGGAGGGCGTCTGCGTGCGGCAAAGGCTGGGGCAAAGCGGGCTCGGCGCTTCGCCGAAAAAAAAAAAAAAAATTAATCGAAGATTTATTGGCGGATTATTAAAGATTGCGTTAGCATAACCCTTAGAAAACGCCACACATGGGACCCTAAACTCGTCAAATACAAAGTTGGAGGCAAAGTTGACGGAGCGCGCCGATTGGACAATCACGACAATGACTTCGCGTTTTTCTCGTCGACATACAATCGGCGCGCTCCGCGAACTTTCGGCTACAACTTTGTATCTGACGAGTTTAGGGCCCCTGGGGCCCTAAACTCGTGAAGCACAAAGTTTGAGCCGAAAGTTCGCGGAGCGCGCCGATTGGACGACGGCGAAAAAAGCGCCAAGTCATCATCGTGATAAGCCAATCGGTGCGCTCCGTCAACTTCGGCCCCAGTTTTGTGCTTGACGAGTTTAGCGACCCTGGGGCCCTAAACTCGTCGAACACAAAGTTGGAGCCCAAAGTTCGCGGAGCGCGCCGATTGGACGCCGGCGAAAAAGCGCCAAGTCATCGTCAGGATAGTCCAATCGGTGCCCTCCGTGAACTTCGGCCCCAACTTTGTGTTTGACGAGTTTAGCGCCCCAGGACCTCTAAACTCGTCAAACACAAAGTTGGAGGCGAAGTTGACGGAGCGCACCGATTGGCCTATCACGATGATGACTTGGCGCTTTTTTCGCCGACGTCCAATCGGTGCGCTCCGAGAACTTTCGGCTCAAACTTTGTGTTTCACGAGTTTAGGGCCCCTGGAGTGCTAAACTCGTCGAGCACAAAGTTTGGGCCGAAGTTCACGGAACGCACCGATTGGACGATCCCGACGATGACTTGGCGCTTTTTTCGGCGGCGTCCAATCGGCGCGCTCCGCTAACTTTGGGCTCCAACTTTGTGTTCGACGAGTTTAGGGGCCCTAATCTCTTTTGGGAAACGCTAACAGTGACCCCGTAATGTAGCCAAAAAGAGGGAGCAAAAGATAGAGGAAGCAAAAGAAAGATAGAGGAAGCAAAAGAAAAAGCTAAAAAGAAAGTCAAAACGGAAAAGTGAAGGAGTCAACGTTAGCGATACCCAAAAGGGGACGCGTGTGGCGTTTCTTAAGGATCATGCCAACGCATTCCCCAAATATCCACCAACATGTATTCCTTTATTTTTTATATTTTTTTCTTCAAAGACCGTTGATCCAAGTATCTAGAACCTTGACTTGCAACAAGTGTTGGTATACTGGTCACGTTGTCAGTCTCTCCTGACTTTCTGAGACTTACGTTGAAGCGCTCCGACTAACGCGCATTTCGGGTAAGGAAAACATTTCGGAAAAAGAAAGGCTCACAATTTATTCAGTCTGTACATACAGACACAGTGTTTCGTGCTAAGAGATGGCGTACACAGTGAAATACAGTTAGCACAAATACATATTTTTCTTTCCTCTTTTCGACTTTATATAGACAAAGCAACAACACCTATAACCATCAAAGCGTTCGCATTAGAGTTTGGACGTCATCGCAGGAGCGAAGGCACTGATTGGATACGAGTGCTGCGTCAGTACTCGGCTGGGATTCGTGTCCAATGAACGCGTACAAGGACGCTTGGCTTCGGGCTCGGGTTCAGTGGCGGAATTGGCGCCATCCGAGTGCGACGACCTTCCACGGAGGAAGAGGAGGATGTTCATAGGCCTTGACTGTACTCTAAAAGTCGTTCTGTGGACAAGGCATGGTTTGCTCTGACATCACATCGGACGTTACAGAAGCGGCCTTGCTGCTGTACGCTTACCTTTTGTGGCACACATTTCGCACTGCCTTGTTGGTTTCCATGCGCCCGCCTTTCCTCCAAGTGGTATTGGCATGCCACGTTTGAAGCCGCCAGTGCAAGCAAGGCAGAAACTACAAGCATACGACGCTGTGATTTCGAACGACACTTGCACTGCACGTCCAAAGCAGTTATTTGAAAGCATGGGGCTCGTTCACGCAGCTTAACACCGAAGGGTATTTATGCTCGTCTAGGTGTTCTTATTTGAATACGACCTAGAAAAGCCCAACTACACAAAACGTAATTTGCGGCTCGAAATTCGTTCTTTCCGCCCGAAAACAGCCGGTCGAGAATTGACCGGTTTCAGTTGCGCTCACTCTCGTTTCCATGGTAACGTGGCGTTCAAACTATGTGTGCCAAATATATTCAAAGTCGTGGATTAAGTAAGACGCATATTCAATGTTAAAAATAGAAAAGAATATCAACCTCAATTTTTGTGGCTTCCAAAAAACCGCAAATACGTTGATCGAGAAAAAAAAAAATGTTGCACAGATCACCGGAAGTGTACACGTACACGTCAATCTCGGTACGGCAACGCACCGCGGGCTGGAAGACGCGATGGCGGCGCACGACGGACCAGCGTTGCGACGGGCGTGGGGCCGCAACTACGGAACTGTCATTCGTGGTTCCGGCCAGCCGATCTTCAAGCGCAGAACATCGAGCGGAAGGGATATTAATAGAGAGTTTTAGTAGATCGTTCCCATGACTCCGATAACGATACCCGATACTCCGCCACCGCCTTCCTTGCGCATGCCTAGTATCGTTATCGGGGCTATCGGAGGTATCGGAACGATCTACTAAAACTCTCTATTGCGAACAGTACCACGACAAGCGGTTCACGCAAGTTCTTCGTCGTTGTCGTTTGTTTCACAGGCCGGAAAACCGGAGGACAAAAATACGCAGTTGGCGGTAGCCACGTGACTGCCGGCCAGGAGCTCTAGTGATCGTGTTTCAGTTTCGGTTTAAAACAAAATTAGCTTTTTTTTTTGCTTTACTGAAAATATACGTGACCCCTCAGCAAAATACTGATTGTATACATTCTCCTCACACCATATAAAATCGCCTGGCAAAAAAAAAAAAAAATACATTTTTGGGGGGTGTCAGTGTCTCTCTGAAGAAAGACCAGTAAGAGGTAGCCTCGACCATTCCAAAAACAGGGTTTTTACCGATACAAGTTGCAGTGTTCTTGCGAATGGCGTGCACCTTGCTCGCTTTCCGAAGCGACAAACTTGCACATGCCATGGATTCTGGATTTGTACACATTGAAATGATGTACATAATCAGACAGGCTGTTTACAAACAAGTCCGACATTTTTTGCACCAGGTATGGACATTGCGCGTCTGCAGAAACCAGATTTGCGCGAAGTGAAGCATTTGCGGAAGCGCAGCGCCAGCAGCAGCGCCACCGCAGTGGTGTGACGTCCGGGCCGCGTGTTGGTGGCGCTATATTAAACGTTTGTGCGTATGGCGAGTGCTTGTTTTGCTCGCCTTTCGTAGTGGCGAACCCGCGCGTGCTGGGCCGTAGAGATCACATGTTGGGCTGTGCATTTGCAAAGATTTTTGAAGGTGCATAGGAAACAACCATGTATGATCACCTAAATGTATGCCCGGGTGAACTTATCTTGTCATAACAGTGATTCGAAAGAGAGCCCACTCATTCAGAAAGGTAAAGAGAAGAAACGACCCCGACTGCACACTAAACGAAAATATACCCAGATGGGAGTACATCGCTTGTCCTCTAGCGCATTCCCTTATGGGAGGTTTTTATACTCTGCAGGATGGGAGTTCAGAATGAACTCCCACGCAGGCCAGAGTTTTTTGGGGGATGCAAGGGAGTATGTAGAGAACTCCCAGCAGTACGGGAGTCTGTTCATGGATCAATGGGAGTATTTATTTACTTCCATCAGAGTGTTCCTAGGTGGATCCAAGGGAACATTCTTTCACATCCTTATGGGAGTTTTTACGTGGACTCACGGGAATGTTCCTTTACATCCACCTGGGAGTGCTTACGTGGATCCACGGGAGTATTCTTTCACATCCATATGGGAGTTTTTACGTGCATTTATCGGACTATTCTTTCACATCCATATGGGAGTTTGTACGTGCACTTATGGGACTATTTTTTCACATCCATATGAGAGTTTTTACGTGCATTTATGGGACTATTTTTTCACATTCATATGGGAGTTTTTACGTGCATTTATGGGACTATTCTTTCACATCCATATGGGAGTTTGTACGTGCACTTATGGGACTATTTTTTCACATCCATATGGGAGTTTTTACGTGCATTTATGGGACTATTTTTTCACATCCATATGGGAGTTTTTACGTGCATTTATGGGACTATTTTTTCACATCCATATGGGAGTTTTTACGTGCATTTATGGGACTATTTTTTCACATCCATATGGGAGTTTTTACGTGCACTTATGGGACTATTCTCTCACATCCACCTGGGAGTTACAGCCGGGACCTAAGGGAGTATTCTTTCACATCCATTTGGGAGTTAGTACGTGGACCCACGGGAGTCTTCTTTCACATCCTCCTAAAGCGCGAAACACATGTACGACGAAACCGTCCGATCCGACGTGCGGACTGCCGGAATGACCTTGGGGGGAGGGGGTTTTCGTAGCATCGGAGAGCGCGGAAAACCCTCGCCTCCCAAAGCCAGGAAGTGTGGAAGGAAAGGCATAAGCAGGTAGCACAATGCACGAAATAAATTTATTGCATTATGAATATTTTTTGCACATGTCGTGTAACAAGAGCTCATTTTGCCTTGGGTGCAAACTGGCTTATACCCCGTCAGACGGCCATTTAAATGGCCTTCAGAGCAAACTCCTCAAAAAATGTCTGCGAACACCAAAGGGCACAGGCAAAGCCGAGATTGTGAACTGATTTGCCGATTCTTTGAAGGAATTCATTCCGAAGGCCATTTAAATGCCCAACTGACAGGGGTATTTATTACAATGTAGGGTACGCTAGGCTAACTGTGGTACACAAGCCACGATCACTCTGTAGAAATTTATCAATTCCAGTGCCTTCACCCGTGGCTTCATGTAGCAGTCGGCAAAACCACGTTCAATGAAAGTCAGCATCTTATGTGCCTTCTTTACGTAGTGGATGTGGAAAATCCAGTAGACGGCAATGAGGTACGCCACATCCTGACGGAGCCATACCATAAGTTCAAAGTTCTTCCTTAATCAGTCCTAAAATATTGAAATAAATTACCTCAAACTTAACAGAATTTGATAAAACATAATATGAGAGTCACAGATTTTTTACGTCAGCTTATTTATGTTAAACACTCTGACTGCTCCTTCTTAGACGTCGCAGCTTGCTCGTTATATGTAGTAGCGGCAGATGCAATCACTCTTCCTGCAATCAGTCCGCTGTTGGCCATTCTCTTTCCTCCGTAGTGCTGGAAGGGACCTGTAACCAAAAAAGCACAAGCATTTAAGTTAAAATGTACTCACAATCAACACAACAGATGTTTCCGACGTTATCGTATGAACCTTGCAAACCAGGTGGGGAGTAGACTTTTCTCAAGAAGTGAATTGAAGACAGTTTCTTCAAAGCAATATCAATACTACTGATACTGAAAATATGGTAAAAGGGCAGAATCGTTTTAAAGTGATATAGCAACGAAATTGTAGTGCCTATTTTATTGTCTAAATGTCAACCATGTTTTGACCATACAGTGGAGACACCAATTTTTTGCTCAAAAAGACACAAAACATCTAGAACTAGTGTCTCAGAAGATCTCCCGATATGCATCACGTTTGCGACGTCTGGTTCTCCTTCAGTCAAAGCTACGTGGGGGCTGGCGTGGTTGTGAGCTTACACGTTCGTGACGTCTGGTTCTCCTTCAATCAAGGCTATATGGGGGCTGGTGTGGCTGTGAGCTTCGCCACTTGATGATGTCAATGCACTGCAAGCTGGCCGCTTGAGTTGTCCCTCCTCGCTCTCCGCAGGAGTTGAATAAGCACGGGAGAAAAAAGAAAACCGGTTCAGCCAAGTTAGACAGGGCTCGGGCGCACACAGCCTGCCACCATGTTCCCGTGTAGCGGTGCTGCTTTTATGTGGTGTGACGTGACAGTATTTGGTTTATTTAAATAATGTTTCGGCGCCTTTTTTAGCAAAAAAAAATCGGTGTCTCCATGGTGTGGGCAGAACATGGTTAACATTTAGACAGTACAATTAGTGATAAAATTTTGTTGTAATAACCCTTAAAAAAAAAAAAAGACCAAGGTACACCCTTATTTTCAACAGTTCACATTAAACATGTTTATAACTATCTACCTTTCTGTGCTAGTTTCCTTTTCCATCGTTTCATAGTCTCAGTAACTTTAAGAGTGAGTGACAGTCCTGCAAAAATGTCAAGCATGTAAAAATTTTGAAAGCCGGAAAAATTGACAGCTTATTGCAAGCTTTAAAAAAGTCAAACCAAACAAAACGACCTATTGCAAAAACTGTAGGATACCTGTCTTGCTGCATGCAAGCTTAAGAAATTGAAATTAGTATACATTTCTAGCGATTTACTCCTACAAACTATAATTTTCTTCACTCTCGCACAATCACTAGGCAGAAGAAGCAAAAGCCCTCCCATTATCATAATCGTGTGCACTGCAAACATGCAAGAGTTATCAACTTTTTCAGAAACGACTATAAGGGATAGCTCACATATACAGCACAGAGCTAAATCAACAGTAAAACAGTGCTGACTTGAACTTAACTTAGTACTGATACAGCAGTGTATGAGCATCAGATCATTAACAAAGAGCAAAATCAGCACTATTCCCAGCACTTACTAATAGTACTGCACTATTGTAATGCCCCGAATCTGGGTGAAGCCTTTCAAATCACCGCATAAATTGGCTTCACAATGTATTGCACTACGATTTACCAGAGAGGTGCCTGAAGGTGGTGAAAGCATCGCAGAAAAAATTTCAAAGAATGAACTTACCCGAGTAAAAAGTAAAAAAACTGGTTTGGCTACCTATGACACCAGTGTGCTAGTATATGCGCATCCTCCGACTGGCACAACAACCGACAGATGGCGGCAACGGCACCGACGCCTTATTGCAGTTCAGTAGCTCCACGGTCACGCCAAAAGCACACCACATGTAGCTGAAATTATTCAACGAACCATCGGTTTGATTATTTTTGTGTCCATTTAATGTGATTTATTGGGGGTGAAAATAAAATAATGTTCTGACAATTATAGCACCGAAAAAGTGTGCACCATTTATGACTCAAAAAGGTTGTCCGATTTTGGTGTGACTGGGCGGCTGCTGAGCAGCTACAAGCCGCTAGGGTTGATGTCGCCATCTGTCAGTTATTGAGCCAGTCAAAGGGTGCACAGTTAGCAGACGGGCGCCGTAGGCAGAAAAAAATAGTCACTTTTTTACCTTTTACTCAGGTAAGTTTGTTCTTTGAGCTTTTGATGCAGTGATTCCAATACCTTCGGGCACCTCTGTCGTAAATCGTAGCGTGATGCATCCCCAAACCGACTTAATGCAGAACTTTAAAAGCTTCACCAAGATTAATAACTTGGCAGCACAGGTGTAGTGCTAATGTGAACAGGTCTTAAAGGAAAGGAACAGAAATTTAGATTTCCCAAAATAAGGTAGCAGGAGTGTTCAACGGGGCGCCACCAACCCCTAAACACCACTCATAAAGCGATATCTCGAACGGATGGCCATATTTTTGTAAAATAAGGATGCGATAAGTGAGAATCGCAACATCGTGTTTCCTGCAGAATAGTTGAGGAGGGGGGAAACGGCTTTGCTTCTTTCCCTTTTCGCGTCCTCGCGGAGTCAAAGTGAGAAAAGGAGGAAACCAGAATCGCGACGTCACGGGCCTTTTTGGCCATTGTTCAAGCATGCTCTTCTTTCACAAAAATACAACCATCCGTTAGAAATATTGATTTATGCATGATGCTTTCAGGTTTGTAGCGTCCCGCGTAGCGCTTCTGCGTTGTTTCCCGAAATCAAAATTTCGCTTCAGCATTCCTCTAAAGGATGTACACCTAACAATTATATTTGGCAAATACATAACAAGGAATTGCCTAACTTATACAAATAATTTCAATTTTTTTAGTTGTAATAGACTGATTTCACAGGTCAGTTTGGCTAAGCCACTGCTGCTGCAATGCATCAAGGGAACTTCCCTCTTTCAGCATGTGCCCCAACCTCGCTGGAGCTCTGCGCGTGCAAAGCGCGAGACGGCACGAGGTGTCTCAAGCACTGCCACCTGCCTCTTGTGAACTAAAGTTATGGCGGCTTCACACATGCGCTGAACGCTAAGTGAGATCGGTCTATTCCACTAAAGATTAAAATAACCATACCAACAGGCTCTTATCAATCTTTCATGAGTCTTGATTGTTTCAAAAAGCAACATGCCCCGTATACCCTGTTTCATTATAGTAAGTTACAGCTCAAGAAGATGGGGCGAGGGAAAAGAAGGTCGGGGAGGAGGAAGCAGACGGAATGCTAGATAGAAGAGGGAAAAACTTCCTCCTCTCTTCTCCAGCAATTCGTCTGCTTCCTCCTCCCCGGCGTTCCTTTCCCTTTCCTTACATTCTTGAGTTGTAACAGACTATAATTACGTGAAGGACAGACAAAGGCAACGCCAGACGAGGGGAGAAAGGCCAAGCACTAGAAAGGTTGGGGAGGGGAGAAACCTACCCTCCTCTCTAACGTTCCTAGTGCTCTCTCTTTCTCGCCTCGCCCTCTTCTTCTGTCCAGCCTTCCTAGTGCTTGCCCTTTTTTTTTTTTTGCCTGGAGTTGCTTCGCTTGCACTGCACACAACTAGTGGCGCAGACTATTAGCAACGTGCACGACAAAAAGTGTCGCTGTAGTTGGGTTTGCGATCCGCCGAACCATAGCTTCCTGTATACTGATAATGCTTACCCAAATGCCGGCTAACGGGGAGGGAAATCCTGCCAATTACAGGGAGGTAGAGGCAAATATTGCCAATCAGGACAAGGGAAATTCTGTTTGTGACGTCACGGACGGAAACCATTAAAGGGTGCCAACGAAACATCTTGGAGCTAATGGAAGTGGAACATAAATAGCTCTGATGACTGCCCGGTCCGGTTTTCGAGCTGCGCAAGGGCCACTGGTCCTCTCGCTCGAACAGTGCTTTCACCTCTTCATTCTGGTACCTGGGCCACAAGTTGTGCCAGCAGGCTTGCAGCACCAGCTGAAGGAGTTGAAGGCCCACTTCTGAAAATACAAAGCATAAAAGAAGCAATCACTTAGAACAAAAATAATAAAATCATAAAAATAATTAGAGTAGAGCTTTGAAGATTCATCTCAACCACCTAGGTATTGTTAAGATTGATGGACCTTGCAGAACAGTAAGCCTGTCAAATTGCAGGCACCTCGGTCTGGTTTACAACCTGATAACTCGGAATCAGAGGACAAAAAATTGTAACAAAGCCAACTTACAATTAGTGGCCAATCAGACAATAACCTCTCAATATTTTGAAAGCATTGACAAAGAAGATGAGCACAGCCGTGACAATCTACTTGACTCACAATACCAAGTTAAGTGTCAGTCAACCAAATAATGCTCTTATGCCCTTGAAAACTGTGGCACGGATAAAGACTACCACCAAAAAGATACCCCGTCACCATGCTAAACCTTGCTCTACAAACGGACGTGTGAAGAGCAACCCACAAGGGCCACAAGAAAGCACCTGCCTCTCAAGAACCTTAGCTTCACCACAGAAGATGGTCTACTTTGATAAAAAGGACATAGCCTTGCAGCTATTTCAACTATCCGCTCACGTGATGGGGATAGTATACCAAACATATCAGATCGAAGATATAGTTTGACGGTCAAGTTGACCGACTGATTACGGAGCAAATTGCACGGAACAGAGGAGCCTGCTTTAATCTGTTGGTTAGCAATTGTCTGTTAAAAAATTAAAGAAGCACTTAACCAATTTAAGTAGCTATTGCTACTAATCGGCATCAGAAATCGATTCCTCGGGAACTATTGCAGACACGTCCACATTTATGACCGTAAATAGACTTTCGCAGACATTGGTTTAGTGCCCCTTTAAGAAAAAAGGAAGACAAGTCGATCGAATACAATGCCTGTATGGGTAGTGAGCTTCAAAGAAACTGCTCGTGCAGCTAAAAGGCTTTTGATCGCCTTGTAAATGTGCATAATGGTGACGGGGTATCTCATGAGAAATCATTAATGCTGGAGAAAATTGAGTATGTCGTAGAGCTGCGAGAAGGAAAAAACGAGAAGGAGGAGGCAGTGCAGAAATATCAAGCAAGCATTCGCACAACCGAGTCGGAGTTGCCGGAGTCTTTCCTTTTTCGAATGTGCTGGCGACCTTCGGAAACTCGTCAAACAAAAAGCATATTAATTTTTTTTTAAAAAAGGCGCCCACCTAAATGTTGTTAACTGCTGTACCTTCCTAAAAGCAGGGGGACAAAGGGGAGGCCTGGTCGCTCTGACGAAACAACAGATATTCTGTCGGCCGGTCACAAATTCCCCTCGGCTCCCCACGAGCTGGGGGGATTTGAGAACATTCGTGATGCGGAGCACGTGAGTTTAGAGCTCGATGACGTTTAATCCTGTGCTCAGGGAGAAACCTAGTCGTGCGAATACTTTATTAAGAACTTGCAAAAGGATATTGGTCTGAACTCGAAGTTTCGATTGATCTTGCTTTGACTGCTCAAAACTGATATCGTTTTAGCGGTATAAATTAACTGAAATGAAACGTTTCTAATGGCTGTTTCACAAACTCGTGACTGCTTATGACCGGAGGGTGCAAAAACAGATTTTAATCTCTTGCGACTGCTTAGAATTGGTAATATCGCTGCACAGTTAGTAAGAAGTTGAAGAAGGCTTAAAATCCGGTTTTTACCCTTACTCTGGAAAAGAGAGGATGTAGTTGTGCACGCCCTGGTGAGCGAGATTGTTTCTAACTGCTCACAGGACACTGCTGCATCTCGCCGCGCGAGACCGCGCCAACCAGGCACGTAGCCAGGATTTTGTTTCGGGCAAGGGGGGGGGGGGGGGGGGGGTTGGGGCCGCCTATGACAAAATGCTGTATGAGGGGGAGGGGGGACAGGAAGTCCCAGCAAAATGGAAGATTTCGGGGGGGGGGGGGGGGGGGGGGGGGGGCCAAGCCCCATGGGCCCCTTCACTTGCTACATGCCTGGCGCCGACCACGGGCGAACCCCAAGGCTGAGAGTTTGCGGCATAAGCATGGAGAGGTAGGTGCTGCTCAATCTGTGGTACCAGTGCTTGCAGAGTTCCTGTATAGGCTCCCTATGGGAGCCAGAGTTGCGTGTTTATCCCCGTGGCGCCGTCTTTCCTGCACGGCACGTTGATCCTGCTCCTCATCTGACTGAATTCAGATGAGGATCTGACTGAAGCAGGGGAACGTACGCCGGGGCGCACGCAACGTCTACTTTCCTGCTCGGCATTTGAGTCTGCTCCTCACGTGATCAGATCTCGGCGAATATCGGCGCGGCGGCACGTGGAAAAACAGATGCGCAACTCTGGCTTCCGTAGGGAGCTTATAGACCATTCCATTTAGTTCTCTCAGGGCGGCGCCATTTTGTTAGACCACAGCACCCACTCCACACATCCGGGAAGTTCAGCAGGGTCGGCGAGGTAAAACGAGAGAGGGCACGCGCCCGACTCTGCTAGCAGACGACAAACAGGGAGGTTGCCGTTCTCCATCTCTGGGCTGTACCGACGGGCTGTACCAAACATCGAACTCTTGCTCGTGGCTGCCGTTATGAAGTGGTTCGCATTCTTAGAATATTTATGGCTACTCCAAAATCAGCCTTTAGCGCTCTGTTGTTTTATCTCAGTAAATGATCAACTAGCGTATCTTTGCCCTATTACTTCAATAGCAGTGGAGTCAGATGGCAACTCAACCACTGCGTCTATTGCGCCAGGAGAGCACGTTTTTATTTATTATTCCAGACTTCCACTCATTGTCGCTAAAGGCCCACACCAGTACCAACTTCGTATAGTAAAATAGCTACAGCGACCGAATTTAACATTAAAAACGAGCGTGTTGGTAATTATACTTAAACAATCGGAAAGAATAAACAAAATTTGGGACGAAAGCAGACGCTTACATCTCTTTCAACTCTCACCAACATTTATTTCGTCTCCGTTCAAACGACGGCCATCGAGCAGGTTCAGGGGAGGGAGTAGAGAAGGAAAAAGGAGGGGGGGGTTGAAAGAGGAGGAGGGGGAAAAAACGGGTTATTCGCGGCCTTCCCTCAAGGCCTCTGGTCCCTTCCGCCCAGTTCGGGACGGAGGAATTTCATCTGCCTGTCGGAAAGGGCTAGATAGAGAAGCCGAAGCGACGTCAGTGACCAAGCTCTTAATGGCGTACGATTCGGCGACTTCCCTGCCAAATCTCTGCTAATGTCCTCCAAATACGCGCATACCTTCGCAACTGGGCGAACAACCGTCGCACGTCATACGGTGTACGACTATTGGATGCATGGAGTCGTCGGGGGTTTGCTCAGTGATAGGCGAGTCCCTTAAGGCCATGTGCGGTGTTGTGCAAGTAGGGGATAACTGTAAAACGCTTTTTGCGAGGAACAGGAGCGGCTGGCGGTGCCCAGGAGGCGGTGATCAGCCTCTTTAGTGTATTTGCCACTAAGTCTTCAGGATACCCTGCCCTCTTTAGCTCTGTTTCTAGAAGCACGCTGTGCATGCTATGCATAGGAGCTGAATGGAGGAGACCGCACCGGAGAGCCGGGTGTTCCAGTATGTAGACGATTACCTGATCGTGCACCCAAAGCAGACCCCTCCCGAGTCTGTCATTCAGGCCTTCGCTTCGAGACCCACCGGACTCTCCTTCAAGAAATAAGACCCTTCTGAAGACTGTCTTCAATACTTGGACCTGCACCTGAAGATGCACCCCGATGGGATATGCTGGGAGTTCAGATAGCGCACACAAAAGCCGGTCCGACCTTCACGAGTGCCCACTCCAAAGCAGTAAAACGGGGTCTCGTGAACTCACTCCTAAAATCCTCTGGAACCAGGTCGTGCCCCCCTCTCACCACGCACAGCGTGCTTCTACAGACAGAGAGGCTAAAGAGGGCAGGGTAACCTGAAGACTTAGTGGCAAAGACACTAAAGAGGCTGATCACTGCCTCCCGGGCACCGCCAGCCGCTCCTGTTCCTCGTAAAAAAACATTTTGCAGTTATCCCCTACTCGCACAACACCGCACATCGCCTTAAGGGACTTGCCTATCACTTCAAGATAGGGGTAGTGTTTAGCTGCAAGCAAAAGCTTCAACAAATGTGCAGAATGGTGAATACCCCACCCTCCGTTACCCAATGCAACAAAAAGCACGGACAGCAGTTTGTTAAGTGCAGGAAGGAGGTGGTTTATACCATCCTTTTTTCGTGTGTGTGTGTGTGTGTGTGTGTGTGTGTGGGGGGGGGGGGGTGGTATATAGGGCAGACCGGCAGGTGCCTAAATGAGCGCCTGAGGGAACACTCGCGAAAGGTGAGAAAAACCCCCGACGACTCCATGCATCCAATAACCGTACACCGTATGAAGTGCGACGGTTGTTCGCCCAGATACGAAGGTACGCACGTATTGGGGGGACACCGGCAGAGATTTGGCAGGGAAGTCACAGAATCGTACGCCATTAACAGCTCGGTCACTAACGTTGCTTCGGCTTCTCTAGCCCTTTCAGACAGGGAGATGAAATTCCTCCATCCTGAACTGGGCGGAAGGGACCAGGGGCCTTGAGGGAAGGCCGCGAATAACCTGTTTTTCCCCCTCTTCTTCTTTCAACCCCCCCCCCCTTTTTTTTTTCCTTCTCTGCTCCCTCCCCTGAACCTGCTCGATGGCCGTCGTTTGAACGGAGACGAAATAAATCTCGTTGAGAGTTGAAAGAGTTGCATGCGTCTGTTTTCGTCCCGAATTTGTGTTTATTCTACCGGATTTACTTTTCGCCGGAGCGACCGAGCGCATGCTAGCACTAAATTTAGCGCATGCGTTAGCGCGCGCTCTGCCAGGGTGTTTTAGAATAACGTTTCTACACCGCAACGGAAAGGTCTAAGCACCTCGTGCTTGCAACGCTACAAAGATACAGTAACACTTTTTATTTTGCACACAAAATACTGTAACTTGAGAAGAAAAAAAGTTTCTTGGTTCACAGTAATAATTTTAGATTTGTTTAAATATGAGAATGCAACGGAAGCAGTCGACTGGTAATGTCCACCTGCGTCGCCTAAGCAAGAGAGGTCTCGTGTACTGACCTTCGCACTCCATAACTTCACCGAGAAACGTTTGCGCGTCGCAAGTTGCCGGCAATAGACTACTTCCATAAAGCCCTGCATGCAACACAGCGCGCGTTGCACTCTGGGAACAAGTTGGCCAGGGAGGAGGGTGGCATGGTTTCGGTTTTGATCGACACGTCGACAAGAGTTTGTTTTCTGGTCCCGAGAGCGTCATTTGTGGTCTCTAAACTAACCTAAATGGTCATACCTCGAAGCTTTAGCACAATCCCGAGACGTATAGCTTGTCTTAACACATGCTTGTCGTATTTTTGTACTTGAGCCTTCCTGTTAGCGTTCCAATCGAGGTATGTGGATGAGCCAGTGCTGGGAATCTCGACGCTGCGAAGCTCGGGTGCTCGGAGATCTTGCTTGTGTACGAATCAACAAGCTGTAGCAACCAATAGGTATGCATATATCGAGCTCGCGCCTTTACATTAGTGTTGTTGACCGGGAAGTTTGCTTCGTGCATCCATAGGCGAAATATTACTTTTTGCAATTACTGTTTTTCTTAATGTGCCTGAGTACGCGAGGTAAAACTCGGAGGTGCCATTGAAAAGCTCAATTTTAACACACTTATCTCTTATCTGTACTGACCCGCAGCACTGCACGAAGTAAGTCCCCCCGACCCACTTGCATTCCACTAATATTCAACATCGCGTATGCGCATAAAGTTATCCTGCAATCATATGTAGGCAAATTCGCGCATACAGGCCGTTTTAAGAATGCAAAAGTCGAGCACTTGTGTGAAGAATGTCGCACCATTCGCCGGTAGTGCGTCAGACGGGCATGAACCCCTATGCGCACCGCATTGGGGTTCATGTATGCCCGTCCGGCGCACGGTGCGACATTCTTCAGACAAGTGCTCGAACGAATTCAAAGCGCATTTGACGGCTGCTAATGGCCATAATATTTGTTATGTGTTTGCTTTCTTCCTGCCTGAGTATGCCGAGATAATTTCAGACACACCGTTCCCGGCACAGATCTCAGGCGTCAGTAAAAGCTCGTCCAAAAAGGCTTAGCGAGGAGTAGAGGACGCTTGTTAGGGCCTCCGTCGTAGCTAGCCGATCTCAGCGTTTGTGAAAAGTTAATCTTCTATCAGCATAAAATTCTAGTAGGAGATATATGATGACACGAGGAAGACATCATAGTAACTTTTGTGCAGTAGTGAGGTCGAATTTATTGCGTTTTCTTAAAAGTTTATGCGTCAACGCTGGGTTCAGCTTTGCTACTCCTGTGAGGATGCGGCTTGCTTTTCGCCCAATGAAGTAACGAGAAGCGGACATTTGGCAAACAAAATGCGTGTAAGGATCCAGACGAACAAATTTCAGTTGTAGTTCACTGGTACTAGACGGGATTACTGACATTGAGCTCAAAGATGCACTCGTGGGGTGAGGTGACTAAGCCACGACTTACTACGTTCGTATACGCACGCACAATATCCGGTGTTTCGGGAACCAAGGAAAGTGCCCCGGTCTTCGTTTTGTATCGCTCGAGAATGAGTGTATTGTACGTTCGTGAAAAGTCAGATAATCGAAAACGCAAGCAGCGCGTTCGGTCGCAGCGGGATAGGATGAAGCTGCTCAGTCGAAACCGAAACTGAGTGGCCAACTAGTTCCCAGAGTGCACTGCGTGGTATTTCGCCGCGATGGGGCGCGTCGGTTTTGGAAGAAATCCATTGTTGCCCACCTTGTTGGGTCCTATTAAACGTTTCTGACGCGCACCTCCTATAGCAGTGGTTTTGAGTCTGAGGGCCAGATATCCCATACCGGAAAGGTCGAGGGCCAAAGCAACGGGGGGGGGGAGTTAGACGATTTTAAAAATGAAAAGACCTCGTCCTCTATGCTTTTTGTAACTCACAGTTTTGCCAGTGACATGTGTAGATTTGATTGGCTTATATGACTACTTTGGGGCCTCACGTCATGTGATATCAATAATTAAAATTACACCACCCCGCCAGCATGCTAGCATTTTTAATGGAACAAGAGAGAAATTGCACTGTCGTTTTTGTTGCTTAATTTGCTCGGAAATTCACCAAGCCCAACTTGTCTCTAAAAAATCAATCAGTTAATTTGACAGTCCTTGCTTTCCTGACGATTTTTATTACAACACACTGAGAAAATACTGTGATGGATCTAGTCCCGACCTCGTAGCTTTATCTTTGGCAGCTACTCCTGCTGATAGAGAGTTCGCGCAGCCGAGATGTATCCTGAAACGAATAGTTTGCGCTTGCAGCAGTAGTGTAATTGTTGTACATTACAAAAAGCCGGGAAGCAAAAAAATAAAGCGAAACAAAGGGCAAATGAGCACAGATAAGTATAAACTATGTGAATACGTTAAAATAGCAGAGCTACTTTTTGAGCGGAAATGAATCGGCGTGATGAGATCACTATGGCGCATGCCATTTCCAGCGCACAGGAACCGGAACGCGTAGCCGGTTGCCTACGGGCCGCGTCCCAGCGAGTCGCGGGCCGCGTGCTTGAGACCCCTGTCCTATAGGAATGCAATGTCGTCCTGCGTTGTAGATCGCAGCTGAGATGATGTGGTGAGGGTCCAGGACAAATTGTCGACGGTCAACTCGTCGGCAATTCATTCGTCGAATAGGCCGATTCGTCATAGGGCAATTCGCTGCACGAAAAATCGTTGCAGATGTTAACTGGATGCAGCTTTTTAAAAGCCAAAATATACTCTTCTCCCTGACATTTTAAAGCAAATACTGCACCATAGTAATCCCTAAAATTGCAGCAAGGTAATTTACCCCCACGTGCCCTTCCTTGTCGAAGAAAATAACTTGCCACTTTCACGGTGCCATGCGTAGATTTTTTTAGGAGGGAGGGAGGGAGGGGGGGGGGGGGGGGGGGGGCTGGCTGAGGAGGCTGGGATCTTTAGCACCAGGGGAGGGAGGGCTGAAGCCCCATAAGCCTCCTCCCTGTCCAGGCCACTGCAGTGGGGGACGACCACTATGTCGCACACGTAACACTAAGGCGCGTGTTAAAGGGATACTGAACAGAGATTTCGAGCTAACTAAACAAGGCCGGGCGGATAGGTGGGAAGTTGCAAAACCAAAAAATACCACACATACGGCGATATATCTAACGGATCGCCGTATTTTTTTGGGAAAGAAGTGCGCGATTAAACCCGGCCGACGAGACAAGGCACGTCACGATTCCCATTCTCTCTCCTCGCTACGTCCCGCCAAGCTGGTGAACCGAAGCGAGGAGGAGAGAAGCGAGGCCGCTTCTCCTCATTCTCAAATTCTCCCGGAGGACAGTTACGTCAAAGAACTCGCTTGATCGCGCCCTTCTTTTTGCAAAAGTATGGCCATCCGTTGGAGACATCGATGTTCGAGGGATGTTTTGGAGTTCGTAGCATCTGGTTCAACACTTCTGCAGCCTTACTTTGGGAAATCCAAATTTCGGTTCAGTATCCCTTTAACCTACCTGGTCCACCCATTCAAGCCGCTTTGCGGTGACAATCTGCGACGACTTGTTACAAAACGTAAGAAATAAAATTAACATAAGGATGATCCCGAGATGACACATTTTTCAACTTGTCTCAAGTTCCTTTCCTGCCTTTGCACTCTTGCGATCTTTTTTTTTTTTTTTTAGTTTTGTGGTTTAACGCGAGCGCTGCGCTTAGTCCAGATATAGAGTAACTGTATAGGCATTGCAGAGCTAGAGTATAGCATTCCTTTTCCTTTTGCCGCCAACTCGGTATTGGCAGACTTGGTAGCAAAAACCGGGCACATCTCCCCCCCCCCGAATCAAAATCCTGGCTATGTGCCTAGCTGAGAACATGGAGGCGGTGAGTCTTGTCTTGTTGGCAGTAGAAAAAAAGTGGGCAAAATCCTGGGTGTCCCCCCGTAAGTTTCTCTCGAGAAGAAACGAAAACCTTTCTTGCCATTGTAAATGAGCTGAATATTGGAGACTCCAGCGAAATCAACGCTGCGTAGCGGCAACACCGAGAAGCTCAGGAGAGGAGGTCGTTTCCACTCTGTCGTCTGTTATCGCTGCTTGGTTCACGTAGGCAGCATAGAAACAAACATTGCTTCCAGTAATTATTGTTATGCTTCCGCCGTGTCATTCCTACGCACTGACTAGAAGGTTTCTACCGTCGAAAAATCGCTTTGCTTTCACATGTAACACTGATCTTACGCTGCAGTGAAAGAATTTATGGTGGTCAGCGTGCTGAACGACGAAAGCAACCTCCTTTCGCCCACCATACTGCCTGACCGGCGCGCCCCTATAGTTCGCTGGAGTCGCAAATAGCTGAGCTGCTCGGCGAGGGCGGCACCCACTCTGGCCTTGCGCATCGGAGGGAGCCCCTAGAGTAAGTTGTAAGCAGGAATGGCGTCGCGAGCTCAAAGTGCTGGTACTGCAGAAAAAGTAGTTCCTACCTCAGTGCTGCTCCTGCTTGCACTGGAACCTCTCGTCCTTGTGGTCCAACCATGATCGAAGTAGCTGTAGTGTCTTGAAAGCCGTTGGAAACGATCTTGCTCGCCATGTCGTGTGCAGTATTGTTCCCTCGGTTCTAGAGTGGCAAGGCCCAGAACTATCAGCGCTTTCTTGCATCCTGTAACTTCTTGCAGAGCATCAAAGACAGTGGTTAAGATCTTTATGCTATCAGAAAGGCCACCGCATGCGGAACACCAGACAGAAAATGTGATTACAATGTTCGGCTTGAGTTGGAAATGCTGGTTTAACTTTGAGATGTGACACAACATGGTGCCATCTTAGCATAGGACTTGAGCATTAAAGGGGCCTTGCAATGACTTTTTTACTGGTTTTTAATTTGCACCGAACTTAAGCGCACTAAACATAGTAACTTAATGAAACTTTTTTTTTCCCCTCGAATTTTGCTTTATCTTAGAAGTTACAGGCAAATTAATATTACAAAAACAAGCAAAAAATAACTTCCTTCGTGACGTCTTTGGCCACTTCAGTGGCCGTGAACTAGAGGAGGGGTAGTGAGCGCAGCGAGCGCTCATGGCTGCCGCACTCTGCGTCGACAGCTCGAGAGGGTGCCACAAAAGCATGTTCTGGATAGGCTGTAGGAGCAGGCAGCCAGGGTGGCTCGCATTGCATTTGCTGCACGATTAAACACTAATTCGGCATGACACTTCATTGGCCACAAACGACAGCAAACATGGGGTAAAGATCAGTTCAGAACAGGAGCCACTTCGCGCTGCCATACCGCGAAACGGCCAAACTGCAAGCCAAACCTGTGCCGAACGCTCGGAACCGGTCAAATCCCCGAGTCCGTAAATGACCGCAGTGCCACCGCATACATCCGGGACCTTTCTACGCTCGCCACTCGTTGGAGCCTGATCCTACTATTCGTTTCTAGTATGCGCCGCCTTTTTTACCGCTTGGTGGCGGGTATGTCGACGGGTCATTTCTGGTTTCCGGACTTTATAAACTGCATTTGTTTCTTTTCTGATACTGAACAAAAACTACTTGCATAAATAATTGAGACGGTTATTGCCACTTATATTTTGTATTTCGACTAAAAGAAGCTTTTAGCGGCACTCACCAGTAGTAAGCCCAGGACAAAAGACGTCACATTTCGTGCATTTCGGTACCGCGGGGCGCCCCCGTAGGTGGAGGAGGTTTCCGCGTCGTCCGGTTAAAATATGACGCACTGATATTTAGTTACTCTCTCCGTACCCGCTGGCTTGCCCGAACCAGAAGAGAAGTGAAAACCGCAAAAAAGGTTGACGCTTAAATATGATTGCAGGGCCCCTTTAAGGTGAATGCTGGCGTATCGGCTTAATTCTGAGAATAATTAAAGTCTACGCACTCAAGTCGGATTTATGTAAACGTGGCAAACTTGGACGACATAAACGGTTATTGAAGGTAACAATACTGGGCAGGAGACTAAAAGAGAAGGGGAAATGAGAGAGCGTGGGGACATCAGAATGCCGAGCTTTTGTTTGAATGATTAGTGGGTAAATCTAAATTTAGCTGCCTTTGTCTTCATTGCACTTGTCAAACGAGCTAGAATGCTTTCTGGCGTTATGCTCTTGCATCAGAATGTGTTCGACACATGCAGTGCAGACCAAGGTACCTGGCTTTAGGTCTACCCACTAATCAATCCGAGCAGAGCTCAGCGTTCTGACGTCCTCGCGCACTCGTCTCTTCCTCTCTCTCAGTCGCTTGGCGCATTCGACATACTGAAAGCCGAGACAGGTAAAGGACAAACACAACGTCGCTATCCAGCAAACCGGCCCAGGTCACAAGCATACTAGTAGCCCTTCCCTTGGCAAACAGCACGCGCTCGCCGGGCGGATTCTTGTGCCGCTGGTAAATCTGGAGCCGGTAGAGCGCTCGGCGAGCGGCCGTGTTTTCAGACCACGCTATTCGTAGCGGGAGCTCGCGCTGACACTTCGCGATGCATGCTCTGAAGCGCGCGCCCGTAGCAGTACAGAGCCTCTGAAAACGATCTACTAAAAGTCTAGCTCCAACCGATCCGTGGGAAAGGGGCGGAGCGCGTCGAGCGAGCCACAGAAGTTCTCTGCCTTTTTCGGAGCAGTTTATTCGGAAATCACTCGCAACATTTCAGCTTCAATATTTCTGTTGGCGATGTTGTGGCACTCACGAAACTGATTGTGCCAGTGCCACTTGGCAATAGAAAGTTGCGTGGACATCTGAGGGATGCGGTACTGTTACAAGCCCAGTTACGAGCATCAGAAGTAGGCGATCCGATACAACGCGGTGCCGTCGCACAACCACGAAGACGAGTCCAAGTGCGAAACAAGCGCTCGCGATTTGCCAGGGAAAGGGGCTAAAGGTTAGAGCATAGCTTAGCAAGCTTACGGCAAAAGTAACACTTCGTTCTGAACAAAGAAAAGAGTTGTGCTCACCGGCCGTTTGAAGTATTCGTAGCCTCTCGCTGCCAGCCAACGGTCTATGACTAGACGCGGCGTCTCCGAGATACCGTTTGACACTCTTGAACAAGGTACTAGTAAGAAACGCCCATTATTAAGGTTCTTAAAAGTAAAAAATAAGCGACGAACGCCGGCACAAGACGACGACACCCGACGACTCGCCTCTGAGAGCAAAGTTATGGACGCCCATTCAAAACAAGATATGAGCGGGGAGATTTTGGGCGATAGCTAGCGCCACCTGCCATAGGCACCCTGTTTCGGTTTCGGTTTCAAAACCGAAAAAGATAAAATCGTTTTATCGGATACAAATAGTACTTAAAACCACTAAAATTATCGGAACCTGAATTTGAAAGGTAGATTGAAGATAATGCTGCCTATCGCTTTGATACAAAATCTTTTTTTTGTTTTTTTTTTTTGCAAATGAATTTTTGAACATATTTATTTTTGCACGTGATTAGGGATGCCGCGAACCACCCTAGGGTCGATTTCGAAAGGTTTCGATATTTTCGACCCGAACTGATGCTCGAATTCGAAAGGTTTCTATATTTTCGACAATACGGAGGTTTGAAATCGAAAAATTCGCAGCTTTCCTGAATCGCGGGGTTTCGAAATCGAAAAGTTCGAAGCTTTCACGGTTTCTAAAAGTTGGGGTCGATTATTTCGAATTTTTGTTTACTTGAGGTTGGATAAATTTAAAGATTTCGATCTTCCCTAATTTGAAATTCGAGAGATTTGAACGTTTCGAATTGCTTTAGATCTAAAATTCGAGCGTTTCGAATTTTTAAAGACAAAGGTCGATAAATTCGAAGATTTCGATTTTCTTTTTACATAAAGTTCGAAAAGGTCGAAGGTTTCGATTATCTTTCAAAACAAAATTAAAAAAAAAAAAAAAAAAAAAAAAACTTTTAAGGTTTTTAATTTTTTTGATGTCCAAGTGCGCAAAGTTCGAAGTCGGGTTTTCACGTTCCGCCACCAGTTTCAGTTTCAAATAACGTTTTCACGCCACACTGGTTTTC
Source organism: Ixodes scapularis (assembly GCF_016920785.2). NCBI lineage: Eukaryota > Metazoa > Arthropoda > Arachnida > Ixodida > Ixodidae > Ixodes > Ixodes scapularis. The sequence goes on along the minus strand of NW_024609835.1, from coordinate 179,567,269 downwards.
ACGAAATCAGGTTTAGAAAAGTTCGGGTGTGATATTTAGACTGCGCGAAGTTGGTCAGGCAATTAAATGAGACGACGAGTGTCCGGGATGTGCTGGAATATTTGCCAGTGCAGAGTGACCTGTGACAATAGATCAGTAATTGTGACCGCCAGCCCGGGGTGGTCATTAACGTGCATCACGAAGTAGTGATTCTACGAACGCACTGTTTAACGATACTCATCCAGTTCAAAACGGCCGGGGGCAGGCAGGTGGTTGAGGCTCAGAGAAACTTTGAAGTGATCTGGCAAACTGCCCCCCTACCCCCTTGCACGCTGGTAGTAATCCGATCAAACGCCGCCCGAGTGACGCTGGCCATAGCCTCCAGAGGAGGCTATGCGCTGGCATATAGTAAGTTTAGTTTGTACATGATGCAAAATCCTGAGACTGGGAATGAAATTTTGAAGAAAAAGTGTAAGAAGGCAGAAAGAAAGGGACAGGACAACGCCTCAAACTCAGCTCTGGGAATGAAATTTTAAAGAAAAATTGTAAGAAGACAGAAAAAAAAGGGGACAGGACAACGTCTCAAACTCAGCTCAGGAAAACGTCTCAAACTCAACTCAGCTAAGTTTGAGACGTTGTCCTGTTCCTTTTTTTCTTTCTTTTTAGACTATTTCTTGCGAATTTCATTCCCAGTCTCGGGGTATTTTGTATCATGATCAACATACACCAGCTTGCCTGCATCTTGACATTTTTTTTTGTTTGTAATTGCTTTGGAGGTTTATTTTCCGGGGCGGAAGAAACGCCGAGCAAAAAGCACAGAAGTTGATGCAACTTGAGGTCGAGGAGCGTTCTACAATACCAGTGGCGTCGGAAGCGGAAAAACGGAGAGGGGGGGGGGGGGGGGGGGGGGGCTCCAGTCCCTCCCTCCCCCCCCCCCCCCTCCCCCTCCCAGATATTTCGGACTGTTAAAGAAAACAATACAGGGAAAGAGGGCATGGTCTAGCTTCTTTTAATCTGAAATTATTTATGCATATGTATAGCTACTGTCGCTCTTCACTGCATAAAAGATCGCGTAGATGGTCATTGTTAGAAACTCGTTGTCAGAAGGCACTACTCGTCACATGCTCGGTGGCTCGGAAGTTCAAAGCTATGTCTTTTCGCCCTAAATAACTGTGCCATTGGTAAAAATAATCAATAAATACACATAACAATAAATGCAAAAATAAAAAGCTGGAGAGAAAAAAGAACTATCAAGAACCAGCCGGAAGTGTTGTATTCTTGCATATTCAGAGGCCCAGAACTATGAAACAAGTTTCTCCCACCAAAATGTGTACAGGCCAAAAGAAACACGTCCCAAAAACGTAAATTGAGAAAAAAAAAATGTGTTTTTTTTATGACGTGCTGAACTTGAACAATTTTAGAAATCTTCCCCCATAAGTTAATTTGTTCCTCAACGGGGGAAAAAAAAGAAATACATCATTTTGTATTCTGTAGATGGTAATGATATGTACTGTCTCTGGTGTTAATTTAACTGCGATACCTAAAGGATGTAGGCGAAAAAAATTACCAAGTTTAGGGCATAATTGCCCGTAGGTATATGTTTTGATATTTCTTCGAAACTCGTCTTGAACAACAATAATCATATCTTAAGACGACACTTACCTAGGCTATACATAGATCATTCTTTAAAAAAGTTTAACATCTCTACCATAAATAGCTTCGGCTATAGCGCGCTTCAAATACGGCACGAACGACAATTGTCAAAAACCCGTCGTCCTTCCTCGCTCCTTCGGGAATCTATTTCTTTAAAACCAAGCATGCCAGATGATTGAAATAAACGGCATTGTCTTTCGCGAGGAATGTGGCAACGCATGTAAAATTGCGAAAAAAAAAATTGCGAATGTACCTCACTGCTTGAATCTAAATGAAACCGCCCGCCGGTTTTTTGAAGTTCGACGAACTTCGAACTTTTACCCTAAAAGCTCGAAGTTCGTCAAACCTTTGACGTTTCAGGAATCGAAAGTTCGACAATTTTTGAATTCTGTAGATTAATAAGTTCGAAAGTTCGTAAATTTTCGAATTTCTTAGCGTAGGAAGTTTGAAAGTTCGAAAAGCTTCAAACTTTTTAGTGCAAGAAGGTCGAAAGTTCGAAAATCATCGATTTTTTAGTCTATCAAGTTCGAAAGTTCGACAAGCATCGAATTTTGCCGGGTAATAAGTTCGAAATCTCGGAAAGCGTCGAACTTCTTAGTTTAACTAAGTTCGAAAATTCGACTTCCGTCGAATTTCTCAATATGGAAAGTTCGAAAATTCGAAATCTTTTGAACCACTTGAATCGATCATCGAAACTTCGGTCGAAAAAAGTTCGCGGCATACCTACACGGGATTAAATATAAAGATGGGCGACTTTAATTCACAGTATGATTGATTTTGTTTATGTGCCTAAATCTTGTCACTTTACCTGTTGATATTTCACGCACATTTTACGCCATATCGAAATAAAAGGGCACGGCGAGATTGGTGCGTTTTCCACCCATCGGAGATAACACGCCAGCTCGTTGTCCTTTTCGAGCATTGCACGGCGATCCGGTACGCGAACAGTTAGAAAGCAGTCCGCCAGTGCCGTAGCCAGGAAATGTTTTCAGGGGATGCTTTCCTTTGCCCAGACCATTCAAAAGTAGAAAAAAAAATCAAGAAAGAGGAAAAGAAATTCCGGAAACACAATTTTAGTTGCTATTTTTCTGTTTCTCAGAAGACAAGAATTCAACCTTTTTTATTTCGTCCCTCCGATCTTTAAAGAGGGGAACTTTACTGTGGAACAACGAAAACACGCAATCATAAAATATAATAATGCGCTTTGAACAAAAAAAGTCTAGACAGGCTCACAAAATATTCCGGTGCGTTCCCTTCTCTGTGGAACACTGGGGTATCCAATGACTGAAAACTACGTAAGAGTGCCAAAGAATAGCGAAGTTTAGAATACGATTACACATAAAAACTTCAATGCGCACTGACCGGGGCAACGAGCAAGTGAAACGCCACGCTCATTGTTCCTGCGCACATTTTTCAGAAATGATCATGTTGTGGTCATGTTTCTGGTTTTTTTCGTTCTTCGTTGTGGTTTTCCGAGGAAGTGGCAGAGAAAAGTACCAGTTTCTATCGTTTTGTGGGGTCTAAACATTTAGTGGAAGCTGCGGTCGGTCGATCGAAAGAAGCGAGAGGACCCTTTCGGAGCTGTCTTGGATGTTCCCGTGAATGTTCAAAAGTGCAACCCCTATACTCCGTTCACCCTTAGCTGAGACTAGAAGCTCCGCCTTCAGCGCGAGCTTTCTGCCCTTGCTGGCACAAGTCTGAACGCGCAGGCGCGCGCAAACAAAGCACAGCGGAAGCCAGCGAGCTCGCGCTGAAGGCGGAGCTTCTGGTCCGAGCTAAGAACGGAGTAGCAAGCGCTCCGGGGACGTTGATGCTCTCAGGTATGGCTCCCGTCTTCGGAGTCTCGAGACCGAACGTTCTGCCTCAGCGGCGCTAACGGGCATGGTGGCCAGGATTTGCAGCAGGCGATTGACATTAGAATACAAGACCTGGGGACCAAGGCAAATTGTCTCTACCGGTGACACGCGCTAAGCGGTGCGGTCCCTTCACATCTGTGTCCAAACCAGAACTTCCTCAGACAGTTCGTTTAATGAAACGAATGCTCCGCACAGGCTGGTGATTGGCCAAACCCGAGGATTGCGACATTGATACCGACGTCGTTGGCCATGACATTGCTCTCGCCTAGGGCGGACGATGCTGCCTGACGTGAATGTGCCGACTCTGTTGGAGACGTTGATGGCACGCTTGAAGTTGTAGGTTAATAATCATTATTTAAAAAAGCGTCAAGCGACAGCTTTGGCTATTGAATTAATTTTTGAGAGTCTATATACGTAAAGGAACTTTCACGACTCACGTGTTGAACGCAAGATTATAAACATTACCCACTGCAGTGATTAAAGAAGTAACCTCGGTACGCTTTGAAACCAAAAGAATTGAGCATTCCAAAGTGCTTCTACGGTGCATATGCTGCCGCATTTCTCTCCCGCTTTTTTCTTCTTTTTTTTTCTTTTTTACATTTTGGTATGCCCCCAAAACAAATAAAAGACGGGACGAAAAGAAAAAAGAAAGCTAAGCTGTTTGTCATTTTGTCGTCCTGTTTGTAGGGTTGTAGGGTTTGCAAAGTCAAAGTATTGCTATTTTGAAATTTTGTTTCGCTGCCCTGATAGTGGCGTGGAGTCCTTGAGGCTCAAAGACTAGGGGAACTTTATTCAAGCCGCCTGCATTCTCCGAGGCGAGGCCAGCGTCCTTCGAGGTCAGGATTTCGCGGCTTATGTGACGTCAGGAGCGGAGTCATCCGCACCTGCGAGCCCGAAGAAAGGCTTAGGTTGCTAATAACACTGTCGAGTTCGGCGAGAGCTCTTCGGAAAGCCGGAGCCGGACTTCTATTTCTCACGCTCACGCAGTCCACGGACAGTGTTGTCATCTTCGTTTTGCTTTGGAATGTTCCGGCCCCTCGCCGTAGTGGGTTGTCGAACAGAAAGAGAAGCACATAGGACTTTTAATGCCTTCACAAAAAAAAAAAAAAAAAAAAAGCTGACAATGAAAAAGGGAAAGGGGGAAAGAGGAAAACCATGCAATTTCGAAGGTGCTTCGACCCTTGAACACGACCTGGCTACGCCAATGTCTGGTTTATCAGCGCGGCCAGCCATCGCATTCCGACGAGCTGCCACCTTGAGCATGCGTGTCTTCGCGGCAACCGCGTCGTATTTACACGTACCGTATGTCGGATTCCCAGTCGGTACCTTTTCGTTCCCGTGGTTTGGACCCACTTCAAAACAACGATTCGGGGTAGTGGTTAGCAGATCGAAAACAAACAAATGTTGGGGGATAACGAATGCAGACCAGCATTTATTTTCTCCAAAATCTCACACAAATGTGACAAAACACAAATCACACTGTCGGGTTTGTCGAAACTAGCTGCTTGGCGGATTTTCCGGAGTGGTGTCAAGCGACTCTGGTGATTCCGCCGGAATGCTTCGATGAAATCGATATTCCACAGCGACCTCTTTCTGACAGATGGCCAGTCTGTTCGCCGAGTCAAGAAACTGACACCGAAGAAAGCGGACGAAGCCTAATTACACAACGTACGCGTTTGAAATTGTAGCGCATTTCGCAGAACCTTTGCAAGCAATGCAAAAATTCAGTCCCACTTTCATCGCGGACCGCTGCTATCGTTTACCTAGCCGAGACACTCCAGATGAAAATTTCTGGCCGGCTTGGTTAAAATGTTTCATTGGGTCCACCGTTCCCGTACATTCGATGGCGCTTGTTTCGACCGGGAACGGCTGCCATTACGTACGACTAGCACATGATAAAATATAGCACACACACATGAGGTCATCCTTAATTCTAATTAACTCTACCTTTGGCGCGTCATGGAGATTCCCGCTTGTGCCGGCACCCCACCAACACCACCACCGGCTGTTAGGCCTATGGGCCCCAGCTCGCTAGACAGATAGGCCTAATGGCGGTAGCACATCCTAGGAGCAGTTCACGTCCACAATCGCCCAGTAAGCGCACGGACGTTAAATATGCACACCAGCACGGGAAAACGTGGACAGAAGACGACACGCGGCAAGAACGGCAGGTTCAGTTCGCAGAAATGAGCGCCTCGAGCACCACACTGGCCCCAGCTGCCCCGAATTCCGTTCCCGTACATTCGATGGCGCTTGTTTCGACCGGGAACGGCTGCCTTAACGTACGACTAGCACATGATAAAATATAGAACACACATGAGGTCATCGTTAATTCTAATTAACTCTACCTTTGACGCGTCATGGAGCTTTCCGCTTTCGCCGGCACACCACCACCACCACCGGCTGTTAGGCCTATGGGCCCGGGCTCGTTGGACAGATAGGCCTAACGGCGGTAGCACATCCTCGGAGCAGTCCACGTCCACGCGCACAATCGCCCAGTCGAGCGCACGAACGTTAGAAATGCACACCAGCACGGAAAAACGTGTACAGCAGACGACACGCGGCAAGAACGGCAGATTCAGATCGCAGAAGTGAGCGCCTCGAGCACCACACTGACCCCAGCTGCCCCGAATTCCCGAATGGGGCGCTCGCGCGTGGGCTTCTGGGTAGTCACCGCCGTCGGGCAGCGCTCTCCGGGCTCGTTGATGACGCGAATAGAGCATTCTTGGCGGCGGCGTGCAACGTTCGCGCTCGTCGCTACGAGTGCACAAAAATCGAGAAAGCTGCCACGCGCCACCGACCTGTGCGCACCCGAACTCGTGTGGACCAAGAAAACGCAACCTACGTACCCATCCGTGGATCGCGCCGTGTTTATTTACTTTTTTTCTGCTATGGCTTGGAATCGGGAAGAAATCTGGCCCCGCCAGGTACCGACGCAGGTATTTCCAGAGAGGGGAGGTTAGCGTATCAGATGTCTATTGAAACCCCCCCCCCCCCCCCCCCCCCCACCCTTTCCCTTTGTTTTCCCGCCCTAAATTTTTACACATGCACAAATCAAGAGGAAGTCAGAACATCTGGACAGACCGCCCGCCCGCCCGCCCCCCCCCCCCCCCCCCCCCCCCGCCCCCTCTTAATCCGCCACTGGGCCCCGCCAACGGCTCGCTTATCCTTTTGAGATCGCGTGAAAGCTTTCTCGAGAGGCCGTTGGCTGTGTTTTTCGTGAAAACCCAGGGAGATGCAGACGCACATTTTTCGGTCCTGTTCAGACGGCGCATTCATTTCACGAAACTCGTTTCGCGAGTCAAGCTGCGCCAGAAAAATGCATCGTGTGAAAGGGCCTTTAAACAACACACAATGGTTGCACTTTACTTGAGTCTGCCCGAAAAGAGCTGGATTGCCTTCTGCTTCCCCATACTACCCTCAACTTTTGAGTATTCGCCAGATTGAGCGAAAAGTTCGTATTTTGTGATTGGTTTTTCACTAGTGTAATATTTGTTGTTCGAGAGCGTCGGGATTTTGGACAAAAACCAGCCCCAAAACGTCTTGGACCCATTACAACGTACTCTTCCACGACGGGAAACCCGTTGGTGCCAGAGCCGGGACTGAGCGGAACGGGGGAAACGCCGGCTGCGTCAATGGCGGCCGATCTCCCGCGGACGGGTGGACGGATGGGAGTATTTTCACCTCCCATTTCGTCTTGCGGAGGGTTGTCATACAAGAACTCCAGTTTAAAATGGGAGTAAAATCAGGTGTTGTCGCTTTTATACCTCGTCTCTTAGCGACCAGAGTAAAGTGGTGGTTTCTAGTTTTTATACTCCCATGTGCGGGAGTGAATGCTTTAGGCTTGGGAGTTTAATCGGTATCTTATTCTTTAAAACCCCCATCCGGGCTACTTTTCGTTTACAGTGTGGCCTACCCTTGCTAAGCGTGACCCGCTCGGGACATCGATAGTTTAGCCTCCTATTGCCGTACAAAATATTTTACCCGAACTTTGAGCTGAGAACACGCTTTTTCTATAATGCTCGTCAAAATATTAGTCGCTGCAGAAAATCAGCCATCGGCGATAAATCTTAGTTCTGAACCCAAGCACACACCTTATCTCGTCACACCCTTGTCTCATTCAGCAGATAAACTAAGGTTCCTCGGCTATGGTCACTGTCACCTCTGCAACAAAGTGTCTGCTAGATGGATGTACTCCCGAATGCAGAGTAGCTAACAAGAGCTGACGACATTGACTACTGAAGTCAGCGCAGCAAAGCTAGCCAAAGCTTTACATATTATTGAGGAAGTCGACGCTCAGAGCAGGAAGCATTCGAATCTGAATCCTTGGCGGTTCCGACAAGGCTTGTTGTAAGCATGGGCGTGAGGTTATATTTAGGTTTCGGAGTTTTCGGTTTAAACCAATAAAAACCGATAAATGTACGCCAAAATCATTTTCGGAAAATCGGCTTTAACCGAAAAATGTCAGTTTTAGGTTTTGAATTTTCGATTTAAACCAATAAAAACCGATAAAATTACTTCGAATCCATTTTTTTTAATTCAGTTTTAACCGGAACATGTCACTTTGACCTTCCAGTCGTACCGCAGAGCCATGGCGAACGAGCGGAACGACAGAGCCTATCGAAACGTGTTCAAATGTATGGGATACACGGATGCCACCACGATGTTTTGGTTTAATCTGCGCATCATCGAACGGAACGTGAAGTTCGACATGAACCATGACTTCGCCAGGTACAAACGTGTTTTCAAACTAATTGTAAAAAAACTGACTTGATGCAAGCTCTGCATGCTCTGTTGTGCTTCAAAACGTTGCATCGTGTCTCTTTTGGCGGTCACAATTGGGTGATTGGCCGATTGGCTCAGGCAGCCCTTCGTCTCCACAGTCTGCCAGTGTCCAGTGTTAGCGTTGAGAGGGCATTTTCGAAGCTCAAGGTCATATTAAAAGGAAAGGAAGGGTGCCCATCGACAAGGAGGACCTGCGAAAGTACATATGTGTGTACTATACTAAGATCACGTAATCCTGATGTACAGAAGGTGAAGTTCCATGTTTTCGGGGCATAGGCTTCATATCTGACTTGTTCCTACTTCTGTGTTTTTCTTTTTTTTTTTTTTTTTTTTTTTTTTTTTTACAGTTGCACACATTTTTCAAATAAAGTGTCCATTTCTTTTTCAATGTATCTGTGCCATGATTCTTTGAGTGATCACAAATATCAGAGCTACAAGGATCATCTGATACGGTGTCCGTTGGTGTTTATTTTATGTTTGCCAAAAAAGGCCGATGAACTTTTGTGGGCATAAATATACGCCGAAAAAAAAAGCGAAAATTAATTTTAAAATAAACACCGATAAGAGAACACCGAATTTTGAGAAAAAAAATAGAAACCGAAAACGCGGAACCCTAGTTAAATTCCATTCTTCGCAATGCGACCGGAGCGAAGTGAGGAGTGAACGGGCAAATCGCTGTTTGATAGGAAGCCTAGCTTTGACCCCCGAGTTAGTATTAACGCGTTGACATTAGCAGACGGGATTCGGAAAATGGCACAGCCTGTTCCCGGCTTCAGACTGTGCAAGCGTGCGTTTCTATTCATCAGAGGTTTCGTTGTCATGGCGACGGCAACGTTACTAAAACCCTCTGTTGGGAAACTCACCCTTGAAACCTGGGCCGCTGGAATTCACCGAGACCGAGCTAAATTAGGGTGCCTACATGTCTGTCTGTCTCAGGGTGAAGACATCCATTGTTGCCCTGAATGTGCCAGCGCGTAACGCTCTCGCGCACTCGGTGCGTGACTTGGGCGGTAAAATGGCATCTATCTATGAGCCAAAGCTACGCGCTCGAGCTGAGCGACGCCGGATTGCGCGCACTTCAAAATGCATAAAAAAACGATTGGGAGGAAAAATGGCTGAGATGTCACCACTCAAGCAAAAGCGCGCGTGTGTATGAAGGCACTCTAAGCTAAATACGACAACAGTGCCACCCTTTAGCGACGAGTTGAAACATGAGGGCTGCGATCGTATGCTTCAACTCTCACAGCCTAGGCCACAAGGCCGGCATATGCACAAATGAGTCCCGCTGCAAGGACTGTGGGGATTTATATCAAGAAGGTCTCAAGTGACAGAATCTATTTTGCTACAACTGCAAAGGCAACAATCACGTCGCGCTACACCAGTTGTGCCTAGCAAAGACGCAGGCCGACCTCAAACTCCAACAAAGAGCCAAGGCATTCCTTCTCAACAACCAACAAAGAGGACGCCTGAGAAGCAAATTTGAAGGAATCAACAGTTTTGAACTGCTTCGGACGTGATCACACAGCAACAACTATCCTAAGCTGTCACAAGACAAGGGCACCTCACTAGCACCCAAGCTCAAGGCACCACAGAAGACCACGTCGAACGCACGGCCTACCTTCGCACAAATAATGAAGGATCATAGGGAATCGACGCTACAGCTAATCAACAAGAGAAAGGAATACGAGAAACTCAGGAAGAAACTCAAAGAAGAAGAGAACAACCTATCCAGAGCAGCAATGGAAAGACGCAAAGAAATTGCCATGGTGCAGAAGGAGATCGACAGGATCGACAGATGCTCGTCTTCCACGTCATTTTCACCACCACCATCAACACAATCGCAATACAAACTTCAGCAGCAGCAACTGAGGTCGACACCCAGCGCATCGGAAAAAACGAACAACAACGAATCAAGCACAGACGATTACACCGCGACATCACACACCCCTACGACGGAAGAAAAAATGATGAAGTATATGCAAACGCTGCAAACCCAAACTCAAGCCCAAATGCAAGCTCATACGGAGGCCATTAACAAGAGGATGGAAACGCACGAATATATCCTGACCCAACATGGTCTCACCAAATAAGAAGAAAACGAAGAGTGGCCCTTTAACAATACTACAGTGGAATTGTAGAGGACTGAAACAGAAGCGGGAAGAACTCAACTTACGATTAGCGGAGAACCCACGAGATGCCCTACTAATACAAGAAACGAAATGTGACACCATCTCTTTAAGGGGATACAACAAATTTTTCGCACCGTCTATTCACCACAAACAAAAGGGCAAAACAGTAGTACAAGCACAAGCCGGGATATACCTCGACAAAGAGCTCCCTTTTACACAAATAGACACCAGCAAATGGTGCAATGCCTCTCAAGAAGTCGTAGCGCTCCGAACGGAGATAAGCGACAAAAGAATTTGTCTTGTGTCCACGTACGCCAGACCAGGCACCCTTGAACACGAGAATGATGACTATTCGTGGATGCAAGAAATTAGGCGGTCCTTCCCCAACGACGAGATGGTAATCGGTAGAGACTTTAATGCTCAAAACACGGAATGGAACTACAAAACAACCTCCGTCAGCGGACAGAAACTGGCAAAGGCATACGAAAGGGAAAATCTACTCTTAATCAATGACTTATCAGTAAACACCAGATATGCCACAGTTCAGAAACACGAAGATACCACACCACACCTGAATTTTACTACCCAGAAAATCAAAGCGAACTGGGAACTGATCAAAGACATATGGGGAAGTCATCATCACCCTATAGGAATTCAGGTCGAAAACGTCGCAAAGCACAAGAGGAAAAGAACAACAAGGACGGTCATATGGGATAGATTCAGAGTAAAAATGACTGACGATTTACAGGACGAATCTATTGAAGAGTTCATCAAACTCATGCTAAGGGCCACAGACGAGGCCACCGAGAACCGGCAAGTCGACTTCGACGCGCCAATCCCAAACACCAGACTACTGTCTTTCTGGCACTAACGATCCAAAGCACTTGATGAGTACAGACAAACTAAAAATCCCCAATCCGCTCCAATTAGTCAACGAGTTAACGACTGAGGCCAAAGAATACTCGCGGAAACTAAGTCAAGACAACTGATTTTCACTGTGCGAATCGTTTGACGAGCATACATCGCTTGCAAAGTTATGGGCAATTTTATTGCCATGTTCGGAAAGACCCCCACCCCCCAAACAAATAAAAAATCAGTACCAAACATGGCTCACGGTCAAGATCTAACAATAGAAGAGATTGCCGAAGAAACGGGGCCGATATTCTTCCCCCAAGCGGCAGACACACCAGATCAACAAATATACGAGATCAAAGATGTCGAAGTGATCGACCCGAGTAATGTATATTTAACACCTTGGGAATTGGAGGCGGCGATAGAGAAAGAGAAAACAAAAAGCACACCCGGACCTGGTCAAATCAGCGGCAGCATGATCCGGAATTTACCTACAGAAGTCAAACAGAAATTACTCGGATGAATAAACGAAATATGGAACCAAGGAACGATATCAGATAACTGGAGTTATCGTGGGTGACACCAATTACCAAACCAGGAAAGAATCCAACGTCACCACAAAACACAAGACCCATATCACTCACATCGGCGCTACGTAAACTAATGGAGAGAATGGTTCTTGGCCACATCGACTGTATAGCAGAAGATAAAGAAATCTTTCATCCGGCACAAACCGGTTTTAGACAACATCTTGGGACACATGACAGCCTTATATTAATTCAACCAGGAGTTCTAAAATATCCGACAAAGCACAATCAAGTACGAATCCTCGTGGACGTAGACACAAAAAAGGCCTACGATTCACCCCCACACCAAGCCATATTCGATAGCTCCAAATGCCAATGAATACTGAGTAAGCCACTTAACATTGTTAAAGCGTTTTTGAAACATAGAACGTATGCCGTTAAAGTAGGGCAGCACCTCAGCTCAGTAAAGTCCAACAACATCGGCGTACCCCAAGGATCGGTAATATCACCGACCTTGTTCAACCTGTGGGAGCTTGACAAAATAGAAGGACTCCACTGCAAGGCATATGCGGACGACATAACAATATGAAACAAACAGAGGCCACTCGAAACGCCAGCAAGAAATCCTGCAAGAGGGATTAAGCACGATCGATAGGTATCTCAAATCGATTAGAGTTACATACATGATTTTCGGCTATAAGGCACCTGCCAACGTGGAACTAAAATTTAACGAACAGCTATCGAAAATACAGATGATCACAAAATACTGGGAATAACAGCCAATGTTAGGAACGACCCAACTAAATGGCTACAAAGAATGACCAAAACGTGGAAACAAGGAACACCGCTAATCAAAAGAATCGCAAACAGACTCGGAGGGGCGGAAGAAAAAGTGGCTCGAACACTGACTCAAACAGTGCTCATATCCAAAATTATATATGGGCTAAGACTTTACAAGATCGATAAAAAGAACATGAAGAAACTGGAAAGTTTACAAACAATGCGAGACGGTGCATTGCAGGATTGCCGCGAAACGTCGAGATAGAAGAACTACACAAATGCGTCCCTTTCCCGAGTTTTGAGGAATTACGAACGACACAGGAAGAAATGCACAAAATTAACATGCTCAATACGAAAGAAGGGCGACGTACCATGAATCTGCTAAATCAAGACTCGAGCAAACTGGATGAATTTCCGGAAAAGATACCACCGTGGGAACGGATAATGGTAGTTTCAGGCACTCCCATTCCCAAGAACATGGGCCTTGATCACCAGGAAAGAAGAAGATATGCCAAAAAACACAATGAAGAAATTGAGCTCATCCGCAATGACCCCGAGTTAGCGATATACTATACGGACGCGGCGGTCAGCAACAATAACGCAACGATATCCTTTCACCTCCTAAACATAGGAACATGGGCATACCCAAAAGTCGCAGACACCCCGGAAGAAGCCGAAGCGCAAGCAGTCTTGGATGCAGTAGAACACGCAAGCAGCAATACAATAAAAAAGAAAAGAATAACCATTTTTACCGATTCACAAGAGGTTCTTAGAGCATGTAAAGTACACCATGCGGTAAGCCCGACAATACACTCTAAAAAAATAGGGTGTCATGGGGTACACCCATAGGGGGTGTAAGTGCTTGTCACATATACTACACCCTTTGGGGGAATGCAAGTGCACCCCAAATATGGGAGTACGTGTACACCCGTTGGTGTGGTGCACATGTACACCCTTTTCTACAGAAATCTCACTCGAAGGGAACACAGGTGCACCCCATTCAATGGTGTACGGCTACACCTCTTTCTACACCCAATGAGATGAAAGGGAGCACAGATGCACCCCATTCGATGGTGTACCATTGCACCGCTTCATACACCCGCCTCACTCAAAGGGAACACAGATGCACCCCACTCAATAGTGTACCATTACTCCCCTTTCTACACCTACTGCACTCAAAGGGAACACAGGAGCACCCCGTTCAGTAGTGTACTGTTACACCTCTTTCTACACTCACTGAATTCGGAGAGAACACAGATGCACCCGATTCAAAGGTGCATGGTCGCAGCACTTTATACACCCGTTTCATAACTTCATAAACCTTTTTAAGACATCAAGGAAAACAGTAAAAAATGTATGCGCCCCGGTGATTGCAAAAAGGCAGGTAAACGGACACACGGTATTGTTTTCAAATCTCATAGAAGTTTATTAGACGGCCTATTTCGTAAACAAGTACAAACTTGCAAGCAAACTGTCATATCTGAAGACGTACAAAGAAGCTTTTACACAACTGAAATGATTACTAAGCAAACAAGAACCGGGGGTGAGTCTTAGGTAGTGTCCATTCTGCCAGCAGCCGGTAAAATTATTTCCACAGAATTCCACCGGCAGTCGCCATTAATTCATCGAACGACGTTTTGTCGACAGCTCAGATTAGCTTTTCTATATTAGCTTCTCTCCTTTCTTTTCTTGTAATGAGCCGCCCCAGAATGTATCCGCGAAGTGACGTGTATGGGTAGGACAGGTGGGCTAACATTTTCGTAATGAGCCGCCGCAGACTGTCGCCACGAAGTAGCGCGAACGGGTCGGCTGGGCCGGTGAGCACGCGCCTCAGAGATACAGATACACGCGCGACAAAATGTCCCTACAGCGTGCATTTTGCGTAGCGAGTGACGATGAAACGTTAAGGCTCGTTCACACTCTTGCGACCGAGTACGACTGAGAAATACCAGACCGGTTTTTAAGCCTCTTGCGATCTCTTAGGAACAGCTCGGCAGCATCGCATCCGGTCCTAAGAAGTCGCAAAATGCTTCAAAGCCGGTCTGGTCTCTCTCGGTCTTACTTGGTCGTAAGAGTGTGAATGGCGACGTAGTGTCGATGAAACGTGTCTACAAAACGTGTATCGGCAAAAGCGTGTTTTCACAAAACGCCAGGAGAATAAGAAAGTCAGTATTATACCTGCGGTTAGTCACATGATTGTATTCGGCTAATGGCAGGCGACTGCCGATAGAATTTCGGGGAAATTATTCTCCCGGCTGCTAGAAAATAGACACTGCCTAATTCTAGAAGTAATCCGGAACGGAACTGTCAATTGTTGCAAAGGAGTAGGTTGCAGAGCACTTACGATGAAAACACCGGACTCGAAATATGTAATCCGAAATATATGTCGACACGGGCACTGCAGAACAACACAAAAACGAAAGGAAAGGGGTCCGTGAAGATCCAACACAATGTAGCAGAAGCAGTAGTTCGCCGAACCGAACACTAAACTCATCAGAAGAATTCCTTGGGCTTTTCTGAAGAACTCGCTTGTTACCGATATACTCGTAGGACTTTTCAAACACTAAAAATCAAGGCACACTCGAATACATCGTCGCGGACGAAATCTACGGCAGCCCCGCTGGTCGCGGCACAGCGCACAAGAAACTAGGCCGGGAAGCACCGAGATAAAAAAAAAAGAAGATACTAAGTCATCCATGAAACCTTTACCTTCTTCCGTGCTTTCAGCTTATGGAGAGAAAGAAAAAAGAAAGGAGTATGAAAATTGCAGCTCCTTCAAGGCCAAAAGGGGGTGCCCTCGCAAAGGCTTATCTTCAGGGGCGACCCAACAATGAACACAACGAAAGGATTATTCACTAATATCCTCTTGAAAGTTCGACCCAAAGTTAATAGTGCAGTGGATGCTATCCGTGGCCTTGGCCTTCAGGCAGGTGCCGTGCTCTGCCTTATCTCTAGCTTGGAGACTATAGTCACGTGATACTACCCGGAGACCCAATTGGCCTAAAACAAGCATAGCGCCCACTCTACTGTCAATACCGAGTGAATGGGATAGCTCCATACTTCCTAAGAAACTGCCAAACCCAACGAGTGACCCCCAAAGGGGAATCCAAGCACAAGCTGATCGGGACGCGCGGCTAGCGTGGGGGTGCACTGATACACCTAGAGGTTTTTAAGGGAGAGGAGGATGCTCATTGTCGGTGTACAAGTCATAGGTCGGCATTTCCGAACCCACTCACTCACCATCACATCACTAATTACAGCAACATCCAAAAGTCACAGCCCTTCACATCACAAAGTACATCGACGTCCAAAAGTCGCAGCCTTTCACATCACAGAGTACACCGACGTCTAAAAGTCACCGCCTTTCACATCACAAAGTACACCGACGTCCAAACGTCACAGCCCTTCACATCACAGAGTACACCGATGTCTAATATTCACGGCCCTTCACATCACAAAGTACACCGACGTCCAAAAGTCACGGCCATTCACATCACGGAGTTCAACCGGACAACAAACTCATCCCCATCACGTCACCTCAATCTCTGAACTCACAAAGTCATTCACCGTCACTTCACGAATCCGTCAAGTTCACGAAGTACTTCACCGTCACATCACGAATCCTATAGAGTTCATGAAGCATTCCCCATCCCATCACCGCCAGCTCTGAATTCACAAAGTCGCTCACCGTCCCATCACGAGCTCATCGAGTTCAGCAAGTCGTTCCCCTCACGTCCGTGAACTGATCCTGTTCATGAAGTCGTTCGACCGGTTCGACTTCACGGCCCTTCACCGAGTCACAGTCATTCACCGAGTCACAGCCATTCACCGAGTCACCGAGCCTCGAGGTCACGGAAAGCGGCGTCGGCCCCTGCAGCCGCGGCCACCGCCACTGCCTCCGGCTCTCAGCCATCCTCGAAGTTCTTTCGCAGCGGCGCTGACGGCTCCAGATGTGTGTGTGTGTGTGTGTGTGTGTGTGTGGGGGGGGGGGGGGGGGGGGGGGGGGGGGTATTGGGCTGGGCCTGGCGACGCACCCTGCACTTGTCATTTTCTTTGCTTAGCTTGTTCCCTGTGGTTTTAGTTTTGTTGTCCCGTTTCTTTTATTTTCGTTTTGTTTCGCGCTTTCTTCATCGAGCGCGCATGCTGTGGAGAGCGAGCGGCTTCTTGACTTCCCTGCTCCGAACTTGTGAGATAAGGTGCTTGTTTCCGGGAGAGTTATTAGCCCCACGGATGCCCAGAACCAAAATGGCTGCTGGTTTGTGGGCGAGCGGTATTACAAAGGGTGGCATCACTCTAGCAAAGCGCACATGAAGGCTCCCTAGACTTCGCCTGGTTGTCGGCGTTGTGACTGTGGAGGGGACCCCACCTCAAAACCTTCTGGCCTGTCTTTTTTTTTTTTTTTTTTTTTTTTACTTTTTGTTGTGCACGGTTTTTTCTACGAAAAAAAAAGAAGGCGCTTATATTTTTGCCAACGACCGCTCGCCGAGGGGGCAAAAAGGAGGGACAGACACGAACCTGCCTGCACGATTTTTGTGAAACATCTTACAAACATTAATAAGAGTCCATATTATATGAACGAAGACGCTTTAGCGCATTAGAGTTTAGCGAATAGAGATCACATACGCGAGTCGACGTTTAGGCATTTGTAGGGGCGGCAAACTGGGCATCCAAACAGACCGCGCCAGGCGGTCTGTTCAGAACGATAGCAAGGGGTGCAATTTCGAGCGTCCATCGCCAAAGGTTCGGCAAGCTCGAAAACAGGACAGCGGCGGCCTTCATTTTATCTATTCGGTCAAATGACCGCCGCCATTCGCTAAAGTGGCATGCGATGAAACGTCGTGGGCCAGGTTTTTCTCGCTAAACCGTCGTTCGATCAGTACAAAATTGTTCTGTGTATTTTATCTTAATAATTATGATCCATGGCAACCAGCCTATCGTTGCCTACCTCACTTTACGTCTTAAAATAGCGCGTTGATGTCACTTTCATAAGAGATACCATAATAACGCAGTACTTCACAGCCGACCGCTGAATCACCCGTCTAATATTTTGTCACGGATTTCATCATATATATATATATAAAGTAGACATTCCAAAACAAGAGTCATCCATTCCCAAAAATTTCAGTGGACTAGAACTACCTTCCCACATCTGTTGCCACAATTGCCACTTACTATATGTTTAAAAATTGCCGTAAATAATCTATACAGCTCAGACTGAGCTCCAAAGTGTACAGCTTTGTTCTGTTCTCTTCTAACTCCCGCTCACCTCTGTAATGCTGATGGCCCTGAGGGTATGTCAGCTAAACAAATAAATAAAAAAAGTAAGTGCCTCGCCTGAAAAACCTCTTAAAGAGGTCGCCTCTTTAAGAGGTTTGCAGCTTGCCGAAGCAATGAAATCTGAGTTTTATTCGAACCCGTTGGTCAGAGTACACCTCATCATTAATTAAACCACTCATTGGATCATTCACCTCAAAGCAATATGTTTACTTCCGGGCGTGTTCGTGTCGCTCAACCTACTTTGAGCGAAATGCAGTCGAAATAACTAATGATGGCGCTCGACTCCACTTTTCTCAGCTTTGAACCGAGGCGAGGCGCGCGACTCACGCGCTCCTCGCGCTCGTTGTTTTACGCCGGGGTTTGGCTGCGCATAGACTCGTATTATAGGTAGCGTACTGTGTTTTCGGAGTTCATGTTTGAATAGAATCGGAGCGTGTTTTTAGGAGTTTATTTCGTAGCGTAGTCTACACTGGCCGAGGTTGAGCAGTTTCGCGTGGCTTCTGGCGAGCCGTGCTGCGTATGCGCGAGGAGCAGTGACGTCACACGTGTCAGCACCGACTGGCCTACCTTCAAACTTTACCACAGTTCGACTAAACATCTGTTGGACAAAGAGTCAATCATTTGCTAAAGTCCGACGGGGCGGTGTTCGCGAATATAATAGACTCGGAAACTTGATGGGACGCAAGTTCTTGAAGCGGGAATCTCTACGAAGCGTTTTATTAGAGGACAGGGTCTTCTAGTTTCACCCCTTGACATTGCTTTCAGTCAGGATGGCACGCGCTGTGCAATTGATTGGGAGCTAGTACGCCACTTTCCGCGAGAACACCAGTAATGCAGGCGGCTGCTACCAACGGAGAAAACTGCGAATGACAAGGTCTAAAGTATCTAGACTTAAAAATGAATTTCCTAACGTTATACTCACATGACGGGACGTGAGCATGTGAAACGTGGTGCTCGGTGGCACCTCATTTCACATCATTTTTCCACTATATTTTATACACCAACTCATGTTTACAAACAAACTGGAGCGCTCCTAGCCGACGCCACCGGCGCCGCGCATGCGCGATGGGGTGTGGGCAAGAAGCTCGCCGCGTCGCCGATAAACAAACCATTGAATTGCGTTGTTGTCGGCGGTGGTGTGACTCCAACGCAGGTTTCTGCGTTGGAATTGTTGATTCTACGTCTTCCTGGGCAATGCCTGACTACTTGAGCAGCCTCAGCGAAATTACTGAGGCTCGCTATACCACAAAACTTCGCGTGAATAATGTGACATGCGGCGATTCATTCCGCGTGGACGCCGCAGAGGGTACGCTAAAGCCTGATACGCATGATGAAATTTCGGTCGCGATTTTCAGTCATGACGTCGCTCGGGTTACAACAGCGTGAACCGTAGCTGAGATGTTCAACATCGATACTGAAAATCGCAAGCAGAATCGGACCAAGTGAATGAGGCATAACAAGTCGTTGATGGTCACTGGTAACAACGATCACCATCTCCTTGTATCCACTGTTTACATCGAGCCTGCTTACCAATTTTCAAACTTAAGTATTTTGAGGCCTGCAGTCACTTCTTATCGCAAGTACCGGGCCGACATTTGGTCCACGGGCCGGTGTCGTCTAAAAGAGCAGACGACGAGCAGAAGCGTTTGAAAGAGCAGACGACAGTTCGAGCGATCAGGCGGCCGTTCGATCTTGAAGACGCACTGAACGTCCGCATGCAGGCGGTCCCAACAACTTGGCGGTATTCCCGCTTTCATGACGGAATAAAACAAATAAATCTGATGACAACAAGTATCCGTGAATTTAACCCAAACTGCTTCCCGCCCAAGCAATCGTGGTCCGACGGCGACTGGTTTTCCATTTTCACAGCACATATCCACGTTCTCGGACGAACCGAGCACATGAAAACTGATCTTCAAACCTTTCTCGACTCTTTTGGTGCAGCCCCAGTTGCGGCGTTTTGACGAGAAGGCAAGTTTTTGTCAGGTTTTTTTTTAATACAACCCTAGAATACACGTCTCACATAGGGACTTCCGCCTTCAGCCCCAGACCGGAAGTGCGCCCGACGCGCGACCATCGCGCCGTGACGTAACAGAGATGAGTTCGTTGGTTCGTGTATAGCCAGAACATAATTTCGGCGACATATTCGCCTATACATGAACTCATCTCTGTTACGTCACGGCGCGGTGGTGGCGCGTCGGGCGTAACAGAGATGCTCCTCAATACAAAAACCAAAAGGCTCCTTAAAACCAAAACCGACAGACTCCACACGTAACCCGTAACAAAAAGAACAGGTCACAACGAGTCGACAAAGGACGTAAGGAAAAAGCCGAACAGCGAACATTTCCCTACACTTGGCAAGGTCAAACTTTGTACCTACAGGTTGCCTCAAGCTTGAAACACAAAAGCTTACCCCAAGCTTGAAACACAAAAGCACTAATCACAAACGAGCGTGTTGGGGACGAATTAAGTAAGTGCTTATACTTCCTTTACACGTCTAAGAAACTAGGGAGTTTTGTGTGTTGTTCCAATAATTCCTGTAAGGATACCCGATACTCCTCTGTCGTTTTTGTGCATGCATAGTATCGTTATCGGGTATCGTTACTGAGCACAAAAACCGTCTAAAAGAACTCCCTACCGTTTATCGTTTTTCTAGTGAAATTAAAGACGACGTTAGCAAGGAGAAGCAAGCTAACTAACCTCGAAAGGAAGGGAAACAGAGGTCGTCTTCGCTCCCTCAGCTCCCCTTGATAACCGGTGATTTCTTCAAGCAGACAGAGCCAGTGAGGACGCCTTCAGCGAACATCAAACATAGTCTTTGAGATGAATAGAGGCAGGTTCTTAATTTTGTTTTTGTTACAAAAGAAGGGTCATTTTGAAACAAGGTCTGGTGGGAAATGCAAGATGGGAGCAGGGCCGTAACCAGGGGGGGGGGGGGGGGGGGTTAGAGGGTTCTGACCCCCCCCCCCCCCCCCGAAATTTTTTTCTGGGTACGGCCCTGGTCATGCACTGGCAGCCAGCCGATTTTAATCTTTACCTCTGCGCACGCGCAGTGGCGCCGGTCGGCTACCGGGTACCAAACCGGGGCCGGTTCCCCGGTTTGCTGTAACTCTCCATTATATGCCACCGATGCACATGATTCATAGGCGAAAATAAGACAATAGACACTTTCAAAATGGCCGCCGTTGTCCCCGAACCCCCCCCCCCCCCGAAATTTTTTTCTGGGTACGGCCCTGGATGGGAGGACGGGTGAACAGCTCGTCCACACTTCTAGACGGGGAACACAGCCTGTCAGAAAAACTGGTCATCGCCGGCTCATCTGACAAAAAGGTGCAATGCCAGGCTCTAAAGAGCGTGGGAAAGTAAAAGCTCTTTGAGTGAACCGACGATACGTGCTCCAGAACAGCCCAGCGACGTGCATGAAAAAAGTTTAAAGGAACGCGGCAAGCCCGGTTCAATAGTTTTCCATGTTTTAAAAATAACAGGCTTACTCAGCTCTTTGCGCACCTCGTGTGTTTGTTTACCCCTCAGACGCTCTGATGTACCACTATTTACACCTCGTTTTGACCAATGACGGCGCGCGCTTTTCTGTCTCGTCTTCGCGCGTTCTGTGCGCGCCCTTTATGTTTCCCGCTGATTGTTGTGATATTCTTCGTATTTACTTCTTTTCAATGGGTCACGATAACGTTCGCAAGCGCGGAAGACACGTGTTGGTACCCCTACTTGCACGTCGTATAAACACTTACTTCGAATTTGACTTCGACCTCGACCGCGCACCTTGTTTTTCATTGGTAGCCTGCTTGCAACAGAAGGATGACGGTGATGACAACGCAATCGCGGTTTGCTTGTGGTCCTGTGTGACGGGCTCTCACTTCCAATCGAAGTGAGAGCCATTCGTATCGCTCCGACGCTGTTGAAAAAACTCAGCAGACCTTTGAATGAGTCACTTGCTCAGGAAAATAATGAGGAGACGAATGTCTAAGCGCTTATGTAAGAAGAGTGGTCTCGATTTCAAATGAAAAGCACTCCAGCAAAATGTGGCCGATATGGTTCGTATGCAAAACTAGCTAGCATAAAAAAATAGATAAATTCAGAAATGGGGACGGACTATCTGTCTCCCCACTTGGAAAAGATTTATGTCATTTTATCAAAAATCTTTGAACACTCGTACTCCGCCTTCGCGTTCGAAGCGCTGTTCACGGAGTAAGGCTAGGCTGGTTAGTGGATTGAGTTTCGCCACGTGTTCGTCGCATATTTTTTGATGGGGTCCGGCTTTTACAGACAAGTATCGTGCCAGTAGCTGACTTTTGCTCAAATAAACAGAAACAAAAACCCCTTTAGTCAATATTCACGTCCAACGGAGATCGAAGAACTCTGATCGTATTCCTAGAATTCAAGAACTCAGGCATATGCACGACTGTGATGAAACCTATTATCGGCAACAGCAAGCGAAGTCCCCCACCTAAACGCCTGAGAGCACGTAAAATCCTCTCCGCCTGTTATTGCAACGGACAGGTCCGCGCGCTTGTTAGGAAAGGTGAGCGACAAACCGTGATGCCAATCGGCTGCTTCCTCACATTTTTAAAATTATCATAATTCTCTGGCATATGGATAAAGCCCGTAAACTTTCGTGATTTTTCTAGAATAGAGTCAAGCCTTCCCGAGATCTTAGATGCTAAATAGCGTTTGAAAAAATCCGGAAGCGGCCGAAACAGATCAAATCCGGCGCACGCTTTTTCGTGTGGACGGATAAAAACGAGCGTATGCCGCATATTACCAGCATCAGAATATCTGTAAGCATTATTAAGCGAGAGCGAGAAAACAAACATTGTATACTCGGTTAGGGTCACACCAGTACTCGCGTAAAAGCTCCGGGAAGACGGTTTTATTTGTGTTTCCTTGAGGGGTGCGCGCACGCACGCGCTTACAAAAGACAAAAACATGGGCGCACGAACGCACGCAGATGCAATCAACGCGAAGAGAAACCCTCCCGTGGCAGAATAGCACAGTGGCAAAACGACACCTTCCCCGGCCCCCCACACACAATGACACACACAGACACACACACCGAAAGGAGGAGCCGCCAAGCCGCGCCGCGTAAACGGAACCCCACGGCCATGCAGGAGGCTCAAACGTCTGCCGCGCACAGACAAAGCCCCCCTAACGTTCGCTAAGCTGCACGTGTACTACGCGACGTGGGTACGCACGCCCGCACTATCGGGGCAGAAGAGCGGAGGCCCGCCAAACTCGTTGGAGTCGCCGCTAAGTCTGTGCCGGTCCAAACATCCCCCCCCCCCCTCCCCCCCAACCCCCATCTGGGAAGCGCTGGTGCCGCTTCGTCTGCAATACACAGTCCCCTCCCCATTTCCGATTCCGCGCTTAAGCCGCGCACAGTCGCACACGCAAAATGTCACATCCTCTCTCAAAGTCCTCCAAAGCAAACGCCCCTGCAGTTGCTTCCCCCAAACGTTACCAGACCACCCCTACGAATCTCGTTCTGGCCTCTAACAGAAGTTCCTTCCAAGTTTCTGCTCCGTCTAAACTCTATACTAACCGCCACAGCATGTTTGTGCGTGTAAGGGCACCAACATGCTGCAGACACTACCAAATGTCAAGTCGGCTATCAGTCGCCAAGAGTACGCACACGCAAGCAAATCCATACCGACATCTCCTGAGTCCTGACTCCTAGTTCACGAACTCAGTCCCCATCACATCACAAATTCAGTTCACGAATTCATTCACCATCAGATCACGTATACACCAGAGTCACGAAGTCCTTCACCACTGCATAACGGATGCGTCAGAGTTCACGAGGTCACTCCCCGTCACATCGCGGCTCCTTCCGAGTTCATGAAGTCACTCCCCTTCGCATCACGACTCGTTCGGCGTTCACGAAGTCACATCCACTTCACATCACGGCTTCTTCCGAGTTCACGGAGTCACGCCTGTTCACATCACGACTCCTTCCGCGTTCACGAAGTCACATCCCCTTCACATCACGGGTTCTTTCGCGTTCACGGAGTCACGCCCATTCACATCACGACTCCTTCCGCATTCACGAAGTCACATCCCCTTCACATCACGACTTGGTCCGAGTTCACGAAGTCATTCACAGCCCTTCACCATGACGCGGTGAGCGTGAGTGAGTGTGAGTGAGCGAGTTCGTGAGTGACTTCGCCGAGGTATGGTACAAGTACGGTGTCGTCCCAATCCGGCTGACGCCTCAATTCGGCTAGAAGTTTCAATTCGGCTGGACGTTCCAGTTCGGCTACATCCTCAATTCGGCTAGAAGTTTCATTTCGGCTGGACGCTTCAGTTTGGCTAAATCTTCAGTTCGGCTACAAGTTTCAATTCGGCTGCATGCTTCAGTTCGGCTAGATCCTTGCTTCAATTCGGCTGGACGTTCCAAGTTGATCAAGCTAGGCATCCAAGCATAAGGTGCCCCCAATTTTTTTAGAGAGACGTTAACTATATCTGCATCTTGCCTTAACATTGCAACGTGCAAGCTCAGATCAATAAGTTCAAGCAGCTACGAAGGCTTTGGGCACAGAAACATTTGTGTTTGTGTTGTTTGCTCTGTGAAGCTGCTGTGCAAACACCAGGTCTCTGCTTCAAAGAAATTTATTCACTTGCCCAAAGAATGGATTACAGCAGACCAAAGATTGCTTCTTCCAGTGCTGGCCACTGCTCACGTGAAAGGGACAGGACTCCTTGGCAGCTCCTACGTCGAACTGAGTTGAAGAAAAAAAGAAGATACCTGCATCAGTTATGAGACAAAACAATATGGTAGGGGCTCAATCCAGTGATTTACATCTTCAGGAGGCTAAGGAGAATGTAACAGTATACCTGTAATTTTTTTCAAGGTCACAAATTTGCCTCAAAATTGGCCAAACACACCAGTAGCTATGACTGACCTCGTAACCAAAACCTTACGTCCGCAAAAAATTGTTTGGCGACATTGAATTTTTAAATTCGGTCCTCATCATATTTTCAAAGTGAAAGTTTCTACTGGCAGTATTAAAAATATGGAGGCTCTGGCAAGCTGGTGTTGCATACTCCTCTACAGCGCGAAAAATTCGCAACCAAGCACAAGCACACACAAAAGGAAAAGACATTCATGAAGCTCTGACTTGCAACTCAGTCTTGTATTATTTCTTCTCTGCCTGCGCCTGTCTTTTTAAACAATAAGATTTTTTTTTATTTTTGGTTTTATCTGGATGCAAGATAATCTAATTCTTTTTTGTAATAAATCTGGACAAGGTTTAGTGACAGTTTTCTTCTAACCTCGAAATCTTTTCAGCTTCAATAACTTCCCTAATTAGTTGGTTATTATTTTTACTTATTACGGGGCAATGTTTTTAGTTCTGCTTGACATCTGCAATCTTGGCAATGTATGCCTTAGTGTCCAGAAGTGATTCTGTTTATGTTGTAGTCGTCTTCCCCTTGTCTATGTGACATCAGTATTTGTGACGTCGGGGTGGGGAGGGTTTGGGTTTTGGCAGTAGAACTTGTTTCCAACTGATTAGAAGAATTTCGATGGCAACAAATAAAGCCCGCGGAACCCCAACAATAGCTCAGCAGCACGAAAGAAATATGTTCCATTCTGTTCTCTGATGTGGTTGTGCTAGCCATGCTCCAAACAAGAGTTTCGAACAAACCATTTGGGCTTCGTAACGTGAAGAGGGGTACAGTTTCTATCATGAAGGAAGCCATTAGCCCGCAGATTTTGTGGGACGAGCGAAGGCGGCGGAACTTTCTAGATTTCACACTTCACCCCGCACAGCCATGCAGCGCGGCACGTTCCCGTGGCACCTACGGCTGTGAGTAGCAAGTATGTCAGGGAGCCTTTAAAAAGGTGGGTAAAACAAAGTTTTTCAGAGACCGAATCGAGGAGACTGATAGCTTAGTGTACCGACACTTGGATAAGTAACCCTGTTGTTGTTGTTGTTTAAGGGTTTTATGGCGCAAGAGCTCTGACGGCCATACTGCGGCAAACTAGGTAGGATAAGTAACCCTGGTTTGCAAGTTTTGTCGTGGGGGAGTTGGTATTAACTGGGGTGTACTGCGAGTTGTAGAGGATCTAGAGTCACACCGCCATATTCAGCTCAAGAAACCTCGTCTAGGCACAGGCAACTCCTTCCGCAATCATTGAGACTATAAATTAATTAATACACTTGTGTCTGGTTATTTTTTCTGTTTCTTTTGACTTTCTGAGAATCGAGAAACTCAGCAAGCAAATTTAATATCTAAATTATTCTGAAAAACTGAGAATTTAATCAAAACAAGCTCTGAGAAACATCAAATTTTCCACAAAGGTAAACTCCAGAAAACACCCTCCAATGCCGCAAAGGATTACATTCTTTTCCCCTGTCTTTCTTCTCCGACATTGTTTCCCTGCTTTTATCAGTCTCGGGTTCCCTAGATTATGATCGACAAAGGATTAATTCTGGAAACACGGAATGCCGCTTATAGTGATGCTGCTATATGTCACGCTAGGGGTAGCCAGGCAGGCTCTGGTGCAGCTTGGTTATGACCTTCCTCGCAAAGGGAACTTTTGGCATTGCATATGAGGCGATACTTGCCCAAGTCTAGAGGTTACCTTGGCAAGGTTATGGAAGCACCCATGCTCACAAGTACGGTAACTGCCCAGGTCACCTTGGAAGGTCTCAGCACACGGCAGGCTCCACCGTCTGTCGTAGGTATGATGTGCTGCAATGTCTGATGACACAAACTGCAGCAAAACAAAACATATTTTCCTGTGAAACAGTATCCATAGCTGCAATCTCCGTACCAGCACACTGCATGAGTAGCTAATCTCATTGTGCACTTCTTTCTACATTAGAAGCACAGTTTAGCCTGAAGGCGTCGGCATATTTCGGTTCCACGTTGTGGGAGCCGGGGGTGAAAGACGAGGCAGAGGGCACGTGACAGGCGGTCGGCGGAGAAGTCACGAGCTGGCGCAGGACAGTGCGTGCTGAGCGAGCCTGGAGCTAAGCTGGACAAGAACGACGGAGCCGGGGCTGCCTGCCCTGGCCCATCGAACCCCGGAGCGGTCCACCAGCGTGGTTCGAAGTCCGGACAGGTGGAAACGGCGAGCCCGGGCCATATGACCTGGGCTATGACGATCCCGGGGTGGTTCCGCAGCGAGACTCGGGCATTGATAGCCCGGGACAGACAGCCTACGCAGCGCTGGCGTGGGAAAGGCGATCCGCAGGCCTGGACACGGACCCCGACTGTGAGCTCTGATCGACGGGCGACAACAAAGGTCGGCGGGCCTGGACTACCGGCTCTCGACGACGGGCAACCGAGAGGTACAGTTAACCCATTCGCTGTCTTCTCGTTGCAATGTGTAACTCCCTGGGTGACGGGCGGAAGGTATACCGATCGGGCGGCGATTGATAGTAGTGGAGCTCCATAGAAAACCCATAACGTATAAAGTCACTCATACAGATTTACGTCAAACAAACATATTTCGCCACGTCTGTGGCTGTGGCAGAAAATACTAAGAAAGGCGAGATAAATCTACGATTGCATGCTTGAAATGGTCAGAAATGGGAGGAAAAAGCCCCGAGACACTTTCCTCCCATTTCTCCTCCTGTGAACAGGAAGGTCGAGGGAGCACACCAGTGGTGCAATCGGTGGTTTGTTTGCGGTGCTCGAACGCGATTAATTTACGATGTTTGGATACCATCATTTCAGCCATGTTGCGATTACATCGATACCTTAAGAACTGTCAAACGCTGACTGAAAAAAAATTGTACCGGCTCATTCACGACTTTCTTAGCTTTGGTTGCTCCCATTACGGAATGAAGGGTTTGTTCACCAATTAAACAACGCACTCCCGAGCTTCACCCAGTTTGTCACTGAAGGCTTTGTTCGTGTTCGAAGCTAGATCTTTGCTCAAAAAGCACTTCGAAATTACAAACAAATCTACAACGACTCTCAGCAACCCTCGTCTCATTGAACCGCAGCGCAGTTTTCGCCCAAAGGAGCCGCAAGTAACGACTCTTGAGAACAAAATAATTATCTATAAAAGCAATGCATGGTTCCGGCATTTGAGCACAAGGTATTTGACGTCTTTCGGAGAACGCTACAAAAGCTTAGTATTCCAACAAGAGCTTAAACGTAAAAAAAATTCAGTTTTCTTCGTATCTGCCTGAACTGGGCGGAGCCACCCGAACGACCCGACGTATGCAAGATCCAAAGCATGTGTCGCAAACTGCTGTGTGCACGCAGCACGCCTGAGCAGCCATCTTTCCGACTGTTTGCACGCTGGCTCACATTGTTTCGATGCACATGTGTCTTGCGTTTAACGTTTCGATGGCAGCCTTTCAATTTTAAGAACAAAGCGTCAAGTGCTTGCCTGGCTGTCACTAACACTGTTCACACACACAGTTGCTCAATGCGAAGTGTAAACAAGTACGCCCATGACATCCTGGAAAGGACAGCCTGGCGCCTAGGCAGTACGGCCACGCAGGTCCAATCAAAGCTCGCAGGATGCTGTACATAGACTGCGCGACACTGTTAAGCACTAGACACAACAAAGAAATAAATGCACCTTGATCCTACGAGAAAACTCTGATGACACAGAGCATAGTAAGACTTGCGAAGCTTGTAACTGGGTTCATGAGCTTTTAATCACTCCCGCGACACACACCTGCACACAATGTGTCATCCGAATTTACCCATTGGATCAAGCTACATTAAATTTTTTTCCGCTGCCAAATGGAAGGGAAGGTGCGACAACATTATCCTTTTGTCTTACCCTAGCATGAACTAGCTGGTAATGGTACAATTACAAGCGAGTTGCTTTCACTGCTGTCCCTCCTGCTCGAGCTCTCGTACAACCAAACCGCAATTAAACGCAAGGCGCTTGCCCGCACTTGTAGCCACTCCGGCTAGTCCATGCTAAGACGCGACAAAGCATGGCAGAAAGCCTGCCACTACAGTACGTCGGCCGCCGGGCATGACTGGCGACTGCAAGCGCCACGCGAGTCACATGAATGTTCTGCAATAGCTGCGTGACTTAAAAGAACCCAGATGAAACGCCGTTCGTTGTGCCATTCAGTGGCGCAGGGGTAGAACATCGGGCTCCTAATCAAAAGGCTGTGGGCTCGATCCCCCTATAGGGGAGACATATCATTGATCTTCTTTCATTAAGTGAACCCTACCTTTGCTTTTATTCTCTGTTCTTCTCATTCGACGTGCTTCCGTGACCGACTGGGTAATCCGTGATCGACTGGGTAAACTGGATCGGTCGTTGCATGCTCTCAACCCTAGATATATAACACAGAGCTGCAAACAAAATCACAAAATTTTCAAGAGCCGCAGAGGGAGGGAGGAGGGGGGGGAGGGGGGGGCCGCGGCAGGTTTTTTGTTTAGAGCAATAAACAAAACTCAAACTAATTGCGGTCTATCTTATATGAGTCAAAAGCAGTCCAATGGACTTCTTCCAAAACCGACGCGCCCCATCGCGGCGAAATACCACGCAGTGCACTCTGGGAACTAGTTGGCCACTCAGTTTCGGTTTCGACTGAGCAGCTTCATCTCATGCTATTCGCCGCGACCGAACGCGCTGCTTGCGTTTTCGATTATCTGACTTTTCACGAACGTACATACACTCATTCTCGAGCGATACAAAACGAAGACCGGGGCAATTTCCTTGGTTTCCGAAACACCGGATATTGTGCGTGCGTATGCGAACGTAGTAAGACGTGGCTTAGTCACCTCACCCCACGAGTGCATCTTTGAGCTCAATGTCAGTAATCCCGCCTAGTACCAGTGAACTACAACTGAAATTTGTTCGTCTGGAGCCTTACACGCATTTTGTTTGCCAAACGTCCGCTTCTCGTTACTTCATTGGGCGAAAAGCAAGCATCATATATCTCCCACTAGTATTTTATGCTGATAGAAGATTAACTTTTCGCAAACGCTGAGATCGGCTAGCTACGACTGAGGCCCTAACAAGCGTCCCCTACTCCTCGCTAAGCCTTTTTGGACGAGCTTTTACTGACGCCCGAGATCTGTGCCGGGAACGGTGTGTCTGAAATTATCTCGGCATACTCAGGCAGGAAGAAAGCAAACACATAACAAATATTTTGGCCATTAGCAGCCGTCAAATGCGCTTTGAATTCGTTCGAGCACTTGTCTGAAGAATGTCGCACCGTGCGCCGGACGGGCATGCATGAACCCCAATGCGGTGCGCATAGGGGTTCTTGCTTGTCTGACGCACTACCGGCGAACAGTGCGACATTCTTCACACAAGAGATCGACTTTTGCATTCTTAAAACGGCTTGTATGCGCGAATTTGCCTATATGATTGCAGGATAACTTTATGCGCATACGCGATGTTGAATATTAGTGGAATGCAAGTGGGTGGGGACTTCACTTCGTGCAGTGCTGCGGGTCAGTACAGATAAGAGATAAGTGTGTTAAAATTGAGTTTTCAATGGCACCTCCGAGTTTTACCTCGCGTACTAAGGCACATTAAGAAAAACAGTAATTGCAAAAAGTAATATTTCGTCTATGGACGCACGAAGCAAACTTCCCGATCAACAACACTAATGTAAAGGCGCGAGCTCGATGTATGCATACTTATTGGTTGCTACATCTTGTTGATTCGTATACAAGCAAGATCCCCGAGCATCCGAGCTTCGCAGCGTCGAGACTCCCAGCACTGGCTCGTCCACATACCTCGATTGGAACGCTAACAGGAAGGCTCAAGTACAAAAATACAACAAGCATGTGTTAAGACAAGCTATACGTCTCGGGATTGTGCTAAAGCTTCGAGGTATGACCATTTAGGTTAGTTTAGAGACCACAAATGACGCTCCCGGGACCAGAAAACAATCTCTTGTCGACGTGTCGATCGAAACCGAAACCATGCCACCCTCCTCCCTGGCCAACTAGTTCCCAGAGTGCAACGCGCGCCGTGTTGCATGCAGGGCTTTATGGAAGTAGTCTATTATGCGTAAGGCAGCAGTAGCACATTTAAAACGCGTTTCATTTCTCTTTTTGGGGAAGTGCTCCGGGAGAGAGAGGG
The DNA here is from genome assembly GCF_016920785.2 of Ixodes scapularis. Classification (NCBI taxonomy): domain Eukaryota; kingdom Metazoa; phylum Arthropoda; class Arachnida; order Ixodida; family Ixodidae; genus Ixodes; species Ixodes scapularis. Next base: position 179,536,389 of record NW_024609835.1, on the reverse strand, counting down.
GGGGGGGGGGAGAGAGAGAGAGGAGGGATAAGGGAGGGAGCGGCGAGCCGCACTTTAACACGCGGAGAGCCGCAGCTTGGCCACCCCTCTACTAGGGCATCGCCATGCAGGTTCTCAAGGAGCTTGGGAACGGCCTTTCCCTCTAAATTAATTCCTGGCATTGTATACTAGGCGATACCTGCTGTAGTCTATGGGTTACCTTTCCAAGGAGATGGAGGCATCGATGATCACACGTACGGCAATTGCCCATGTCGCACATCATCAAGGAAGGTCTTCATGAAGCAGGCAACTTGTCCTGTCGATGGAGACCCAAACATATCCTGCATATGTGGGTAAAGTGCCTAAAATTTAATTTAATTACAACTACAACTACTTCTCTCCAAAAGCATCATGACATCAAAGCTTGCCACTTTCCATAGATGGACTCGCTAGCACAGCCTGGCCTTTTTCGGTCGGCCAGGGTGTCGAGAGTGTTTTGTAGCGACCCGCCACACGCCCTCAAAGTTGAACTTGTGTCTTACTCAAATTTCGGAAGAGAAGCCTACTACCAAGTATGATAGAATTGTAGCAGGGGATCATGATGTTAGCTCCGTAGCCCCCGCAACCCAACCTCCATTATCGCCAGCCCCTTTGCCATCTACTTCATCGCCCATCATGACTACCCGTCATCCCTTGTGGTTGACGCTTGTTCGTAGGGAAGGACTGGCTGACACTGCTGGGCTCTGCGCCGCTACTAATCCCAATTCCCAAATGGAGACTGCGGCTGACCGATGACATCTGTTGTCTGCTTCCTTTCTTCGGTACTTTGCTTCGGTTAAGGAACTGTTTTTTGCAGATAGTATAACGTGTTGAAATCGCTTACCTACTAATTTCAACGGCAATTCATCTTGGAAGTGCCCGCACAAAGCTGGTGTCGCAATGTGTGGTGATATCAAACGCAGAGAGTGCCTGAAGAATTTTGAGGTTGCTCAAACGATTTGTGGATATGTTTGGACGCACTTTATGACAAACAAATCAGCGGCAAGCGGCTCATAGTCAGATATTCTAAATTGCTGATTGCGACACTTCCCTGATGACTTGCTAAGTGCTTGGATATGGTCAAAAAACTTCGAGTGAAACCTATTCTTTCAGACTACGGATACGGAAGGCTCCGCTTCTCAGGGCGCGATGACCCAGGTCCCCTCTACAGCCCATCGAGACTTTGGACGGCGCTCGAATGCGTGCTCAGAGTGCAGTCCAGTGTTACTTTAGTGCCATCGGACGGCACTCAGATACAACCTGGATTAAAACAGTTCGCCTTTATTGTTATTGCGGTCACTGTGTAGGTCACTCACTGAGGTGAAGAGGAGGTGAGACGGGGTCCAGACACCGCCGCGATCAACGACCGAAATCCAACGGTTCCGCAACTTGCTGACCCTTGTAAAACCAGGAGAACTGCCCACAAATTCACTTTACTGCGAATTGTATTATGCTGTGGGACTGAACGGTGAAATGTAATGCCTGCGGAAGAATAATCTTAACGGTCCTTGTAGTCGCGCACACTGCAAAGCCCCATCCTGGCCCCTCCGACGCGCGATGCCACATACTTTCGATTCCTAGAGTTCGCCTGTTCATCGCAGTTCGCCCAGTCTGCCGCTCACGGGAGCGCTCGCTATATCCCTTCCGTTCTGATAAAACCCACTATAGTCAGTTACAGGTTAAAGGACCCATGAAACGAATTTTGGGCTGGAGCAAATCAATTTATATTGGGATTTTACTAATAGCACATCGTTCAGTGGGCCAAAAGAACAAAGGTAGAAAGTCAGAAGCCTGACTTTCGCTACAAAAAATTTGGAAAACATAGCGGACTATTTCGTACCTCCTTCCCTTCGTAAACTCTCCGCCTTTTCACTGTGATACATCCGCGGACCCCGCAGCGCGTCACCGGGCTACTAGCCACCATAACCGGGCCCCCGCAGCGCGTCACCAGGGCCCAAGCGCACGTCACACGACACGGGACCTCACTTAATCCCTTTACCCCTAAGCTGACATTGCGGTGGAAGCTACGCGCTTGCCGGACCAATCAGGCGCCTCCCTTTCATCACCTGACCTCATTCTCTGCGGGTCGGTATGCGCGAGAGAGCGTTATCACGTGGAAAATGTGTGGCTGGCCCAACGAGCACGTAGCTTCCAAAGCACTGTCAGCTTCGGGGTGAACGGGGTGGGGAAAGCAACTAGTCGGAATTTTGAGCGACGGGCTAATCTTCTAGGGGGACAATGGCTGTGTCCGGGCTACACAAGGGAGATTCCGAGCAAGAGGGGACTCCCCCCTTTCCGACTTCTTGAACTGTTTGGTACAATGCGCGATTTATGAGTTGAGGAGGAAAGCGAAACAGAAAAAAGTTGAAAAAGCGTTTCATGACTCCTTTAAGAAGGTAGCGGCAAATGCCCCTCAAAGGGAATCAGATATCCCTCCGCCACCTTTGCATCCAATAGCGTCCAACCGTTTCCGTGACGTCGCGGCCAACGCGCGAGGAGGGTCTTGCCTTTCTGTACATATTTGCTTTATCTTTCGACTTTGCCTTAGCATTGTGGAAGCCACGAGAGGGAGATTAGAGTTCTCCCCCTCCGATGGAAACAAATACGACTTTCGGGGATTAGCTTCCCCCCCGATGGATACAAAGGCTGCTTTCAGGGGCTCGGTTCCCTCTTCGATGAATACAAAGGTCGCTTTCTTAAAAAGTGGGATCAGAGACAAGTGGGAATCCATTGAAGCGGAACAAGGAGCGTTTCCAGTGAACTCTTCTTTCGACTGCGGAGAGATTTGAAACGGGCGCATCACACTTGTGGGAGGAGCTTCTCCTACCTTCTTGACTTGTAACCGACTATAGACAGAACGAGTGAATGGGTGTGGTTTCGGAAAACGTAGTGTCTAGAAAACTGTCCGACGGCACTCTTGCAGAGCGTTCAAATGCCATCCGACGGTACTCCACTCGCGCGTTCAAGTGGCGTCCGAAAGTCTCGTATAAAACGAGTTCTCAAAACGACTTTTACGAAGGGGAGTGTGGCGTATTGGTAAGATGTGTCACATAAGCACGTGATCCCGGGTTCGATCCCCACTGCGGGCTTACTTTATTGTTTTTGTTTTCTCGAACATTTTATTTTGCCGACGCATTTGGCGATATGTACATTTATTTTTTTACCATTAACACAGGAAAAAAACGAATGTTGTCGCCGAAATTTCGCTGAACGCAATAGCATGGTACTTCGTTTCCGGAGGTGCATCGGGGAAAGCGGGGCTTGGTTTGGACGCCGCGAAGTGGCGTGTACGACAGGGCCAAATGGGTCAATAGCTTTGTCATTAGCAGCCGCATACTGTCGCCGCGAAGCGGCGTGAACGCAGGCGGGGGTGTGTGTTAACGAGCTCCCCAGTGATACACGCGCCGTCCGACTCCCGGACGGCACTTGTAGGCGCGATTGGGGTGCCGTTGGGCGGCACTGTAGACACAGCCTTCGGAAAGTGCTTTGTGGCCCCTTCCCGAACTTGCGCTACCATGCTTTCGTGGATACTCACCCTTGATGAACGAACTGTGAAGTGGGACCGGTCAGTGATTCGGTATTACTTTCGCTGCAATCGGAGGCGTTGATTTGAACCGCTCGTTCTCGAAATCGGAGCCTTGTCTTGAACAAAACCATCCAATAACTCAAAGGCCGCAACCACGTCGCACACAACTCTCTATCTGCCCCACATGCGTTGCGCCACCTTGGGTCCCAGTGTTGCCAGGTGAGGAAAACAAAAATCAGTGGATACTAGATAGAACTCAATCGAACTCCCTAAAATCAGTTAATAAAATTATACACTTTTTTTACTCCGAGACTAATCTTTTAGCAAATATCATAAGCTATAAAACAGCAGTTTAGATAAAACTGTATTCCCAAATTGAGCTATAATTAGTATTATTTTTATTGCGTCACTCTGCTGCAATGTCCGACAGAAATGTTTTAACGTCCAAAAGTCGGTTTGATTGTATCAACTATTCCGATGACTTGACTCAACGCTGCAATGCAAAAACCCAAACTCCTCTGCGTGAAAAGGGAACTACGTGGATGCGAGTTGCAAAAGCTCTTCGTGGTCTGGAAACACTGTACGGGCGGCCGTCTTGAGTTTCGTTTTCTCCGCATTTCCTTCTAGGGCATGGACGCTCCGCCACTGAGTGCGATTCGGAAATTTTATTGTTTTCTGACTTCCGACCGATCACCCAACGTGGCCGAAGAGCTAGGCCGTCATGCGCTTCATCTCTGAGGACACTCTTTTTTCGATGCGAACACCGATGAAATCGTACTGTTTAGCGGTAGACTGCCTACCGTGTTACATGCGACTCAATTTTTTTTTTTTTATTGACAAAAGTGTTTTATTATTTTTTTTTTTAGAAAGCTCTGTGTTTCAATGGAAACTGTGCCCTGGGAAATATTTTTCAGACGTTGCAAGAGCTAAATTGGTTTCAGATAGGAAAAATTGGGTTGTGTGTGGAGCCTAGAACTTGGTCTGCCTCACAGGGACGACGAGTCTCCCAGCTGTAGATGAGCAATTTAGCCAGTGCAGTACGATCGCTAGCCTGGGGTCTTGAACGTGCACCACGCAGTAGTGATACACGACCGCACGCCGGTACGATGCTCATCCAAAAGATAGCACTTACCTCAAGCACAGTTGACGGATGTTTCGCTATTATTGAAGGTTTGTTCAACCCTGGCAGGATAACTGCATTGACTTTCTCAAGACTAAACAACTTTTTTTTTCACCTCGGCTGCGAAAAAAAAACGATGTAAAAAAATTAGTGTGAAATGAGGTTGGCACCACCCGTGTTGCTCCACTCGACGTCCGCCACGTAAGTTTTCGCCGCCGCGGCCGTCGAATTTTTAGCCACTGCGATAGCAAAATCCCTTCTCCATGAATGGTGAGCAAACAGACACGTAGTCTGTGTCTGTTATGTTTTCTATTCAAGAATATTTCAACAACAAACTTCTGTTTTGTTTTAGATGTGTTTTACAAACCTCGTTTACCGACGCCAGACAAAGTGTATGGAAATCGCTGCAAAGCAACGAGGTTGTTTTAATGGTCCAGGCTAAGGTGACGGAGGCTGATGGCGCGTGCTCCATTTTGGTTTTCTTAGTTGAAATATTTTTACCCAGTAGCGCGCGTGTATAGAGGCTGTTGTGTCGCTTTATGTAGGCACGCTCGCGTCCTCGCCAGACGACATGGCGCCGTTAAGTTCCATCGCCGCTCCGCCATCATTACTAAAGTCCCTCTATCCTGGGAAAAGTGGTGGCATTCATTGCTGTTGAAATGCTCGAGACACGTGACACGCGCCCCTTCTGGGAAGAACATGGCGTCTGAAATCTCTCTCAGTGCTGCGCTGTGCCGCCATGATCTTCCCAAGACCTGCACGTTGCACTTGCCTCGTGCATCGACGCGCTATGCGCTACTTCTAAAATATGAAGGGGCTTTTATCATTACTAAAGACCCTTCATGTTAAAAAAAAGTAGCGCAAGATGCGTCGATGCACGAGGCACGTGCAACGTGCAGCCCTTGGGAAGATCATGGCGGCACAGCGCAGCACTGAGCTAGATTTTAGACGACATGTTCTTCACAGAAGGGGCGCGTGGCACGTGTCTCGAGCATTTCCACAACATTGAATGGCACCACTTTTCCCAGGATAGAGGGTAGGGTGCCTTCATACAGTTTCGCCACGTCTGTCTTAGGGTGGCGGCATCTCGGCCATTTCTATGCCCAGAATGCGGGCGCTTCGATCTCGTTCGGAGCGAGCGCTTAGCCCTGCCCGGCGCTTTGGCGCAATTTTGAAGGGGCGATGCAACGATATTCAATTGGAATGTTTTTCACTTTACACGAGCTCACTGGCACAAGTGGGACTCAAGGATACTCGCACGCAACGCCACTGACCAAAAACACCTTTGTAGCGCTGTAATTTCGAGGAAAAAGCCGAGCGTTTTCATTCATTCTCTCCTTCGCAAAACCTGATGACGTAGCTGGGCGGTGGCAGTCCCGCCCAGTGACGATATTTGAATGCGGCTCATAGATTGGACCCGAGCATTGCGTGGGCACTTGATTTGGGCTCGAGAAGCTCGAGCTCGAAAAGCATTAGCTCGAGAAGAATTTGGGTAATATCCTGCGTCCAATCGCTGCAATGACGACAACAGCCTAACCATAACAATGTCTGGAACTCAGAGCGTGTCCTGTGCCTTGCCAACCCCAGCGCACGGCTATGATCAACATTGGCGGCATATAATAGGCTCCAGATCACGTGGCCGCTTGTTATGGTTGCGAGTTGAGGGGGTGAACGGTGCTCGTTTTTCTTTATTTTTTTTTCTACGACTTCGATTGCGTGTGGTGAAAGACGAACGGGTATTTCACGGGTCATTAGCGTTAGGGATCCGTTTTAAGCGGTATTTGCGCAAATACAAAAATCGTTGCATCGCCCCTTTAAGGTCATTCGGCATGCGCAGGCAGTTTTCAATACAACAATGAGTGTCTTCGCCCTATGACAAACGCACATTGAGGCACCCTAATAGAGGGGTGGTTCGCGCTCCCTCTAGCCGGACAAAGGCGCCCCGCAAAAGATTGCAGCACTGATCTCTAATCGATGACATAGCAGAACTAATAGAGCAACGCTGCTGAGCAGGCAAAAGGCAAAAGTAAAAGACAGCGAGATTGAAAATCTTTGAAGCGGATCCGTTCACCAATCATAATTAATCGAGCCGCGCTCAAATTTGATGTCACGTGCAGTTGTTGATCATGAGTCAGACTCACGGGTCAGACCACTGATCAGTGATGAGCTAATGTTCCTTGGTATTCTGTAACCCGTAAAAAAAACGTACTCCCCCCCCCCCCCCCCTCCGTCCTTCTTCCGCCGCCACTTAATGCTGGATGTAGCTCGTTTCAGGTCTGCGTGTGCCGCAAGTTACAAATACAGTCGGCAGAGTCAAGTAAAACGCTGCTGTAGAGGCACACACACCTTCACGCACATTGTACTAGTAAAACACATCCACATGACGTCGAATCTTGATCGGTATCCAAGCGTACGAAGGCACAGAGACGTAGCACTTCGGCGTGACAAGGAAATTTTGATTACGTCGCGAGACCGGTGAAACTTGCTCTCGACGAATTGTGCCTTTTTCGTGCGGCCCTGCACTTTCGTAAAATTTTCCACGTGTTCTCAACAGTAAGTCTCAACGCTTACACAGGGTCTTGGAAAACCTCTTTTGCGAATGACGACGAACGAGTAGAAAACGTTTCTCCTGCACGCTGACGGCTGCCTTTGTAACGCTAGCAAAACCGCAATTTGTTTATTTGCAAGATGGCCGCCCGGTGACTTCACTAGCACTTCAGTGACCAAGCGGGTATGCGCGATCAACAATAGACCTATCGCCAAATTACCCAAGCATCAAGGAGAATGCAGGGATTGGTGTTCCACGCGCCGCACGTGCTGGCCTCACATTAGTAACTTTCCAAAGCAGATGTCTAAAACAAATTGCATCTTACACGCGCGTTCGTCAACGCTTTATTTTGCTTATTTACTTCGAATCTTTTACACGGGGAAGGCATAGGCGTGCGGCGCCTGGAACACCAATCCCTGCATTCTTCTTGATGCTTGGGTAATTTAGTATTAGGTATATTTTCATAGAGATCAATACTGCAAACGTCCCATCTTTTGCGGGGCTCCTTTGTCTGGTCAGAGGGAGTGATGGCGGAGCGGCGGCCGTGTTGTCTGGCGAGGGCGTGAGCGTGCCAATATAAAGCGGCACTACAGCGTCTATCCACGCGCGCTAATGAATAAAAATATTTAAACCAAGAAAACAAAAATGGAGCACGCGCCATCAGCCCCCGTTCGAAATTCTATACTTGGTGTCAATAATTTTTACAGTTGGTCCTGCAGCAAGAGCGCTCGTTTAGCCGTGCCGCTGTCACACTAGGAGCTCGCGCTCGTAGCCTTGGGGCTTTGTCCGCACTAAGATAACACGAATGTATTCCCGGCGAGAAGCACGTAAGGGGCGCTTCAGCGATCCTCACTCTAAAGCCCCTTCACGTTTCAAAAGTAGCGCAAGGTGCGTGGATCCACGAGGCACGTGCCGCACTTGGGAAGATCATGGCTGCACAGCGCAGCACTGATCAATATTTCAGACGTTATGCTCTTCCCAGAAGTAACGCGCGGCACGTGTCTTGAGCATTTCCAAAACAATTAATGACGCCACTTTTCCCAAGATGAGGGGCTTTACCTCACTGCGGCGGCTACACGCGCTAATCAAGCGCTGACGTTTTTGTTCCCACATACAGCACCGATGTAGCTTTCATGTTAGAACCGCGAGTCACCCCGGCATGTCCGGCCGTGTCTCGTATACCGCATTTAGGTTGCTCTAGGCCTGTTGCTGCGCTTCATGCGAAGTACCTATGTCCCTGTTTCTAATGTTGATTCAGCGCTAACGTAGCCAGATAGCCCTGCGTTATCTGTGAAAAAATACATTTAAAAAGTGGAAAAAAAAGAACATCGATTCAATCTTGTTTTGGGATGCGAAAAGGATCCACCTGATAGCGACTCCCAACCCAAACTTCTCGACGTAAGCAGGACTGGTGAAGGCGAGCGGGTTGAACATGAATACATAAAATTGAAAGAATGAAACACAGAGGACAAGCACAGGACAACCACTTTCTTTCACGAAAGAAAGTGGTTGTCCTGTGCTTGTCCTTTGTGTTTTATTCTTTCAATTTTATGTAAGCAGGAACGGGCGTTTTTTCCAGCTTTTTTTAATATTTATATTTTGTTTCACAAATCTTGAGAAAAATTTAGGAAAACAATCAATGACAACGCGAAGAAACATGCGCACGTTATCGCGCGGCGTGAAGCCATTTACAACTGTTAAACTGGGCTCTAATCTTTTCACGAAGTTGTACCGAACCTCTCTATGAATTTTTTTTATGCGCGTTGTAGAGTCGTTTTTCTTGATGCGCAAGTAGCTCAATGTGTGCGGAAAATACCGAAAGTTTAAATATTCTACACCACAGAGGTCTTGCTTTAATGTTTTGGAAAGCCAAAAAACAACCTCGTTGCTTTCCAGCGATTTCCATACACTTTGTCTGGCGTCGGTAAACGAGCTTTGTAAAACACATCTAAAACAAAACAGAAGTTTGTTGTTGAAATATTCTTGAATAGAAAACATAACAGACACAGACTACGTGTCTGTTTGCTCACCATTCATGGAGAAGGGATTTTGCTATCGCAGTGGCTAAAAATTCGACGGCCGCGGCGGCGAAAACTTACGTGGCGGACGTCGAGTGGAGCAACACGGATGGTGCCAACCTCATTTCACACTCATTTTTTTACATCGTTTTTTTTTTCGCAGCCGAGGTGAAAAAAAAAGTTGTTTAGTCTTGAGAAAGTCAATGCAGTTATCCTGCCAGGGTTGAACAAATCTTCAATAATAGCGAAACATCCGTCAACTGTGCTTGAGGTAAGTGCTATCTTTTGGATGAGCATCGTACCGGCGTGCGGTCGTGTATCACTACTGCGTGGTGCACGTTCAAGACCCCAGGCTAGCGATTGTACTGCACTGGCTAAATTGCTCATCTACAGCTGGGAGACTCCTCTCAGGAGTCTCCCAGCTGTAGATCACCCAACGTGGCCTAGCTCTTCGGCCACGTTGGGTGATCGGTCGGAAGTCAGAAAACAATAAAATTTCCGAATCGCACTCAGTGGCGGAGCGTCCATGCCCTAGAAGGAAATGCGGAGAAACCGAAACTCAAGACGGCCGCCCGTACAGTGTTTTTAGACCACGAAGAGGTTTTGCAACTCGCATCCACGTAGTTCCGTTTTCACGCAGAGGAGTTTGGGTTTTTGTATTGCAGCGTTGAGTCAAGTCATCGGAATAGTTGATACAATCAAACCGACTTTTGGACGTTAAAACATTTCTGTCGGACATTGCAGCAGAGTGACGCAATAAAAATAATACTAATTATAGCTCAATTTGGGAATACAGTTTTATCTAAACTGCTGTTTTATAGCTTATGATATTTGCTAAAAGATTAGTCTCGGAGTAAAAAAAGTGCATAATTTTATTAACTGATTTTAGGGAGTTCGATTGAGTTCTATCCAGTATCCACTGATTTTTGTTTTCCTCACTTGGCAACACTGGGACCCAAGATGGCGCAACGCACGTGGGGCAGGTAGAGAGTTGTGTGCGACGTGGTTGCGGCCTTTGAGTTATTGGATGGTTTTGTTCAAGACAAGGCTCCTATTTCGAGAACGAGCGGTTCAAATCAACGCCTCCGATTGCAGCGAAAGTAATACCGAATCACTGACCGGTCCCACTTCACAGTTCGTTCATCAAGGGTGACTATCCACGAAAGCATGGTAGCACAAGTTCGGGAAGGGGCCACAAAGCACTTTCCGAAGGCTGTGTCTACAGTGCCGCCGGACGGCACGAGCGGTTCAAATCAACGCCTCCGATTGCAGCGAAAGTAATACCGAATCACTGACCGGTCCCACCTCACCGTTCGTTCATCAAGGGTGAGTATCCACGAAAGCATGGTAGCGCAAGTTCGGGAAGGGGCCACAAAGCACTTTCCGAAGGCTGTGCAGTGCCGCCCGACGGCACTCCAATCGCGCCTACAAGTGCCGTCCGGGAGTCGGACGGCGCGTGTATCACTGGGGAGCTCGTTAACACACACCCCCGCCTGCGTTCACGCCGCTTCGCGGCGACAGTATGCGGCTGCTAATTACAAAGCTATTGACCCATTTGGCCCTGTCGTACACGCCGCTTCGCGGCGTCCAAAACCAAGCCCCGCTTTCCCCGATGCACCTCCGGAAACGAAGTACCATGCTATTTCGTTCAGCGAAATTTCGGGGACAACATTCGTTTTTTTCCTGTGTTAATGGTAAAAAAATAAATGTACATATCGCCAAATGCGTCGGCAAAATAAAATGTTCGAGAAAACGAAAACAATAAAGTAAGCCCGCAGTGGGGATCGAACCCGGGATCACGTGCTTATGTGACACATCTTACCAATACGCCACACTCCCCTTCGTAAAAGTCGTTTTGAGAACTCGTTTTATACGAGACTTTCGGACGCCACTTGAACGCCCGAGTGGAGTACCGTCGGATGGCATTTGAACGCTCTGCAAGAGTGCCGTCGGACAGTTTTCTAGACACTACGTTTTCCGAAACCACACCCATTCACTCGTTCTGTCTAGTGGGTTTTATCAGAACGGAAGGGATATAGCGAGCGCTCCCGTGAGCGGCAGACTGGGTGAACTGCGATGAACAGGCGAACTCTAGGAATCGAAAGTATGTGGCATCGCGCGTCGGAGGGGACAGGATGGGGCTTTGCAGTGTGCGCGACTACAAGGACCGTTAAGATTATTCTTCCGCAGGCGTTACATTTCACCGTTCAGTCCCACAGCATAATACAATTCGCAGTAAAGTGAATTTGTGGGCAGTTCTCCTGGTTTTACAAGGGTCAGCAAGTTGCGGAACCGTTGGATTTCGGTCGTTGATCGCAGCGGTGACTGGACCCCGTCTCACCTCCTCTTCACCTCAGTGAGTGACCTACACAGTGACCGCAATAACAATAAAGGCGAACTGTTTTAATCCAGGTTGTATCTGAGTGCCGTCCGATGGCACTAAAGTAACACTGGTCTGCGCTCTGACCACGCATTCGAGCGCCGTCCAAAGTCTCGATGGGCTGTAGAGGGGACCTGGGTCATTGCGCCCTGAGAAGCGGAGCCTTCCGTATCTGTAGTCTGAAGGAATAGGTTTCACTCGAAGTTTTTTGACCATATCCAAGCACTTAGCAAGTCATCAGGGAAGTGTCGCAATCAGCAATTTAGAAGATCTGACTATGAGCCGCTTGCCGCTGATTTGTTTGTCATAAAGTGCGTCCAAACAAATCCACAAATCGTTTGAGCAACCTCAAAATTCTTCAGGCACTCTCTGCGTTTGATATCACCACACATCGCGACACCAGCTTTGCGCGGGCACTTCCAAGATGAATTGCCGTTGAAATTAGTAGGTAAGCGATTTCAACGCGTTATACCATCTGCAAAAAACAGTTCCTTAACCGAAGCAAAGTACCGAAGAAAGGAAGCAGACGACAGATGTCATCGGTAAGCCGCAGTCTCCATTTGGGAATTGGGATGAGTAGCGGCGCAGAGCCCAGCAGTGCCAGCCAGTCCTTCCCTACGAACAAGCGTCAACCACAAGGGATGACGGGTAGTCATGATGGGCGATGAAGTAGACGGCAAAGGGGCTGGCGATAATGGAGGTCGGGTTGCGGGGGCTACGTAGCTAACATCATGATCCCCTGCTACAATTCTATCATACTTGGTAGTAGGCTTCTCTTCCGAAATTTGAGTAAGACACAAGTTCAGCTTTGAGGGCGTGTGGCGGGTCGCTACAAAACACTCTCGACACCCTGGCCGACCGAAAAAGGCCAGGCTGTGCTAGCGAGTCCATCTATGGAAAGCTGCAAGCTTTGATGTCATGATGCTTTTGGAGAGAAGTAGTTGTAGTTGTAATTAAATTAAATTTTAGGCACTTTACCCACATATGCAGGATATGTTTGGGTCTCCATCGACAGGACAAGTTGCCTGCTTCATGAAGACCTTCCTTGATGATGTGCGACATTGGCAATTGCCGTACGTGTGATCATCGATGCCTCCATCTCCCTGGAAAGGTAACCCATAGACTACAGCAGGTATTGCCTAGTATACAATGCCAGGAATTAATTTAGAGGGAAAGGCCGTTCCCAAGCTCCTTGAGAACCTGCATGGCGATGCCCTAGTAGAGGGGTGGCCAAGCTGCGGCTCTCCGCGTGTTAAAGTGCGGCTCGCCGCTCCCTCCCTTATCCCTCCTCTCTCTCTCCCCCCCCCCCCCCCTCTCCCGGAGCACTTCCCCAAAAAGAGAAATGAAACGCGTTTTAAATGTGCTACTGCTGCCTTACGCACAATTGGACTGCTTTTGACTCATAAGGTAGACCGAAATTAGTTTGAGTTTCGTTTATTGCTCTAAACAAAAAACCTGCCGCGGCCCCCCCCCCCCCCCCCCCTCCTCCCTCCCTCTGCGGCTCTTGAAAATTTTGTGATTTTGTTTGCAGCTCTGTGTTATATATCTAGGGTTGAGAGCATGCAACGACCGATCCAGTTGTTGTAGATCAACATGGATTACCCAGTCGGTCACGGAAGCACGTCGAATGAGAAGAACAGAGAATAAAAGCAAAGATAGGGTTCACTTAATGAAAGAAGATCAATGATATGTCTCTCTATAGGGGGATTGAGCCCACAGCCTTTTGATTAGGAGCCCGATGTTCTACCCCTGCACCACTGAATGGCACAACGAACGGCGTTTCATCTGGGTTCTTTTAAGTCACGCAGCTATTGCAGAACATTCATGTGACTCGCGTGGCGCTTGCACTCGCCAGTCATGCCCGGCGGCCGACGTGCTGTTGTGGCAGGCTTCCTGCCATGCTTTGTCGCGTCTTAGCATGGACTAGCCGGAGTGGCTACAAGTGCGGGCAAGCGCCTTGCGTTTAATTGCGGTTTGGTTATACGAGAGCTCGAGCAGGAGGGACAGCAGTGAAAGCAACTCGCTTGTAATTGTACCATTACCAGCTAGTTCATGCTAGGGTAAGACAAAAGGATAATGTTGTCGCACCTTCCCTTCCATTTGGCAGCGGAAAAAAATTTAATGTACCTTGATCCAATGGGTAAATTCGGATGACACATTGTGTGCAGGTGTGTGTCGCGGGAGTGATTAAAAGCTCATGAACCCAGTTACAAGCTTCGCAAGTCTTACTATACTCTGTGTCATCAGAGTTTTCTCGTAGGATCAAGGTGCATTTATTTCTTTGTTGTGTCTAGTGCTTAACAGTGTCGCGCAGTCTATGTACAGCATCCTGCGAGCTTTGATTGGACCTGCGTGGCCGTACTGCCTAGGCGCCAGGCTGTCCTTTCCAGGATGTCATGGGCGTACTTGTTTACACTTCGCATTGAGCAACTGTGTGTGTGAACAGTGTTAGTGACAGCCAGGCAAGCACTTGACGCTTTGTTCTTAAAATTGAAAGGCTGCCATCGAAACGTTAAACGCAAGACACATGTGCATCGAAACAATGTGAGCCAGCGTGCAAACAGTCGGAAAGATGGCTGCTCAGGCGTGCTGCACACAGCAGTTTGCGACACATGCTTTGGATCTTGCATACGTCGGGTCGTTCGGGTGGCTCCGCCCAGTTCAGGCAGATACGAAGAAAACTGAAATTTTTTTACGTTTAAGCTCTTGTTGGAATACTAAGCTTTTGTAGCGTTCTCCGAAAGACGTCAAATACCTTGTGCTCAAATGCCGGAACCATGCATTGCTTTTATAGATAATTATTTTGTTCTCAAGAGTCGTTACTTGCGGCTCCTGTGGGCGAAAACTGCGCTGCGGTTCAATGAGACGAGGGTTGCTGAGAGTCGTTGTAGATTTGTTTGTAATTTCGAAGTGCTTTTTGAGCAAAGATCTAGCTTCGAACACGAACAAAGCCTTCAGTGACAAACTGGGTGAAGCTCGGGAGTGCGTTGTTTAATTGGTGAACAAACCCTTCATTCCGTAATGGGAGCAACCAAAGCTAAAAAAGTCGTGAATGAGCCGGTACAATTTTTTTTCAGTCAGCGTTTGACAGTTCTTAAGGTATCGATGTAATCGCAACATGGCTGAAATGATGGTATCCAAACATCGTAAATTAATCGCGTTCGAGCACCGCGTACAAACCACCGATTGCACCACTGGTGTGCTCCCTCGACCTTGCTGTTCACAGGAGGAGAAATGGGAGGAAAGTGTCTCGGGGCTTTTTCCTCCCATTTCTGACCATTTCAAGCATGCAATCGTAGATTTATCTCGCCTTTCTTAGTATTTTCTGCCACAGCCACAGACGTGGCGAAATATGTTCGTTTGACGTAAATCTGTATGAGTGACTTTATACGTGGAACCGAAATATGCCGACGCCTTTAGGCTAAACTATGCTTCTAATGTAGAAAGAAGTGCACAATGAGATTAGCTACTCATGCAGTGTGCTGGTGCGGAGATTGCAGCTATGGATACTGTTTCACAGGAAAATATGTTTTGTTTTGCTGCAGTTTGTGTCATCAGACATTGCAGCACATCATACCTACGACAGACGGTGGTGCCTGCCGTGTGCTGAGACCTTCCAAGGTGACCTGGGCAGTTACCGTACTTGTGAGCATGGGTGCTTCCATAACCTTGCCAAGGTAACCTCTAGACTTGGGCAAGTATCGCCTCATATGCAATGCCAAAGCTTCCCTTTGCGAGGAAGGTCATAACCAAGCTGCACCAGAGCCTGCCTGGCTACCCCTAGCGTGACATATAGCAGCATCACTATAAGCGGCATTCCGTGTTTCCAGAATTAATCCTTTGTCGATCATAATCTAGAGAACCCGAGACTGATAAAAGCAGGGAAACAATGTCGGAGAAGAAAGACGGGAAAAGAATGTAATCCTTTGCGGCATTGGAGGGTGTTTTCTGGAGTTTACCTTTGTGGAAAATTTGATGTTTCTCAGAGCTTGTTTTGATTAAATTCTCAGTTTTTCAGAATAATTTAGATATTAAATTTGCTTGCTGAGTTTCTCGATTCTCAGAAAGTCAAAAGAAACAGAAAAAATAACCAGACACAAGTGTATTAATTAATTTATAGTCTCAATGATTGCGGAAGGAGTTGCCTGTGCCTAGACGAGGTTTCTTGAGCTGACTATGGCGGTGTGACTCTAGATCCTCTACAACTCGCAGTACACCCCAGTTAATACCAACTCTCCCACGACAAAACTTGCAAACCAGGGTTACTTATCATACCCAGTTTGGCGCAGTATGGCCGTCGGAGCTCTTGCGCCATAAAACCCGTAAACAACAACTGGGTTACTTATCCAGGTGTCGGTACATTAAGCTATCAGTCTCCTCGATTCGGTCTCTGAAAAACTTTGTTTTACCCACCTTTTTAAAGGCTCCCTGACATACTTGCTACTCACAGCCGTAGGTGCCACGGGAACGTGCCATGCTGCATGGCTGTGCGGGGTGAAGTGTGAAATCTAGAAAGTTCCGCCGCCTTCGCTCGTCCACAAAATCTGCGGGCTAATGGCTTCCTTCATGATAGAAACTGTACCCCTCTTCACGTTACGAAGCCCAAAATGGTTTGTTCGAAACTCTTGTTTGTTTGGAGCATGGCTAGCACAACCACATCAGAGAACAGAATGGAACATATTTCTTTCGTGCTGCTGAGCTATTGTTGGGGTTCCGCAGGCTTTATTTGTTGCCATCGAAATTCTTCTAATCAGTTGGAAACAAGTTCTACTGCCAAAACCCAACCCCTCCCCACCCCGACGTCACAAATACTGATGTCACATAGACAGGGGAACACCACTACAACATAAACAGAATCACTTCTGGACACTAAGGCATACATTGCCAAGATTGCAGATGTCAAGCAGAACTAAAAACATTACCCCGTAATGAGTAAAAATAATAACCAACTAATTAGGGAAGTTATTGAAGCTGAAAAGATTTCGAAGTTAGAAGAAAACTGTCACTAAACCTTGTCCAGATTTATTACAAAAAAGAATTAGATTATCTTGCATCCAGATAAAACCAAAAATAACAAAAAAAAATCTTATTGTTTAAAAAGACAGGCGCAGGCAGAGAAGAAATAATACAAGTCTGAGTTGCAAGTCAGAGCTTCATGAATGTCTTTTCCTTTTGGGTGTGCCTGTGCTTGGTTGCGAATTTTTCGCGCTGTAGAGGAGTATGCAACACCAGCTTGCCCGAGCCTCCATATTTTTAATACTGCCAGTAGAAACTTTCACTTTGAAAATATAATGAGGACCGAATTTGAAAATTAAATGTCGCCAAACAATTTTTTGCGGACGTAAGGTTTTGGTTACGAGGTCAGTCAAAGCTACTGGTGTGTTTAGCCAATTTTGAGGCAAATTTGTGACCTTGAAAAAAATTACAGGTATACTGTTACATTCTCCTTAGCCTCCTGAAAATGTAAATCACTGGATTGAGCACCTACCATATTGTTTTGTCTCATAACTGATGCAGGTATCTTCTTTTTTTCTTTAACTCAGTTCGACGTAGGAGCTGCCAAGGCGTCCTGTGCCTTTCACGTGAACAGTGGCCAGCACTGGAAGAAGCAATCTTTGGACTGCTGTAATCCATTCTTTGGGCAAGTGAATAAATTTCTTTGAAGCAGAGACCTGGTGTTTGCACAGCAGCTCCACAGAACAAACAACACAAACACAAATGTTTCTTTGCCCAAAGCCTTCGTAGCTGCTTGAACTTATTGATCTGAGCTTGCACGTTGCAATGTTAAGGCAAGATGCAGATATAGTTAACATCTCTCTAAAAAAATTGGGGGCACCTTATGCTTGGATGTCTAGCTTGATCAACTTGGAACGTCCAGCCGAATTGAAACAAGGATCTAGCCAAACTGAAGCATGCAGCCGAATTGAAACTTGTAGCCGAACTGAAGATTCAGCCAAACTGAAGCGTCCAGCCGAATTGAAACTTGTAGCCGAATTGAGGATGTAGCCGAACTGGAACGTCCAGCCGAATTGAAACTTCTAGCCGAATTGAGGCAATAGCCGAATTGAGGCGTCAGCCGGATTGGGACGTAACCTACAAGTACACTGGCTGGGAGACGCAGGGTGCATCTTTTAGGAAAAGGGTGCATGTGCGCCCGATGCACCCGACTACACCCTTTTTTTCTTAGAGTGAAAAATCTTAAAGCCGGCAATAACAACACTGAAGAAGAAGAATGCAACGATACTCCTGCGTTGGATCCCGGAACACACGGGGATTAAGAGAAATGAGATTGACAAAAAAGTCGCGAAAGAGTAAAGTCGTTCCCCTCTTTCCGACAGACCAGGCCAATCTCAACGAGATCACCCGTACTCTACTGTATTAAAAAGTTTGAGTAAAGAATACGATCCTATAGCTACCATAAATAAGGCAAAGAAACACCTACAGCAGCAACTACGAAACAGGCATCCCAAAGAACAGGATCCTATCCCTTCTGGTCTCAAAAGATACCAAACAGTTCTCTTGAGAAGGGTAAGAACAGGAAGTGCTTTAACCCCGCACCTTCTCAAGAAATGGGAAACACAAGCAAAGTTGAGACAGGACCCGAAATTCATACCAAAACCACCAGAGCGTAACTTTTGTAGAGGAAAGATCCCACGAAATATCGATCATCTCCTGTGAGACTGCAAACACTTCAGAAAAGAAAGGGAGGATGCACATACAACAATAGATCCCGAAGATAGGCCCGAAAACCTTAATGAATGGATAAAACCAGCAGGGGATTCCGGAAGAAGACTTCAACTGCTCAGATCCGTCATTTCCTACCTTGAGAAAACGGGCCTCTGTAAACTTTTTGAATTTTTTCTTAGGCCATGCCGTAGAGCGATTGCCTGAGCTTTAATTATGAAAGAAAATAAACGTATTTCATCATCATAGCTACTGCGAGATGGCACTGTGAGATGGCGCCACCGGCCCTAGTCCGACTCCACGTGCAGCCGTGCAGTTCCCGGACTGCGCTAAAAATGGCGGCGTTGCGATCGCCATTAGCTCGGTTCTTGAGTACGGATCGGAGCCACTTTTTTAAAGCAGGCTCTATGGCAGTTTCTCAACTGAGGGGTTCCAGCAACGTTGGCGACGCTGACCGTACCAGACCGACTTCACCGTGTGAAGAGAGACATCGGTGTGGTGAGAAAAGGTGTGTCGTTTCGGGCTATTTTACTGGTGCTTTCTGTGGGCGGAACGTGAACAAAAAGAATTCAAAATAAAGACTAAACGCAGATGGTTGATTAGGCAATAGCATTTGTTCTTATGTGATATCATTTTTAAGCTACTGCTCCAGATTTTCAGCTACGTATATTCTGGCGTCGAATACTTTACCCGCTAAATTTAGCGAAAAATTTACGTCACGTGACCTATGCATCAATTCAGTTTCCCCGCTAAATTTGGCTTGAAAACTTACGTCACTATCTGTGTACCAATTCAGGTTCCCCGCTAAATTAAACCTAAAATTGATGTCGCGTGACCTGAAGTCACGGGACATACAGGCAAGTTCAGGTTCCCCGCTGAATTTAGCGGGAAATCTGCCTCTGTGTGCTACGATAAATTCGGTGCCCTGTTTTATTTATTTATTAATATATTTTTTTTTTTTTTTTGCTTTTCGGTGGTAGAGCACGGGGCTAAATAATCAAAATATCTCCCGCTTTGTATTTTCCATTTACATCGTACATAAAAAGCGATCCTATATATATTTTTAGATATAGCCGGATCGCGAACAAAAAGAAGCCACGAGTTCCTCGCTCTACCACGTACGTTTCTTACGTGTCCTTACAGTGCCAACAAGCGCCTGCGTGCTCTCGATCCCATCATCTTCTGGACGCTAACGGTGCAGCTCCAGTCGGTTGAGGCCAATCAGGCGAGTGGAAACCCTTCCCCGGCACACCGCCGTCCCCGCGTGGGCGGACGCCTGTCCCTTTCCGGACTTCACCCCCGAAAAAGAGATGGCACACGGGACAGTGAAGCCTCGGCGCTGCGCTCCCACCCCCACCTGAGCCTCCCGGTTCACCTGAGACAGGCATTTTCGCTTTTGCCTGGAAACGTCCGCCGGAGGGAACCCGGGACTTGCCCGGGCACCGCAGCGCGCGGCTTCGACCGCGCCACGGAGTCGAATGCGATGCCCCACCGCGGAAAAAGTAGAGGCCGCGCGTGCGCAGTGCGTTCCGCTCGAGGGCGGTTCGGACTGTGTGCGTGTGTTCCGAGCGCCGAAGACGCTCGCACGACCGCAGCGTCGCGCAGGCCCCCGCTCGTCCTGCGCAAGGGCTTCGTCGTCGACGTAGAGACACAGCACGCACAAGGGCAGAGAACGGTGAGCCCTATTTCGTGTGCTACAGTCGTATCGCTCGTCTAGCTGGGGATAGCGACCGTATTGCGCGGCTGCGGGACCGGGCGTCTTACGCCATGTTTCTAAAGTATAGGTGCCGATGGATAAACGAGGCTACGCTTTTAGGTTTTTTTGTTTCTTTTTGCGCGTGTGGTTTAAGCTTTTTTTGTTTTACGCAATTGCTGAAGAAGGTTCCGTTTCACATTGATATGCAGTACAACAAAAAAACAAAATGGAGGGAGAAAGTCAGACCGATAAGATGAATCGAGTTCATAATTGCCATCATATAGGTTTCCTTATATTATCGCTTCCGAAATATCTACTTGAAAGGTGCCACCCGTAACGCCAATTATTTATATTTTAAAGAAATTTGACGTCGAAATTCTGAGCTATCCCATTCTGTATCATATTACTTTACAGCTTCCCTTTTTCTTCTTATAATGCGCCTTCCCGAAGAACGCTGTCTCGCTAACAAGAAAAATATATCGTTTATATTTATGCTATATACGATAATATTCCTCGCCCACACACACAGACACACTCACACGAACATTGGAGTTCCTGATAGCGAAGCACCCGGCGGATTATGATCCCTAAACAAATCAGCTTTTTATATACAAAGAAAACAACTCTGATTTTGTCATACCTGATATAACCAGGATAAGCCCATTCTGTTGTTGTTTTACACCTAGATATTTTTTTTTTTTTGGGGGGGGGGGGGGGGGGGTCGCCGTTTTTTGTTTCTATCACCGCGTGGTCGAGTACCACAGGTGACGACGAAGCAGAGACACGACGTCCCATGCGGTGCTCGAAGCCGAGGAAGCGAGCGCCCGATAAATAATCGACGAGCCCCGAGGTTCGATCGCGCGCACATCGGGAGTGCGAAGGGAGGCGCGGGGACTCTCCCGCCGCCGCCTCTGCCTGCACGGCGTCCCGACGGCGAGCGCCGAGCGGAGTGCCCGAGGAGCGCCATTGCTGCCTTCCCGAGTCCTCGCCCGGCGCTGGTCGCGATCGGGATCAGCAGAGCTCCGTAACTCGCCCGTATAGCAACGGGACCGAAAGAAGCCCGGGGTTCGCGGCTAGGGACCTTTGGCGAGCTGGGTCTCGGTTGGCGCGCGCACGCGAAAGCTTTGCCCCGAAGGGATTTCCCCCTCAAGGTCCCGGCCTCTTTCAAGGGCGCGATGAGGTACGCTGAGCGACACCTTTAGCGAGAACACACGAATTTTTCGTATTACTTTGGAAGGGGTGCCGGAGGGCTTCCAAATTTACAGCTTAGGTTAGTTTCATAACTGAGAAATCTCCACACCGCTATAGTATTTTTGATGACAGTCCTTCAATGCTGAGATAAAAACGGAGGAAAACCGGCGGTGGCTTGTTAGCGCTAACAGGACCGCGGAGTGTACAAGATGAGGCGCTCGGATACGAATATAGACGAGCGACGAAACGAATTTCTTTTGGCAGATTCGAGCCAGGAATGGAACAAATAACGGAATCAGCCGAATCATTATTTAGTAGGATCGCTTTAAGAATGAGCCTATTGAAATTTGTTTATTTTTTCCGTTTTTGGGATTCAAATGTTTAAAGTATTTGATTGAATTTAATTCCATTTGTTAAATTTCCTCTAGAAAAGCTACGTATATCCAAATCAGCGGGAGCATCGCTTAGCAGGACTGTTTTTAGAAACAAAAAAGCGTATTGAAACCCGCTTTGGTTTCTATCAAAATTGTTTTTAGGACTCAAGTTGTTGAGATTGAATTCTTCTTCAATGTTGATAACATACGAGCCTCCCTCTTCATTTATAATTCAAAACGCGTGTTATGTGGAACTGTCTGACATGTGTTTGCTAAAGTAGGCCGGCCTATTTCATACATACATATATTTCGGTATAACTAACCGAAAACCGGAAATTCAAATACCTTTTATGGCCTCGCCTCTCTTGCTTAAAAACACTTTCAACGTTGCTTGCCAACACATATTATATCGGATTCTTAACGATCCAAAAAACATTCGGCAGTTCTGAATTTTCACAAATGTGATATTTTTTGTACCGGTTTGTGACACCAAGAGTCACTTAGATGAGACGGCTCTTCAGGGTAAGGACGCTTTTTGATGCTTGAAAATATTTGTTTCTAGATATATAATGCCTTATCTGAAAAGGCAGAACACGCATTTCCGTTCCCCAAAAGTCTTAAAGTAGTCCCACGACAGGGAAAAGCGAGATCTTCTCTACAGTTTCCCGACACCGTTTCTACAGTTAAAAAAAAAATGACAATTTCTTATCGTATAAAAAAAAAATATATATATATATATATATATATATATATATATATATATATATATATATATATATATATATATATATATATATATATATATATATAGGTGGCATTCGATCTGCATTACGCACCAAAATGGCAGACCCCATAGACAAATCAAAGAACAAGGTGCCGTTATAGTAAGCGTAGCACATTTGATATAGCCAGTCGGCAACAACCAGGCGGCGTCAGCAAAGTGAGAGCCCACGGTTATACCCTGTCTCGTTGTAACTGGGCAAAGGGTGCACGATAAGCCTTACGTGACGTGCGGACGGCTTCAATATGCTCTACGCATACGAGCGCAAAGCACACATATTGTAGCGTGACTCAACGAAAAGCCTGATACGTTTTCGCAGTAAAAGCGCATCCCGGTGGGGATACCTATCACGTTCCGATTGGCCCGCTAAACAGTAGCTTCCGTCGAAGTGGCATGCTATGCCATCACGGCTTCCTGGGCTATACCCAGTATATTTCTTCCTTCTGACACTAGGCTAAGCGGCGCCACTAGGGTAATAGCTAGGGTGTGCATTTTCCGGTTTTAACCGAAATACACCGATAAACATCCGTCGGTGACGAAAATATAAAATCGGTTAAAACCGAAAAACACCAGTGGTTGGATATTTTCGCCCTGGTTAAAACCGAAAAACACCGGTCGTTGCTAGTTTCCGACCTAGCGAAACCCTTTCCCCGTAGAGGTTCGTCAAACGTGTTATCTCGTGGATCCTGCATTCTTCCAATGTCCATACATGGCTTGCACGTGGCGTCAGTCCGCCCTCCTTTCTGGGGGTCAAAAGCGTCTAGTGAACGCAGTGGAAGCTAAGCTCTCATACGCCTTCCCCCATAGTGTCTCCCATGGCCCCCTTTTGTGGACAAATTATCGCAGTGGAGGGTAGGCTCTCACGTGCCTTTTCTCATTGTGTCTGGCCAAGTGATGTCGGTGAAAGCCATGTATTTAGAGGTTGCTGTGGTTCCTGGAAGACACTGCCAACGTTCGTGTCGTACAGGAGCGTGCGTTTTCATAAATGCGGGTTGCGCGTAGATGCAAGCATGAAAGTATGCTTGCATCTACTATAATAACTAAGGGTGAGAAACAGTTGCTTTCTAGAGAAGAAGTGTTTGAACTATATGTAAATAAAATTGGAAATCTTTGTCTGTAATCAATCGCTTTTTTTTCACCGATAATCACCGATTTTAGCCTCGTCGTGAGACGTTCCACCGAAATACACCGGTGTTTTGAAAATAAATAAACACCGAAAAACATCCGCCGATTTTTCTCACAAATAATCACCGGAAAGTACACACCCTAGTAATAGCTGACGTTTAAACAATGCAGCCGCTACTCCCAGACATATCGAGTGGTTTTTTGCTTCACCTCGCTGGATAACGCCAAACCAAACAGTACTGCATGTTTCCTATCTTTAGGGACGCTCAAGCGAAATAATGGTTAAAAAAAAGTGAATTTGGTCAGCGAAAAGACACTGTGTGTTAACATATTAGGAACAGTCGCGCATATACTAACAATTCAGGAAAACATACCACACGAATTTCTTTTTTCGTGTAGCAAGTAGTTAATTGGCAGTGAATGCCATGCAAGGATATAGTTTAAAATCGTGCCTTTTATGTCAGCAAAAGTTAACCACGCGCCAAAAGTAAAAGCAGTGTAATAAATTTAGAAGCACGCATGCACTGTTACAATAGATTGTTAATGCAAATATTTGATCGTTGTTTGTCATCGTTTTGGCAGTTTTAGTAGATTGCTAAAAACGTAATTTTATATCCCTACGCAATGCTACGTTCTTATACCGAAAAATAGTTGGATGATACGTCCTCGCTACATACAACAAATATGTGAAACGTGCAAAAAAAGTTTTTTTTTTTCTAACCCCGCAAGCGTTTCTAATGAAGTGTCTGGTGAGGATAAGGCTAAAACTAAAATGACCAAATGCTTTCAGTCTTCGGAACAAAGTATATCACGAAGCAATAAAATAATTATTTTCGTGCGTGCTCCCAAAACAAATTGCGTAGTTATTTTTCTTTATCTATACATAATTTATATCTACAAAAACACGGCGTTGAAATTGAGGTTAAAACGGGCCGGGTTCATTTCTGTTTTGACTACGGTATGATAGACACGAATTAACCTGGGGCCACACCACGGTGCCCGAGATTACCCCAGTACAGTCTAGACTGATCAGACATAATGAGACATAATCCAACGCAAAACAAACTGCAACGTTTCTTTTTTGCGCGGCGTTTGTGGTACTGGGTAAAATTAAATGGCTGTTGTTTTCCCTCAGCAAGAAAAAAAAAACACAAAAGCATGCCACGTGGACTGGCATCTCCGGCTGGCTGAGGTCGCCTTGTCCGGAAGTTCCGAGTTCAATTCATACGTCAGTGTTTGTTCTAATTAGAAATAACAACGCCCTGTCTCTCTCGGACAGGGTAAGTCAACAATCCACGCTTCCGTGTCCCTTTCAATTATGCTGCCCGGAACGCGCGTTTCCGACCGGTGTGTTTACGCTCTTTCCAAAAGTGGTTCCTCGGTTTCCAACTGATGACGTCATAAAAGTGTCACGTTGTCGCCGGGCGCGATCTTGGCGGTGTCGCGACAGAAGTTGTCTGTTCTGTCGTATGGGTTTCTCCCCAGCTTGACAGCCAACGGAAACTTCGGAGACCAGGAGTTGGGACGCCGCGACGACAGCGACACTCGCGTTTTGTTTCGTACTTGTTTTTGCTTTTTTTCAGAACTTCTATGCCTAACCGTTAGGATAGCGACATCCGACAGCGCTACACTCTAGTTTTTGTGACGACATTTGTTGACAGATCGGGGCTTCTTTCTGTGTATGAACGGGATAGAACGCTAAACACTCCAGTCGGAGACGCGTTCCCAGGCACAGTACTTTTAATCTATAAAACCTCGAATAAGAGGTTTTTGTTTTCTTTTTTCTTTTTTTTTTTTAAGGTCCCACGGGTATGAAAGGTCTCTCCGAAGAAGCCTTCAGCGTTTTCTTATTTGTCCGAACAGCGAGGGGCTTCGCGTTGTCCGCGGAAACAGTCTATTTCTCTGGGACAGGTGAAGACAGCCATATTATTATGCGAAGGCACAATGCTTTGTTTAGATTTATTTATTTATTTATTTCAATAGCTTAAACGCCACGCGGCATTACAGAAGGGAGTGGGGGAAAAACAGAAGCACAAAAAATAGAATTTACACATATTAGTTAACATAATAGTTTTCAATGGCAGACTTGAATGCAGGAGCGTCTGTGATTGTGGCGATGGAGGTGGGCAGGTGGTTCCAGTCATTAGCAGTTCTTGGGATAAAAGAATTAAAAAAGCGCTTCGTGCGACTGAAAGGAACGTTGACTTTATGGTGATGACCATTTCGATGGGATACATACGATGGTTCAGAAAAAAGCTCTTTACTTAGATGCTGGTTGTGATGATAAATTTTGTGATATAAGGACAAACGAGATAATTTTCTACGCAATGAAAGATTCGGAAGATGTAAAGTTAGTTTCATGGATGATACACTGGAAAAACGTGAGAAATTACACAAAATAAAACGTGCGCCACGATTTTGTACGGATTCAATTTGATTAATTAGAAATTCATGGCATGGGTCCCACACCAAACGCGCATACTCAAGCTTGGATCTAACGAGGGTCTTGTACAGTAGTAGCTTTAATGATGAAGGAGCCTTTGAGAAGTTGCGGCGTAAGTAACCTAGCATGCAATTAGCGTTGTTAGCAATACAATTAATGTGAGTTTGTCAGGAGAGGTCAGATGTTATATTGACACCTAGGTACTTGTACGATGTCACCTCCTCAAGAGCAGAACCAATGTTGTATTAGGAAAGTTAGTAAAGGCAACTTTCCGTGAAATTCTCATTACTTTACATTTACTGGCATTAAGACGCATTTTCCAGACGTCACACCAGTTAGTAATGGAATTAAGGTCAGACCGAAGAAAAGACGTATCAGTATCAGAATAGATTACACGATAAATGACACAATCATCTGCAACCAACCTTATGGATGACTGGACATTGTTAACGAGGTCATTTATGTATATGAGGAAAAGAAGGGGGCCGAGGACGGAACCTTGCGGCACACCCGATCTAATAGGGCAGGAAAGAGAGTCTGAGTCGTTTGCAGATGCAAACTGTGTTCTGTTAGAGAGAAAATTTGTGATCCATGCAAGAATGCTAGAGTCAATGTTTAGTTTTTTTGTTTTTTTTTTAATTTTATCCGGAGCAGTTGGTGAGGGACTAAATCAAAGGCTTTCGAAAAATCAAGAAATATGCAGTCGATTGAAAGATTATTGTCTAGCGCAGAGAAAACATCGTTCGTGAAACAAACGAGTTGCCTTTCAAATGAGAATGATTTACGAAAACCATGCTGGCGATATGTGAAAAATGAGTTGGATTCAAGAAAGTTAACTAGGTTAGAATAGATGATATGCTCCAACATTTTACATGGAACACTAGTTAAAGATATAGGCCTGTAATTAAGAGGAGAGTGAGCATCACCTGATTTAAACAAAGGTACTACCTCACCCACCTTCCAATCGCTGGGCAACAAACAAAGATCTAGGGACTGCGAGAAACGTTTAGATAGTATTACAGAAGAGAACATTTCAGTGTTCTTCAGAAATTTATAATTAATCCCGTCAGTTCCAGATGAAGAAGAAACTTTCAAATTTTGTATTACTGCTTAAAAAAATAAGAAAAAAACGGGCACGTTTGTGGAAGAATGGTTCGCTGGCAACGCGAGTCTAAACACTTTTAGGTACAAAAAAAATTGGTCGTATGTTTATACAGTTTAGAACGTAGTCTGCCTCAACGGGCGACGTGTCTCCCTGCTGTAGATCAGCAATTTCGCCAGTGCACTACAACGGCTAGCCTGGAGTCCTTAACGTGCACCACACGGTAGTGATACACGACCGCACGGCGGTACGATGCTCATCCAGATCTAGAACTGTCACTCCACGTGCTCCGAGCTGGTGTGCGCTCGCCCACACGGGCGCCGATTTCCCTACCCTAGTTACACTATCGCTCTGAACTGTCATTAAGCCAACGACAGTTGACTCGATCGCGATCAGCCTGAGTTAAGGCCTGTCCAAACTGGATACTTCAAAAATCGTGGGGCGATACGACTTTGACATAAATCGTGCGGCGCTCTGCTTCCGTCAGTCTTTTTCTTTTTCTTTTTTTTTGCCGGGGGATAGTTTTTTTTTTATTTTATGTATTTATTTATTTATTTTTTGTTAAAGGTCATCCGTGCCTTTCACGGGCGCCTTGGACATGCTCATCAGGTGGGCTCTGACAGCCACTAACAAGCTCTGTTGGATGTCGGTCAATCGGTCAAGGCCTCCGTCAAGGTTTTGCTATGTTTGTGCCTAGTCTGCCTAGTATTGGAAACGGAGACGTACTTGGATTTGTTAATTTTGAAAGCACCATATAGCAGAAAATGCAATAACTTCAGTCTAAGTTGCTTAGCCCTGTTAGCTAGTGTAAGGAGACCAGACTTTTTAAGTTCAGTTGGTTAGTCGGTGTGTCTATATTTATTAAAAATAAATCTTACGGCTTTGCGCTGTATGTTTTCAAAGCTTAGCTATATTATTCTACGTGTGAGGAAATCATACGATGTATGCATATTCCAGCGTTGGTCTAACAAGACTAGCGTATGCTAGGAGTTTAGCGGGTGTAAAGGCTAGTTTGAGTGTTTTTCTACGTGCATAAGTTCTTTAATGCTTCTGACGTTACATCATTTACATGTAGGTCCCACCTTAAATCTGAAGTAATTAATGACTCTAAATATTTACACTAAGCATTTATCCGTGAGACTGTTACATCATCAAAGCCGTAATAAAATTGAGAAATAGTTTTCTTTCTTATTACAGACATGCAAACAGTTTTGCTCACGTTGAGATACATCTGCCAATCAGCACACTACTTACTGATCAATTGAAGAGAGCTATTTAGAACAGAGTTCTCATTCGATGAGTTGATTTCCCGGTATATGATACAATCATCTGTAAATAATCTAATTTTAGCATTAATGTTAGTTGCAATATCATTCATAAAAAGTAGGAAGAGAACTGGCGCAAGGACAGAACCTTGCGAAACGCCGGAAGTGACTGTGACAATTTCTGAAGACTCTTGTCCATAATGCACAAACTGGGAACGATTTGATAAGTAATTTTTAATCCAACTGACTGTGGGTCCTTCGCCAATAGCATGTTTTAGTTTAATGATCAGCTTAGGGTTTGACGCTCTATCAAAGGCTTTTGAGAAATCGAGCAGTTGTATGTCTGCTTGCATTCTGTTGTTAATACTAAGGCTCACGTCATGCCAAGTTTCAAGCAGTTAAGAGACCACTCCTAAATCCATGTTGTTCAGGAGAAAGAATCTGGTGTGCATCGAGAAATGTTGTAATGTGCTTTAGGATGATGTGTTTAAGTAGTTTACAACAGGTACAGGTTAGAGAAATCAATCTAAAGTTTGAAAGGTCGGTGATTTTGCCTGATTTGTGTATAACTATGACTTTACATCTTTTTCAATCAACGGGTAGCTGACACGTGCTAAGTGACATATGAAAGGTTATGTACAAGTATTTTTTCATCCATTCAGTGTACTGTTTTAAGAACGCGTAATGCCGCTTTCACACTGGAAGGGGATCCGCAAACGTGAAGCAGATACGCGCATTCTCAACCGCAAAGCGGCTGGGATCGAGCGGTTGGAGCGCGTTTTTGCCAACCACTTCGGGACCGATTTGCCCCAACCACTTTCGCGAACCGCGATACGGCAGCCAATCGCAACGGGACGCTGACGTGACATCGGTGGCTTTTGAAACAAGGTGGCATCTATCGCTGGTGAGGCGTCCAAGTCGCTGTAGTCCTAGCGTTACAGCAGACAAATCAATGGAGAACCGTGATGTTTACATCCGTCACTTGAATCTGCCACGAAAAGAATAGACTCGCAATTTTAACGGGCGTTGCACCGGTGATTTGGTTCGGATAAGAGTTTGTTGATTATTCCAGGTGCCATGGCACGAAGCTCACTGCCTTGTTACTCTTTGCCCGTAGAACGCCAGAATTAAGCCACCCCTGATCGACTGATATGACAGCTTTTGTACCTACTAAGGCAGTCACGTGAACTGTTGGAAGTTCTCGACACCATGCATGACCACCACGAAGGCCGATAGAGACGTCGTGAGCCTGATTGCGTAGTCAACGTCCTGCCGCGGAGCTGGCAGGGCACCTGCGCTAGCTCGACTTGTAATGTTTACTACTACCAAAAGAAATAAAGGGAATATACTAAAGAAATAAAGTGTACGTACCTAACGATGCCGATGTAATCCATACGGCGTTTATTTGAGCTTAATGTCAGACAGTAGACTCGATCGACGTGCGAGTGACGAGAGGAGAGTCCGCCACCAACGAAGCCACGACCGGCTAGCACAGAATACATTCCCTCTAACCACGGTCCACCCCACCGCTCACAACTTCGAAAAAGATGAGAGCGAACCACGAGAGGGGAAAACTGACCCTCTATCCCGAAAGCAAAATCATGCGGGAAGGGCCCACTTAAAAAAAAAAAAAAAAAAGGTAAGGGCATCCTTTTCTGAGTCAGCATGGCGCGCCCATGGTTCTGGGAGCGCCAAGCTGTACTTTTCTTGTGGGCGAAGTCGAGGAAATAGCAGGCGCCTTTTGGGGGTCCATGTTTCATTTGTCGCTGCCTGAACTCGTGATGCGTGCGAATATCCCTAAGAAAAATCATTAGAGTTCCAAAATAGCAAAATGTTGGCTTCGGATCGTGAATTAAAGTGGACTTTGGATTGTCGAACAGGGTTGCCAAACGCAAGTCTCAAAAGATCACGCGTTATCGCCGAGAACCCGCCAACCGCCTCTCGGTGTGTCTGGACGGGGTCGTTCGCGAATCGCGCCCGCAACCGATTCGCAAACGCTGCTCAACCTCGATTGTGAATGCGCTCTTAGGAATGTTGTCCAAACCGCTGCCTTTCTTGTATATAGGTTGAGTAAAAGGTTGAACATTCCTGGCTCAGTTATGAATAGAAGCTCCAGAGCAATAGCGTTAGGATCAAGATTATGGATAGTACCGTTATCTTGTGTATAAAACCGATTGAAAGTGACTGTTACACTTACCTTTTGCGGCGCTCTTTTGGGAATTAGACTAGGAGAGTTCGTTTTCTTATGATTAATATGGGGTGGGGGAGGGGGGTTCCAGGGGGGGGGGGGGCTATGTTCGACAAATATTTCGTTTTCTCCTAAAAAGAAACGGAAGTGACGAAAGTGACGATATCGCGTCTGATTGGTCAGAGGCTCAAATGACGAAAGAGGCAACTTTCTTCATATGAGCCTCTAACCAATCAAGAGCGATGTCGTCACTTCCGTCACTTCCGTTTCTTTTTAGGGGAAACGAAACATTTGTCGAACATAGCCCCCCACAATTTGTTTGGAGAGTTCTTTAAGAATTCATGAAGAGTCACGTGGTAATACTTTTTTTTCTTCTTTCGTTTTATTTTTAGCACTTTGATCAATTAAGGAAGTTCAAGTCTGCCCTCTGTGGATGCTTTTGCTCTCAGTCACTTTCGTTTTCTTTTAATATTTCGCTTAGCATGGATGGCATCGTGGTTAATTCATGGATTATGTTTTTTGTTAATATTTTGCGCGTATCTGTACACTAACACTGTAATGAACTATATGTCAGAACGTTTTCCACCAATCGTCAATGCTGACGTTATTGCTAGAGGCATACTCCATAAAAAAAAAAAAGAAAATTCATGGGAAAGATGAGATAGTATGCTCGCGTCGTCGGCGTTATTGAAATTAAGCACGGAGGATGGCGAAAAAAAGCGAATGGTGACACCAATTGGGAAAGAATAGGCAATCATTTTTTGGTCAGATATGCTCTCCTAGAACATTCCCCTATACTTCATATTTGGGAAGATGGTCGCCAAAGAATACCAGATCAAGTATGTTACTAGTTGTTCTGTCGACATGTGTAGGCTGATGAACCATTTTCGTGAGGCTGAAACTTAATATCATAAAGTGCGTCAAAATAGGTTGTGTCATACTGAGGAATGCACCAATTGATACCAGGTAGGTTAAAATCGCCAGACGAAATAAGTTTCCAATCTTTAAGATGACTAGAGATATAATAATGCAACTCAGTAAAGGTGTCTACCTCAGTGCCAAGTTTCCTAAAAAACCTTTGCAAAAATCGCCTTCTGTGCGCTGCCATCTTTGTCTGCTGAGTTCTGGAACAAACATGCCCTCTAGCTCTGCTGCGCGGTATACCAGACGCTGCGCACGTGTCCACATCTCGGTGACTAAGTATTTTTCGCCCGGTTGATAAGCGATGGAAAAGTCTATAAACTGCACCAACGAATATCGCATGCGTTTCCAATATGACTTTACAAAAAACGGTCTCAACGTCAGGCACGTCGGGCAAACGTGTGAACAATATTCTTTTTTTAATGATTATGGCTACGCCACCTCCACTTGATTGTCTGTCTTTTCTTATGATAACATAGTTTTGTGGTACAACTTCATTATCAAGCAAAAACGGTGATAGCCAAGTTTCTGTGACAATGACAGTGTCAGGTTCGTGATCAAGAAGTACAAATTCAAAGGCGACCGATTTGTTTAATAAGCTTATTGAGTATAGATTGATTAGTTTTCGTTTCGCGGGTCGGTTCCGTGGGAGTCTTTTGTTTGCGTTCACTTGTTTTTTTTTTTTTTGGTTTTTTTTAAGAGGATTTTTATTCTTCTTGATATCGTCCCAAACAAATAGCCTGCCGTCGATTTTGATTTTGTCGAATACTAAATACACGTTTTTCTCGTCAATCTATATTTTCCTTTGCGCTATTCCACCGATTTTGTTTTCTAATTTCCTGTACCGGGCGGGAAAAGTCTTCGCTGATTGCATAATTCGTTCCTTTTAACCGTGGCAGTCTATTTTAGTATCCTTACCTTGTCTCTGAAGTCAAATAGCTTAAAAATGGCAAACCTAAATTTGCTCGCTTTTTTTTTTTGCCGAGTTTATGCGTTCTAGAAATCCTGCAGATTGAACCTCGAGAATTTTTTTGAGGATCGCTTTTCAATGAGAGCCACTGGTACTATCGGGGAAAAATGAAATGCGAACAGAGGAGCGCGTGGCTCGCCGTACAGGCTGTGCCGCCTGGAAGTGAGCCTAGGAGCGAGGTTGCGTGGCCTACTCCGACGTGTTCACGCCCCTCCCTCTGCGCTCCCCAAGCTTCAGTAGTGCGCCTCTTAGTGCGCTGAGAGCTATCACCGCTATCTTTGCTGGCTCAGCGCGTGCAGTGCAAAGAAGCTCGCCGCACTCGCCGAGCAGGCAAAGATAGCGGTGACAGCTTTCAGCGCACTGAGAGGCGTACTGCCGAAGCTGGGGGAGCTACAATCGAGGGGCGTGAACACATCGAAGTAGGCCACGCACCCTCGCTCCTAGGTTCACTTCCAGGCGGCGCAGCCTGTACGGCGAGCCAGGCGCTCCTCTGTTCGCATTTCATTTTTCCCCGATAGTACATAGTAGGCTCAGGGCTCCTAATCTGGACATTCTGCGAATAAGTGGGCGAGAAATACGTCGACTGATATTGGTCGGCGCCAAGGTCAAGTGTGGCGCCAACCAATCCGGCCGCCGGATTTCTTGCCGACTTTTTCGGAAGTGTCCAGATAACAAAATTTTCAGGATAGAGGGACTTTACAGATTACTGCCCCTAAGCGGCCACTGGGTGGCCGGGAGCTGCGCCACAGTGTGGCCATAGGACGCGTCACTGTCCTTTGCCATGGGGACAACTTTCTGCAGCTACGCATGCAATCCAAGGTACGGGAGCGCGCTCTTGAGCGCTGTTCTAAGCTGTGCACCGGTGTTCTCTTCTCCTCCTTGGACATGCCACAAAAGGTTGTCCACGAGTATAGAGTTTGGTCATAACAAGCTGGAGAAGCCGACAAAAAAGAAGCGAACGCGTAAATCGTTTGGAAACTATCGCGGAGCCTGCTGTGCCCTATTGCTTACGTTGTACTGGAAATGCAACGTGCTCGTAAGGTGCTGCTTGAATCTCAATGACTTGCAGTTAACGTTAACTCTGAGTATGAATTCTAGAAATCACTAGAAAAAGCCAAATTACACCGCTGGTCGAAGACCTGGGTTCCTATGTTGCGCATTTTGGACTCCCGCGGCGACCAGGGAGAAGGAAGTGACGTCAACAACGCTGCAAACGCAGATTGGATGCCGATTGGTGACCGTCGCTGATGACGAATATCGGCAGAAAAAAACAAAGAGAAGTGAGCTTTGTTCCCTTCTGCGGAAATCCGTCATCAGTGACTCTCACCAATCAACATCCAATCTGCGTTTGCTGCTTTGTTGACGTCACTTCCTTCTCCCTAGTCACCGAGGGAGTCCAAAAGGTGCAACATAGGGCCCCTGTATGCTGACTCTCCCCGAGGTAACGCCGCGGCACAACAATTGCAGAGTATGAGCATCCTCTCGTTAATTCATTTCATCGCCATCAAATTAAATATCTGCTCAATTATTTACTAAGGGAGTAGAGGGTCTTGCGCACACACACTGGATGGGTGCTTGTTGAGAACAAGGTTTTTTCTTGGCATCTTTTTTCACATGGTGCTTAAGGATTCATCACTGGGCAGCTGGTTGAAAGACACGCCAGACGTCTTCCCCGGTGTTGACGTGCAATTCAGAACACGACGATAAACCATTGGGCCACGAGAAACGGAAACCTTTGAGCAGCAGGGTTACGGAGGTAGCAAGGTTAGCAGGGTGGAAAAGCGAGAGCAGAAGGGTGTCAGCGCCCCCAAGTTGCACATGCTTTCTCTTGTGGCGGAAAATGCCGCATGAAAAAGAAGCGCTCGAATCCAATCCGGCCGTGGTATATGCCGCATTTACACACGTTTACACAATCTGGTGAGTGGCAGCAGCTCTGTTCAACACAGATAGGCGTTCCCGCCGTCCACGCGCACTCACGCGGCGAGAGCGACGTTAAAGACAACGGGCTACCGCTTGTAACTTTAGCTTCTGCACTTTTGATTAAAAAAAAAATAGAAACTGCGTTTTTTTTTTTCTAGTTAACGTAAAGTTTTTCACTTATGCAGGGAAGACTTAATTTAACGGCGTAGTCAAATTAAGTCTTTCGGTGCACGAGTTTCATTGGTTTTACAACGCGGCAGTCGCACAATTCACAAAAAAAAACAAAAAAACTGAAACCTATAGTTGAAACGCACAATATTCGCTGAAGCAGCTCCGTCTTCAGCATGTGCTTTTTTTCCCCGTCGTGCTTGAACTCCGCTTGTTCATGAGGCGTAGAAGCTTTTTTCGTGGGTAGAAAGCCAGCGCTGTAGGCGAGGCTCCTACTTCAGATCATAGGTTGCACCGGACTATAAAAGTTTTGTTCGATTACCTGCACCTGCTCCGACGGTGCAGAAAAGTGTTGGGCAGCATACTTCTGGAAGGTGTATTGAGATACAACGGGAAGTCCACCACTCTAACTTTCCAGCGCCGGCGCAAGAGATACAGGTAAATCCAACGACGCTAGTGTTCATATTGCACGCTGTGTCTTCGTGAACGCAAATGTATAAGATAGAGGGGTACGGAAACTACATTTTTGCTCTTATTTCTTTTCGTATTTATAAATTTATGATTCATGTATTGGCGGCAACCAAGAAACACTAGTCTAGACTATTGTTTCTAGGCTTCCGACATAAAAGATTAAAGAAAAATGTTTTAAACCAATGCACAGATTTTAAAAATGCTCCTGGTGGCGGTTTGTGAAGCTCCCTTGGAATGCCACCACGTCATCGGCCTCTAAGTAGCAGCGCCAGTTCGCGGCAGTATGCCTCTTTCGTCCTGAATGTGACTTTTGATTTGACGTTAACGAGTGTACTAAGTTGCATATGTTAACTTCCACAGTGCTTCCAGAACTTTCCCTACTGAGTAGGGAAAGCATAGAAAGTGTTGCCCCGGAAGGTGAGGGCACCACGACCTTACAATATTGGCGGTCAACAACAGTTCTGCTGGCCAAAGCATAGCCGCGTGCGCGCTA
Organism: Ixodes scapularis; assembly: GCF_016920785.2. NCBI lineage: Eukaryota > Metazoa > Arthropoda > Arachnida > Ixodida > Ixodidae > Ixodes > Ixodes scapularis. The sequence goes on along the minus strand of NW_024609835.1, from coordinate 179,500,987 downwards.
GAATCGGCGGCGTGGGACAACAATTCCGTAGACGCACACACGAAAATGGGCCGGTTCCAATAGGATGTTGGCAAATCTTGAAACCAGCCATCCGTGAACGCGTGAAACGTTCACGGATGGCTGAAACGCGTTTGCCCAAGCTTCGAGCACCCTACCCTTGAAAAGACCGTGCTCTCTCAATCTCCGCGGGGATCCGATAGCACCAAAGGGTTATCTCTTTGGGAAACAGCGAAGCCCGGTGACTAGTTGGGTCGAAGTCAGCCTCCATGTTACCTATAACCGTTTGTGAAGAGTGGTCTTCTCCTGAGATGACAAACTAGTGCCGGCTGACGTGTTTTTCTGAAAGAGGCGTGGGGAAGAGGAAGTTTGAACGACCTCGAAAGCTCCTCTCCTGATATGGAGCTCGAGGCATGTCACGTCTGGGTTGCCTTCTCGCGCAAAAAACTGCGCTTCTCGAATAGTGCCGCGTGCAGGGGCCCTAAACTCGTGAAACACAAAGTTGGAGCCGAAAGGTGGCGGAGCGCGTCGATTGGATGTTGGCGACGAAAACGCCGAGTCATCGTCGTGATAATCCAATCGGTGCGCTCCCTCAACTTCGGCCCCAACTTCGTGTTTCACGAGTTTAGGGCCACAGGGCTGGGAAAGCAACGCTCGATCACGGACCTCTAACAGTTCTCGTTTATTCTTGTACCAGACGTAACTTCTATCGTTTATCCCTGCTTTTGTTGTTCTAGAAAGTGCGTGTTCATTCTCGCCCCGGGTGCGCTACGCTCGAACCTTCTCCACCGAATCTTCCAGATAGTGACTCACCTTAGATAAGAGGCCGCCCGCGACCTCGTCGAGTCTGTTTCGCCTCAGCGTTCAATCTTGCTGCTTCGCCGCCTTCGACGCTCGCGACGCTCTGTTATCTTTCTTTTTCCTTTTACTTTTGGGCACAAGTTCGCCCGATTAAACGTTCAGTTTACCCCGTTATTCGCCGCCTCATCAGTTGTCATTTGTGATAATATATGGGTCTGGATGAGTTTCGTACCGGCACGCGTTCGTGTAATCACTACTGCGTGATGCACGTTAAAAACCCCAGGTTAGCGGTTGTACTCAGGGTTGGGCAGAAATACTCAAAAATGTATTTGGAAATACAAATACTGGGATACATTAAGACAGTAGCCGAAATACTGATACTAAGATACATCTGTAAAAATGTATCGCGATACGTATCGGAAATACATCTTAAAAAGAGGCAAAAAGTATTTGGAAATACAAATACTGGAATACATTTTAGGGAGGGCAGAAATACAAATACAAAAATACTGATAGCGGAATACATTTTCCAAATTTTTTGAAACGCCAACTGAGATGAAGCTTGAAGTTTGAAGCGGATGTTTTTGATCCCGAAATTACTTTCCTGTAGGCTTGGCACTTTGCCTTGAAGATAGTGATTTCGGACGACAAGGAGTCTTCAATGGGCCCAAAAAAAACGTCCCATCAAAGGCTGACCGCGGTCCCTTCCATGACACCCTATCTGTCTGACGAGAGAATCCTGTCAACATTGATCACATGATGTCACGGTGGAATTAACTAATATTCTTTATCTGTAGGTGTGGCCTTGAACATAAAACTTTAACATGCTGCTGTATGAAAGAACAGTACGTACTTTCGTTGTAGGTTACCTAGCTAAAGGTCGTGCATACAGTGTCATTTGGAATTTTCGAGTATAGTGGACCACCTGAAGCATCTTGGAATACATGTCTTATCTTCTGTTACGGTTGAAAAAACGATACGGTAGCATCCTTGTTCTGAAGGTCCTTACTACCGACCCTCCGCCACTGACGCACGGATTACAGTCCTAAAGATTTTCCTCGAATTATCCAAGCAGAGACCTCGCGGATTGCGAGCTGATATTGCCGGCACAGGCGCGAGCTGTCCTAGAAACAGCGGTCTTGAAACGAGTCGCGGGAGTACGCAGTCTGGGATGGCACAGCGAGGCTACTTCTGGCCTCCGTCTGGGTTTCGTATCACCAGAGCAGCGGGTCACGTTCACGTTCGCTGATGTCGTACCCTTCAACCGTGCAATGTCACGGGCGCAGCCGCAGTTGAATTCGAATATCTGTTGAACTTCACAGCGTGAGCCTTCCTACTATTTCAAGTCAACCACCGCCAGGCTCGTGCTGCAACGGAATGTGACTTAGCTTTGCCGGCTGGGTGTACTCTGTACGCTAAGGCGAGAGAGACGGTTAGCAGCGGGCATTGGATGCCAGCAAACAATGACTCAAGAAATCCCTACCTAAGGACCTGCGGCAGAAGATGCTCTGACTCCACTCCTGGCACGGCACCTGGTTCGAGTCCCCGACTACGTAACACTTCTCAGAAAAGAGAAGAGGACGCTTAGAAAAATAGTTTGCAGAATCAAAAGGAACCTTGGTCAGCATAGTAACAATGCCCCCGCATCTCCTTGACTCTGATGCCCTCAGGAGTAAAAAAAAAAAAAAAAAATGCGTCCGGCCTTGTTTTTTTTTTTTTTTTTCGGGGGGGGGGGGGGGGGGGTGTATTTCTCAAGAAATGAAACGAAATACATTTCATCCTGATTGTATCGCGATACAAAGAAACATTCCAAATGTATTTCGATACAGGAATACAGATACTGGCGAAACAAATGTATCGCGATACAAAAATACAGATACGAAATGTATTTCTGAAATACTATCGCGATACATTTGTATTGCGATACTGCCCCACCCTGGTTTTACTGCACGGGCTAAATTTCTCATCTGCAGCTAAAGACAGATTACCCGTTGACGCGTATCTCCATCAAGGCTCCATAAACATACAAAGCAAGCCCCCCAATTTTAATATTCTTCACTCTGTTCCGCACAGCCGTCGTGGCCGTACGGAACAGAGTGAAGAATAGATTCGAGCATCATCTGGACGCCATAATTCTGCCAGGCTGCAGTGTCATGGGGCTGGACTTGGCTTCGGTCAGTGAAGACTTTTTTTTTCGTGTGTGTTTCATTGCCTCACTGAACTTTGTGTCTCAAGTGCAGTTCCGCTAAACGTTTTTTTTTTTTATGTTTTCTTACGAACTGTGTGTTAGCATCGTTTACTTGTTGGGTTTATTTCGTCATGCCGTAACGGCCTGACGGTGCTGTTGAGATCGTGTTCGCACGCATTTGGTTGCGTTCCTTTTAGGGAATGCCCGGAGGAGTTCGATTTTGTTCTCGCCATGTGCGGCTGGGTTTTTCCGTCTTGATTACATTTTTTTTTCTTGTTTTACCTTTACGTGCCGTCGTATTCCTTGTCTGGTTCTCCACCAGGCGTGGACCTATCGCCTTGCCACCGGTCGAACCTAAATCTTTTATTCTTTTAACGCAATGATGATTAAAATTATGGTTAACGATGGAGTTGGGTAATTTTATTCTTATTAACTTGTTTTAGTTCCCTAACCATCTCCGTGACAATCTCTCCATGTGTTTCGGACCGTTTCTGTGTCTTCACCTCTGTGTATTACGGAAGTGAAAGGACATTCCCTGGTGGTCTGTAAGATGTGCGGTTAACAAACCCTAGCGTTTGGTTTTATATAATTGTATATAATATATCAATTATATGGTGACTTTCTATGTCTTAGGAATATGACAAAATAGCTAGTCATGCTAGTTTACGGTGAAAGTCGAATCAATACAGCGTCTGTGCCTCTTCGATATTGAAAGTCTACTAGGCCGGTTTTTTTTTATTAGATATGTTGCGTGTGGTTTCCCACTGTGATCAAAACATAAAAACTATTCAATATCACAAAATACGTTTATAATTGATTACAAAACGGAGACTAAATTCAATTAAAACTTTTTTTATAATTCATAAAAACCCACGGGTCGCTATGTCTGACTTGGGTCTTGCAAAACAAAGACGTCTTTTTCCGAAATTGAGGCTTAATTATAGAACATACAAACAAAATACACACTTTATCGACTTGCTTTTCAAGTATACAGCTAACATATCTACATTTTAGCAAAAAATAAAAAAAAAATAAAAAAATGGGTGTTTTGAGAAAACTGATTTCAAAATTTGTACCTTTTGGTTTTCGCATAATATTAACGTAAACGTTACGCAAAATATATTTCATACAGCATAGTGATTTTTGGTATATATAAGGACCGTGTTTTGGGCTCTCCATAAACATAAAAATATATTGATGTAATCTAAGTAGATCGCCAGTATTTAATTGTTGAACTTCGCCAACAATTAACCGATGGGGCGTTTTTGACATTTTTACGGGAAAAAAGCAAAACGACTAAAATTATTTCATGCTAGTAGAGCCTTTTACCTGTGCTCACAAAGTGCTTGAAAAAGTTAATATAATGTGGATTGAAAATCCACAGTGGGAGATTGAGCGAAACATCCTACCCACGACGGATGTGAAAAACACTGCTTTCCGCCACGGCCTCTTTTAAAATTCGTAAGTCGAGAACTAAATATTTGTTTTGGTTTGTGTTGTTTCAGAAGCCAATTCCACCATTATGAATTGGAAACAAGAAGAAGCGGTTGAGCCAACGTGCTGATTCGTCTCTGCGACAGATTTTGATACCGAGGAGCAAGTGTACTTGGGATCATCTTCAAGTGAAACGTTCCAGCTGGGATGGTCGGGATGAAGAGTTTCGATGACGAAGACGGTGGTGGTGGTGCAAGGATGGGTGGTGGCAATGCGCGATTCGACAGAGGCGACTTGAGCTCCGAACCTCAGGGTTACCAGAGGCAGCAACGGCAGCAGCAAGAGCCTAGGCCTTCGCCACAGTTTCCTCCTCCGAAAGACTTTGTGGGGGGCTTTTTGACAAGCATAAACCAGGACCTCCTCGTCTCCAAGACGTTCTACTTCTTTTTCTTCTCGGCCTTCGGCTCGCTTTTCCCCTTACTCGCTGTCTACTTCAAACAAATGGGAATGAACGCAACGCAAAGTGGGCTCCTGATCGGCATTCGACCTCTGGTGGAGTTCATCAGCGCTCCCATGTGGGGCGGCATTGCGGACCGCTTCAAAAAAGGCAAAGTCATCCTGCTCGGCTCCCTGGCCTGCTGGATTGTGTTCACACTGTCGCTGGCCTTCGTGCAGCCGCCCCCGTCGTCCTGCATCGATTACAACGACACACACCACGTGCTGTACCTACCAGACACCGGACAGCGAGAGAAGCGCGGCGCCGACTTCTGGTCGGACCAGGTCTCGGTCCAGGAGGAGGATATGCCCCCGAGGCTGCAGCGGAAGCCCTCCAGCACTCAAGCACCTCCTCTTCCGCCGGTCGGCAAGGGCCGTGCCAAGGCCAAGCAGCTTCCACCCAACTACGTGGTGGGCAAGTCTCCCAATACGGTGGAGTACACGCTCAACTACAACCAGGAGCGCCACACGTCCTACATTTCACCGCCGTTCAGCTCCATCGTGTACAAGTACGAAGACGTCCAAGAGGTGTTCTTCCTGCTTCTCCTGCTGATCGTACTCGGCGAGTACTTCAGCGCTCCGGCGATCACGTTGGCTGACTCTGCGACAATCTCCTATCTGGGAGAGAACTTGGACAACTACGGGAGGCAGCGGATGTTCGGTTCCCTGGGCTGGGGTGTGGCCATGTTCTTCGTAGGAATCGCGCTGGACCACTCCACGTCCTTTCCGAACCATCCGTGCGGGCCTTACGAGAAGGAGCGCAACTACACCATCTGCTTCGCCACCTTCTCCGTGCTCATGGGTTGCGCCTTTATCTCGGCCACGCAGCTCAGGTTTGAGTACTACCCTGGCCCGCAGGACGACATTGTGCTGAAACCCGTCGTGATGAACAGCGACGCCAACAAGCCCATCACCATAGAAGACATCGCGCCGGGAATTCCTGTTGCACGGCCACAGAAAGAGGAAGAGGTGGTTCCTGAAACAGCTAAAGTAAGTAATTACAAGTCGTGGTTTTTAGCTATGGGAATATATTTCTACTTTTTTTCGTTGTATACAATACGGCTGTCAGTACTAAGACGCTTGGCCGAACATGACGTTATACGCAAATGGGTATAACAAGATAGTAGGGCTCAAGTTATAGGTCAAAAATTATGTTGAGAACCAAGCTTATTTAGGTCACAGTGGGTTGTCATATCAAATCAGCCAGGACTGTTAGGGGCGGATGATTACCATTTTTTTTTAATTGAAGTAAAATAGAATCATACGATTGCCATGTATGTTAAAAGCAAAATTGTTCTCCAAAACGTTCAGAAATTTTATTGTGCTACAGAAAATGTAAGTGTAGCAAAGTAAAAATTCGTTTTCGGTTGCGTAAGCTTTTTTACTTGGTTATATTGAGTGGTATAAAGTCCGAAAATAGCTTACTTTTTGCAAATATATAATCTGCTGCCCACATTTGTTTATATTGAGAGAGTGTGGCCAATAAATAAAGTCTGTGGCCTGCTAGAACAAGCCGACTTCATGATAAAAGAACATTGTCCGCTGCTATCTTATAGAGATAGCGGCATAGTTTGTTTCACGTCAACAACACAAGATGGCGGAGGGATCATACCATTTCCCGCTTGCCAGACTTTCAGCCCTGCTTGCTAGACTGTTGGCATCTTCAAGAAGTTGTCAGTAGGAATGTCTCGGATGTCAACTAGTTTTTTTTATCTATAATGAACAAAATGGACCATATTTCATAATCTAAATAAAATTAAAAAGTCAAACGTTGTACTACATAAATTCTGGTTTCATTTTTTAAACGATGTATCAGATTATTTAAAACGTGCGGCGTTTACTAAATGTGTTTCGCCCACAATCTTGCACATGAGTCAGAGCCCATTGCACTAGGAAAGTTCAGACGGTGGGCGGGGCTCGTCGCCCACTGAAGCTAGTCGATTTCCCGATAAAAAAAAATTAGTGCGTTATCTGATCGTGTTACAGTCATAATATGTTATGTGTCAAAACCAGTGTTGACGGTAACGCCTTACAAGTAGCGGGGCTACCTGTAACGCGTTAGATTTTTGTACTCGTTATTTTTCTAAAAGTAACGGGTAACGTACTTACGTGAATTAATTCAAGTGACGGATAACGCAGCTACGTTACTGGTAACGTCTTCTTTCGAAAACTTGAAAAAAGTGCACCTAGACTTTTTCGTGTTTATACATTTTGTTTTATCCCAAGTCCAGACTCAGCTGACGCTGCGAGCCGATGTGACCGATCAGACAAGGTCAATAGGGCACCACGATGGTGGTCGCCGTGTTTTTGCAAGTGCTATGTTATGGCTGAACAAATCATAAACAAAAAAGGCACCATGACTTGCGTTTTTAACGCTGCTTGATTGGGCCCATTAACTGGTAGCTTCGGCTGTATCTGGACTTAAGTTGATACGTAATATATGCGCCAAGTCATTAAGTAATGGACTCATTCTACATACCTTCAAATTGTTACCTGTCTTTTCCCCACGCAAAGAATAACAGTTTAGAGAAACCACAACGCCAACGTCCTTTGTCCCAATATCGAAAAACGCTGTCGCCATAAAAACGTTGTTACCGTCAATTTATTACTGAAAGGTAAGGCAAAAGTAACGTGTATAACTTTTTATGGGTAACGGTAACGCTTTTTTTTCATTTTGAGGTAACGTAGGTCACTAACGCGTTCCTTTATTTTGCAAGCAACCAGTAAGGTATTTCGTTACTTTTTTTTTTTTTTTGTAGCGACTACAATACTGGTCAAAACACAAACTTTCAAACACGACACGTTATTTTCTGGATCGCAGAGTACCTCTCGCCGTTGCTGGGCTGTCGGCGTATTCCGAAATACTACCAAAGCTCTCCCAGTATGAACTGACCTGACGTGGGTTATATACTGTACTGTGGTTTATTTACTCCCTACGAAATATGTTATATTATTTTAAAAATCTGTCAAAGTCGAAATTCGGTTATATGTTTTAAGCCCGCTTTTAATATAATATACTAGAGCCTGTATTCCTCGTAACTTTAAAATTATATATATATATATATATATATATATAGAGAGAGAGAGAGAGATTGTTCTCGTCGACTGATTTCCTAATCCAGCTATAGACACTGGCGGCTTAAACTGCTAGCATCGCAGGAAGTGGATAATTATTCTCACGCTTCTGGTTTGTAAATCGTTCGTCGACTTTCTGGTGGACTACAGTCGTAATCTGACTGCTTACGAGGAAAAAACACACTGGACAACTGGCACCATTGAGCAGGTAGTCCACAAAAACTTCCGATCTGCCCTTAACACTATTTGCGAGATTAAGGCTGTGGGGGGGGGGGGGGGGCTCGCCACACCCTGCATTTCTTAAGTTGCCGATGACTACAATGCTTAATCGTCACTTCTACCCTCGCACACGACAAAATTGAGCTATCAATGAGCTAATAAAATAAATATATTGGTAGCGACGTTTATCTCAGATATCCTATAAATGAACGCGTGGGATGCGGTAATTACGGCTCGATCGTTTAAGGTTGTTTGGAAGATTTTAAATGTTCGTTTAAGGAAGCGAAGAACATTTTGAATATTCATTTCCCTACTCAATTGAGCTGAAATATTAGCGCCACGCCACTTCGGGTTCCGTCACGTGACGTCAAGTCATGCGCAATCAGTTTTCTCATTAAATTGAGTTAAGCAACAGAGTCACGTGACGCTCATTTTCCCAGTATATTTAGTAGAGATTGTGAATTAATGTAGACGTCCCGTGTCGTTAAACTCGCGGCTCTACTTCGCTCGAAGATCAGTGTTGAGTGCTTTATACATCAATTTATGTTTCCCACAAACACAAACCCGACCAGCCTCAAAAGCTTTGACACTAGGCCACCAAAAAACAGCGTGTCCATTTGCTACTCGCAGAGCACGGTGTTCGCGCAAACGACGCGCAAGCTGCCCGAACTGCTGGCCGTGCTGCGGTCATTCGCCACCCTGCGCTACGCGGCCTTCCTGTGCGTCACCTGGTTCATGGGCTTCGGCATCGGCCTTGTCTTCACCTTCCTCTTCTGGCACCTACAGGACCTCGAAGGCACGCCCACGCTTTTCGGCGTCGCCTCGGTCATCAACCACGTCTCGGAGATATTCGCCTACTTCTTCAGCTTCCGATTCATCCGGCAGATAGGACACGTCAAGGTAGAGAACTGATCCGTCAAGTGACGTGAATTTTCCCGCTAAATGTAACGGCAAAACTGAATGGTTGCATAGGTCACATGACGTCAGGTCAGTTGACTTCGATTTCTCCCGCTATATTTAGCTGGGAAACCGGATTGGTGTCTGGGTTTCAAAACGTAAAGTTTTCCGCTAAATTTAGCGGGTAACTGAATTGGGGCATAGGTTACCGGACGTCCATTTCCCGCTAAATTTAGCGGGGAAACTGCATTGATGTTTGTGCCGCAAGATGTGAATTATCCCGCTGAATTTAGCGGGGAAATTCAATTGACGTACACGTCAGGTGCCGTTAATTTTTCCAAGTTGTGTAAGTCACGTGACATCACGTGACGCTACTTTCCCCGCTAAATTCATCGGGAAATGCACAAACGGGCCGAGGGACAACATCTTCGGCATGGGGGTAGCGTTAAAACGTATTTCACGCTTTAAAAACTACCTGTATTTTTGGTCTATTTCAAAAGTCCTCAAAATGCTTGACATTTATGCCTCCTTGATGCCGTCACGTTGTCACTTGACGACATAGTGTCATGTGACACAATGACATCGTCGAGACCATGTCCTAGGCGCATGAATAAAACTTTAAGAACTGGGCCTATAAATGCTGCGCTTTTAATAACACTTGGGCTCCCCAATTATCTGCGCTATGACATTTGAACGTAGATTACGACTCTGGGCTGCCCCCTCCACCACGAAACTGTAGCCAATCATGCGTTCACCCGTAGATAAATTGAAGGGGACGCAAGTTCACATGAATGCCACCTGACCTGATATTGCGTCACGTCGTTATGGGACCACGTGGTTCGTAGTGACGTCAATCGCGTGACCCATAGTAGCACGGATCTCGTTATTACGTGATCCATAATGGTACGAAAAAAAAAATTGGGTTGTGGGGATATTTATACAGCGCGTAGTTGGTCAGCCATTACAGTTGATAATGGTACGAACCACACGATCGTAGTGCGCATTTTACTTCCGTCAATTTCGTCATGCATAACCGCAGGAATGCACCGGCCTTATACTTCAAGATCAATGCATATGGGTGTTTTCTCCTCAAATGAGGCACTGCTTTAAGGTCAGTTCTTTTTTAGTTTTACCAAAGTAAAATGTTTTCAGGGCCGTCTTGAAGTAACGAAGAACCCAAATAACAAGTTTGGCAAACTTTTTTTTTATCAGAATATTGAAGTGACCAAGGCAGTAATAGACCTATTGCTATATTACCCAAGCATCAAGGAGAATGCAGGAATTTATGTTTCACGCGCCGTACACGTTGGCCTCAGCAGTAGTAACTTTTCTAAAGCATATACCTAAAAAAAATGGCATCTTGCCCGCGCGTTCGACAACGCTTTATTTTGGTTATTTACTTCGAATTTTTTACACGGGGAAGGCGTGCGCGTGTGGCGCGTAAAACAGCCATCCCTGCATTCTCCTTGATGCTTGGGTAATATAGCAAATGGTCTATTGACGTGTCTTCCGTCTGTCATGAATCACATGTCTAACTGCCCTCTATTTTCTCACTCCTCTAAGTAAAGGCATTAGGACACTTTTGTGACACTCTGGAATAAAATTTAATTGTGCTTAATGATTTGAAAAATAAAATATATTTTCGAATAACTTTAGAAACAAGTCTTGGACTGTGCTCCTTTGATTACTGAAACTAAAGCAAGAGTGTAAGTGAGCTGGTTCAATCCAGCCATGGTAACCTAGGAGCGGGTAAAAAACGGGAAGAACATCAAAATGCAAAGTTTGTCAAGTTCTTATGTGTGACGTATTTAATATATTTTATTGATATTGGTATCACTAGAAAAATATCTAGCTCTTTTAATTACTAGTATGTTCTAGTTATTTTTACTAGTAATATTAGTAATTGCTGGTTTCTAGTTACTTGCGTTTCAGCGCTTTGAAACCCCGGCAACAATCGCTGCCCAGAATTGCTGCTGGAAAAAAAAAGCCTAACAAAACTATTCAAAATGTCTTCCACTTTTTACAAAAAGTCATGGAAATTATTCGGAATAGTCTTGAGAGAGTGTTGTTAATGCGATGAAAATATTTAACTTAAAGAGGCAAATGAAATCCTATTCCTTAAAGTTTGCCTAATATTTAACTGGTTACCAAACTGTTCCTTCTGTGATTAAGCTTTTAATAACTACTGATACTTCAGAAATTATATTTTTAATGTAACTATTATGTATTGCGAAAATTATAAAATTAAAGCGTTCACAACATTGAAGAATTGCTTTGTGATGTGCTATTTTCGCAGGTACTTTGCGTTGGACTCATCGGCAACGTGTGCCGATTTCTCTACATATCCTGGCTGACAAACCCTTGGTGGGTTCTACCATTCGAGTTTATTCAAGGTAAGCAAACTGCAATGTTTCTTTAACGTGGAATTCGCGTTCAGTAACGCCCCCCCCCCCCCCCCCCCCCTTTTCTGAAAGTGATATGGGTGATATTTGCAGGTAATAATATAGAATAAAGAACTATACTAATCACTTAAACCGAGCCAGGTTATGATTTCATGCGAATCCAGTAGCCACATATAAAAAGCAAATATGTTCCCACGTTGGTGAGTGCATACAAAATTATAATAGAAAAGCACTAGCAAATTTTGTTATATTGTATATGCTTGTTAATTTTCCTTTTTTTTTTTGTAGTTTTTGGGTATTCATGGGAGGTCGTGCATCCGCTTGTCCGTGTTTTCACACTTCTCTTATTATGCTTTCATTTTAGAGAAGAAAAAAACTAAAAAAACACGACCCCTGCGACGGTTGCTTCTCCACACTATCTGTAAAAGTGAGGAGAAGGCTAACCTCAAAGCTCTAATTCGTAAGCATTAACGCAGTGCCTTTTAAAGTAAATTACCCTGCAACCCGTCTAAATATAAATTATCGTTATCCCTTTCTTTCTCGCTTACTTTCTTCCTTTCTCTGTTTCTCTTTCTTTCTCTGCGCAATAACACAAGCTTTTAGATTGCCGCGTCAAAACTGACGCTGAATTTTTATTTGACAGTTACTCCAAGCGCCTTGTGGTTTAAAGGCTAAGCCGTGCAAGTAGGTTCAAAAACACGCGATGAAAGCTGAGCAAGAAACTACCGAGAACAAATAAATAAATAAAGCGCATGGCAGCAGGCGCGTTTAGAAGGGCTATATTATTTGTGAAAGCGCTGTTTCTCAAAACGAGAGCGCAGTTTCTACACCGCAACCCTAATTTCCTGTTCAATGTGGAGCTACGGCCCGTACATTGATTTCATCAACACCACCAAAAAACAAGTCTTTTTTTTTTAATTTTTGAGTCGGTTTGCGGTTTTCCTTGGGGTCCCGACCCACGGTTTGAGAACCACTGCATTAACGAATTTCGTAAGTGTCTCTTTTTCCCTGCATAAACCAATGAACTGTGTTTGTTTTTGTTTGTTTATTTGTTTGTTTTCTAAGAGGAAAACGTTTTTGCACCATCACCGGAAGTGCATCCCACTCAAAAGCCGCGCTAACTGAACTTCTAAACGCGACTCGTAACTGGGGGCTCCTTTAAAAGGCCTAATAGGTTTTTTTTTGTTTTTTTTAGATCAACCTTTGGTCTGGCTGGTTGCCGACTCGCACGCGGATAGAGCGAATCTGGCCCCAAATGAGGTACCCGTCAAAAAGCAGCCGTAGTACAGGCCCGGTCCGGCGAATGCGGTAACCATGGAAACGGTCGTCTATGACTCCTACCAGTACGCTACCGGCGATGAGGACTCCAGCGGATTTTATGCTCCGTTTCACCTTACCATGGACCGTAGCGAACACTGCGAACCATCCAAACCAATCGCGGGCTGCAAACATGGCACTTGACTTCGGGCCCCACTTGTCGCTGCGCTCCTCCTGAAGTTCATGTGATGCTCAGGCGGCATTGGGTTAGCTTCGCGGGGATTGTAGCGTATTCTGCAGTTCATTGTAAGCTAACACAGTCTATGGCTTCTTCTCGCTGGTTTCTGTCCCTTCACCTATAGCTTAAGTATTAAAAACTAACGAAAAAATAGCTACAATGAATGTCGCTACGTAAATAGACGTAAGAGCTGCTGATGTCGTGAAACGTTCGCCTGTCCTTAAAGCTCGTTCATTAACGTGACTTCATGTCGTTGAATTCGGCATATTTTATCTTCTCTGGGTTCTTTTAATGATTTATATGCTAATAACATTGATTAATTTACCAGGAAAAAATAGGGAGAGTTTAACGCAACCTCTTCATTTGAGTTGCATGTTTATCTAGAGTGAAAAAGCGCACTGCAAAGTGTTTCCTGTTAATTTGTTTTCAAAGTTGTTTTAAGCACTTTTTTGAAGCTCTAATAATGATTTTGCGGTATAGGATGTGAAACATTTACCCTCGCTGAGGTAAATCAGGATCACTAGTGGGAAAACAAATGTACGTGTAGAGCCATTGGCACGTGTGAATTAATGTAAGGCAGTATTATAGTAAATAGGACAATATTAGTTATCTCAAAGAAACTGCAATCTGTACGTGCAATTATAGAAACACCAGGTTGAATAGCCTGATTACTAGATCTTGATATCCGCCTCACGGCTTATTTTCTTCTCACGGAATATTTTTCTTTTTCTAGCTGGAATGCATCTAACTATAATTCAATGCACTTTGTGCACCGACCGCAAACAATTAGACGTTTATTTAGTCCTCCAGTTAACATTTGTTGCGCGTCTCTATTGTGCACCACATTTATCTATGGAGTATTTATTCCCCTCTCTGACCACTCCTGTCTTCCGCCCCGCCGGCGCGCCATCTAGTGCAAGGCTCGCCGCCATGTCCGTCCACCCCAGCTCTCCACTTCATTCTATGTTCCATCTATTCATTTGGACTCCTCCGCCTTTACTCCATCTCATTCATGCACTTCCTTTTTTTTTTTTTTTTTTTTTTCATCTAGTATTTTTTTTTAGCCTCTTTCTTTCCTCATTTTTTTCGACTCCCTTTATAATATGTTTTTTGGCCTTACTGTTTAGTTTATTGTCTGCGAACACTTTTTCCCTCTCCGCTTGTTGTTTTTGTCTGCTTGTCTGCATCGTGCGGGCGACGGCTTCAGCATCGAAATTTTGAGTGTTTTTTTTTTTTTTTTTAGATCTCCCTGCTCTATCTTCCAGCGGCCCGATTTTCCTTCATCCTTCCACCGCTTATAGTACTTTGTTCTTCTCTCTTTCTTTACTTGACTCGAACGTGCGCGAAAGAATAAAATAGAGCCGAACGATGGGCGAGGGTTTGCGCTCAACGATGAGACTGCAACGCGAAGCTGCGTGCGCTCGGTCGGCATGGAAACGAGGCTGCGGAAACGCCGACGGCCGGGAAACCTAATGTGCCCAGATATCGAGAGTGTTCCAAACTGCTTAATCGGGCTCCGGTGGTTTACGAGCCTCGTTTGTAACGCCAAGTGCGAAGAGGACGCGAACGCGTCGATTGTTTGCACTCTCAAATATGTAGACTCACTAGAGGGGCCTAGATTTAAGAGAAGAAGCAATTCAAACGTAAGAGAGCGTTTGGAACTTAATGACGGACGCCTCCCTCGCATATTCATCGCAAGTACGCATGCGCTGTGTTGTAGCGTGGCGAGGAGGAAAGCGGGCGGAGAGGCAGAGGCGCTTGCATTCGATCGACGCGTTAGCCTCTCCTTCGCAGCCTGCGTTGCAAACACGGCCCATAAACCACGTGACCTCGACCGAACAGTTCGTGACACTCTTCAATCTAGGCTCTCTAGGGAGGGATGGGAAGAGGCGCCCTGCTGACCACTGCCGGAGCGGAGACGTGTCAAAGAGGACGGCGCTCGCGTTCCATTCGGGATTAGGGAACTTGGTAGACTGACGAACTGCGACGAAAAGCACCTTGACTGTTTTTGTTGTTGATTTTATGTCTTGTTTTGTGTGTTTTTGGTTTGACGAATGGTACGCTCGTGCGGCGAAGTTTCGCGCCAAGATTAGACGCTTATTGAGGAGCCAGATTGTGAGCGCGCAGGTTACTTTGGCGAGCGGCAGGCCTTTAAGGAGTGCGCCCAATCCTTAGAAAACCTTCGTGTAGGAAGGAGCAACGAACTTATTCTCACTATATTTCTATGATTGGAATGTATGTGCACGACAAGGAGAGAATGGAATGAATACGAGGGTTTCATGTTCAGCAGTTAATGGTTAGTATAAAATATAGTATGCTATACTCGGCGACAACTTTTCTTGGCAATGCAGAGGAAGTTGACGATAGCCCACGCACAGCCTTATCCAGCGCTCAAAATTGGATAGAAAACATGTGCCTGTACTCTCCACTGCATTGCCAAGAAAAGTTGTCGCCGAGTATAGTTATGATTCTAGCAAGCAGCCACACGCTGATTCGGCGCATAATATCGAGCACAATAGTAATAAGATCGCCAATAAGATCATTAAAAAAAATATTGTTCTATTGTTGTTGTTGTTTTTTTTTTTTTTTTGGCACCACAAGTCAGATCACATTCATGCGAAAGAACGTCGCGCTTAAGCGGCTGTGCCGAGTACGTGATATCAGGACATAGCGTACCGACTTAGAAGCACCAGCGCAATGCGAACGTATTTCTAAAGTACCTTTGAAGTAAACAATTTCATTCAGTATTTACACGAAACCAGATTAATTAAAAGGTTTAGTGTCGACTACTCAGCGATCATGACCTTAACCGTCTAAACATGTAGTACACTGAGCACACGTCTTGGAGGTTTAAGTGGCTAATAAATAACTTCAAACAAGTACAATTACTATTTTACCGTTTTACTATTTTGTAGTCCAGTAGGCCACTGTATTTTCTGGCCCCTGTTTCACTAACCAAAAAGAAATGTCAGCGATATTTATCGGCTAAGTTGCATAATGCGTAGAATGCAGTATTTAGGAGCGATCGTTTAAATTGTTTTAAAGTTCCAGAAGTGAACAACCTATATTGTTTGTACATTTTGGGGAAACTAAATTGGTGTTTTGCCAGGTGACCGGTGATGGGAGGGCACGGAAAAATATTATTTCTGAAAAAAAAAAAAAAAAAAACGTTTTTCCTTGGGTTTTTTTGGTTTTTTTTTTTTACATAAAAATCGGGGGAAAGAAACCGAGACTAGATTTATTTAAAAAATTAAGAAGCGTCTTAATAGGCAAAGTTCTGTTACAAAATATAAAATTGGCATTACTCACAACACTAAAACAACAAATATTCGTATCGCCCGTCATTTCGTAGACAGTGCAGGTGAAAGGTTCAACACACTATACTATAATTAAATGTGCTAGTCGATAGCAAAAAAATAATAAAAGAACGGTAGCAAAAAAAAAAAAGAAAAAAAAACCGATGTGGTGAAGGAGCAACGTAGAGAATGGGAGGAAACGCAAGTGCTCGTGGCTTTCTGCTGCCTCTATCCGTCGTCAAACTGTTTGTAGTGCCATAAAAGCATACAGAAAATGAGCATTATTCTGCTGTTCAGCATGAATTGTGCAGCAGTAGGGCTATAAATATGAAAAATATCTCAAACTAAATTTCATAAAATTTATAAGAGAGGAATGATAACCGAACGCTGCCTAATATTTGTTCGCGTAGTGTGTGCATACATGTAAACATGCCATTTTTTTCATCTATCGCATATATTTTGGTGAATACATTGTCACGGTTTGCAGTCAAGGAAAACCGTGAGATATGTATGACACGCAACCGAGCCACCGCTACTGCATCACCATATGCTCATACTTTTGTGTAATATAGTATCATAATTGACGAACGATGGTTTTAAGTTAATCGTTACATGAAAACCGATACACCGTTTAGTATGATCAAGATTTTTGCTATTGCCAGATGCGTAGTCAAAAATCTGCTCAATAGACAAGGTTCTCATAAGCATTTAAAAATAAAAAAAAGTGATGGAGGGCACGAAAAAAAAAATTATTTCTGGAGAAAAATGTTTTTTCTTGACATAAAAATTTGGGGAAAAAAACGAAACCCAATTTATTTCAATAATTTATTTCAATTATTTCAAGTATTAACAGGCAAATTTCTGTAACAAAAGGTAAAATTGACATTAAT
This sequence comes from Ixodes scapularis, assembly GCF_016920785.2. NCBI lineage: Eukaryota > Metazoa > Arthropoda > Arachnida > Ixodida > Ixodidae > Ixodes > Ixodes scapularis. The sequence goes on along the minus strand of NW_024609835.1, from coordinate 179,483,798 downwards.
CACAATGCTAAACTGGCCAAAAACACTTGCCGTTGTGGATAGATGCCGGTATCTTTCCAAAGGTTACTGCATTACTCCTGCTAAGACAAATTTTCAACTGTTTCCAAGATTTCCGAAAAGAAGTTTTGTATTGCTTTTTTTTTTCTCTCGTTGAAGTTTTTTGTAATTTTTGCATACGCACACATGACTAGGGAGGGGAGCGGCAGGAAGGCAAAGCCACTGTATGGAGAAGGGGGATACGGAGGGAGTGAGAGTGGAAACAAGGAGCAGGGGGATGGAGGGAAGGGAAGCTGATGAGGAGGGGGAAAACATTTGGGGGTTTTACGTGCCAAACCAACGATGGGCATCTGGCACACTCCAGCGGAGGACTGAGGATTAATTTGGACCACCTGGGGATCTTTTGACGTGCAACCGAAAGCTCGGTTACACAGCGCCTTCTCCTCAATAAGCATCCGTCAGATTGCGGGCACCTCGGCCGGGATTCGAACCCGCCACATGGGGATCCGTAGGCCAGCGCTCTCGCCTCGGAGCCACCGAGGCGGCTATGGGAAGGGGGAAATAGCACTGTAGGAAGGTGAGGGGAAGAATTGGGAAAGGGAAAAAGAATGAAGAAAAAAAATAGGGTTGGGGAAAGGGAATTGGTGTGCCACGTAACGCGAATTTCCTTTCAAAATTTAGCAAGAAAACTGATTTCCTGTCATGGAAACAGGAAGGTGGTGAAGGAAAGAAGAGGAAGGAAGGAAGGGGAAAGGAGAGCGATTTAAACAATTGGAGGAATGTGGGGTGAAAGGGGAGAGTGAAAGGAAAAGAGGGGAAGGGAGACAGACGGCTTCAAGACTCGAAGCGCAAGAACACAGCGCTCACGCCTACACTCCGAGGCACCTCCAATTAACAGCTCCGGCGCCGCGGCCTCCGAAGGGTTATCACAGCAAAAACGGAGGCAGAGTCCCTTCTGGATACCCATACCCTCCGCCCTTCCCATTTACCAACCACAGCAGCAACACAGGTGTGTAAAGGGGGGAGTTAAACTAATCAGAGCGGAGACGGCTTCCTAGTAGGAAATGGAAGGATGGAGTGAGAAATGAGGGGGGACAGAGGAGGAATAGGTAGAGGGGATGTGTGTTCCATGTGACGCTTCTCCGGCCACATTTTGCGTAGATACTTAATTCTCGCATAGGTCAGGTGATGTATATTTCCCGAGCTAAATTTAGGGAGGAAACTTGATTGGAGTCTGGGTCCCGTAGAGTATATTTGTTACGTTTGATTTAGCGTGGAAGCTGAATTAGCGTACATGTCAAGTGACCTCAATTTTCCCGATAAATTTAGACGCGAGACTGAGTTTGTGTATAGGCCACCTGTCTTGAATTTCTCCCATAAATTTAGCCGAAAAACTGAACTGGTATTTTTGTCACGTGAGGCCAATTTTCCCCCCGAATTTAGCGGGTAAACTGCATTGGTGTTTAGGTCACGAGACGTGAATGTTTCAGCGAAATTTCGCGGGGAAACGGAATTGACATATAAGTCGACGTGGCGTCAATGTCCCCACCTGGTGTATAGGCCATCTGAAAATATTTCCCCGATATATTTAGCAGAACATGCACGGACGGACTAATGAATAGACGCACGGACCAAACTTTGGAAGGGGGGTTCCGTTAAAATTAAAAAAAAAAAATACTCCATCTTTTAATACTGTATCCACATTCCGCGGTCTGGCATGTGTTCATCGACCTACAAATATCCGTCACTATACAAAAAGCAGGCGCACTGAGAAAAAAAATGCATAAGTTCGCTCGCATCGGGGGGGCGGTCGTTGGAAATGGAATAAAAAGGCGAAATTGCAAGCCTCAAGAACGAACTCACTAGCCTGACTGGGGCTGGGACATATCAAACCACACCGTGTAGCTTCTTCTTTTTTTTTTCCCTTCTTCGCTAATATAGAATTTATAAAGTAAAATAATATATAGTTCAAATAGTTCCTCAAATTGAAGATGTTTAAAACAAGATAACCTTACTTTTTTGTTGTTCTTTTTTTTTTCTGTGCAGGTCGCAATAGGTGTTTGTGTGCGTTGTATAGCTATATTCCAACGCGTTAAAAAATGAGTCTTTCGATTGAAATTTATTGAAAACTTAATGACGCTCTCCTCGTTTATTATCACCTGTACATAATGGTATCTCAAACTCTTTAATCTCGAGGAACACTTTTTTCTCTTGTACGGATGCCAAAGACCCCCCCCCCCCCCCCTACCCTCCCCCGCCCCTTCGTATCGGCATTGACACATGGCATTCCAGAAGCCTACAAACCCATGAAGATAAATGCACATAATTAAAATATCTCTCCAGCCTACAATGAGGGTCGTTAGTTTCATAAAAAAAAATTGTGGCAGGTATCAGGATCTACTCGTGAACGAGTCCACGAAAGTTCAGCTCGCGATTTGAACAATAAAGCGTATAAAACGTGCCTGGAAATTCCCGCATTGCAAATCGATAAACGAGCTGGGATATAACAGGATCAGGATGCCATCTCCTTATGGCTCTCCTTCCTCTACCCTCCTCGCCATCTATACATTGCTTCCCCTCTCGTCGTCTCGTCTGTTGACGGGACTAGACGGGACGGGGCTTCTGAGAGCGACTCGATGTTGGTAAGGAGAGGAACAGCAAAAGCCGTGACGCCACAATTAGTGGATGTAGTATCTTGTTACGTCACAGGTTTCGTCGAGGGGCGAAACCGAATTGTGTGTATCAAAGTTGGAGCTTGTCGAATTAATTTGCCGATGAAATCTTAGTTATTTTGGTTCAACAATTTGGCAGAGTAATTGAAGATGCGTTAAATTGCCCGAGGCAGAAAGACCTCCGATCGCTACTCTTAAGCTGGTGTATATAGCTCTGCATCAGTGGATGGCTCCGATTTGCTAAAATAGTGCTTAAACTGGGGATAATACCTGGTGCTGTGACAAAGAATGAAATTTGAGAGCTCCGGAAACTTTGAGATTCCTGGGAACCCAGTTTGAAAGACCATGCTTTAAAGCAGTGTTCTCTAAACGTTTTGGCTGAGGGGCCAGATTAGGGATCTGTAGCAGTCTCGAGGGCCGGGAAAAAAAGTAATAGTAAATGATAAAAAAAAAAAAACTCTAGAAACAATTCTAGGCAATCAATTTGACACAACAATTATTGTTAGAGTAAGCAATAAAAACAGCACCCTAAGGTGGAGTAATACGCACTTCAATACCTCAGTTCGAAATTTAACATTTAGCTAACTCTACACAAAAATTGTGAAAAGGAAACTTCACCAGGCATAAATAAAAGCGCATGGTAAACTTGGCACATTCGCCCAGGCTAGCGAGAATAATAAAAGTACTCCTGACAGTATGCTGACAAAGGACACTAAATACAATATACTAAACGTCATCCAAAACATTTACTATTTTTATTTCAAAAAGTAAATTACGCTACGCCGAGCGCTCAATTTTTTACCCAATGTAGTGCTAGAGCTTCGAACCAGATGCCAAAGTTTCAGTACTCATCGTTATGCTATTCAAAAGTTACAAACGATTTTCTGGAATTTTCATTGGGGAAAATGGCGGCCAATGGATTTCTTATAATACACACAGCTTTATGGCGCCAGGTAGCAAAACCGGGTGGAAATGGGCCCCATTTTCTCAGTGAACATTCCAGAAAATCACATAACTTCTGAATAAAATATCTGTTCGCTCCGAAACTTTGGCATCCGGCTCAAACCTCTAGCGCTACCTTTGGACGGAAATTGAGCGTTCGGTGAGGCATCGTTTATTTTGGAGGGGCAAAAAATCTGTGTAAATTTCTTTGGGTGGCCACCCTGTACATAAGAAAGCAAAAACGTTTTAACATAGTTGCAGAGACATGAAGCCAGGGACAAAGAATAATGACGGTGGTGATTATAATGTGCAATTAATATTTAGGCGAGAGAACCCGCGTTACAATGCAGTTTCTCTTGTTTCTGGTACCTTCGTTGGCGCACTGGTAACTTCGAGTGCGTTGCAACGCCGTTTCTCTACGTTCACTACAATTTGCGCCTGTAGTGAAGCTTCTGCTAGAAGCGGGCCGCGGGCCGGGCTTTATTGGAAGGCCCGCGGTAAGCCGAGGGCCGGTGGAAGACTTAGGCGGGCCGGTTCTGGCCCGCGGGCAGAGGTTTGGAGACCCCTCCTGTAGAGGTTGCGGATATAACTCGAGATGTTTTTATGTGTGTGCGCATGTTCCAGGCGTGACGCACGCCGCGGTCTGGGCGGCCTGCTGCTCGTACATCAGCCAGGCCACACCCGCCAACCTGAGGTCGTCGGCCCAGGGAGTTCTTCAGGGTCTGCACCACGGTTTGGGTCGGGGCTGCGGCGCTGTCATCGGCGGAATTTTCGTCAACAACTTTGGTGAGCTATTCAAATTGTTCATAATTTTCTTTCTCCCTCTTCCTTTTTATTTATTTTTTTTTAAGGTGGGGGGGGGGGGGGGGGGGAGGGATCATGAATCTTTTTACAAATTTTACCTGGGATCAATATACCAATTATAAGTATTATCTTTTTTTAATAAATTACTTTATTTGGAGCGTTTTTTTATTAAATTAATAGGCAACAGCTTTTAAATTGATGGCCAAACATTTTAGCGATGCATGCAGCATTTCTAACCATTAAATTCCTGTCAAAATGCAAATTTTAAAATGTGATCTTTCCGCAATTTTTTTCTTTCTCATAGATAACTTGTATGACTTTTTTTTCTTCAAATATTTCAAACTAGAGTGAAACACGGAATAGAATTTCTTTCTGGACTTTTCTCTCGTTTTCGGCGATAGCATTTCTTTCGGTGCTTTCGAAAGCAATGCTATCTCATTTAAAACGTCTTTATGTACGTTGTTAGTTAGACTTGTTATCGTAACTTTAAAAGGTAACTGAATAGAATTACAATTCCTTGGCCTAAATGTAACAGATTACCGACACAAACTGAAGTTCGTAAAACGTAATCGAATACTTACTCTCTCACTTTATTTTATTACTTTTGCGTTGTTCCGAACAATCGCGCATAGAACATGCAATGGCTACTGCGTGTTTGATGAGTGAACTTATTTTGACCCATCAAACTAGAACGCAAAGTATGCAAACTTAGTACTATCTATTCCTTTTGTTAGTATCAATAATATTAGGCCAAAACTTTCTTAAGTTATGAACGACTTAAGCTAGTATTCGGAATAAGTGGCCATTGCGTTGTTCAACCGATACAAAATTAAATCACACGATCATGCAAGGATCGCACTAAGGTGGTGGATACACGTGCATCATTTCAAACAATCCAAGTTCGCCATCAGGGAACTGGAAGACACAATTCACCTGAAGCTTTGGTGCTCTATGTTTGCGGCATGGTGACAAACTAAGTGCTTTTCTTGGCCACCAATATAAAACCGACTTGAAGTGAGAGCAGTACGCGGTGCTTGCCTTGAGGCACATTTTGAAGATTGTTGATAAATGAAGTTTGCTATCCGATCGAATCACCCACTTGATCTTCCCTTTTTGTTTCTCACCACTCTCGTCACAACCAATTTTTCACAGGAGATATTAACACACGACCTTGCAGTCATACTTAATATGCCTCATAGGAATTTTTAAAAGTATCATTATAACTTATGAGGTTGCATCCACGTCACTCACGAGTTCACAGCCGTCTTACCCTGTCTGAACTCCAGTGTCCATGTTAGCCATTACTTATTCTCAGAAAAACCATGGCATCTTCTTTTACTCTATAGTTTGGTGTCCAGTGTGAAGTCGTGCATGTACTATCGGGGAAAGATGAAATGCGAACAGAGGAACGCGTGGCTCGCGGTACAGGCTGCACCGCCTGGAAGTGAGCCTAGGGGCGAGGGTGCGTGGCCTACTTTGATGTGTTCACGCCCCTCGATTGGCGCTCCCCCAGCTTCGGCAGTGCGCCTCTCAGTGCGCTGAAAGCTGTCACCGCTATCTTTGCCTGCTCCGCGAGTGTGGCGAGCTTCTTTGCACCGCAAGCGCTGAGCCGGCAAAGATAGCGGTGATAGCTTTCAGCACGCTAAGAGGCGCGCTACTGAAGCTTGGGGAGCGCAGAGGTAGGGGCGTGAACACGTCAGAGTAGACCACGCACCCTCGCTCCTAGGCTCACTTCCAGGCGGCGCAGCCTGTACCGCGAGCCATGTGCTCCTCTGTTCGGATTTCATTTTTCCCCGATAGTACAGTTTCCTGACAATGAATTTAGCCGGCCCCTCATTGAACTCCCTCTAACTTTCTTGTTTCTAAAAACTTAAGGCGCACTTTCGAAGTCCAAAACCATTTCGGCAGTGCTCTCCTATTAGGTCATTGCCTGCTAGTGTAAGTGTCTGCAATTAGAGTTTACCGCCGATCTCTGATTAAAAGGACCATGAAATTGATTTACGGCTGAATTAAAATCAGATTTTACTGAATGAATTTCGTTTAGTACGCCATAATAAAACTAGTGGACGAGAGTAGAAAGCCTAAAACGTGCTTTTCGAACTTTTTCTTTTATATCAGGCTATTTTGTATTTTTTGCCCTCCGAAACCACTTCGGATTTTCACTCTGATGCATCCACGGTGTCTGAGCACGTTAGCCGAACCCAGCTCAAACATTGGACACGAGCAATGCGTAACTCGGATAAATGCGATCGTCAACAATCAATCCGTCGAAGAATTTTCGAATTCCCGTTCGTGGCCAATGGGTGACGTGACGGCACTTATCATCACTTACGAATGACAAGTGTGCTGAAAAAGCACGGTGGAAGCTTGCAGTCAACGCTTTCGGTGCCCAAGCCACGTCAGCACCACGGGACTTCTCATTACGCTTTTGAGTTAAGGATTAAAGGGGCCATGAAACAAAATTTGGGTTGGGATGAATGATTTTAAATTGGGACTTTACTAATCGCATATCGTTTAGTTGGCCAAAAGAAAGAGGCTAGAAAGTCAAAAGCCAGCTTTTCGGTACGAACATTTGAAAATAGAGCGGACTATTTTGTACCTTCTTGCCTTCAAAAGCTCTCCGTCTTTTCACTATGATACATCCGCGGTTCCAAAACCGCGTCACCGGCGCCAAACTGACGTCAGCAGAGCCCAGCTCACGCATTGGATACGAGAACTGCGTCGTATGCGCTCGTCAACAATCAATCCGTCGACGAATATTTGGATTCGCGTTCGCGGCCAATGAGTGCCCTGACGGAACTTATTGTCACTGGGGAATGACAAGTTCTATGGTGTGCATAAAAAGCACGGTGGAAGCTATGAGTCATCGCACCGGTACCGAAGGAATGTCACGACCACGTGATTTCACAATTCGCATTTGAGTTGAGGATTAAAGCTAAGGAGGAACAAGTAGGAGAATCGTTTCATGACCCCTTTAAGCTTAAAAGGAAGAAGTAGAAAAACCATTTATGGACCCTCTGAACCTCACAGCATAGTTCATACCCTATTTTTTCTGTCAATATTTTAGGGCGAGGTCACGTGGAAAAAGGCGCATAAACGATTGGCCTAGCCAATATCTGACTTTTCCAGCTTAGTCAGACGTGATAAAGGGCAAAACCCCATCGGCGGCCTTTTTGTGTTTGCGGGGCGGGTGCGAGTAGGCAGAAATATCAACAAGCAACTCACTTCCCCCGGCACAGCTTCGTGTGACAAATAAAATAAAATAAAGATGATTTTTTTTTTTCAGGTGGGGGACAAGGCGGAAGAGGGGAGGGCCTCGTCGCCTCGCTATGCAAAAATTGTCGCATGGCGTCGGTGAGCGGCCGCTCACCGACGCCATGCGACAATTCCTATTGGCGATTATTATTCTACTCTTTTGTGACTCGGCGCTTCAAGCCTGTTTGTTTTCCAACAAGAGCTCTGGGCCCGTTGTTTGTCTGTAGACGGTTAAAACCTCCAAACTTGGCTGAGCGTAAAAACAAATTCAAAATTAAAAGTACCATACTATCGTGTTTCTTTGTTTTTTTTTTTAGCGGGGTTTTGGGACGCGTTCTCGCTAGAAAAAACGGTGGTCCGGGACGGAGCCCCGCAACGCAACCCATCCATCGTGTTGCAATCGAGCTAGGTGCCCACTGAATCGCCCTTCTACTAACCATTCCTCGGCATTGAAGGAATCAAAGAAATGTAAAGAGTAATTTTCAGTCATTTGTTAACAACCAAGTTATAAAATTAATTAATGATGATAATAATAATAATAATAATAATAATAATAATAATAATTATAATAATAATAATAATAATAATAATAATAATAATAATAACATAAGTAACAACAGCAGAGGTCAAACAGTAACAGATTACAAGTAATTATGCTACTTGTAACGCCTTAGTTCTACGTGTGAATTTTTTATTAACATTTGTTCTCGACATTTTGACTAATCAACGCGTTGGAGGCGCCCCTGCTTAAGCATCGTATCGTTGTCAGGTGTGGATCACTGATCTCTATTTAGTAGGCTGGATCGCAGATCGGAAGCCTGTTGGTGGCACCACCGGCGGCCGTTGCTTGACAGCAGGCCATACACGCTAGTCTATGGGACAAGCACACAAACGTATAAATATTGAAGCTTCTACGCGGTTCTCAAAGGTGAGTATATTATGATATGGCTCCGATCAATATATCTGGTATTTGGAGCTCGAATTGTTAATTGTCAAGCGTTCTAACGTCCATTAAAAAAAATCTAAGGTGTCAGAGTACACACGGCTGAGCTGGCGAGCTTGAAGTAAACAAAGGAACTTGCCGTCAATAAGACCATCCTCGGGGGAGCCTAAGAGTTGATGAATGTCAACAAATTTTCATCTTAACGGCGAATTTCAGGGTCGGTAGTAAGCGAATTACGCGTAGCAAAGCCTTCAAGCTTGTCGTCAGCTAAACCCAACTCATTAAAACTGCCACAGACTCTGGAATAACTCTATATGTAACTCGTGTCTCTTTGAGCTCTACTACATTTTTCGTCCATCGGAGTCATTCTTGACCACAATAAAAGTATTTATAAAAACTGTGAGATCTGTCAATTTAAACGTCTTTACACTAGCCGTTTGAAAGGCTTCCCAAAAAGTAGCCAACTATTTTCAGCGCCGACAACAGCTTAAAGACGGGGGAAACGGCACATTTTCTCGTTTTTCCCACGGAGTCCCATGCACTAGCTGGTGTCAAGTGATGGCTGCCGGTGGTGCCACTCGACCCCAACAACACAAGCCCCGATCACCAATTCAACCTACTACAAGATAGATCAGTGGCATGGACATCGTAGCTGTCGGAACGGTCAACTATGGTGGAGATGGTGCCGTTGCCACGCGCGATGGAAAGGTCACATCGTCAGCAACGGCACTATCACCACCAAGGGAACACATGAGTGACAAAAACGGGAACGGCGCAACAGTTTCTATGCCAACTTGCGCGCACGCTTTGACGTGGCGGCTTGGCACAGGTCGACGTCACAGCGTCCTGGTCTGTTGCTATGGGAATCAGAGCGCGGCACCCGTTTTTGTCCGCTCACGTGTTCCCTGATTTACACGGGCGGGTACATAATTAGACAAAGTAAAAAAAGAGAGCCGCAAAAAAAAAAAAAAAAAGAATCAATCCCTGAATAACGAATTAACGGATAGACGGCGGTCGTTGATCGAAGTAAGCGTGCCTTCCTTGAAACTCGGATCGTCACTGACCAGTATCACTTAGCCTTAGAAGGTAAGGCCTCTGCCATCACCCACAAACGTCGTGCCTATACTGGATTCACGCAGCGCCGCCTACCTTGCGTCGGCATTGCCATCAGCGTGTTTCTGATCGTCTTATAACGGGCGCGACGTTAGCGAGCGGCGGCGCCTACATGCAGGCGTCTGACATTTTTTAGCGACTCTGACAGAGCTTCGACGTGTTTATCCCTTGACGCGGCTCGGGGATCAACCAACGTTGGGATAAACTAAGGATGACGTCATGCCCATGTCTTGTCTTCTAGGTGGATGGATGGACGGATGGAGCTGAATCCTTTGTATCGGGCGGCGGCTTTCGCCAACTAGCCAGTATTTTTTTTCCTCTAACATTTATTTAACATAGAGCTATATATCTAGAGATCGGCATTCCACTGACCCGCGTCCCTCGCGGTCAACGTGACAGGCACGCAGGTCACGTTCCGGGCCTACGGCTTCGCCTGCCTGGTGGTCCTGGTGGCCTTTGTTTTCGTCAACTACTACCGCAAGGACCGGGGCTTCGCGGCCTTCAGCGACGACGACGACGAACCCCACCTGGTGGTCGAAGAGTCGTCGCACCTGGCGCCGCACGGGGTGCCCTCCAACCCGATGCAGCACTCGCTGTCCAAGCAGAACCTGAGCGAGGGTGCCGGACCCGGAGGTGGCGGACAGCAGGGGGATCAGCAAGGGGGCACGCCCGGAGGACACACTCAGGGAGGCTTCCTCAATATTCCTGGCACTGGAAGCCAAGGTGTGTTCCCTGTTGAAAGCCCAGCTCTGATGTTTGGGGGTGGGAAAGATTCCGAAGAAGGAGGGGTGGCATACTCCATTTCACTCTAAGTCCGTACGCAGCCGGTCACACAGGACCGCTGGTGCTATGGTAGCTACAAGGGAAGGGTGGAGTAGGGTGGAGGGCACCGTATACGAGCAATGATAAAGAGGGGCGCGAGCCGCGATGAAATTTTTAAAAAGCCTAGATTGAAGAGAAGGTCCACCTGAAACCGTGGAGAGCGTTTGCAATTTAATGGCGGAGGCCGTCGGCGAAGATTTGTCGGAACTGCGCATGCGCTGCGTTGAATTAGTGATGGCGAACGTAAAGAGATGACGCCATGACGATGCAGTTTTTAGCGTTGTTTTGATTGGCTCCATCGGTTCCTAGCGTCGGCTGCTCTGGGGCTTAACCCTTTCAGGTACGGGTGCATTTCATAACCACGTTTAAACTTGAAACTTCACCGAACGGTTGAAAAACTCCCCAAAAATCAGCTTCAAACAGTTTCTAGCGAATTGGTGCTCAATTCGATGCTTAAATGTGGAGGTGAAATTGCGAGTCCCGAGATGAAAACTAGTTGCAAAAATTGCAACTTAGTTTGTCTGCGGTGTACTGGCGTGGACGGTCACGTTTCGTTGCTGCCAAGGTTGCGGCCGGCGGCCAAGCGCGCTTTCTCGTGAAGCCGCCGCAGCCCCCCCCCCCCCCCCCCCCCCCCTCCAAAAACGCTCGCCACAAGCGCGTCGGCCTAGCGCGCGCTCTCGTAAAGTTGCCGCAGCCCCCCCCCCCCCCCCCCCCCCCCCTTTTTTTTTTCCGGCAACGCCTCAAGCGTGTTTCACATGCAGCGATTTTGGCCTATAGAGCGGCGCGATTTCTGCCGTCGCGGCGCTCGTGCCGCAGAATTGCTGGTGCTGGCCAGAGCGCCGCGACGGCAGAAATCGCGCCGCTCTAGGGCCAAAACCGCTGCATGTGAACTAGGCTTTACACGAGAACAGTGGCCGAGCGCGCGCTCTCGTAAGCGGCCGCGAATGGCTATCTAGCAGCCGTTTTGCTCGGCCAATAAGAAAATAAACATTGCTTTCGCGTTTTTTTTTTTTTTTTTTGCTTCTACAGACGGCGACGGCTTCGCTCTGTGGGATGTTGAAGCTTTCGCATTAAAGAACTGATATATATATTTTTTTTGTCTACTGAGCGAGGCGCTATCAATCTGAAAAGCGCGGTGGTTTCGGTTTGACGTCACCGTGTCTTGTACTCTATAACCATTTTTTTTTTTTTTTTTTGGGGGGGGGGGGGGGGGGGGCGGGTGTATTTCTTTGATACCATCGTACCTCAAGGGGAGAAGGTGTATGTACACTCGTGTTCGAATTTCAACCGCGAAACGGATCCGCTCATTTTCATCAGCAAATGCGCGTTAAATTGTTAAACTGGCGGTTGAACCGCGAATGCAGTTCAACCGACAGTGTGAATGCCTCATTAGTGTGAATTGAAGCATAGCTCTAGCTTTATGCGAACAAGGAACTTGATAGCATAAAGCGAGCGTCGCAGTAGATCGCTGTCAGAACACAGTCGACAGCAGACTTCACAGCTCTAGCGGCCAGGGAGGGAATTAGCGTATAGAACGAGCAATTTTTGTCATCTGACGTCGTCTCTATAGAGACGAACTAGTAGAAATATGCAAATGAATGAACAGAACCGCACCGTCAGAGATTTTATCTTTCGCCGACTTCGTTGCAATTTTTTTTTTTTTTTTCCGATCAGTGCGGTTTATTTTGTTTGCATATTTCAACTATACCGAATAAAACAATACATGCTATTCCTTCGTTATTTCAAATGCATCAGACGCTCTGAGTAGGTATTTCGTATTGATGAGGGTTGTGCGACACCCATTTAAAATAAATAAATGCTAAAACAACTATCCTGTGTTTTCCATGAATAGAAGTACCTAACATCTGTGCTGGAATTCCCCTCCTTCCTGGCTTCTTCGTTTAACTTGTATACAGTTTAAACATTCAGGAATTACAGGTCGCGGCCAATGTACAAATCTTTTTCGTCGGCAGGCGCCTTTTATACCACTGTGCATATTCATAGATATAATGCGCAACGCGGTTAGCGCAAACACGACATCGCCGCATCTTGGCATTTTACTCAGGCAGGTATTTGTGTAAATTACTGATCTCCATATCTCTGAGTTTGTGGTTCACAGTGTGTGCTCGAGACAAGGTTCCACGTATTATCAGCCAAGAACGATAATCTTGATAGTGTGTACGGAAATTGCTGAAGCTTTGTTTTAATGACTGCCCTCGACATGTACTCAGATGAAATTGACGCAGTAATGAACACCAGTAAATACTACCTATAAACGAGCAGAAAGTTGTGCCACTTCTATAAGTACTCGAATTGAGCAATTTACACCACACTAGTTTATTTTATATATTTATTCGTACATACTTCTATCTCATTTAAGGTAATTGGACGAGAGGGATTACAACAGCTTACAATCTTAGTGAAGAAAATAACGAAACATACCCTAGAAAATAACTATTCAAAGCAATTCCACGTAATTGTCACAAGTATTTGTACTGTAAAATAAAAAAAAATTGGGCGCCGTTCCACGCTCTGAAGGTGGATAACCAGTGAAGCTGTTTAGTACACGACGCAGACTTGACACAGAATATTGAACAAAGGCCCGAACACATTTGCTGTCTTTATCTGTGGTCATCTTGACGAAAGGTACGCACGCACACGTGCCGCCCGCCGCCGCCGCTGACATTCTCGTTGCCGTTCCCGCCGTTGCTCTTCGTAGACGCGCGTTACTCTTCGGGATTGCGGACTCTGCGCTGCCTTCCCATTACAACAAAAGAAGAAAAACGGAATTGAAAAGGGAAAACAACAATTTGTCTTGCTCTTTATATATATATATATATATATATATATATATATATATATATATATATATATATATATATAGATATATAAACGAATATGTGCAGATGAATGAACCGTACTTAATCCAATGAATCAAAGAATCAAAGTTTTCAGGAACACGCCGAAAGCCAAAAAACGGCGGGTTCCTGAAAACTTGGATTCTTTGAATCATTGGATTAAGTACGGTTCATTCATCTGCACATATTCGTTTATATCCTCCTCGGAGACCACGCACGATGACGTGAAATGCCCATCTTCTATATATCTACAGGGTGCGGCCGTAAAAACTTTCACATTTGGCACGCCTAGCAAAAATCAAATTTCAAACATACATACCTAAAGTTGGGCACACGAGCGTCATTTATTCCAAAGTTTTTTGCCTATTTTTTTCAGACGTCAACTTTGGAGTAGCGAATTATTAGAAAGATAAGAAAAATGGCAGACGTGCATTTCCTATGGCCTATACCCGCCCGTTCGCCGTCTGCTATCTGGTTCGCGACGCCGCTCCCAGGTGGCGCACTGAACGCAAAAACGCGGGAAACGCCGCACGAAAGGTTGGTGTCGGGCGAGATAATCGCGATAAAAAGTGATTTGAGCAAAATATATGAACGATTGTTGAAATTACCTGTTTCAAGTCAAGTTATGACAGATCGTCATGCAAGCAAGAAAACAAGCACCATGATGCGACGAGATCATTTAATTTACAGCTGCTCGTCTTGTTGACAATTGCGGGTCGCTCTCGAAGACAGCAAGCACCGCTTCAATGTTCTCATTTTTCAGCAGGCTCTCACGTTCACTGACTGGATTCTTCTTTTTAAAGTCGTCTCAACTCACAAAACAATCCGCCCAACTCAAAACAGTCGGGCGTGAAGGCGGGCGTTTATGAAATGCAGTGCGAAGTTTTCGTGGTACTGTGGCCACAGAGCTCCGCTCCACGTACCACTTGACTGCCTGGGCACACTCACTTGCCAAGTATTGCGGCATCGCTGCAGTTATTATCAAAATATTTTGATAATAACTGCAGAAGATAGTGCAACAAAAACAATAAATAGGAACAATCAAGATGCCCCAGCAGCGGCACTCTTGATTCCAAAGTTGAGCTTTCACCGGGAACGGACCCGTCAACAGATAAGCAGACGACGAAGGAAGACACACGTTCGTCTGCTTTAGAACACATTTTCATTAAACGAGGGCGTCCGCCAGTTTCTAAATTTCAAGTAAAAGGGCATGAGCGTTCACATATTTCGGTAAAATAATTTTTTATCGCGATTATCTCGCCCGACACCAGCCTTTCGTGCGGCGTTTCCCGCGTTTTTGCGTTCAGTGCGCCATCTGGGAGCGGCGTCGCGAATTAGATAGCAGACGGCGAATGTGTGGGTATAGGCCATAGGAAATGCACGTCTGCCATTTCTGTTATCTTTCTAATAATTCGCTACTCCCGAGTTGACGTCTGAAAAAAATAGGCAAAAAACTTTGGAATAAACGACGTTCGAGTGCCCAATTTCAGGTATGTACGTTTGAAATTCGTTTTTTGCTAGGTGTGCCAAATGTGAAAGTTTTTACGGCCGCACCCTGTATATATCTATACAAGTTTTTTTTTTTTTTTTTTTTTTTTAAGCTGAACAGATTTGTTTAAAAAAAGCCGTGAATGTTACACTTATGCCGCTTGTGGAGGTGAGTTATATGGACAGGGGGACATATTATAGGGGTTAATCGTAATGATCAGTCGTCTAATTAATTAAGATTCGTTAATTAGCTTCTTAATTAATGAAGATAGATATATGGTTCCAACTAGAAATTTGCTCAGCGTCATTGAAAACCACTAAATCAGTCATATTCAGAAAGAATTTCGGCGCGTGGAGAGGCGTAGTATTGTACTAAAGTTACCACTCGTGGAGCAGGTACAAGGCTGGGGCTAGATAAGAGACGGAAAAATCGCGCGGGCGCCTTATCGCAACCGCTAGCTTTGTACCTGCTCCACGAGTGGTAATTTTAGTGCACTATTACGCTTCTCATGCGCTGAAAGTTTTTTTGAAAATTACTGATTTAGTGGTTTTCGATGACGCTGAGCAAGTTTCTAATTGGAACTGTCTATTTTCATTGTTAAAAAGTTACTTAACACATTTTAATTAATTAGTCGACTGATCGTTACGATTAGCCCCCTATAATATGTCCCCCTGGCCGTATTACTCACCTCCACAAGCGGCATAAGTGTAACTTTCACTGCTTTTTTTAAACAAATCTGTTAAGCTTAAAAAAAACATCCTGCATCTATATACACACATTTGTGAGGACGACTATCGCTGCCCGGAGGTGCCGGAGGAAACTAGACACGTGTGACGGGACCGCCACCCTCAGGAGAGCGGAAGCAAAGGAAACTAGGCACGCGAGCGCTTGGAACGACGACAAAGAGAGGGAGGTGCAAGCGTAGAGTTTTTGGTCACGCACACAAAAATTGCTAAATTACCCAAGCTTTAAGGAGAATGCAGGGAATGGTGGTCTATACGCTGCATGCGCACGCCTTTCCCGTGTAAAAGATTCGAAGTAAATAACCAAAATAAAGCTTTGACGAACGCGCGTGCAAGATGTCATTTGTTTTAGGCATTCTGTTTAGAACAGTTACTGATGATGACGCAAGCACGTGCGGCGTATAAGTGCGGTGCGATCGTAGAGTTTTTGTACACGCACACGAAACATCCCCGGAACCCTAGCCATAAACAGCTTCGCTGTAAGAAATGGCTAATCCTTGTTACATCAAACATACCAGCAAGCTTGTTGCCCTGTTTCTCTTGCAATAACTGCATTTGAAGTTACATTCTCCGTTCGAAGACCAAATCGTGTTAGCTTTTTTCACTATTATTTGTTGAAAATGTATGATGTATAAAACGGTTCGCGAAGTTCACGCAATTATGCAACATCCAGAGTTGTACGGTACTGACAACAACTATTCAAATCATTTGTGAACGAAATCTTTTTGGAGATATATTTTAATTGTTTGACTATATTTACTAGAAAGTAATCGCAAGAGTAACCTGATCACTTTCCATAGTATCAAAAATTAGTTGTAGCCGTTACCATTTATCCATTCCTTTGTGGTTTGTACGAGTTTTCTACCGAGGAATGCTCGAACCAAGTCTCCGACAAGAGAATGGTATACTAAAATGTGTGAATGAAGATAAGTAGATAAGATTTCGGTAATTTTAATCTAATATTAGAGTTTTAAGTAACCGTTTTTGCACATCCCATTTGGTACGATGGGCCCTCCGGTACGAATTGTGCATGCGCTGCCACCGAAGACTCTGGCATGCGGAGTCACAAGCGGAGCGCAAGTTCGTCTGCTTCTTTAGCAGGGGTTGTGGTGAAGTCAAAACTGCGCCGAGTTCTGATTGGTTCTGAATGAAGGGTATACCTCAAGGGCAACTTGCTTTGAGGCATACCCACTATCTTTCAATCAGAGCTCGGCGTCTTTCCGTCGTCCCTGCAACTCCTGCCTAGAAAGCAGACGACTTGCTCTACGCATCATCACGGCGCTCGTCGTCTATGCGCGTATGCAATCTTCAGCTAAACCAGTCACGCAGATAAATAAGAAATGCGTTAGCATGACAGTTGGAAACGCTACACGCTTCCTCCATTAGGAAACCCTAACGCTGACCCCTTCACTTTTTTTTCTTTTGGCTTTCGCTTTTGCTTCCTCTTTTTGGCCTTGTTACAGGGTCAGTGTTAGCGTTTACCAAAGCAGGAGGTGTGCGGCGTTTTCCAAGGGTCAGGCTAATGGATTCCCCAAGAATCCACCAATGGATCTTCCTGTCATCTGTTTTGCCCCTTTTCTGTACTCTGCACATCACAGTACGTCGAAGCCCTTGGATAAGGTCATCCATATCACTCGTGGAAAGAACCACATCTATACCACTTGTAAAAGGAACCGCGTTCATGTCACTCGCAGAGGGAACAGCATCCATCGTTTTAACTACACACGCGCGCATCACTGCCCACGTACAGCTATTTCGGAAACCCAGAGCGAAGAACAACCGGCGACGGCATGAGCAGAAACTGAGCACGCGCTCATAGTGGCGTCATAAGGGTGAAGCGGGGAGGGGGGCGGGGGACGGGTGGCCGCCCACGGTACAGCGCTCAGGGGGATGCAGCTGGGCAGTGAAAAGGAGGGGAAGACGGTGTGGCGGCGGCCACGAGAGTGGGGTTGGGGGGAAGGGAGAGTGTCGCGGCAGGGCTACGAGATTGGCGGTAGAGGGGAGGGGGCCGGTCACGGCGGGCTATCACCCCAGGTGCCGCTGACCCTAGTGACGCTGCGGCGCAACACATACCACATAACAAAGCCATAATGCTGAAGGAGGTGGCGCCATCAGAGAAGGCCAACGATGGGCCCAGATTGGACACGACAATTACGTAAACGTTCGACTCAAAGTTCAAGCTTGACTCGAAGCCGCACGCTGACGCGGCACTCGTGTCCGGCGTTGGCCTTCTCTGGTGACGCGATCTCAATCAGCACTGCACTCTTAAGCTGGTTCCACATAAGTTCCGGTTAGTAAGTGGAAAATTTTTGCAAAAATGTTCCAGTTAATCTAGGTGGAACTGCGTTCCAAATTCCATAAAAATAGGTGGAACACTGTTCCGCATATTTTATGG
Organism: Ixodes scapularis; assembly: GCF_016920785.2. Lineage (NCBI taxonomy): Eukaryota > Metazoa > Arthropoda > Arachnida > Ixodida > Ixodidae > Ixodes > Ixodes scapularis. The sequence goes on along the minus strand of NW_024609835.1, from coordinate 179,465,765 downwards.
TGCAATAACTGGAACCATGTTTCGCTTAATGCTTGTGGAACCGCGTTCCAGCTACAGGTATCTGGAACACTGTTCCAGGTAAATAAAGGCAGGTTTTCTCTGAAATGCTTTTCCACATAAAATAGGCATGCTGCCTTTTAAATATTCCAATCAGGGATCTCAAATCAGATTTTTCCTGGAAAAGCAAAGCCAGTGTGAAATGCATAACTCCTGTAAAACCAACGTCCGTTTTCTGGCATTTGTCATTAACAAACCAATGTTCGGCTTCATACCGTTTGCTGTGTGTTGCACTTTCCATTAATCACCGTTTTAACAATGTGCCACAGTATAACAAATATCAAGCTTAGATCCCTATTGTGCACAGTTTACAAACATGCATAAGACAGTGACAGTAGACAACAGCAATGCATGGTGAAATTGTGCAGCATTGAGCTCCACTCCAAAATTAAGAGCTGTTATGTAACAAAGCATAAATGCCATAACAATGCCCAATTTGAATTCTTTATTCTTCAGAATTACTAGGCATAAAATACTTCCTTCAAAAATAGTGCCCAGAAAAGTAACGATTTAAACATCTGAGAATTGGCATAATCGAAAAAAAAAAACATTAAAGCAAAGTGCACATAATCTAATAGCCGAACCGTTAGTAGGTGGGTAATGTGCTCGCTACCCGTTTTTTCGCTGCGCGTTTTTTTCTGCATCGGTTGCAACTGTTCAAGCATCATCTTTAGCTTAAAAGACATGAGGCACCTGTCAAATCTTTCACGCTCGTGCAATACTGTTGGCACTAGTCCTAAGGTTTGCCCAAAACAGTGTGGGTAGGAAAGGTTCAGGACATAGTAGATGGTTAGTAGTTCTATCAAGGCGTATTCCAAGAAACAACATGGTGGAAGGTGAACCGTCCTTTTGTAGAGAACAACTGCCATCTGGCTGCTGTCGAGAAGATACATGGTCCTGGCAGAAGCGACCCAACCTCATGCTGACCCTTGAATAAAAAAATAGGCTTCGGTGAAATTTTGTGCATAAAACTAAGTCAATTGTTTAGTCTTGCTTGTGAAATTTATAATACGACATGTTAATCTTATTGCTTCGTTATGATATAGATTTGCAGAATGGTTGCTACCAAGTGTCAAAATCAAAACGGAACTGCTATTTTTAGCCGAACCGGAACTAAAGCAAAAACTTTGCCGCCATGTTCAAACTAAACCGTTACCGAAGCATAGAAAAAGTTCACAGTTACTAGCTCTGAAACGATTTAATGCAACTTCTTTTTGTAGGATGCAAAGTAAGACACTTAGACATAATTAGCTGCACATCCTTACAAGAGCACTACAACAGAAAGAAAACTAAACGCTGCTCCGAATAAAGCGTCCATCTGTGTCAAACACCAGCGTCCAGTGGCGCCGTTGATCCAGAGCCTGGAATAATAACATCGGCATCCACAAGCAGGAGCGGATGAATGGTGCATAACACTTCTTAATTATTGTATCCTTAATGTGTTTCTAGAGTTCCACACACAAGTTCAAGGGAAGATGAAGCATTCCACTGGTGTGTCAGAAGTGGCAGACGCAGCGATAAATTTCGGTTGTTTGCTATAGGCAGGGAAATTGTGATCACTTTAAAAGTCTATGCTTTAATGTAGTTTCAACCGTTATATTTGCCTTCTGGACCAAAATCAAAGACTGCAAGCCCGAACATGGATTAAAAAAGAAATTTGGATCGGCAATCTGAGTGTTACACTTGAAGGTTTTTATCTAGTTCCAGTATTTATTGAAGTGAGCTTTATTTTTATAGCAGCAGAGACAGAGGTATTTCCATGACATGATCATAACTGTAAGAAGCAGCATTCAGAGAGTAACATTTATAACCGCTGTGTATGCAGGTCACAGGTCTTTCCTCACCTTTCCTCAGACTTTTTTGGAAGAATGATGATATGCTTTTTTAACAATCTGCTTCCTCAGATATCTGCTTTCAGAATCACACTGGCTCTGTTCTGTACATTAGAGTGGAAAACCGCTCTTAACTCGCTTATCAGAGAGAACTCTGCCCTGCTGGGCCATAGGTCCTGGTCAATATCATGGAAACTTTCTTTGCTTAGTAGTGCTCGAGTTTCGCGAAGTTTGAGTTCCATCTCGGACACCATAGAGCCGAACCGGAGTGTGGCTTCAAGTGCCAGCTGCAAAGAAAAGTACAATCTATAGTCGCAGGATCTTTAAACCTTAACAGTGTGTTAGGTATCAAATTTCTACTTCTTTACATGCAGTGTCTGAATTACATGGCCGCACTGCCTTTCAGCGCAGGCAGGGACAAGTGCGTTTTGTCCCCACTGTACAATCTGGTCATTTCCCTACCGACAAACTGAGCCACAAGGAGCGGCTTCGTAAAAGGAACACTAAGCATTGCGTTTTGGGCTGGCGACGTGGCTCCTCCTCCTCTCTGGCTCCGCGCCACCTGTGCACAGGAATTCGACGAAAACTAAAAGGCTCGTTTTGACGAAAACCCGGTAACGCAATTAAAAAATCGCAGGATCACGGTGTATTCGCTGTGCCTGATTGACTGAGCCGGTGATAAGAAACCCAGAAAGACAACGAGCATCATGTGGATGCGCTTTTGGCGCTGCTTGGTTGTCTTCATCGGATCGTGTCATCGGCTGCTGTCGGTAAAACAAATTAACGTGGACTTAGAGAGTGCTCGATTCATACTGCAGATCAACAGGGTTTCGGCACCACGTACTCGAGGATCAACCCCAAGAGCAGGCTAGAGACGTCTCCGGAGGTGCCGTCGCGTGCCTTCGGCAGATCCTCCCTCGCTGCTGCCTTCAATCCCAAGGGGATCATGGCAGGAGCCGTCAGTCCCGAAGCACCTCACCAGATGGATCGCATCAACAGGGACTTTGAGGTGAGCACTTGATGGCTGGCCTGCACTCTAAAAAAAGAACCTGGAGCGTCTCCTTTCTCGCGTAGCACTTGGGAGTGTCAATCGTTGCAATCGCCGGAGGCAGCTTGGTGAATGACGATGCTAAAGATATGTCTAGACCTAAAATGAAACGGCCTGAGGCACCAAGTCTGAAGCTTCACCATACCCAGTGTCACAACCTAGACTGCTCTTTTTTATGTGTTGCAATCGGTCGAGAGTAACGAACTCATCTGAGGTAGATACTTTTACGCGTGAAGATTTTAGAACGCCATCAGTACTTAGAGTTTTTTTGAGTGAATAACTTCTTTTTTAATGCATTTGAAACTCTTCAGTTAATATTGTTATCTGAGCCATCTCGCGTGCCATTCATTTTTTTTTTTTTTATTATGTAACGAGTCACATGTTTTCTGATGTTCTATATTGCCGCGCGCGCAGCTGGCCAAGTAGGCAGCGCGCGCGTGACCTAACGGTTATCGTACCTGGCTCCCACGCGAAAAATAAGCCAGGGTTCGATTCCTGGGAGCAGCTCATCTTTTTGTTTATTCCTGCAGACTAGTATTCTAATAAAAATCGAGAATCCTGTTGCTTCTTCGAGGTCCGAATATTCTACGCGTAGAACTTTCTATGCCGATTAATCTAGAAGACCACGCATGTACAGTCGGGGACAAGAGTCCCCAGGACATGCGAGCTGCGGCTGAAACGCATTGCTCTGCTATCTGCCGGCGGGTCGCCTGGTTTCGAGATCACACAAAAGCGCATGCGCGTCCTACTCTGCTTGCAAACATGTGTGTTTTCCCGCTCTTCTGTGGCACCGCGCTTAACTCGGAATCGGACGCATGGTACCGCCTCAGAAATAGCACTGGCGGCTGATGAGCGTCTGCTACATATTCCGAAACTGGAGATACCGCCTGCGGCGTTGCGCCGAATTTCGCCGTGTCAGCTCACCTTGCTTTATAACCAGTTCAGCTTATGGCTCAGTTGAGCTGCCATGCCTTCTTTCTTTATAGGTTCCATGTCAGTAAGCGCCATCTCAGAGGCGGTACCATGCGCCCGATTCCGAGTTAGGCGCCGCGCCACAGAAGAGCGGGAAAGCGCACATCTTGGCAGGCAGAGTAGGACGCGCACGCGCTTTTCGGTGATCTCGAAACCACGCGACCCGCCGGCAGATGGCAGAGCAGTGCGTTTCAGTCTAGAGTGCCTTTATAAACACGCGCGATTTCAGTCGCAGCTCGCACGTCCTGGGGACTTTTGTCCCCGACTGTACATAAGGGGCTCCGCGTGGCGAGCTACGGTCAGTTTCGCCTCAGCGTTCGATCGTGCTGCTTCACCGCCTTCGACGCCCCCGACGCTCTGTTGTTGTCTTTCTTTCTCCTTTTATTTTTGGGCACAAGTTCGCCCCATTAAACGTTCAGTTTACTCAGTCCTTCGCTCTCTTCACTTGTTATCCGTGACATTTTGGTGGAGGTGCGGGGTAGTGCATTCTATGCCAGTTAAGCCTGCGTACCGCCGAGAGTCCCGGTCGCCGTCGCTACGACGTCCAGCTTTTTTTTTTTTTTTTTTTTCTCACAAATTGTTTTTCCGTTACGTCAAATGCATGATTTCACGTGCTCTATAGTAATGTTACAACGCATGTACCTGTCAATAGGCGCACTCTTCTGTAGGGCCACGGGTCTTCTGTAAAAGCCCGAAAGTTAAATAAATAAATAAATAAAATAATTAATTAATTAATGTCTTTGGCCATGCTGCCGACATAGATATTGAGGGGAAAAACACAATCGCCCTACTCTTGTGTGATAGCGCGGAAAGAGTGCCACAAGCAAGTTCTAAACAAAACAAAACAAAAAAACTTGGGGCCTTGGCGCTGTTTTTAGTACTGCACCACCATATTCTACTAAATGCTACCCGAGAAAAGCAGAATCGAGCATTCGTTGTACAGTATAGAGCCTAGTGCGTGGGCGAGCGCGGCACAGAAGCTCGTCAAGCTAGGTCAATAACTGGGGCATATATTCCCAGTAAAGTATTTCAATGGGCAGATCTACATCGAAGGTATATGTCTACTTGTCTCTCATTCAGGCCTACCGGGACATCACATCAATAAAAGAAGACCCTTCGTGCATCGAAGGGAAGGTCCTGGAAGCGCCACGACTCAAGACCTCACCATTCGCTCTCCAGCCCGACCGGAGACAAGCTGCTGGCGCCTACGCCTGGTAGACGTCCGACGGAAGACTCGCCTCCTGGTGGGCGCAGCGTTATGTGGTAAAGCAGATAGGGCGCGGTGGCTCTGGTACAAAGGTTGGAAACTTTAATGAATGTCGTTGCTTGCGACACGCCAGCGACCCTTGTAGCGCAGCTGCTTGGGCTCTAGACATGCCATAACAAAGCCATCCTCTTAAAGCTGCGCTCACACCTCTCGTACTCCATACTAAAGACGCTGTGTTCGCTGGCGTTCCTCGCTGGTGTTTGCTGCAGACACGACGACAGAACTGTCTGCGGACACGCCTCATGTGTCTTCGAAACGTGTTTGGTTCTTGCATGTTGAGAACATGTCTGCGGATGGTCCTTTATATGATGTATCAGCAGTATGACCGCACCTTAAGGCCCCCCGACGAGACATTGTTCTCGTCTGCTGCGGTCTATCTTCAAGTTTTATTTAAATACCTAGTGACTTGACGGCTTTTAGTACGCAGGCTCATTGCGTTTTAAGAAGAGTTAAAGCGCTATTTCTTTATAGAACCATTAGGGTAAAATAAAATAGTTTTTAATAACTACATATCATCTACGGTTGTGGTTGAGAAACGACTTGCTTGGTTACCGCCAAGTATGTTCTCGAAAAATGGTTCTTCAAGAAAAGGCCTTACGTTCTGTTCTTGGCTTGAGACAGCACAGTCAGACCCAGCATTCGTTTAAAAGCGTCAGGCGTAAAAGGGAAGCTAAGAAGGTTCTTGAAAAACATAACGTGTTACAGATGAATTCTAGAGTATTTTTGTCCCGTAAATTTGGATATCACGTTCGCTTTACCCGGAGATGTAACTGAAGGCGAGAAAGCACGAAAACCCTCCGACCAGTCGTTACGTCATACGTAGATCATTCGGCCGCCAAGTGCGTATCGCTCGTGTGGACAGCTCGTGCAGTGGCAAGCTTGCCAGGTATATTCCCTCGCATTGATACCAGTCTAGACGCCTTTTCTTGACCTTTATGAAAATAGCGAGAGTGCGCGTGCATAGCTTTGATAGGCGCTTAAGATGCGCGAGAGCGGAGATGACGAAAACTATGCGTATGACGTCACACTCCTGGAAGGAAAAACGGTACTTTCAAAAAAATATTTTCTGCAGCCTCGATGTTTTAAATTGAAAAATAATCTAGATATTTGTAGTCCTGGACGCCAAAGGAAGACAGTATAAGTGTTGTTTTTTGTCTCAAATAGAGGATCGCTTTAGTTTCCCTTTAAAAGCGGCTCGAAGTTTCGCACGACATGGAATAAGGCCTGGACATTTATTACGAAGCTTTTTGACAAAGTACGACGGATTATCTGGTGCTTTGGTCGAACGAGCTTGATCGTTTGATGTTCTGCCTACTATTGCTCTGTTGCCATGATTTCTATGAAACTGCACCTGAAAGAAAGAAATTTTCATCGAAGGTCTTATTATCCTTCCCTATACATGTGATTAGTGAGAAACGTACATGTACCTTAGTCGCTATGAATAGGGCACGGAAAACGAATGCGATTGATTGCAATAATTGAGAGAATTGGGAAACTTTTTGGTTTCAGTTTTTCAGTGGTCAGTGTGAAGCCAGGAATGTAATTCAAATGAAAAAGGAAAAACTGAATTGTCACGCGACCAAAGTGTGTGAATTTTTCCTAAAGTAAAAAAAAAAAAATATGCAGTAACATGACCAGTGTAATCTACTCACTGATGTATCATCTACACATGTACGTGCAATTACCTTAGTTTCATATTTTTCTACAGACGACAAATTATTTTGCAGTTTATGAAGGCATATGGCTTTGGGTTTCATTCTTTTATTAAATATTTTAGTTATTTTATTTGACTGCAGTATTAAAAACGCCTCCGTTGTTGCTCTGAAGGTTTACATTATTAGCATTATCTTGATTTCAGCAAAGTATTTCGCTTTACTATTGCGGTACCTTGTGCCACCCACATTGAGAATTTTACATGTATATTCTACGGTACATAATGCAACATATCATGTTACGCCTAAGCCCCTCTTTCTGACTCAGAACTCTGTGGACATTAAGGTATAACAATCACATGAATAAACCCAAGTTTTTTTTTTTTTTTTTGTTCTCTTTCGAATCGCAAATCTTTGTTAGAGATATCAAGCTTTTTAAGCAGAATAACAGCTGTCACAAAATCTTTTAGCTTTGGTTATAAAAAAACTGATCTATTCAAAAGTTCATGTTGCCCGTTGTTTAAAAAAGTATGCACCACTTTCGGTCTTCGCTGTAACACTTCGAGTCAAGGAAAACACAGGGAATTCATAAACATTCCAAATGGTGCATCTCACAGCTATAAGCTCGTTTTCATCAATTCTATTTAAAGTTGGTTGATACAAAAATTCATGATAAGCAACAGGCGCTCCAAAATAACAACAATTTAGCATAAATAATATAATATTTTATTTAAAAAAGTATACTATTGTATGTATTGTACTGAATACCTGTAGATCTGTATCGCGGAGTCTAAGTAAAGCTGTTTACCTGTTTTTTTTTCCTTCCATAGTTACAAAATAACGCTATTAGTATACAATAGATGCTACTTATTGAAACCTGTAACCAGTTTATAAAAGGTAACCTACATTGCAATGTGTTTCTGAAGTGCGCAGTATGCCGTAAATCTACTGTAGTCCCCGCCAGGACAGAAACGGCATGGAGGTATTTCGATTCGTCCCACCTGCAGCGCAAGCGTCTTACCTTCGATAGCACTTGGGGCGTCTCGTCAGCTACCAATCTCGACGCGCAGCCGAAGCACGACGGACATCAACGAGCGCGTGCCAGAGGTTGGGTATCCGATTTCCAACATATCATATCTTTAAGAAAGCGCTCAGTGTTTTTTACTTATGTCTTCTCGTTGTCACCTTTGAATCACGTTGTATTACGAACACAAAGAACCAAAACAACAGAAGCCCAATTCGAGGCGTAAAATTGAAGAAGCAAATTACGGGGTTGAATTTAATCACTGCTCTACTTTTCTGCACAGTAGTCGGGGACCCCCACCAAGGACATGCAATATCATTTGTTTCTTGCAATGCTCTCTTTGTGAAGATGCAGACCAAACGACACGCAGGAGTGTCACCTCGGTTGACTCAAGCACATCATTTCACTACTCATCTTATTATACATTGCGGTCATCGTCTTCGCCTCCTGACTGTCATCAACTCGTTGTGTTATACAAACGTGCGTGTACTATTATGTGAGAGAAACTACCCACCCTCGACAGCTGTAGCGTTGCATTAAACGCAGTTTAGTGGGCCATTTTTTTCGCGTCATCGCTGTTAAGAACGAAACGCCGCAGGCACTGTCTCCGTTTCCCCGGTAGCAGCGTCTCAGCTATCAACAGTGAGACGAAAAAAGCAAAGGATTTGTTATAAAATCATACCTAATTGGTGCTGAAATGAATGTGCACAATTAAAAAATGCTGAAAGCAATTCCTGGTCCTTAAGAGGAACAAAAACGCCCAGTTTTCATCATATCAAATATACTGCCCGAAACCGCAGCTTGAAATATAAAGAAATACATATATATATAAATGTATAAAAAAAACTATAATGCTTCTTGATGCAAAACATTCGCGAATGTTCCCAATGATTTGTGTATGTTCTGCCTGAGAATATTCTTAGTGCCACCGGGCATTGTACTGGGACAAGAAAGTTTTCGATTGTACGTGACAGCTTAAAACACGTAGGACGGGGCCTCTTATGATTACGGGTCTTCCTTCGTGATTTGTTCTTTTGGACTTCTTATCAGCTGACGATGCAGCCTCATTGACTGCCAAGGGATAATAACATGCCCTGAACTCGCCACGTCCCGCGTATTTTGGGCTGTAAAGGACTGTAGTTGACGATATCTCCTGGTCGAGTGTTGAACGTTGAATGGCTATTAGATTTTGTGTACACGTGAATTAACCTACAGTTGTACGCGTGTTGTAGTTATTCGCAGTTGTTACTGTTACTCTCAGATTTCTAATTTACCTTACGGCTGCTGCTGTGATAGCGCAAGCTTCTTGGGGGAAAACAAAAGAGAGACAAATGCGAGCTATTCTCTCTCCTGTGGATCGCCTGCCGTGCGCTTGTTCCCTCTCCTTTCGGCTCCTTGGCATATATGAGTACACAAAATGATTCTTAGCTGCCCTAATTCTTACAATTTATTTCAATCGGGACAAAAATTGCGTGCTCTGGCACCAAAAATGCTTTCTCACTCTCTGCGTAAGCATCGCAGTGAACGAGGCGTAAGGGTTGTTTTGTAATGTTTTAATATCTACGATTGTTGGATTGTACGCGTTAAAGTATTTTGCACTCCGGTTTTGTTAAACAGTGTTCGATATTTTGTCCCGAGATTTGAGTACATTCCGCATAAAGTTATAACGCATCTTTACTAGGAATTTAATATATTATTTTGCTCGGTGTAAAACCTTGACTCTTTAAAATTCTCCTCCCGTGATCGAAAGAAAGAAGTACTCTATCACAAAGGAACAAATAGCACTTTCCAAAAAAAAAAAAAAAAGCTCACGCTGCAATTAGTTTTTGCGATATTAGCTTTAAGGCATCTTATATTAAAGCCACAGAAAAGTCTCGAGTGGTTTTCGGCCTCACAAGCGAGAACATTTTCGCGGCTTCGATTGTATGAGAAGTTGTTCAGCGAAAGCCTCGTGCCAATTTGTTTTTTTGTAGAAACGCTGACTACGAGAACAGAATTGCACATACACTGTGCAACATCGGTCAAACCATAGCCTCCCCTATACTCACAAAGCCTGGCAATCCGACGACGGAGCCATAGGGTGCCCGGTCGCAGATTTGGAGCGCGAGGATCTGGTAGCAGAGAGCATTTCTGGTATTCAGTGCAAAGCTTCTGCAGCGGTCAGGACCCAAAACATAGCTTTCGAACCCAAGGAGAAAAGAAGCGGTATCGCGAAGAACGCGAGGAGCACGAGTGAACATTCCATCGCTCGGGAGAAGTGTGTTTCGGCGTCTCGCCACAGCGGGGCGCCCGTTAGACGCCTATCCTCTGCTCCGTTGTCTGCCGCACTGGCTTTACACTTTTGGCGGCTGCGTCTCGAGGCGCTCTGCCAGGCTTTGTCAGTATATAGAAGGCTATGGTCAAGCACGACAGTCGCGCTTTTTCGCTAATCACTCATTCAGGTTAGAACCTTACACCGGAAGCCCATCCACACATTTCCTCTTGATTTCGACCAGCTGAGACAACACCGGTTTTTAAGCCTTTTGTGGCGGCTAACGAACGACTGTATTGATGCGCGGCCGGTCGCGAGCCGTCACAAGAGTCTTAAAAACCGGTCTTGTCTCGATCGGTCAAAGTCAAACGCAAGTGTGTTAATCGGGCCTTAATTGTTATCATTCAGGTTGGCACCTCGTGCAAGCACATTTCAGTACATCAGTGTATTCGTTCCCCCTTACGCTAAGACTAGAAGCTCCGCCTTCAGCGGAAGTTTTCTGCCCTTGCTAACACAAGTGTGAACGCGCAGACACGCGCAACCAAAGCACTGCGGAAGCCAGCCAGCTCGCGCTGAAGGCGGAGCTTCTAGTTTCAGCTTAAGGAGGAATGAATTATAGTGTGGATATCGAACTTTCAAATTCGGCAGATGAAGGGAAAAAATTGCCAATCTTGTCTTGTGCCAACTTTCTCGCGCTCTGTACGTGACATCGTTCAAGGTTAAATAGCGCACCGATCCTAATGGCAGTATATACACGTTTTGCGTCTCGTCGCGCGTCTCGCGCGCTGCTCATCATCTTGAGATAAAATACGGCGTTTTCAATTTCTATTTCTTCGCTTTTTTTGTTTTTGTTTTTTTAATGACGGTTACTACATAATCATCAGCTGGGCAGTGATTTATTGGTTATGATCGCCACGTAACTTCTTTTTCAGTCAAGAAACGCATTTGAATGCAGCGGCCCAAGGAGAGAACGGTTTCGGTGTCCAAATATTTAATATCTTGCTGAACGTCTCAACTGACAGTATACGAACGCAGTTGTCCTTTGGGCTCAGACGCTCGGGATTGTAATATTTTAACCCAAAAAGAAGAGTGGTTCACCAATTGCACGGCGACCCCGGAAGTGGTGCTTTTGCCCTTTATCACTGCTTGACCCACAAAATTCACTCGCCTATGTGAAAAAGAAAAATGAAAGCCGTTCGCAACTCCCTGTAACGCCGAGTTAGAGCGCAGCTCTTGAGGAGGAGGAGGGAAAGGCACTAAGGAGAGGGTATACCCCTTCTCCTCACCTCCTCATCCTGCCTGCTACTCCTCCCTCCAAGCGGCGTCGGCGTCGCCGTCGCCGTCGGCGTAATCGGGAAGTCATGTGACACTCGTGACGTCGCATGGCCCTCATGTCCTTATGGCGGTCATGTGACCTCAAAGGGGTCACCTGATCCCCCTCAGGAGCCTCCTCAGGGGGTCCTGAGGTCCCCTGATGGAGGCCACGTGATTTTTTGAGGGGTTACGTGACCCTCTTGAGGTCACATGACCCCCTCAGGACCCTTCTGAGGGGGTCCTGAGGATCCCCTGAGGGGTGTAACGTGACCCCCCTTAGAACCCCCCATAAGGGAGTCATGAGGACGTTTTGGCACGGTGCCGAAACATCACCATGCCGAAATGTCGCCATGGTTACGCCGACGGCGACGGCGACGTCGCTCAAGCGGGAAACGGGCGCCTAAAGGCCCGTTCACACTCTTGCGACCAAGTAAGACCGAGAGAGACCAGACCGGTTTTTAAGCCTCTTCGGATGTCTTAGGACCAGCTCCGCTGCAGCGCATCCGGTCCTAAGACGTCGCAAGAGGTTTAAAAACCGGTCTGGTCTCTCTTGCTCTTACTCGGTCGCATATATGTGAACGGCGCTTAAGAGCTGCACTCTAAAAACTGACAACAATGCAAAAAAAGAAACGAACGCGAAGTAGACAGCAGTTTGATGATTCGTTGCGCTCAACGCCACCTCCTGTGTATGTTGTAAGCATATGTATACATAGTAAACACACCACTTGGCATCATTACAGGAACTACGAGTCTAACCGGAACCTAAAGTGGCTACCAAACAGAAAATCTCATTGCCACTTTGCTGTCGGAAACAAAATAGCTACCGAGCAATAAAGTACAATAAAAAAGTGTCCGGCTTAGACGCTCTGTCAAATGCAATTAAGAGGCGATAACACTAACATTCAGTTTCTAACCTACTGCGAAGCCTTCGCTCCAACGCAGCGGAGGAGGAGGAGAGAGAGGGGAGAAATAATGCACCGCCTCTATCCCCCCTCTTCTCAATCCCCGAGGCCAAATGCTATTGGTCGTGCGCGCCATGACGTCGAACTAACACCTACGCTCCGTTTCTGACACTGTCTCATTGGCTTGCCACGGTGTGACCGACACCAACACGAATAAACAAGTTTCGTGTAAGGTTTGCATGCCACTTTAAAATCGCAATGGCGATCAGGACTGAAGACGAAATGCCAACGTCGCCAAAGCTTTGAAATTAATGAGGGAATAAAAGCTGAGGGAGGAGGAGATGATAGCGTGTGATGACGTCTTAGTACAGAACTCTGATCGGAAGAATGGGGGGTAGGTGCAAAGGCTAGCTGCCTTTTTTTACAGCGGAGCTGTTAAGGACTAGGTTCCCCAGGATCGTCTCCACCTATGTCGACACAAGCCTATCTAGACAGCTACCGCCATCTATGAGCGACGGCGGCAAGCACACAACCAGTATGGTTTCCGCCGTCGCTCGTAGATGGCGGCAACCTTTCCAGCTATAATAGAACAATGGATAGTTGGGCGCGTTGGTGGGAATTCATCGTAGGAAACAGCGCGAAAAACAAACGACGATGAAGAAGAAGCACACAGTGTATCGAGTACAGCTCCGCTGGTCTTCCTTCTTCACGAGAGTGGAAAGGCTGAACGATTTTTTATACCTACTGTCTGCTCTCAGAGCGAGCAAGGGCGTCGTCTGCTCCTTGCGCTCAGTCAGGCGTTTGACGGCCGAACGCCGGTGTCCGGCGTTCGGAGTTTGAACGCCTGCCTCTGCGTGAGGACCAGACGATGAACTTGCTTGCTGTGATTGGAGGGAAGGCAGTGGGTAGCGAAAAAGGCAGCTAGACTTTGCGCCTACCCTCTATTCTTCCCGCCGAAGGTCTGTGTTCTGACGTCACCGCAAGCTCTCATCACATCCTCTCCCTCAGCTTCTCTCCGTATAAAGGCTGTTAGTGAACAGGCATACGGGACCTGCCGATCGGCGCCCGAGGAAGAGGGAACGAGTCGTACACCGCACTGCCTTGAACCGAGTCGAACGGTTGAAACGAACCTCGCACTTGACAATCATTTCCCTCTGTCGCCACCCGCGTCGAACGGGACGACGTTGAGGCCCACAGGGGAGGGGAGAGTCTCGTGCGATCCTCGTGTGGTTGCCGAGTAGTGGTGGGGCGCAAGTAGGTGCAGCGCTCCGGTTTGTCTGCAAAGTATACATACTGTATTTTTGGTGTGCTATAGTAATAAATTAAATCGAAAATCGCCGACTTCGTTTCCTGCTTTCGCCTTTCTCCCACTTCCTTTAATTTCCCGAAAGGAGGGCGAAGGTTGTCCCACGTCTATAAGGAAGAAGGTGGTGACTGGAGGCACAGGACGAGCCTTCCCCTTCCCTCTCCCCCTTCCCCCTGGCGTTTGCACGAACGCCGTGTTCAAGGTGCCAACCGTTGGTTCACAGAGCGAGAGCCAATAAATAGGCTACGCCTATAGCATCAACACTCTGCTCCCTGATTCACTTGTGGGCGCTGCCATCTTGGTGCAGAGCGGAACGACTGCATAGGCCTTCGATGTGGTATCAGGAATCTCAGGCAATATAGTCTTGGTTTGTCGCTGGCTGTTTTAATGTTCCTGGAATACGTAAAGTTCTTTCTTTTTTTTTTTTTGATTTCAGATAAAGCTTGATAACTGACAACATTGATGTTGAGCACCAAGCTGTCTGAAGTGTTTTTTTTTTTTTTTTTTTTTTAGCATCCCGTGGATCTAATTAGGACCACGACCAGAACTAGGAAAATTATAAGCTGCCATTGGTTTCTAATATTTTTTTTTATAAATCACCAAGAACCAATGTGGATTATAGGGTGTTTTTAGGCTCTTAATATGTTTTTTTTTTGTTTTGTTTTGTTTGTGCAGTTGAATGATATTTGTGTTTTTGTGCCATAGGCTTCATACCTATGTCTGTTTCTTGTACATGCGCCTCCTGCTTCTCGTTAGCGGTGATATTGAATGCAATCCGGGTCCAATTACTAAGGAACAGACGGAACAGTTGGCTTCTGTTTTCGCTATTGCCCAGCAGCTGAAAATAGGGCAAAGGAACGTAATCGAAGAATTAAAGACGCTCAAAAAAGATCTGCAAAGTACAAATAAATCGGTTACCGAGCTGTCCGGACGCTTGCGTTTCAATAACCGTAGCTCTATAGAGCTACGGTTATTGAAACGCAAGCGTCCGCTAGCGCTTCAACACTAAGAGATTTGCGTGGAGAGATTGTGACATCTGGGACAGTGTTATCTGGGGTGACGGGGTGCCTTTCTGTTCTTGAAGCTCGTTGCGAAGACGCCGAAAATAGACAAAGGCGTAACAACTTGATTATTCATAGCTTACCTGATACAGCTAATGAAACGTGAACGATCACCGAACAAGTGGTCCTAAAAATGTGTTCAGAGAAGCTTGGCCTTAGTTTAGATCAAAGCTGGATTGAACGTGCCCACAGATTGGGTCGTTTTGGTCCGAACAAAAGCCGCCCAGTAATTGTAAAAATGTTGTCTACTAAGCACAAGGATTTGATTCTTAAAAATGGCCGCAAGCTAAAAGGTACGGCATACTCTGTAAATGAGGATTTTTCTCCAGCAGTATACGTGAAGCGCGACGAGTTTTGCTCACCTTTGCGAAAGCTCAAAGTGAAAGATTCAAGCTTCGTTAGAATAAACTTTCCATTGGTAATAATGCTTTCGTTTACGATCCTATGAGTAAAACTGTTGTGCCTGAGATTGAATAACTATGCGTAGCACCTTCACGTATCTCTGAAAAACCCATTTCTGTTTTATTTACTAACATAAGAAGCCTCATGCACAAGTGCGATGAATTACAAAGTTTTATTGATTCCACCAGTGCTGATATGATTGTTATCACGGAAACATGGCTACATGATTCTATTGAAAACAGAGAACTTTTTGACTGCGTTCCATCTTTTAACACTTATCGTTGCGATAGGATTGGTCGGTGCGGAGGAGGCGTTTTGATAGGAATCAGAAAAACCATCACATCTGCTTTAGTTAACATAACCACTAACCTCGAATTGCTTTTCATATGTATAAATACCAAAGCGTCGCGCCATCTTGTCGGAGTCTGCTACCGCCCGCCGAAATGCGATGCCTCTTTTGTTGATGCGCTGCATGATGCGCTTGCCGGGCTCGTTGCCAATTATCCCAATGCATCCATCACACTTTTCGTTGACTTTAATTTACCTACCATTGACTGGACTAATCCTCCTCTGCTACAAAGATCAGAACCGGGACGGTTTCTTGAGTTGTGCCTTGAATTTAATCTTACCCAACTCATTAAAAGTCCTACCAGAATTACCACGGATTGCAGCGCTATTTTAGACCTTCTTTTGACTACTTTCACCGAAGTGTTTTCAGATATATCATGCCTCGATGGCCTAAGCGACCATAAGCTTGTTCACCTTCATGCCATGTTCCCAGTGCCTACTAATGTAACTTCCCGAAAAGTTATAAGAAATTACGCAAAGGGTAACTATAATAATAATAATAATAATAATAAATTTATTTAATAAAACTAGCATGTCCATGTCACAAGTCAGGTTCGTCAAAGCCATCCAGGGCTTGTATGACTGAACCTATCTGCAGTGGCCTCAAACATAACTATGCCACGTACTAAAAAAAAAGTTTGAGTCAGTTCCAATAACAGTTGTGACACTTATTACACTTAGACTCAAGGGAAAACACGTATACACACACCTACACATATGCACAAACACGCAAGCCGGTCATTGTCACCATTGAAGAAGGTCTTGACAGATGTTATGTTCTTGGTGTTGTGGTTCTTGAAGCAGAAAGACTGGGTGTTGTAAGTCGTGTTGATTTGCTCAAACATAAACCAAATAAAATAAAAATAATAAAATCTGGTGTTCAACATTCTTTATAGGACTGAAAAGGAATTGTGAAATGAAATTGTGACGGATTACAGGGCCTCGTTGGTAGATAAAAGATGTCGAAGCGCTTTTTTGAGTTTCTTTTTGGATGTGAAGTCGAAGAATTCGGAAGGTAAAGAATTGAATATCTGAGGGACATAAAAAGATCGCAGGTTCTTGCCATAGCGGGTGTATTATACTGGAACAAGAAACCGTGAAACCGTTCTCAGTTCTCGTGAATTAGGTCGAGATGCTTTAAAATCCTTTGTCCAATAGTGACTTAGAATAACTGATTCCAAAAACAGTGATTCGAAGGTGGGCATAGATAAGGCCTGAAAACGATTCACGTTTGAGGTTGAAAGTTTGTTATTAACCTCTCGTACAATACTTTTTAAGATATTATTTACTTTCTTATGCCATAATCCAGAACATTGGCCGAAAACTGTAATGCCATACCGAAGTATACTATATCCTAAAGAGTAGGCTAAGAGCTTCCGAATTCTGAATGGTAAAAACGTCTTAATCTTGTAGAGCAAGCATAGGACGCTTCTTAGGTTTGAGCATACTATTGTCAGATGGGAATTCCATGAAAGGTCCGAATCAAAGTGGATGCCTAAGTATTTTACCGTCTCTGAGTAAGGAATTGGACTGCAATGACATCCTACACAGTGTGATGTGTGAATAAGAAAAGGAATATTTAGAACCACAACTTTTAAAGGATTGCGAAAGCAGACAAGCTTTGTTTTGGAGATATTTATGTTCATAAGATTAATTTCAAACCATTCCATGAGTTTATGTGTACATTCCTGAAGCATTTGTATTGCTGTATGATAAGACCGATGACTCGTTAGTAGGAGTGTATCATCAGCGTATTGAAAAAGGGTACAGTTTGATACCATGCTAGACATATCATTCACATATATATTAAATAGAAGAGGAGAAAGAACTGAACCTTGAGGAACACCCGCTTTTAAGAAAACTTTGGCACTGTATACACCGTCGATCGAAACCACTTGGGATCGATCTTGCAGAAAATTTTGTAATAGACACAGGAAAGGTCCCCGGAAACCAACAGAAGAAAGTTTTTGTACCAAAATCGAATGGCTCACAGTGTCGAACGCCTTCGCAACGTCGAGGAAGCATGCACAGCTAAACAGGTTGTGTTCAAAACCTAAATTTAGGTTGTCAGAGAGTGTTTCGAGCAGTGCTTGTGTACCCGTCCTGGAATAAAACCATATTGAGAAGAAGCTGTTATGTTATATTTATCAACGAAAGAAGCCATGGTTCTATAAATAAATTTTTCCAATATTTGAACTAGGCATGATAGAATAGATATTGGTCGATAGTTTTCTACTTTATCTCTTTGCCCTCCCTTGTAAAGCGGTTTTACAATGGCAGTTTTCATTTCATTTGGAATGGACCCAGTCTCGATTATTTCGTTAAATATAAGAAGAAGTGTATCCTGTATGTACCTTAAATTTCTGCGAAGATCAATAAGACATTTATTATCGTGACCTGGAGCTTTATTAGGTTTGAGCCCTAATATGATCGACTCCATATCATTAATGGACATTTTAGGGAGAAATGCGGAATTTGAATTCGAATTTGGAAAAGATGACGGTGTGGCATTTGAGCGTGCTCTGGCCGAGAAGGAGGCGAAGAAGTTGTTAAAGATATTGGCTGTAGCTTGCGCACTATGTCCAAAAACACCATTGAAATTGTTTGCTTTTAAACGAGGCGATGTAGCTCCGCGCAATTCGTTAATTAAAGACCAGGTTTTAATTGAGTTGGATCGAGTCAGTGAATTGCTTCTGAAAATAGAGCCGCTTCGCAGATCTAATAAGCGCACTCACTCTGTTCCGTAATGTTCTGAAGTCATCACGTAGGCTGGTGTTATGAGGCGAGCGGCGACATCTTTTCCAGGCCAATTCCTTAAGTTTTATAGCAGATAGTATTTCGGTATTTAGCCAGCGGATATTTGTTTTCCTTTGCTTTAGCATAACAACCCTTTTTGAAGCTTGCGAGAACTCCTTGATTAGTAGCACAAAGGATGAGTAGATGTCAGATTGAGCTACAGATCGTTGAAAAGTATACCAATCATGAGTAGATATTAAGTGATCGAATTTTTTTTTATCTACAAGTTCAAGAGGACGAAGCTTTTTGGGGATTGGTTCTGAAGCGCAAACTGAAAATTCCAAGTGGCAGGCTACAAAGTAATGGTCCGCTAGTTTGTGTGATATAACTGCCGCATTTGTTGTAGTGGATGAAGATCTTACATTGATATGGTCGATTGCCGAAATCACTAACTTGTCTCCCAAGATTTCTTCCCTTGTGGGTGCAAGTATCAGAGGTTCAATACCGTGATCGGCCAAAAGAGTAAGATATTCACAAACCAAAGATTTGGAAGGTTTCAAAAGGTCGATGTTAAAATCGCCTAGAAGGCAGAGCGATGCATGATTCGGGAACGGCAACTATAATGCAATTAATGTTAATCTAACAGTTTTCGCTCAAGATTTTCTTTTCGATTTTTCTTCTCGTACTGTGGAACACAACTGGCTACTGTTTAAAAATGCAATGCTTGACCTAGTTGAAAAATTTGTTCCCGTCATCAGTATAAAAACTAATCATTATGCGCCCTGGTTTAACCGGGACCTGAAGCTAATACTAAATAAAAAAAAAGTGTCGCTTCAGGAAAGCCAAGCGAAGCTGCTCCGATTCTGACTGGGCGAGTTATAAGGAGTGTTATCGTTTGTACAAGGGGAAGAGTCGGAAAGCCCGTAGAAAATATTTTACTCAAGATTTGCCGTCACTTCTCTTGAATAACCCAAAAACAATTTGGAAGGTGGTTAATCCAAAAGCTAATGCCGCATTTCACTTAACTGATAACGGAAACATTGTACCTGAGGAAGGGTGTGCTTCGCTGTTGAATATGACTTTTGGTGCCGTGTTTACTCAGGAACCACTAGGGGCCATCCCTTCCTTTCCTTCGTATTTAAGCAATATCATGCCTAACGTAAACATTACACCGGACGGTGTTCTTAACCTTATTAACAGCTCTAAACTTTCTGCATCCGCTATTGAAGACGGCATTAGCTCGAAATTACTGAAGTGTACTAGGGACATTAGCGGTGTCTTACTATCCGAAATATTTTCCCAGTCATTGCTAGAGGGTAGGCTGCCCAATGATTGGGAAATCGGGCGGGTCGTTCCTGTCTTCAAAGGTGGTGATAAATTATCTGCTAATGACTACAGGCCAATATCTATAACCAGTGTTTTATGTAAATTACTTGAACATATAATCTATACTAACCTCGTTACTTTTCTTGAGAACAATCATTTCTTTTCACATCATCTACATGGTTTTAGATAGGACTGTCTTGTGAGACACAGCTAGCTGTTTTCTTACATCATATTCACACTAATTTGGACAGCAATGAAGTTACTGATGCTATATTTCTCGACTTTTCTAAGGCATTTGATCGCGTTCCTCATCAGCGTTTGCTCTCGAAATTATCTGCACTAAATACTGACCCGCATGTATTCAAATGGATTAAAGACTTTTTACATAACAGGACCCATTACACTAGCGCTAACAACCATCATTTTGATCCTGTTCCCATCACCTCCGGTATTCCTCAGGGTAGTGTGCTCGGCCCGCTTCTTTTTTCTATCTATATTAACGATTTGCCTAACTCCTTGACCTCACAAATTCGTCTTTTCGCGGATGACTGCGTCATTTATCGTCGGATCACTAACCCATCAGATTCTACTGCCCTTCAAGACGACTTACTAAATATCAGCTCATGGTGTACTAACTGGCTCATGCTTTTAAACTCTTCTAAATGCAAGCGCGTTCGTTTCATTCGTCCTAATAATTCTTGTTCGTACCCCAGTCAATATCACATTCAAAATACCCCGTTGGAATTAGTCCAATCTTACAAATACCTAGGAGTTCACCTAACCTCGGATCTATCATGGAACATGCATATTAATCACATTCTTTCAAAAGCTAACCGTAGTCTCGGTTATTTAAAACGTAACCTTAATTCTGCCCCATCTTCTCTTAAACGACTAACATACGTCACGCTTGTTCGACCGATCCTGGAATACGCTTGCAGCATTTGGAACCCTCATTATCATTACTTAGCTGCCTCACTGGAAGCACTTAAAAACCGAGCCGTTCGTTTCATTTTTTCTGATTACTCACGTCATAATAGTGAAACTAACCTTAAAACTCGTGCTGACCTTCATTCACTTGAGATACGCCGCAGGGTATCAAAGCTATGTCTTCTGCATAAAATATACTACTCGCAATCACTTCACTCATCACT
The DNA here is from genome assembly GCF_016920785.2 of Ixodes scapularis. Lineage (NCBI taxonomy): Eukaryota > Metazoa > Arthropoda > Arachnida > Ixodida > Ixodidae > Ixodes > Ixodes scapularis. The sequence goes on along the minus strand of NW_024609835.1, from coordinate 179,445,116 downwards.
TCTCTCTCAACCGTTTTATGTTTCAGCCCGCATCGATAACTCACGTAAGATTAAACTTATTTCTTGTAAGTCATCCTTGTTTTTCTGCTCGTTTTTGCCATCCGCCATTGCTGACTGGAACGACTTGCCCGATAACATTGTTTGTCAACGTGATCAGGTTCTTTTTTGACAAGACTTGACTACTTTTTGCGACCCTTGTCGCATCTCTACTTAAGTGCGGTTGATTTTGTGTTTTTTGTGTTCTATACTTTTGATTTATTTTGCTTTGTAACCCCCCCCCCCCCCCCTCTTACATAATGCCCCTTGAGGGCGTGTAAGGTATTTAAATAAATAAATAAATAAATATGGTCACAAGGGGGACATAATGTGTATGTGTGTGTGTGTGGGGGGGGGGGGGGGTAAACGTGAGTATAATCAGGACAGTTTACTAATGGTGTATTTGGCTAATCTAGTTTAGCCTCTTGGAGCGCTCTGAATAGCCAGTGTCCGTTCGGCTGGTCGAAGTCGGGCGCTATATGTACACTCTCCGGCAATATGAAAGACCCACTGGGAGCGCGTGGCCGAGGCGGTGGCTGGCGGGGGCGCTGCGAGCCCTCCGGGCAATTCCATTCTGCTTCGAGGGGAGGACGCTCACTCGGGCTCAGATAAAGCGAAACGCGCTTATCAGTTTGTGCCGAGTGCCGAATGAGCGTCCTCCCCTCGAAGCAGAATGGAACTGCCCGGAGCGCTCGCAGCGCCCCCACCAGCCACCGCCTCGGCCACGCGCTCCCAGTGGGTCTTTCATATCGCCGGAGACTGTACATTCAGTGGTTCTTTCAGAGCGCTCGCAGACACTCGGATAGAGCCGTCCTCTCTCTTTCTTCATTTCGTGTTGTTACTTTAAGTGCCTCAAAGAGGCATTACACAGGGGGAAATAATCAAATGCGCATTTTTGTTGTCAAAATTGGGAAAGAGATTCATAACATCATTATACAAACATTATTGAAAAAATTACCTATTTCCTGGAGGAACTGGGTACAGTTATTATTTGACACCAAGCTTGAGGGAACGATGTTCCAACCGGAGATACATAAGAAAAGATGTGAGTATTTGAATGCGAAATTCCTGTAAACTATGGGTTTTGCTTCACAGAAATGAAATTAAACGTGATTAGCCGGAAGAATGAAGCTGCGGGGTGATCATGGATTGTAATATAATCTGTGCATGAAGCGTAACGCTGTGCGGCGCTTTATCTTCGAAGTGAGAGCGGTGGGAGCGGGTGCCACAGGCTCAGTCACGTGACTTCAATCACTTCCGCTGTCGAGTTAAAAGATACCGCACCAATCCCACTGTGCTCTGCAGTGCAATTGAGTACAGGGGGTGCTCAGCGCATGACGGAGAACCGCAGTGAGACCCAGTATCCGCAATGAAGGCTTCCGTTTTTTGTGCGCGCATGCGGACTGTGCGGCGGGGGAGCTGGATAGATTAATGGTATTGGCTAAACTCTTCGTATCGGGCGGTAGCTTGCGCCATGGCAGTGAAGCGGTTGCGGAGGTTGTCCTCGGTGTCCACTTCCTTGTCGGCGCTCAGGCCGCTCGGAAAAGTTGCGTAGCATTCGGCTGGCGCGCAGTTCCTCTAGCTCGGATGGCAGGCGCTCCCTTATCTCGCACATTCGATTCCGATGGTTGGAGCGCTAGAAAACGACCAGCCAAATATAATAATGTTTTTTTTTATATATAATTAACTTTTGAGTTATCGAAAATAAACATATGGTTCCAATTGGAAACTTGTAGAGCGGCATCGACACCGCTACATTAGTCAATTTTGGAAGGATTTGGAGTGCGTGAGAAGCGCGGTGGTGTGCTAAAGTTACCACTTGCGTAACAGGGGTAAGGCTGGCGAGCGAAAACCTGGATAATAATCTTATCATCCGGGAATTACGGGCATCAGCAGACGGTATTCGGTAAATGCTTTAGGCTATTGCTGGTTTCCGACACCGCGTGCGTTCACATGTGCGTCTATTCAGCAGGGGCTTCGTTTCCATGGGGACGGCGACCACAGCAGACAGACGTTATCGAGCGGAAATAGACGGCAGTGTGGTGAGGTTAGGTGCGCGCTTCTAGTTTTGATAGACCAGGGACGCCAGACAAGTTTTTCCGAGCTAGGGACTCAACAAAACAGAAAAAATCCATCGTCGATTCACTGGCGGATTACATACAAAGATCTGGAACCGATCGTCTTGCCGTGATCACCTACACCAACCCTTTTCGCTCCTTTAACCCCCACCTCTCTGGCCTCAGGATAACTTGGCCGAGGTAGACGATCCTTTGATAAAAATAAATACTTCTCTTCACTCATTCACTCGACTTCTTAAAGCATAAACTGCTTTTTGACGGAACCCCCAATCCCAAAATTATGTTCGCCCGTCTGTCCGTCCGTCAGTCCGTGCGTTTCGTGCTAAATTTAGCGGAGAAACTAGATTTGTGTTTAGGTCATGTGGCATCAATTGACATAGCGTGACCTAACGTGACGTTATTTATGCAACAATAGACCGATCTCACCAGCCAGTTTGACTACGCCACCGCTGCCGCAATGATTCGAGGGAACTTTGGTCTTTATGCACGTGCGAAAATGTGGCTGGAGCTCAGCGCATGCCGAGCATGAGGCGGCACGAGCCGTCTCGTGCACTGCCGCCTGTCTCCTGCAAACTAAAGTTACGGCGGTGTCACGCATGCGCCAAACGCTTGGTGAAATCGGTCTATTCAGTTTCCCCGCTGTATTTAACGAAAAAATTGACGTAACGTGACCTGACGTCACGTGATTCATACACCTATTTACTTTCCCCGCTAAATTTAGCCGGAAATTTGATGTGACGTGACCTCATATCGCGAGACTTACACACATATTTAGTCTCCCCAGACATCGAGTTCGCAACTTCAGTGGTTTCAGCATGGCGCAACGAAGAAGAGTCCAAGAAGAAGTCGTGATACGCCGACTTACCGCAGCTTCTACTTATAGACTTTTCTGTCTTGTGGTAGGACGGTCAAAAGCTGCTGTGGAGAAGTAGATTGACAAGCTGTGATTCTTATTTAATTTGAAATATTTATCTGGACATATGGCGGCTAGCGTTACATGCTCGCCTTTTGATATATTTGACCGCAATCTGTAGCGCGTACAAATATAAAATAAAATCTAGCTCCGCGCATAAAAAACGGGATTTCCCTAAATAAAAATATTCACGTTGAACTTTTTTTTTTATTTTCAAATTCCTGCACTTTGTGTAACGTAACTTTTTGAACCAGAGCATGAGGTTTCATACTATCAAAGTGGAATCCTCGTGTTGTCCTTTTGTTATTATTTATTACGCAATTTATCCTGATCATATTCTCACGAATGACAAATGATGAGGCGCCGAATAACTGACGAAACTAAATGTTTAATGGGGCGAACCTGTGCTCAAAAGAAAAATGGAGAAAGGCTTGCGTCGCAGGCGTCGATGTCGGCGAAACACAGGATCGAGAGCTTTGGCGAGACTGACTCCGCTCGTCATGCGGAGTCCCTTATGTACCCTCGTGGGTTTCTGGACCATTCGGCGTAGAACTTTCGGTGCGTAGAACTTTTGAAACTCGATTAGACGACAATGTCCTCGAACATACGAGAAGGCCAAGTTGAAAGAATAAATAAAAGGACAGTCTGGAATCGAACGTACACCTTCCGCGCGAAAGTCAAGCGCGGTAACCAATCGGCCACGCACGCACTAGCTCTCCGACGCGCATGACATTACTTCCCCCTTCAAAAAGGCATCGTCTCGATGCAAGGTGCTGGGAAAAAAACAGCAAAACAAACAAAAATAATGTAAAAAGTACGTCGACTTGTGCAACACAACCTATCGAGCGTATTACAAAACACAATTCACAATCCTATCGATCGTAGTACGGCTTGAGGCGCACGATGTGGACGACCTCCGGTCGTAAACGGCGTCGTGATGATGTCCGTGTTCTGTCGGGCATCATCTCGTAGTTCATATCCCCGAGTCGACGAAGTACTTTGTAGGGTCCAAAGTAGCGCTTCGGGAGTTTCTCGCTGAGACCACGGCTACGAATTCGTGTCCATACCCATATCCTGTCTCCGGGCTGGAAGTGGACGTCCCGACGACGAAGGTTGTAGCGGCCAGTGTCGACACGCTGTTGGGCTTTAATCCAAAGTCTGGCGAGCTGATGGACTTCTGCCCGTTGGGCAACCACCTGGGCGTCGTCGTTTCCGTTGAAAGCCGGTTTGTGGGGTAACATAGCGTCCAGCATTGTCGTTACCTTGCGCCCATGCACCAGCTGAAAGGGTGTCACCCCGGTGGTCTCTTGTACGGCCGTGTTGAAGGCAAATGTGACGCACGGCAACACATCGTTCCATTTCCTGTGCTCCACGTCGACGTATGTATATGGAGATCATGTCGGTGATGGTCTTGTTTAGGCGTTCCGTCAGCACATTAGTCTGAGTATGGTACGCTGCGGTTCGCCGGTGGTTGTTGTGGCTGACGCGAAGGATCTCCTGCATCAGCTGGGCCATGAACTATGATCCACGGTCTGTAATGAGGACTTCGGGGGCGCCGTGCCGGAGGACAGTGGACTCGATGAAAAACTTGGCGACTTCAACAGCCGTGCCTGATGGAAGCGCTTTAGTCTCGGCGTACCGTGAGATAATCGGTCGCGACGATTATCCATCGGTTTCCTCACGTCGATGGTGGAAATGATCCAAGTAAATTCATTCAGGTTTGCTGGAATGGGGTAGATGGCGCCGCAATAGGCTGAAGAAGTCCTGCCGGTCTCGGTTGTGGTTTCTTCCGTCGTTGAAACTCGTGGCAAGATCGGGTGTAGTGGTGGATTGTCTTCGTAAGCTTGAGCCAGTAGTACTTTTCGCGTATCCTGGCAAGAGTCCTGCTGTAGCCAAGGTATCCCGCCGTCGGGTCATCGTGGCAGGCTTGAAATATTTTTACTCGAAGACTGGAAGGAATCACCAACAGCCACGCCATGTTGTTGTCCCTGAAGTTCTCCTTGTAGAGCACACCTTATCGGATGGAGAAGGTTGGCAGTGTTCGTACGAAAACGCGAGGAACGGCGCTTTCTTGTCCCTCTAAGTGCTCGATAAGCGCTCGCAGCTTGGGGTCGTCTCGTTGGAGTGCTGCCATGTCGCTGAAATTCAAGGCGCCGAGAAAACACCCGTCGTCGTCGTCTTTGGTGCAGGCAGGACCAGCCTCGACTGGGGCCCTTGACAGGCAGTCGGCGTCATTGTGCTTCCTGCCGGACTTGTACGCCATGGTCATGTCGAACTCCTGAAGCCGTAGGCTCCACCGGGTGAGGCGTCCGGAGGGGTCCTTCAGATTCGCGAGCCAACAGAGCGAGTGGTGGTCTGTGACCACGGGAAAAGGTCTTCCATACAAATGTTGGCGAAACTTTGTTATTCCCCAGACGACAGCGAGGCATTCCTTTTCAGTCATTGGGTAGTTCCTCTCCGCGTTCGACAGCGTCCGACTTGCGTATGCGATGACTCTATCTGCCCCATCCTGCATTTGGACTAATACTGCACCCAGTCCGGTGTTACTGGCGTCAATGTGGATCTCTGTTTCAGCAAACTGGTCGAAAAGGCCAAGAATCGGGGGCGCCGAGAGTCTTTGTTTGAGCTCTTCGAATGACCGCTGGTGTTCTTCTGTCCACTCGAACTTTATGACGTCCTTTGTAAGGTCCGTCAGCGGTGTGGACAGTTTGGCGAAGTCTTAAACAAAGCGCCTGTAGTAGGCACAGAGTTTGAGAAATCTTCTCGCGGCCTTCTTGTCAGACGGCGGAGTAAATGCAGCTACGGCGCGGGTCTTCTCGGGGTCAGGGAGAACACCTCTTTTGTTCACGACGTGGTCAAGAAACTTTAGTTCCCCATAGGCGAACCGGCACTTTGTTGGCTTGAGTGGCAGGCCGGCTGTCTTGATGTCGTGAAGCACGGCTCGAATTCGTCTCAGGTGCTCGTCGAAATCTCGTGAGATAATCACAACATCGTCCAAGTAGACGAGGCAGCTCTGCCATTTCAAACCTGCCAGCGGGTAGAAGAGGAAGACGTAGGAAGGCAGGCTGCGTGCGATTGGTCCCTGGCCGATTTGGTGCCTTCACTCGCATTCATGCACACGTAGCCCATGTAAACTCAACCTATGGCTGGGTTTACGTGAATACGATTGTAGTACGATGAACCAGAATAGGAGTAGTAGAAAAATAGCCGGCCTCCAGGTGAGGCGCTTCGTGTAGAACCTACCAGGTAACACTGGTGTTCGATTCCGGAGCACTCCTGCTAGCGAAGGTCGGGCCAAGCGTAGCTGTTTTTTTATCTTAGCGGTTTATCAGTGTGGCCTATGTATGCTTTATGGGTGTTTCAACGTCTATGAATAAATGTTTAAAGCTTACTTGGTCAATGTAGTGAAAACTGGGGTAACTAACCAGTCTTGCATGCTGGCCTGTAGCCGTGCGCATCCTTCTTCTTTCTCTTCGTTTTCATTGCCCAGCGACAAGACTCGAACCTATGTAATCACAATGCCAAGCACTTGAAATTCATAAAAGCAAACTTCTAAAACGAGCATAGACACATCAGAAACCATCTGAGAACGTACGCGAGGCAAAATCCCATGTTACAGTAGCCATGTCCTCCGGATTTCGGCAACAGCGCCACTCGCGGCAGTCTAAGTTCTTGCCTCACACGGCTGATGGAGCGCCGACGACCCTTTTTCCACTGCAATAGACCCTTTCCGGAATTCGGTCTCACCACTTTTATCACTATCATCATCATCTGAAAACGCCATATGTGCTATACTAATGGCGGCTTTCTGTTTACTGATGAAGGAAGAAGTTGAAGATGCTCCTAAGCAGATGATTCGAGGCCCCCCTATACATTCTAGATTTTAGCGCGACGCGAAACAGGAATTGGACGCAAGAGCTGCGTAAAGGCCCATACGCACATTCGCGTTTGAGCGCGGTGCGTTCCGTAGCGGCAAGCGGACGCGTTGCGTTGCGAAGACCGCTTGCGCCAAACTTGTACGCACAGTTGCGTTGACACGCAGTCAACCGCAGTCGAGAGCCAATAAGAACGCGCTATCGTCGCTAGTGGCTCACCAATAGTAAGCGAAATCCAAGGCAACATGGCGGCGCACAGCGACAGCGTCGAAGTGTTCGATCTTGGGACAATCTCGCCGGCTTCCCCGATGTTTTGTCAAGCTTGAACCATCGCAGCCTTGGAAAATACAGTCCCCACCGCTCCCCAAAACGAAAAAGCAAGCTCTGCGACCGGCGAACCGGATACGTCTCCAGACGTCTCGCCGAGTCGGCCGGGTGGGGCGAGCGAACACGTCACCCCCTCTCCTCTTTCGGCTTCTGATTGGTCGAACGCACCCGAACGCACCGCAACGCTTCGAAAAGTTGAACAAGTCTCTACTCGCTTGCGTCGCGCTACCGAGCGTTGCGGGGAGACGCGCGTCGCTCTGCAAGCGACCGCGCCTGGCCGCAAGGACTCCGCAACGCACTCAAACGCGTTCAAACGCGAATGTGCGTATGCACCTTAAGCGTTCATTTCTAACTCAGTCCCAGTCAATCTGTTAGTAGCACTCGCTCGGCTTCACAGCCCCTTAATGTATAGGACTCTATCAAGGCGCCTATGTGGGTTGGCGCTTTGTTTCGACTGACTGCGTTTGTTTCGCCATTGACACTATAAGAGACTGAAAAATAATCTTAGTGAAGTGCACATTCTCGTTAACCGTCGACCTTTAAGTGACGGTGCCCTATTAAATACTGCAGACCACAGGTTCATTGCCGCCATTAGTATAGTAAAGGTAAACTGCCATTTGAGTCACCAGATGGCACTGTATTCCGGAAAGGGTCTATTGTAGCACATTGAATCGATCGTGGACCGGTCATACGCACCCTGTCTACTACTTCTTCCTCTTCTACCCATCTGCTACCAATTAAAATTGGCGACGTGCGCGACCGAAAGCGTCGCTGTGGTCGGCCTTCCACGATTGGCCCAAAAGCTGACTATGACGTTGGAAAGGGTATACCATCGTCGGAAAGAAGAGGAACGAAAGAACTTTGATTTCGACGGTGTTGGCAGTGTTGCTTTGAGAGCGCAATGATTTCAGGCTTCCATCATGCTATTTACAAACACCATCGAACTTGTTGTTCGCAAGGTAATGACGTCACAAGGGGGAACCAAAGGAGGGCGCCACCAAAACATCTCGCCGCTATACTTCGTCTCACCCTATCATGGACTAACCGCGAAGGTTGTGCTAGCGCGAGCGGCCAGCCTTGACTGCCTTGACTAGAGCATTTACTGTACGAGCGCTCGTGCAGCCGCTGAGGCTTCATTCAAAGCGACTAGCTCGCGCTTTTAGCACGCGCGGCTAACAATAGTCCATACTAAGGTGAGACGAAATATAATAGCCAAACCCCGATTCGATGCACTACGGTCGCATCTATGTAAATGCAACCCATGAAACCAAAACTACCGACGCCCGTGCACTCGCACTGATTGAGCGTCGCTCAGTGTTGTACACCGAGCCGTTCGTGACTTCTTCAGAAATACCACAGGCCTCAGCACCCTCGCCCAAGTTGCACGAACAATAAATGTGTGAAAAACAGCCAGAGTTACGCAAAATCCGAAGGGAAAAAAACGCTCTTCGCCGTTTAGATAAGACTCGTTTCTTATTCAGCTTCCCTTCAAGCTGAGACTAGAAGCTTCGCCTTCAGCGCGAGCTCGCTGCCTTCCGCAGTGCTTTGGTTGCGCGCGACTGCGCCTTCAAACTTGCGTTGGCAAGGGCAGAATGCTCGCGCTGAAGGCGGAGCTATCCGGTTCCATTTTCATTTTTCATGCATATGGCGCGTGATTTGCTCACTTTCAGAAATGACGAACCTGCGCGTGCTGGGCTGAGGAGATCGCACGCTGGGCTGGGGACTTGTGCATAATGGAATGGTGTATTCGCTCTATCTTGCTTAAGTTGAAACATGATGGCGCAAGTGTGCAAGTCGCCCCCAACCACTTCCGGTATTCAACAATAGCGGTGTATAGACCTTTGTCCGGAAGTGCTCTTTTTAGCCTCGACCGCAAGGAGCAAAAGCGAACAATACTCTCGAACCCAGACGCTCACGGGGAAGGGGGGGGGGGGGGGGGGGGGGGGGGGGAGCTGCGTCGGCCTGCACCGCCGCTTCCCGTTGAAGGCTTCTTCGCTGGTGTGCCGACTGCAGTTTCGCCGGCATCGGTCCTGTTTACCGCGGTATGTGAGTATAGTGCCCGTAATGGGAGAGCCGTGTGTCCATACGCCACTTTGCCGCTGTTGGTTTCCATCTAGCCGAGCCAGAAAACATCTCGCGACGAGTTGATCGCGCCGCGAGTGACGAAGAAGCAAACATGGCGACGGTTTGTGCGATTGCTTTGGTGGCTCCGGTGTTGAGTGCCTTCAACGTCCTCGTGAGAGGATTCCCCTGCCCTTCGAAGTTATCGCAGGCACCACGAGTGGCACGAAAGATGTGGAATCATCGTCTCAACTACAAATAAGCAGGCCTGCACGAGCAACAACGACGCCGAGCAGGCGCTCGGCACAGTTGTGTCGTCAGATGTTCTACAACGCCGAGATATTTTCATTTATCATTTGGAATGGCTTCAAGAGTGGAAAATTAATCTATTTCGCAGATTGTTAACGCCGAGGTGAGTGCCCTCCGTTGCAGTGCCGTTGTCGCGCGAAGTGCAGAGAAAACCGGGTGGCGATGGCGGCGGTGCTCTTTGATCGCTTTGATCTTGCGCCGTCGGGTTCATGGAGTCCGGAGTAAACGTACGTACGTGCGTATGCTGGATCGGTGTTTTGGACTGCCACAAAACTCTTTCTCGTGGGCATTTACCTTGTGAAGCTTAGTAGCTCATTACATTTCGTCGTCGACTGCGCTCATTTGACTACGACGGACGAGCCTGCGTGATGTGAATTTCACTGCCTAAGATCCTTGGTGTGCTATAACGAGGGCTAATAAAATATCACCGCGAACTTCTGAACAAACGAGTCGAAGTTTCTTCTGTTATCATAACTGATCGACTGTCACAATATTAATCAGTAGCGTTCCTAGACTCCGTCCCCACAGGCACCCTGCTTCGTTGCCCGATAGTAGGTGTCTCCTGGTACCTCGTAGAATTCCAGCTCCCACTTCAAGTAAGTACCATCCTTTAGATGCGGCGGCAGACAACGCGGCACATTACAAAAGAAAGCTAATCCGAGCTGTGTATGGAACTAGACCCATTCGCTAGTCATTTGATGAAACGTCGTGGTCTCGTTTTCATTCGCTAAAACGGCGTTCGATCAAGTAAACGCCTCCCACTTATTTCGGCTCGGCAGAGCCGCAGAAAGGCAAGCAGATCGCGAAAATCGGTCTCAACCGTGCCACGGATGTAATGTCGTATACAAGAAGCCGACAATCAAGCATTTCAAACCTACAAGAAAGCGGCAGCGAAATATTTACTACGCAATGAACCCGGACTGAAACGCGGATGTCAAGGGTCAGCAGACACCAAGAACATTTAAGACAAGAAAGGTTTTCTCTTGTTTTCTCGATCGAGATGGGTTCTCGAATGTTCACATCTTATCTGTTGAAGAACGGGCCGCGGAGGCTTCTGGTGAAGACATCTTTTACGATGTGCCGGTGCATTCGGACAGCCTGTCGCATCCAGCTCCCCAAAGCAACGCCGCCAACGCAGCCCCCCCCCCCCCCCCCCCCTCCTGCCTGCCAGTTCTCTCCGCGTGGTGGCGCGAGCGTAGATAAACATGGCGGCGCCCTGGAATTGGCACGGACACTGGTCTATATAGCGGTATTTCCGAAATAAAATATACACGCTATCTTTTGAAAATGACCTCTTATATCACTGTCGGATTCAATTCACTGATATGAAAAAAGCACAATGAGTAAAAAATTTGGAAATATACGTAAATCGGAAGTTTGCCGGGGTATGCTGGCTATAAGCCACCGTAGCCGGGGTAGCCGGGGCTACTCAATTGATGGCCACTGAGTTTGTTGCCAAACAAGAGAGGGCGAGTACTCAGTTTCGTACATAATGTAAAACGTTCCCAAATGCTACTAGCGCGTGTGCTTTCTTCGCTCCAGTAGCTTTGACAGCAATATGTACTATCTGTAAAGAACGCATTAACTTCTCTCTCTCTGCTATAGCTGAAAAAAAAATCGATTGCTGTACGACCGCTAATTGGGAATGTTTTGGGTATCTTACAGTTGTGATGACATAAATGCACGTCTCTACGATTCCTGTTTATAATAAAATAAAATAATTGGGATTTAAACTGGTTTCCTGTGAGTTTCCTCCGCGAGCTTTAGCTCGCGGTACATGTCGCTGCGCTGTTGAGTTTTATGGCAGTAGCGGTAAGACAAGTGCCACATTAAAAAAAAAAGAAGGCGAAGAAGACATCTGGCGCTAGAGCTCCCAAACTGCGAAGCCTGGTAAGCTCCTGAATCTTTCGCGTCAGCGAGGTTGCGTCGTTTATGTGGCTGCAAAAGGAACCTCTGGCCGAAAACGCCTAGATTATATATGCAGAACGTTAAGGGAACTACGATTGTATTAGCTTAAAGGGGCCCTGCAATCATATTTAAGCGTCTACCTTTTTTGCGGTTTCCACGTCTCTTAGGGGTCGGGCAAGCCAGCGGGCACGGAGAGAGTAACTAAATATCAGTGCGTCATATTTTAACCGCACGACAGGGAAACCTCCTCCACCGACGAGGGCGACCCGCGGTACCGAAAGCGCGCAAAATGTGACGTCATTGGTCCTGGGCTTACTACTGGTCAGAGCCGCTAAAAGCTTCTTTTTAGTCGAAATACAAAATATAAGTGGCGCGAACCGTTTCAATTATTTATTAAAGTAGTTTTTGTTCAGCATTTTAGATTAAAAAAAAATGCAGTTTATAAAGTACGAAAACAAGAAAAGACCCGTCGACAAACCCGCCACCAAGCGGCGGAAAAGGCGGCGCATACTAGAAAAGAGTAGTGGGATCAGGCGCCGACACGGAAAGGTCCCGGATGTACGCAGCGGCGCTGCGGTCGTATGGGCAGCAGGATCCGACCGGCTCCGAGCGTTCCGAAGGCCTGCGGCGAGAAGCTTTGTCTTGCGGTTTGGCCGTTTTGCGGTATGGCAGCGCAAAGTAGCTCCCATTCTGAACTGATCTTTACCACGTGTTTGCTGTCGTTTGTGGCCATTGAAGTGCCATGCCGACTTAGTGTTTAACCGCGCAGCAAATGCGATGACAGCAGCTCTGGCTGCCCGCTGCATACAGCCTATCCAGAACACGCTTTAGTGGCGCCCTCTCGCGCCGTCGACACGGAGTGCAGCAGCCGTGAGCGCTCGATGAGCTCACTACTACTTCTCTAGTTCACGGCCACTCTCAACAAGCAACCAAGGACGTCATGAGAGAGGTTATTTTTTGCTTGTTTTTGTAATTTTAATTTGCCTATAACTTTTAAAATAAAGGGAATTTTAAGAAAAGAAAAGTTTCACTAAGTTACTACGTTCAGTGCTCTCAGGTTCGGTGCAAATTAAAAATTAGTAAAAAAAGTCATTTCAGGGCCCCTTTAAAGCAAATAATACCGAACGCACGTACTCTGCCTATCTTCATCATACGGCAGCGGTCAATGCACTCAGTTGTGGCCGAATAATATCTAAAAATTAGCTTAAATGTTTAATAATAATGTCGTAGAAATCTTCCTCGATCGTACTTTTGATTACTTTTTCTGCCCGAAAATCTCTACATCAAAACCTTCTTTGTATCTGCTTCGCAATCTAAAGCCAATTACATCGCTTGTTCAGTTTGTAAGAGGTCGATGTCCCCTTGAGATATAGCAATATTAATTCACGCCCTGAATGAGAAATTTATAGCCAATCCGGTGCGATGGCCAATAAAACGACTGCAGGCTAGTACTATGATCACCGATATACAAGCGTAATCTGATGGTAGGCGGCGTCGCGGAGAGTATGTCACTTCCATGGAAGGAGCGTGTTCAGCAAATGACAGAGGTGAAAATAATTTGGCTCCAAAGCGCAAGATACGAAAGGTCCATGAATACGATGTTCCGCTTGCTCAATGTTCCTGCCATAGTCTATAGGCACCAACGTTATTACGTCAACTCAGATGCAGAACTGCCTATAGACGCCGCTTCCATAAAAAGTACGTACGCTTATTCTCCTCTCGTCGTTTGACACGCAACCGACTTTGAAGGAGACTGCTGCATGGTAACCACCGTTCCATAAACTTTGAACCACAGTGTTTAGATGGCGCTTTACCGTAGCCGCTCCGAAGAATACAGTTTTTAAACGCAGCTTCTAGATGGCGCTTCAAACGATGGTTGCGGGGCTTGAGGAGGGAAAGGGGGAGGGGTATTTCACCCCCCCTCCCCCCCCCCCCCCCCCCGCTTCCCTCTTCAAGCCCGGCACCCGTCGTTGTGGAATTCCTCTGGGGGAGAATTCCACAACTATGTTGAGTGAAAGCCATCGCTATGCACTGCTGCAGAACAAGAAAAACAGAGCAAGCACCCCTCGCAAAACCCTCAAATCGTTCCAGTTTGGCTGAGCCAACGCTGGAGAGGAAGCCAAAAAGATACTCGCCTCCCCTCCACCGTTGGCTCTGCTAAAGTGGGAAAAGTTAAGGACTTTGCAGCATTGCGGGAGGCGCTTGTCCTGGCTTTCAATAATTAACCTGCAAGAGGGTATAGGCACCTCGTTCCATCGTAACAGGGGAGAAAAACGCTGCTCTCGTTTGTGTCGAATGCTGCTTGGCTTCTGTTTAATAATTTTCCCAATATATGTAGTTCTACAACGTGTAATTTGTAGACAACGTGTACTGAAAAAAATTGTGTGGGTTGTCAAAAATCTCATCTTGATTTTTTGGCGGATGAAAACGAAGTATTGTCGGGCTAAGTACTACACGTTCATAATAATACTGAAAGGTAGGAAAGCAGCAGCACTTTGTGTGTTCAGTTAGTTCTTCCATGCGGTTCTTGGAGTTCCCTATATAACGCTTCGATGCTGGTAACAGACCTCACGCAATTAACTCAGTACATTTAAGGGGAAACTTTAGTTTAGTCGAAAGCGAAACCACAATGAATGGCTGCTATCGCTTTAGTGGCACGAAAAATGATCACAGCTTAAATATTACGTCAAAGTGAAGCCGCGTACTCCACCAAAACAGTTTAAAATGCGAACATCTGTTCTTCAGCAGGTGGCAACGGGTTAGCTTTTTGCCAAGCAACAGTGGGCGACGCGCATCGCAGCACCCCCGTGACGTCACGCCGTGGTGGTGATGCGGTTGACTCCGCAAGTTTTACAGCGAACCCCCGCACCACCGTCATGTCACATCGCGGCGGGATGGATAGATGGATGCTAGAGGCTGTACTCTTTATAACGGGCGGTAGCTTGCGCCGCCTAACCTAGAAACCAAAAGTACGATTTATCCCCTAACCTCTCGAAGTCAATTTGCTCCTCTCGACATTTTTCTGACTAACACCAGACAGCGTGGGATATCGCCAGGAAGGCCTTTGGGGATCGGGCAAAAAACGTAAAAACATAACTCCCCGACTCCTCCCCCCCAGCCGAGGATGTTGTATATTTTTCTCTAGTCAAACCTTACTTGCGTCACCCCAACACTGAGCTTACTGGAAAATATGGTTGAGATTTTGGGCTGGGGAGACGCGGAAGGGAGTCTGAATTTTCCTCTGTCCCGACTGCCCCCAGCTGTGTTAGTTAGTTTCACTTCATTTAAATGTTTTGTATAATTTGATTTTCTGGATAATTTAAATTTTCTGGATAAATGCATGCCACGCTACCCAGACTTGCGGTTACTTGTTCCATGATTCGCTGGAAGATCGCAGGCGCTGATGTTATGTCGAAAGGCATCCGGTCAAACTGGAACAATCCCTGGTGAGTGTTAATGACGAAATACTTCTTTGTATCCTCTTTCAACTCCATGTAAAGACATGCCTCCGACAGAGAAAGTTTCAAAAACATCCGCCCTCCGTTGAGTTTGGATAAAAGTTCCTCAAGTCGTGGGTGCGGGTACTGTGACTGTGAGACGTTCATCTAAGGATTGACATTCACACTTAAATCGCCGCATACCCTAGTGAAAAAGCCACTTGTATGAGAAATTGTTTGTGTCCAATAAACACATATGAATCATACAAGATATATAAGAACAAAACAAACATATAAGAACTATATGGGATATATAAGAACATATAAGAACCATAAAAAGCCCGTAAGAAGCTCCTATAAGTTTCTTATATGGCTATTATATAGTGCTTATACGGTTCTTATATGTTCTTATATAACTTGCATGATTCATATGTGTTTATTGGACACAGAAATTTTTTATACAAGTTAGATTCTTTACCAGGGTACCACCAGGAGTCCACTGGTCTTCGGGACAACGACGATCGAAGTGGCTCACTGCGCTGTTTCCACTGGAGTCAGTACGCCGTTGTCTACTTGTCTCTTCCAGTCAGACTTCACCGCTTCGCGCAATGCAAACGGCAGTGGTCTTGGACGCATGAACATCGAATGTCATTCTCGCTGAAGTGAAGAGGAGCCTTCATCTTTGTGCACCGACCAAGTTCGTTTCTGAATAGCACTGCGTACCTAGTCAGCAGCGTCTTGAGACTCTCTTCTGTTTTCACAAAAGCGATGAAAATGTTGTTGAGATCCAATTTCAAAGCTCTCCCCCAGGTCCTCCCCAAGAATTTGACTTGGCTTGGGCTAGTAAAAATCGTCTCTAGACTGTACTTGTTACCTTCACATTCAACATGTAGTTCACAATGGCCCTTAACCTTAATTAATTCCTTGCTGAAACTTTGCACTTTGTACGAAGTTTCGTTCAGCTCCGGTTTTCCGAGGCGATGCTATGTCTGAATGTCCAGTAACTTATGAAACCACGTCTGTTTAGAGTTCCACTTACTTTCCTATTAATTTGATATCATAGAAACTTCCCATCTCGGTCGAAAACGGAGTGACCCCTGGTTATTACTCCCACCGTGCCTTTTCTTTTTGATCGGGATATGCAAGACTATCCTTTCCCGCCCATCTTGGCGATGTTCTACTGGTTTCCCAAGCTCTGCAGTTCTCAGACTTGAACCGGCACTTGTCTTCGACGTAGTTTGTATTCCCGCAACGAAAACATTATCTAGCAGACCTTTATAGATCTCTCACCTGGCTGATTGCGAGGGGTGATTCATCGGTACTTCTCAATTGACAGGACTCTTCTTCCGCTCGAAGATAGCTTTCCGACAATCTGAGTGCAATGTCGATCAATAACTCTCTCTCGGACTAGACGTGCTCTCAAGCGTTGATCTCGAACCCCAATTTTAAAAGCAGTGAGCAACGAACATGCGCGAGCATCGACTTTGTTCTCATACTCGCAGTTGCAAATGACTGATTGTAGTCGTGCTAGGAATTCGGTTGTTATCTCAAGTTCATCCTGTCACGTTGAACACAACTTCGTTCGCTCAAATTTCTTGAAACACTTCGGCGAAAAATGAGTGTCTAGTGTTTTTGTCAATTCCGCATACGTAACATCACTGACCTGCCTCAGTTAAACCAGAGAGTGCAGCAGTTTGAACTCTAGAACCACAGTGATGCAATCAAAACATTCATTTTTGTGGCATTATTTGTCATTACGGTGATGTCCAGCGATGCTTGGAACCTTATTTGTTATCATTTCCAGTCCTCTTTTGCCGGCTCGAATGGTCCTGGTCCCATGAACCAAAAGACGTTCGATGTTGCTCGCTGCGATGTCTCGACAGATGTATTCATCATCATGAGCCTTTCTCCAGGAATTCCCCAGGAACCCTCGTCGCCAATTTGTAGCGGAGTGGATACGAGCCCGCATGTATGGCAGGATAAAGGCGCTTTACTTTGGGCTCGAAAACCGCACTGCGAAGACCGTTCTTCACAGGCGTCAGGCGCTTCTATGTCTCGAGTGTTTTTCGTCTTCTATGTTACTACATATTCGGTATGATGGAAGAGGCACCACCGGTCATTCCCGGGCTGGAATAGAAGATGCTAACGAAAATGGGCATATTGAGCGTTCTATCCCGCTCCGTATAGGTATTGTTCAGCAGCGGATAGAAACACGACCCCTTATAATTTGTTATACTTCATTCGCTTCTCCGTTTTATTTAGAAACCAAGTTCCAAATAATTACCTAGTCTGCTGTTGCAGCGCTGCTGCCAGCTTACAGGTGGATAGCGACAAATGAGACATGAAGCATGGGACCGCTCTCGGCAACCTGGACAAAAGAACGATTTCCACACCTCCCGTTCTTGCCCATCATGATAAACCTAAAGTGAGAAAGTGCATTCTCCGAGTTGGGTGAGTTGGTAGTAAGGCAAATTTGAGATACACTGCTATTCCCAGGAAATGAAGCCGACGAAAAGACAAGGCTACTATGTGCCTCTCATGCTATCTGTTCGTACACGGCGCTCCCGCGATCTGCTTGGAATCGTGACCGAGGCGGATTGACACCCTTGTATTTTTTTTTTTTTTATAAACTCGAACATCGTTTTTTCTGTCTCTTTTTCGGAGTGTAGGATTACTGAC
Source organism: Ixodes scapularis (assembly GCF_016920785.2). NCBI lineage: Eukaryota > Metazoa > Arthropoda > Arachnida > Ixodida > Ixodidae > Ixodes > Ixodes scapularis. The sequence continues at coordinate 179,427,493 of NW_024609835.1, read as the reverse complement.
GCAAGCGTACTAACACTAATATGTTTAATTTGATAATTAGACGCACTACCTGAAGTAAAAGACAATTCAAGCTTTTGTCGCCTTGCTAAAAACGATATTGACAATAATGATAACAGAGGCGCCAGTGTCCCCTTTACGATTTACTGAACACTAAAAATCATCAGTTTTTTTACCTTCCACCAGGTGGTACAACAAAACGCCAAACGATTTTTATGTGTGTGTGTGTGTGTTTTTTTCTTTTTTTTTTTGTTAAGTACGCTTTAGCGAAATGAGAAACTGTATGGCGATACGACGGAAGTCTAATATATAGTAATAAATGTCTATTTGATACAACCCGCTTTTCGTACGCAACTAATTTTATGTCACTAGAGTAGATACGTCAAAAAAAGAAAAGTTTGATAGGCTACTACAGCATGAATACTTTTTACAAAAACTCCCTCCTCTACTTCATATATCTACGCAGTTTCACATCTATCGAATATTTACTGTAGCTCCAGTGTTCATTAACCGAAATGAGAAATCCCATCACCTGAAACATTAAATATTGTTATGTCTACAATGAAAAATTCCATTAACAACATTATAAATCCGCTTAAAATGTTTCATGAATCTAACTGATCAAGGAACTACACGTGTTGCAAATTTAAAAAAAATCTAGTTTATATAACGAAAAATTACCGTGCGAAACATTTGTGATTTTAGGGCAATATTTGTAGAGCTCTGCGAAACGAAGTTATGCAAAATTCACAAAAATGACTCGTCTACCTCTGCTCCCATATCTTGTTAACAAAACAAAATTATTAAAAATGTGTTATCTTCAAATGTCCCTTCAAAAACGGGAGCTTGCGTAGCAAGTGCGAGGTCCCGCCTCACTGTCAATGATATAAATAATAATACAAATAAAATCATATTATGAATTATACCATAGGAAATAACATTATATTGCCGTTTAAATGAAACCACTAATTTAAATATTCACCGCATGCTTGGTCATTCTTCCAAACACGTTCACACGCGGTAGCTTTATAGGATGGGTGGTGCTCAAAAGCGCCGTTCACACTTGCAGCCGAGTACGACTGAGAAAGACCAGACCGGTTTTTAAGCCTCTTGCGACGTCTTAGGACCGGAAGCGCTGCAGCGGAGCTGAACCTAAGACGTCGCAAGACGCTTAAAAAACCGGTCTGGTCTCTCTCCGTCCTTCTCAGTTGCAAGACTGTGAACGGCGCTTTAGTTCGGCTGGGGCCTAGTGCAAGGAGACCCTCAGTCTTTCAGTGCCTGAGGTAGGTGGTTCTCTTGGTTCGGGGGGTGCTTAGACCCGGGTTTTGTATGGAAACAGACTACGTCATACCATCGTCTCTTCGTGACTCTGCGCCCTCTTCCATTAAACACCACCCGGATACAAAGCCTTTGCTCCCAATATTCTGGACGACTAAAAGAGGGGAAGCGCGCTTTCCGGCCTTAACCATTCCTCTTTGTCCCGCGCGTTCTTTCTGCGCCACCTGTTTCTGCCTCGTTCTTTGCAGAGCCTTTTATACTGGGAGAGTTCGGCGGGTGGGAGGGGCTTACGGCCCGCTAGGTCTAGCGGACTCAGCGGGCGCCGCTTCCGCCATGATGTGCCTCCCGGCGAGTGGGTCCCCATTGACATGCGATGTATACGCGTGTAGGTTTTGCCGTTTGCGCTTTTGTTGGCGTAAGGAGAAAGTCGAAAAATCAAGCATTTTGCTACGTTAATCATACGTTAATCATAAACTTACCTCGCACAATCGAGAACTCGGCTTCCAGTCAGCCCTTCTTGGTTTCCCAGATCTTGTGCTTTGCGCGGTTTTCTTTTCCTTGCGGGAACCGGTACATCCTGAACCCCTTTTTCGCGTTGTTCGAGCACCCAACGGCACTGCAGCCCCCCCATTTCTTTTTCATCTAACGTCTGGCAGAGCGCAGAACGATCATTTTCATCGTCGTCTCTCGCTCCATGGACTCTAGCGAGCCGACTGCCGGCTCGAGTCAGTAGGGCAAACGGGTTTTATCAGCCGCCACCAGCCTTACACCAAACAAGGGTGAAGCTTGCAATTTAAGGTTATAATTATAATGCAATTAAATGCAAAGGTGCAATCAAGCTAGACGGCAAGGCACATCATGGCGGATGCGCACAGTTGCCAGGCTGTTTGATCAGTGCTGCCAGACTGGCGGCTGGATCAAAGAACCGCCGAACTCTCCCAGTATAAAAGGCTCTGGTTCTTTGTTGTTGTTTCCACCCCTCTCCACTGCACGCGCTTTTTCACACCACCTGCTTCTGCTCCTCCCCGTTCCCGCGTGCTGGATCCGTAGCTCAGTCAGCAGCGCACTCGGATTCCACGCCGGTGACCTGGGTTCAGTCCGAAACACCAATTTCCTTTTCTTTAAGACTGCTTTTCCGGTTACGGGCTGATGACCTATATATTTGGTGCTTACGCGGCTCCTCAGGTGGGTTAAAAGTATTCAGAATGAGAGTAGGAACGAGCGGCCAGAGACCTGAACTTCTAGAATCAGTGTGGCAGTGGCTTTAAGGCGTGAGCTTTGACAAATATTTCAAGAGAAAAATCCGCGTGCCTACTTACAACGAAATACGGCGATCAACACAAAGAACCAAGTTGGAGGTCTAAAATGAATTCACATAAGAACGTGAATTGTATCAAGATCCTTGATTGTATAAAATATCCAGCTGAGAGTCAAAATGCTCAGGTAAACAACTTTGGAGTTCGGTCTTTTTTCTCTTCATTTATCTATGTGATTAATCCGCTACCTTCTTTGATGGAAAAACAAACATATGCTGCATTTTACAGTATAGCCTTGTGCATTATTTCTTTCATAATTGAAAGAGAACGCCTTGTGAAAATGACCGATGAGTAAATGTCTATATAACAATTCCACGCACAAAAGCCATAGGATATAACGTAAGCGTCATATTGATTACTTTTTGTAGTAATTTTTCACGGACTTGTCTACAAATGGTTTATTTCTTAATAGACATTTTGATAAATTCCCCGAGCACCAAAGATAATGCTGGGAACGTATGTACAAGGACTGCGCACCCTCGCCTTTTACGTTTAATACTTTAGAACTAAATAACCAAATTAAGGTACTGAAGAACGCACCTGCAGATTGCCTTTTGTTTTAAATTTGTTTGCTTTGAAACAGTTACTACTGCAGGCGCCATCACGCGTAGCACGTGTACATACGTTCCCAAACTTCTTTTTGGTGCTTGGGTAGTTCTGCAAAACGTTCATTGAGTATTGTTAACAGGAACATTAGGAAAATTAACATCCTGTAAAACTGGAGTCAAAATGCACGATGTTCTTGTGAAATAAGAACTATATTTGACATTTATGATAAGGTATATTGTATGTCCAGATAGTTCACACATTGGCGAACCATCAGGTTAAACGAAGAAAAGTAAATTAACACCCGCTTTCCTCAATCACTAGAACAAATGACAATACTAGACTTGTGGCGTAGCCATGAAGAAAGGACGTCGTGTCTGCCGCTACGAGGGCTAAGCTTGGTTTCTTTTAAGAAGGTGAGGGGCGACGTTGGTATTATCTGGCGCGAGGGGTCCTAGTTTCCCTATGTTTAATCACCCTCCCTACCCGTAGTAACCTGTATTGGTGTAATCACTACTGCCTCATGCGCGTCACAAAACCTACATTAGTAGTCGTCCTGCATAGTTACATTTTTATCTGCAACATAATGACTCGTAATTTCTCACATAGAGACCGACCCCTCGCTGCCTGGACACTTTAATGTTATTGGCTTTGCCTATGCTTTACTGAGTCGGGAAGAACTGGCTGAGGCATTTATTCCTCAAGCTTTCTGAGCCATAGAGTTTAATAAGACCCCTCGCAACAAGAATTGTGACTACCTTTGACGCAGGCATTCACCACGCCCAATAGGTCAGGTGTCGCCCACGACTTGGCAGCCTTCATAATGGCTGCCGACTTGGAGGTCAAGACACTGACCTCGCGGCATTTGAGCAGCTACACCATCGACACGCCGTTCTTGGAGGAGACACCCTGTTGCACCCTTCACAAGATCCCCTGCTCCTCTAGCCGCAGATTCGCCATCACCTGCCTCCTCTTTGCCTTCGTCGCCATCCTGTTGGCGGTCGCCTTACCCAACCATAGCAGCAGCGACGTGTTTCTGGAGTCTCCTTCACCGAGCGTCACGCCTAGTGACGCTTCTACTTCAGCCTTCACCTTTGTAAGCTACGGGGTGAATCTACTCTCCCCAAGGCCAGCGTTTACTTTTATGTCCGGTCACTCCAGTTTTGCTGCCCCCTTGGGCCGTCGAGTCGACATGAGTCTGACTAAGCAATATCTTTCAAGGGGCTTCAAAAAGGGTGGGATCCTAAGAATTCCTGAGCACACTAATAACAAAGTGATCAAGAAAGCGACCAAGAGGACAATTAATAGTAAAGTAAAGAGGCTGATTAAAATTTCCAAAAACACGCCATCTTCAAGCACGGGTGCCCTGCTTGTGCATAAAAAAAGTCACAAGACCACAACAAATGAGGATGTGAGGAAGGACCATGTACATCTAAAGACCCGAGTTAACGTGCCCGTCATTCGCACTAAGAGAAGTCTGAAAAAAGATGTCGAAGAACCGCTGCTCTCGCAGCCACTTTCCCGGAACCTTGTGCCTACGCATTATAAAGTCGTCCTGCACCCTCATCAAGATAAAGACCAGATTGTATTGAGTGGTGTGACAAAAATAACGGTAACGTGTCTACAACCAACAAGGAGGGTCCACCTCCATGCCACAGGGTTGCAGGTAAGGGCTATGACTTTTTTGCGACATTAGTACTACACTGTTGGACCGTCCAACATCGCCGTGCCCACTTAACATTTACAACATGTCTACACGCCTATTGTAGCTCTCGGCTTAAGAAACGTATGGCGTGGCCAGTCCTGGCCATCTTATTATCGCTTCGTAGCCATTCAGGCTGTAGCTTTAAAAAGACAAAGAATAAATCACAAAGTTAGAAGCATGGAAATTACTGGCAACCTCATAATTTTTTTTAAATATCTTAAATTTTGTATTTTAAGATATTTAAGAATAATAATTTTCATAAAAGTACTTTAAGGTAATACCGCTTAAAACTATTTCTTGACATTCACAACCTATAAAATACTAGGCTTTTTGGGGGTTTTGTTTTCACGCAGTGTCAGCCGCAGGAAAAATTCGAGAAAAACTAAATCTGTTTACCTTCTCAACTCGCCGCCACAACAAGTGGCCACGTGTTCACAAGCCGATTAAATGCCGCCAATGCTTAACATAGCCACGCGCTGGGGTTGGCAGTGCACTTGGCGCGCGCTGGGTTCCACGCGCTGTTAAAGGGATACTGAACCGAAATTTCAAACTCACAAAACAAGGCTGGACAGATAGGCGGGACGATGCAAAACCCAAAAACATCACTCATACAGCGATATCTCAAACGGATCGCCATATTTTTAGAAAAAAAGCGCCCGACTGAACCCGGCCGACGAGGCCGACAAGGCAAGGCACGTCACGATTCTTATTCCCTCTCCTCCTCACTACGTCCCGTGTCGAGCTGGTGAACCGAAGCGAGGAGGAGAGAAGCGAGGCCGCTCCTCCTCATTCTCAAATTCTCCCGGAGGACAGTGATGTCAGAGGCCTCGCTTGATCGCGCCCTTCTTTTCGAAAAGGGCGGCCATCCGTTTGAGATATCGATGTACGAGCAATGTTTCGGAGTTCGTAGAGTCCCGTTCAACGCTTCTAGAGCCTCATTTTGCGAAATTCAAATTTCGGTTCAGTATCCCTTTAAAGCACTACTCCACCGATTTTTTCATTGTCTCCGATTTGCTTGAAATTTTGCTAAACTAACCAACAAACATCGCGAAAATAGTATCCCAAATATTAGGTCAAAATATTGTTTTTTCGCGAAGTTATTGAATTTACAGTCTTGGTCCTCACCGTGTTTTTCAAGCTCGAAGTCTCTACTGGCAACAATGAAAAAGTGACGTCAGTGGAAGGCAGGGGTTCACTCTTTGGGCTGTAGATTTCGTTTTAAACTGATTCGAAGCAATTTCATGGTGTCAAATGAAAGCTTGGGAAGCTCGCTGCAGTACCCGCGCTCTTGCACGGAGCAAATGATCGGCAAATTCTATTTTTTGGCTGCTTGCTCGACTGGCAAGCCTGCCTGCCACTGACGTCACGGCCCTGAAAAGCGCGCGTATATTTGAATGTTGGTTTTTGCATCATTTTCATTTGCCTATTTCGCAATAACTATTATGAATTTCGCGATTCTAACCAGCATAGCGGAGAGAGTAAAGGCCGGGGAGTCAGAAAATATAGTTAGTTGAGGTAGCTCAAAAAATCGGTGGAGTACCCCTTTAAAGGGGTATCCGCACGAAGGAGAACTCCGCGGACGGATGTCGTGACGTCAACAACCCGGAAAACTCCGTCCCCGGCTTTGCCGCGTGCACTTGCGGAGCTTTCGTGCTGTCAGCACAAAGCCTCCGCGCCTCCGCCACGGAGGAGAACGCGCCGCGAGGCGTCAAAAAGGGATGACGTATGTCTCACGTGATGCGCGCTCCGCGGAGGAAAGGGGCGGATTTCTCCTTCGTGTGGATACCCCATAAGGTTCGGCTGTTCCCGTCATCGTGGTGATTGGGAAAAGAGCCACTCCCTGAATGCACGTCGAGGCATTGATTGTCACGAGCCCAAACCAAATGCTCACGCCGTGCTTGTGTCCACTGCATGAACCGCATTTAAATATCGTCTAAGTGGAAATCGCAAAGTTTTGATGACGATATCCCGGGAATCGCATCGTTAGCGTTGTCCCCGAAAGTTGGTTGGGCAGTATCGCGATACAAATGTATCGCAATAGCATTTCAGAAATACATTTCGTATCCGTATTTCTGTAGCGCGATACATTTTTTTTTTCACCAGTGTCTGTATTTCTGTATTGAAATACATTTTGAATGTTTTTTGCATCGCGATACAATCAGGATTAAACGTATTTCGTTACATTCCTTCAGAAATATCCCCCCTCCCCCTCCCCCTCCCCCCCCCCCCCCCCCCCCCCCAAAAAAAAAAATGTATCGAAGAAGCGTCAGCCACTTGGAGCGAGACCAGAAAGAACGGTTTATTCCTCCTCGTCTTCTTTTAAGCAGGGAGCATCTTGTAAGAGGCCCCCTACCGGTACATCTTCCCCTCCCTGATGATCAAGATGACCATAACGTAACCCCCTACAACAAAAGTCAAGTTCTATGTTCGTTGTATAAAGTTACGGTCGTAGTGTAAGCTGATTGGTGCCCTCCGCTGTCGCGTGGTTCTGTGCAGACCTCAGGTTAAGTCAGGCGCTTCTGCTTGCTGGCGTACTTAACGGCTGGGCCAGAAGCTGGGCGGGGGCAGCACCAGTCCTTGACGGAAGAGTTGCCGCTGCTTCTTCAGGGACAGGTGGTGTCCGGTTTTCAGGCTGAAGCAGTAAGTCGGATCTCGGACAGTAGGAGTGGGTCGACTTGGGTGCTGTGCTTCGTAAGGGGCTGCTGAAGCTCTCTTGTACTGTTCGTTGCGGCACTCATCTTCGACGGAAGTTCCGCCTGGCTCTAACGGTTCAACGGTTTTCCTAAGGTGTCTTCCGTTCCTTCAGTAATGTCGCCCGTCCTCGGTGCACACTCTGTACGAACGAGGAGCCACACAGCGCTCAACCCTGGCTTTGCGACACCAACAGCTGTCATCGTGTATCCGGACGACGTCTCCAGGACGCAGTGGAGCAAGATGGTGATTTGTCTTAAAGGTTTTGTGCATATTTCCGCTCTGTGGAACTCGTGGCTGCGGTATAATCTGGCAGCCTTCCACGTAGCTGCCTTCCCATCAGAATTTCACTAGGAGTGCTTCCATCTTCCAGGGGTGTATTCCGGTAGTTAAGTAGTCCAACCAAAAGTCCTCGTTTGAGTGCTGAGTTTTCTGAAGTAGTCGCTTGACGATCTGAACTCCCTTTTCCGCCAACCCGTTGGACTGCGGGTACCTTGGGCTGGAAATAATATGGATGAAGTCACATTTAGTTCTGAACGATGCGAATTCGTGAGACGCAAAACTGTGGTCCACCGTCCGTGAAGAGTTCTATAGGTATTCCATGCCGTAAAAATATTGCTGATAGCTTATCCACTACAATTCGGCAGGTTTTTAGCGGCAGAAACTCGACTCTGGGTAGTTTGAGTAGGCACAGTACGCCCACAAATAATGCTTGCTGCCGTACTTCAAAAGGTCCACACCAATTCGCTGCCACGGTTGGTCCAGGACTCGTCTGAGCAGTAAGTGTTCGGATGGTTACCTATAAGCGAAATGACATCTGCAACATTGGCTGACTAGTGCCTTGATGTCGGCGTTCATTTGGGGCCAGTACATTAATAGCCTCGCTCGCGCCAGGTTTTTGTTTAATCCTAAATGTCCTTCATGCAGTCGGTGCAACATATCTTTACGGAGACCTTTTGGCATCACCACCCTGCTGCCTCGCAGTAGCACGCCGTCGATGCACGTAAATTTCGAGGAGAGCAGTGCAAGCTCTCCAACAACTGCATTTTTTTTTCTAGGGCTTTTATGACTTGCCTTAGTTCTTGGTCGTCCCAGGTGGCCGACGCTAACTGGGCCTTCTTGTTGTCGCTGACAAGGCTTGTGAGCACACCGGTGGCGTGGATGACGATGTCGTCATGTTCAGCGTCGGCCTTCTCTGTGTTCGGAGCTTAGACCCGTGACAGGGCATCTGCTAAGAGCAGCTGCTTTCCGGGAATGTGCTGAAACGTGACACCAAACTGCAACAGCCTGAGGAAATATCTCTGAAATCGCGGAGGCATTTCACTGAGGTTCCTTTTTGCTATTGCTAGGAACGGCCTGTGGCCCATTTCGACAAGCGCGGGATAGCCCACCACAAACTCTCGAAATCGCTCGCAAGCAAAAGTTACAGCAAGAGTCTGTTTTTCAATTTGTGCATAATTCGCTTCGGCCTTCGACAGCACACGTGACGCATATGCCACGGGACGCCAATCCTGGTTATGCAGTTGAGATAGTGCAGCAATGATGGCAAAACTCGACGCGTCAGCTGATATCTTTATCGGTTTGGATGGGTCAAATATCGCGAGGACAGGGGCTGACGTGAGCATTTCGATCAAATTATTCTACCCCTTGTCATGAACGGCCAGCAACACAAATGCGTTTTTTTTCTTTATCAAGGCCCTCAGTGCCTCTGTTTTTCTTGAAAGTTGCGGCAAAAATTTGCCGAAGCAGTTTGCCCCACCAAGAAACCTCTGACCTTCCTGCTTGCTTGAGGGGCGGGGCATGCTGGCTACCCAGTTAATTAAACCTTCATCTGGCCTTATCCCGTTCTTGCTGATGCGGTCTCCAAGAAATCAGATCTCATCTCTAACAAAGGTGCATTTTTCTTTGTTGAGCGTTAGTCCGGCGTTTCTTGCTGCATTTAATGCGGCACGTAGACGTTCGTCATGCTGCTCTTTTGATGTGCCCCAGACTAACACGTCGTCTATATAGAGACGTGTACGTGGCAGGCCTTCGAATACTTCGCTCATTGCTGTCTGGAAGACCTTGGGAGCGGACGCAATCCCGAACGGCAGACGGAGGAATCGATACCGCCCAAACGAAGTGCTGAACGTGCATATCTTAGAAGTTTCTTCATCCAACGATACTTGATGGAAACCACAATTCGCATGCAGCTTGCTGAACACTATAGCTCCTGCTAGCTCTGCTTCTATTTCTTCCCGGCGTGGAAGTTCGTATTACTCTAATTTTAAACTGCGGATGATGTGCCGCGGGTCAAGGCAAACTCTTAATCGCCCATCCTTCTTTTTAACGATTACTAGCGGACTCAGCCAGTCCGACGCCTCGTCCATTTTGGCGACGACTCCTTCCGATTCCATGCGGGCCAACTCCTTCCGTAGTGGGCCTCGAAGCGCATGCGGTACCCTCCTGGGAGCCATGGCGACGGGTCGAGCGTCGTTTTTGAGGACCAGACTGTATGGCCGGCGCGTGCATCGTAATCCTTCAAACAGGGTCGGAAACTCACTTGCGAAGTCTTGATTGGTGTAAAAGGCCACTTGATGTACCCTGACAACAAGTCTGAAAAGCTCGCATGACTCAAGGCCAAGCAGAACTTGTGTTCCTTTCTTCACTATGAAGAATAGTACTCTCTCCTCTTTGCTTTGAACTTGTAGAGGCAACGTGACTGTACCGAAGTGCTGTATGGGATTGCCCTCGTAATTAGTCAGCACGGTTTTTGACGGCTGCAAGTCGCTTACTCTCCCAATCTTGCGGAAGTAAGAATACGGCAGAACGTTTGGCTGTGCTCTGGTATCGACTTTTATGTTTGTCGGGAGGCCGGCTAAATTACCGGTCTCAAGCAAATCTTGTTTTTCTAACAAGTGGTCAATTTCTATTGCCAGTATCTGGAAGTCGTCCTCTGAGTCTTCAAGCGACTGCTCCAGTTGTCGGTGCTCACACCTCGTGAACATTTATTTTGCTTCGGCAGCAAGATGAGAAGAGATTTTTTTTTCTTGTAAGCCGTGCACGTTTTGCCCCAGGCAGGGCACTTCCTTGGTTCATGGCTCCTTCCACAGTAGCCACACTGACGCCTTTGTTCGTCTTGAGGGGCTCGTTTTGGCGCTACTGACGACTTGCTGACCCGGTGAATCTTTGCTTCGCCCTCGAGGGTGCGATTCTGGGCAGCCGCTAACTCCGCGGCTTTGAAGAACTCGATGGCCAATTCCAAAGTAAGGTTCCTCTCTCGCAGAAGACGAGCACGCAAATTTTTGTCTGTTATTCCGCAGACTAGCTGGTCTCTGACCATGGAGTCCTTCGGTTCACCAAAGTTGCATGTATGAGCCTTGAGCTGTACGTCGCGAAGAAACTGCTCGAAGCTCGCGCCCTCTTTCAGCTGCCTTGCTCTAAACACGTACCGTTTGTATGTCTCGTTGCACTTCGAGCTGCAGTAGTCCTTAAAGGCTTGAACGATGGCATCATAGTCTTCTCGTTGAGCCGCTGTCAGTGGAAATGTGTTGAATACTTCAATAGCTTCTTGTCCCGCTACATGGAGAAAAATGGCTGCTTTCTGCGCTGGCGTCCTCTCTTTTGCTGGTGCTGTGGCCTTGAAGAACAGCTCGGTACACTGCCGGAACTTCTTCCAATTCCCTGCGGCGCCGTCAGAAAGCACTAGGCACTCGGGAGGGAGCAGATGTCCCGTGTCGGCGTTCGTTGTACTATACAAATCCCACTTCTGACACCATGTATTGAAGAAGCGTCAGCCACTTGGAGCGAGACCAAAAAGAACGCTTTATTCCTCCTCGTCTTCTTTAAAGCAGGGAAAATCTTCTCAGAGGCCCCCTACCGGTACAACAAATCCGAAATTTGTTTTAATTTTTGTTTTATTTTCGAGGGCACCAGGGTCAAGGAGATGCTGGGGCCTTGTTACTATGCTGACCAAGGTTCCTTCCGATTCTCCATACTATTTTGCTATGCGTCCTCTTCTCTCTTCCGAGAAGTTTGCGTAGTGGGGGACTTGAACCAGGTGGCGTGCCAGGGGAGGAGTCAGAGCATCTTCTGCCGCAGGTCCTCAGGTAGGGATTTTTTTTTTAGTCATTGTTTCCTGGCATCTAATGCCCGCTGCTAACCGTCTGTCTTACCTTAGCGTACGCAGTACACCCAGCCGGCAAGGCTGACTCACAGTCTGTTGCAGCACAAGCCTGGCGGTGGTTGGCTTGAAATAGCGGGATGACTCGCGCAGTGAAGTTCAACACATATTCGAATGCGCCTGCGGCTGCGCCCGTAATATTGCGCGGCTCAAGGTTACGTCATCAGCCGACGTGAACGCGACCCGCTGCTCTGGTAATCCGAAACCCTGGAAGGAGGCCAGACGTGGCCTCGCTGTGCCGACCCAGACTTCGTACACCTGCGACTCGTCTCAAGCGCGCTGTTTCTCGGAGAGCTCGCACTTGTGCCGGCAACATCAGGTCGGAATCCGCGAGGTCTCTGTTTGGATGATGCTAGGCGAGACTTGAGGACTGCAATTCCATGCCTCAGAGGCGGAGGGTCGGCAGAAAGGACCTTCACAATAGGGATGCCACCGTATCGTTTTTCAACCGTAACAGACGATAAGACATGTGTTCCAGGATGCTTAAGGTGGTCCACTATTCTTCAAAATTCCAAATGACATTGCCTGTACGATCTCCAACGAGGTAACCTACATCAAAAGTACGTGTTGTCTTGTCATACAGCTGTGTGGTAAAGTTTCATGTTGAAGGCCACACCTGCAGATAAAGAATACCAGTTCATTCCACCGTGAAGTCATGTGATCAATGTTGACAGGGGCATCCTTATTGGACAGGAGCGTTGTGACGTTTTGATGGAATTTAGGGTGACATCGAATTTATTTAGAGGTCGAAGTCTTTTCGCATCCCTCCTCAGACAGACAGGATGTCAGGGAAGGGACTGCAATCAGTCCTTGACGGAACGTTTTTTTGAGCCCATTGAAGACTCCTCGCCGTCCGAAACCACTACCTTCAAGGCAAAATGCCAAGCCTACGGGAAAGTAATTTTGGGTTCAAAAACTTCCACTTCAAACTTTAAGTTTCATCTCAGTTGGCGTCTCAAACAAATTTGAAAAATGTATTGCAGCATCAGTATTTCTGTATTTGTATTTCTGCCCTTCCTAAAATGTATTCCTGTATTTGTATGCCCAAATACTTTTTGCCAGTATTTAAAATATATTTCCAATACGTATCGCGATACATTTTTCCAGATATATTTTAGTATCAGTATTTTAGCTATTGTATCGTGTCCCAGTATTTGTATTTCCAAATAAATTTTTGAGTATTTCTGCCCAACCCTGCCCGAAACCTCGCCATCAAGTTTTGCGAAGGAGAGGCTGGAAGAAAGAAACCACCCTTAGCCTTTGAGTTACATCGGTACGAAGACGCTCCTTTTTCAGTGGCGCGGCGTTCGAGTATTCTGGTGTCCCACTGGTGCCAGTAAGTTTGCGCAATGTGAGTAATTTTCCTACCCAATATTGTTGCCCGACCCCTTTAAGTTGTCAGTGAAAATAGCTTGTTTTAAAATAACAAGGTTTGGAACAGAATAAATTGAGTTTTTGAATAAAAAATAGCTTCGTCACCATGCGCCAGTCCAAAACGCGGCTGGGGCTCGGAGCATGCGAAGTGGTGGCGGCGCTATTTCTTTGCGTACGAAAAGAAATAGAGTCATTTCTGCTCAGCATGCGCCGAACCCAAACCGAGTTTTGGATTGGCCGATAGCAACGACGCAATTCCTTTGCGTACGCAGAGCTTTTTGCTGGCGAAATCCTAAAACTCGTTAACGATCCCGTTAACTGCGACCTATAAAGGGTGTATAGTGAATGGCCGACCCTAAAGCTTATTTAATTTTGAAACAAACTGCTCGCTAAGCTAAGGCAGACGGCGTCTTCGGTCAAAAACGTGCCTCATGTTTCGTTATTCACTGAACGCGCGACAAAAACAGCAGATGGTTGTGCATCAGCCTGATGCGTGGAGAAGTAAAAGCAAAGTTGTTATTGTGGTTATTGTCTGTGTACGTGTGTGTGCGCGCGTGGGTGCGTATGCTTGCACTTGCGTATGCATGCGTATGTGTGCGTGTGCGGGTACGTGCGCGGGTGCGTGCGCCGGTATCTGCGCGTGTCCGTGTGCATATAGACTTAGGAAGCAGTTAAGTTCTGCGGGTTACATAGTCAACTTATTTGTCGACCTTTACACCATGATGGACCATGGCTGGACTATAGAGGGAAGAGGCGCGCTTTCTTTTGGCCTTGACGTAGGTCTAGAATGTCCCTTGGAGCGCAACTCGGCAGGGTCGCTACGCCCTCGCCCTTCTTAGACATCTAGGCATCTCAACCACACTGTGTTGGCCCGTTCCTTCCTGGTCGAATCGGAGTAAATTTCTTACTAGTTCGACCAATAGGATACGAGACCGTCTGCCTGCAGGGACTTCCATGGACACCTCTTCCTTTTATTATTCTCATAAAAACAGTTTCTTAAACAAGAATGTAAGCCATAAAACATTTCAATCATCGCACTACAGTCATTTAATATGATTGCGTTGGCGCATGTTTTCAATCATTCTTGTTTGAACAGACGTCCAGTGTGTATGCCGTACGGGGAGGGGTGGCGTAGTCGCGTCCCCACGCGGCAGGAAAAAAATCTGTTTCTTCTAAACGAGAGCAAAGACCGCAAAGACAGCCACTTTCTACCCTGACCATGGACAGGCCTGCCTGTGCCGTACACTCAAAAACTGTAGGTGTGTCAACGATTCCACTAAACGCTCGGGATAGCCTTTTTGTGCAATCTGTGGATGAGTTCAGAGAAGAAAGATTAAAAATGCTTTAAGTGGAACAGGTGGCCAAAATAATTCTTGGCAGAGGACATCTACAGCGGACAGGGGACAGGAGACACCATCTACAGCGGGAAGGTGTGGCGTGGAGTAGGAAGAGGGAGGGAGGGAGGGGGGGGGGGGGGGGAGAATGGGTTAAACGAAAAGGGTGAGGTAGGCTCCCATCATAGTACCTGATTATGAGTGGCCTGGCGATGTTTCAGGTTAGGCTTTAAAGGCCTTGGTATCGACGCGAACGCTTCCAAACGTCAGCCTTGCGTGCGGGGACAGACCCAAAACAACGTGCTCCTCCGATGCTTTACCTCCACAAGAGTTTAAGAAACCCGCATTCCTGGGCGGGATATCTGGGTCCCCTCCCCTTTAAGCCGCGGTCACACTGCTTATACATCATACAAAAAAAGGGTGCAGACATCAGTCAACACGATATGCGTGGTTCAATGCCGTGTGTCAAGTTTCCCCTTGAACTCGCTGCCATGCGGTATTCAAAACGCGCTACTTGTGGTGACTTGCGTTCGAATCTGTTTGCAGACTGCATTTCGTATAATGGGGGGGGGGGGGGGGGGGGGGGGGGGGCATAAGCAGTGTGAGCCCGGCTTTAAGCGTAAAACACATGTAAGGAAATATCGCGTCGCTTAGAGGCGTCGCCATGAGAACCGTTCCTGTCATTGGTGGTTTCTATAGTTACCCCGCGTGGCGGTGCGATGCGACACGATTTTTGCCCATATGTATTTCACTCTTCAGTGTGCTTTGCTTCTTTCGCTTATCGTTGAACAGAGCGGTTCGTTTAGAGACCATCACCGTATGTGTTCTAAGTCACCGGATGCATGAGCGTTCCCACTGAGTGTAGCCGTAGGAGGGAACCTGGTGCGAGTCTTCGCAGAGGAGACTCCTCAATCTCTCGCTGCCTTGAGCGCCAGAGGGTGTTCCGCTTCCTCGTCCTGTGTCAAACCAGGGACCTGTATATCTTTCTACAACATCTCCGTGGGCGCCTAGGCCGAAATGCGTATTTCGTAAACGGCGGACGACACGCGGCATGGCAACGCCGCTCGCTCCGGATTGGCTGCTCCTTGAAGAGGGCTGCGTCATGGCACACAGCAACGCTCGGTTGCTGCGCCGGCCGGCAGTGGACGTTGCGAGTATATCACTGGGGCGCGTTTTTACCTCCCCCCCTCCCCCTGCAGTTACCACTGCTTCGCGGTGACAGTCAGCGGCGGCTCATTCACGCGCCCCAGTGGTGCATGCGCAACGTCGCCGCGAAGCGGCCTGAACGAAGGGGGGAGGGGAGGTTAAAACGCACCGCGGTGATATACGCGCAACGCCTGCCGGCTGACGCATCAATCGTGCGTTGCTATATGTGACGACGCAGCGTCCTCGGCGCGAGCGGCGTTGTGATGCCGCGTGTCGCCCACCGTGTACAAATACGCGGCCGGGATAGGAACGGGTAGGCAAGGGAAGCGACGGAATGCCGTCCCTTCCCTTGCTTTTTCCCTGCCCTTTCCCCCGCGGCGAAATGTGCGGCGTCGTTTCCATAGGTCAGGTGACTCGGTATCAACCATATGGTTACCTTGCAGCCTTCTGTAACATTGTGCAATCTTGTACAATCTTTTTCACGGGTTGCACCATCTAGCTCAGGGGATGGCAAGGCCAAGAAAGCGTTTGACTGAAAACGATTGCATTATGACAGTCAGCATAATATAAGTACGTAAAAGTCACGTCGCACGTTATTTATTTAGGTTAAAACGGTTTTGAGCGTCGACCATAGCCTCATCATTCGTCACAGCATCCCATCTCAGATTGCAATGATTGGCTTTCTCAAGTGCTCTTCAAAAAACAAACACACGGACATTTTTACAATGTAACTTGGGGAAAAAAGTGATCGCGAACGAACGGTTGACAGTTTCTTAATAAAAGTGTTTAATTACACAGGGGAATGATAGACAAACGCAGGGATTATGTACTCATATTTTCCATTACAGCCGTTGCAGTCAATGAGCTCTTACTGAGGGTAATACGTGGGTTACTTCTTATGTGGCCCGTGAACTGCACAAAATAGGTATAACAAAGCACTCACCCCGCGCGTGACTACCGTGTTTGTGGTGTAAAATGGCGAAATAAATTGGGCGCATTATTAGTTACAAAAGTTTGACTTATAACGACGTGATAAAATATGAAAAAAAAAATGGAAGAGGTTTACAAATCTCTGAAATACAAAATTAGGGCACAGCTCTTAAGGAGGAGGAGGGGAGGGTACGGAGGAGAGTGTATGCCCCTCCTCCTCCGTACCCTCCCCCTCCCCTTCTTATCTTCTCCCACCCTCCTCCTTCTCCTCTTCTCCTCCCCTTCTCCTCTTTTCCTCCTCCGTACCCTCCCCTCCTCCTCCCCACTATACCCTCCCCTCCTCTCAGTTTCCCCGCTAAGTTTAGCAGGAAATTTGACACCACGTGACCTCAACACCAATTCAGTTTTCCCGCTAAATTTAGCAGGGAAAATGGCGTCACATGACTTCATGTCACGTCACCCATGAACAAATTCAGTTTCTCCGTTGGATTTAGCGGGAAAATTGACGTCACGTGGCCTCAACACCGATTCACTTCCCCGTTGGATTTAGCGGGAAAACTGAACTAATATTGAGGTCATGTGACGTCAGTTTAGGGTGTGTACTTGGGCTAGTTGGTTATTCATGAATAGGAGGTAAAAGCGCTAAAAAACGACGGACAAGTTGAAGAATGACGAACACCACAGAGCGCTATGGCTAGTTGGCTCTGTGGTGTTCGTCATTCTTCAACTTGTCCGTCGTTTTTTAGCGCTTTTACCTCCTATTGACGTCAGTTTTAACGCTAAATTTAACGGGGAAACTGAGTGCGCAGTGTTGCATTATGGGACGTCACAAACCTACACATCAATGCAGTTTCTTCGCTAAATATAGCGGGGAATGGAATTGGGGCAGAGGTCTTTGACATCCCATAATGCAACGCGCGCGGTCACGCCGACGGCGACAACGACGGCAATGGCGACGCCGTGAAATCCAGGAACGAGCGCCTAAGAGCTGCGCTCTAAAGAACTAAGACAGAATTGATAAGAGCCTTATTGACTACAATTTTTTTACGCGCCTGCTTGTTTTTGTATTCATACTGTGATACACCAGGGTAACATTTAAATAAATTGGTCACGAAAATCTTTCTAATTTAAAGCAAACCTTTCTTTCAATCTACAAGGTGAACACAGCCAGAGTGAGCTACATTACAGTCAACAACAACAGCACCGCAGAGGTTCACGACATTGCTGTCAAACGTGTGGTCTTGAACAGCACCACTCAAGTGCTGATGCTCAAGCTAGCCTACGCCATGAAAACGAACGAAACGTACGACCTCAGCCTTAGCTATGTCGGCATCGTCGGCTCGTCTCCCGCTGGCATGTACAAAAGTTCAATCTCCAAGCCGGACGGATCCAAAAGGTGGGTGATACCAGGAAGATCGGAGCGGTTTTTGCTCCTACGTAACATCAGCGAGCGTCCTCTATTTTTAACGTTTCCTGTGAATTCAGAGGAAGTTTCGTATAACTGGCAACCATGAGTTTACGCGCCAAGATGGCTGAGGTGCCGCTGTTCAAAAGCGTGGCTTATTTTAGTGAATCTAGCTATAGCGAGGTTTTGCGTACTGAACAAACTTTAACCCAAGTAGGTCACGTTCAACTCGAGTGCGGAGAGAAGTCGAGCGTGGCTGAACCATGCAAGTTAGGGTTACCCTCGTTTCATGCGTAAATATCGCCTGGAGCGAATATTTAAAAAAAAAAAAAAAGAAACAAAGAAAAACGCGCGGACACTTGCTGCGAAACATTTGCAGCATAACGTGGCGAAGGCCAAGCGCCACGGCCTCCGTATGTCAAAGTCGACGCGAAGCACGTAACAGCTTTCCGTGAGAGTAGCACATGCCGACGGTACGTTGTCAGGTGCCTAAGCATTCCGGCATTTTAATGAATTCTCCGGGCCTGTAGCTTTCTCATTCTTAGTGTGCCAAGTTGTTGTTGTTGCCGTCGTCGTTGTGGTTGTCAGTTTTTTTTTTTTTTTTAACCGAGTATGTATTTTATCTGGCGCAGTTCCGCTCAAGTTTTAGATAAAATTCACTCCTCGCGTTTCTTACATTTACCGACAACCATTGTTGTGTGAACAAGTGTGTGCTGCACCACCTCTTGCTTTCAAGGGGAGCACGTGGTAGGCAACTCTTGCATTAGTGCATTTGTCGCTACCTGTCTGTATATAGTGCCACCATAAGTTGTAAAACAAGCACGAACATATCAAGGGGCTTCAAAGGGGCGTGCAACGATTTTCGAACTTCTGCCAAACTTTCACTGCGTCTATTATGTTATCCCTGAGGCGACTTGAAGGCGAAGGCCCAAGCGCCGATGTAAACGTGATAGCGAACCTCCGAAGACAGCACACTCTCTGATGACGCACTTTTGGCGCCATCTTATTGGTACCTTCCGTTTTGGGATCTTTCGTATCGCCGACGTGTTTTCGCTCAAGGACTTTGAACGTCGACTGAACGATGAGACATATAAGGCTTTCGCGTTAATAATTGTGGGAGTTGGTCTCGGTCATTTTTTGTTCCAAGAACAAAGAAACAGTTCTGCTTCCGTGAGCTAGTTTTTATTTAAAAAAAAACTGGCAAAGATCGAAGTTTTCGGCGCCTCTAAACTCGTGCATCGGCGACAGAGTACTTCCGAACCACGTGCGCAGTGACATCTCTGGGGGTCATGTCACTTCCGGATGGCCTCTGCGACCTCTGTTTTTTTGGTCCTCCATCGCTCCTTTGATTTAAAACACCGTATCAACCGTGTTCTGGACCGACGCGGCGTCATGTCATGTTGGCCTCTGACACCACGCACCCCTGAAGGGTCCCTCGCGCGGTAGACGATGATAGCGATCTTGGTTTACGAACAGGGGACTCCGGTTCATGCACAACATAACACCGCACCCGGTAGGCATCGCCCGTGATCGCGGAGGATGGCACGATCGTACGTTGAGAAACACGAGAAAACGAAAGTTCAAAATCTTATCGGCTCCACGAACAAACCACACTCCTAGGCATTACTCGAGACGTAGCTGACGCTCTCTAATCTATGTACAAATATTTTTGACAAGGTGTGCTCTTGGCACAGAGCGGGACGTCGGCACACTGTTGAGTGGACGAAGCAGTTCGATTATCGCTCGCGCGTTGGCTCACGAGACTCGTCTTCTTTTCTTTCATCGTTAGTGAGCTCCCACGCACGCGGAAACATGTTGCTGTCTGAGATGTAGCACAAACAAAATGTGGGAACGACGGAGAAGTTGGCGGCGCAGGAGGATGGTTTTTTTGGCTTCCGGTAGATAACGCCACGACGATTTAATACATTTTATAGATAATACTCGACTTTTCACGCATCGATGTATGCTCAAAAGACACTATATATTAATAAATAAATTTAGATTGAGCGCGAAATTGCACAAATCGCTAACTTACAAACGACCTCCCCCAGAGTACGTCACACAGCAGTTCCTGTAACCGTCACACGCGGCTGTAGATCGGCAAATAATTCGTTTTTTCCTTTGCGATTACGCAGTGAAATCGCCGTATTTCGGGGGTAGGCTGTATGTTTTCGTTTACTTGTGGAACGATGAGCAATATGAAACATACAATAAGTAAATTATTTCAATCTTAAAATCGTTGCACTGCCCCTTTAAGTTATGCTTCTAAGGCGAGCTTCCGAAACCCTCAAGAGCAACAGCTTTAGCCGTGCCAACCTAATCTGGCAAACGCTGCCTCTTGTCTCTACCGTGCTCTCAGCACACGATCAGCAGCAGCGCGCGAAGCTATAGTGGCCAGCGAATACCCTGAAGGGCTATTCACACAGTTGCGCTGACTCTGACCGAGTGAGACGGTTGCTATGGCAACAGCTGAGTCGACTGCAAAAACATCGATTTTTACCCCGTTTTGTTGGAGCTGACGCAGCTGTTGCCATAGCAACCCTCGCACTTGGTAATCTAAAACTGCCGCGGTGGCGCCTTCGATATGTGCACTTCTGTAGAGTGAACTGACTCGAGCCTCCAACTTAGATAACAATTTGGCCGTTCTTGTAGTGGCTGCGGAAGCGCGACTTTCTGGATCGAAATTTTAACAGAAATTGAAATTCATTTCCGCTGCCTTTTTCCGCCATATGAGTACTCGCTCGCTTCTACAGATCTGTCCTAGTTGCCGGTGACGTTGTGCCATATGAGAGAGCGCCGCTGTTTTTCTGCGGTGACTGCCGGCGACTCAACGTATTTACGGCGACGCTTCGCCATTTTCAAGTGAAGCGAATTTTATCGTGCGCTATTCTGGCTGTATCGGTATTCGCAACTTTCACGAGCTATAGGGGGCGCACTGCTGCCCATCAAAATGGCTGCCATCTGGATGATCGTCGTAGAACAGCAGTACGAGGCTGGGTCTGCGACGCGTAAGTAATTCTCGTTCTGCTATTTGCGAGCTGTATTAGAACCTTTATTTATTCACGTCAGGAAGGTGTTGGCAAAAACCTTTATTGTGAAGCCGTTCATCCAGGAGCTAGGGAGCGCGATTCTCACACCGCGGTACCACCATCGCTGAAAGTTGCGAATACTCAGTGGTATACACCTGGCGCTTCCCGTTTTTTCATCCGGACTGAATGCATGTGGTTGCGTTAGACTTTCTGCCAATCTAACCTCCTATCGTTTTCATAATTCTACCCTGTTGCACACCAATTCTAATTAGATTTTCACTTCTAGAAACGTCCACACCGGTCCCCGATAACGTAAAAAAAGGCAGGGCGTGACGAGTCTCGATACTATCATTAACACTTCACAACGTATGAGATTACGGCTTCAGCTGATAAGACAATTACAGAATGAATCACCGAAGAAAAAAATAACAATCCACGCACTGGTTTTCTTAAGCTTTCGGTGACTCTTAGCCCTTCTTCATTTATTTCTAATGCTGCGAACCTCGTCTTGGATACATGAATGTGTGAGAACCTCTGGAAAGATATGATCGACCAATGTAAAAATCAGCCGCATGCTAGAAACATGACTTTTGTGCCCGATCACACTGGGTTGCGGTATAATAAAACAAATTTTGTTTTCATTTTGCTTTTCTTTTCTTAAGATGGATGATTTTTACCATTATGGCGCCCACACACGCCCGACGTGTATTTCCATGCTTCGATGATCCGGCCTTCAGAGCAACCTTCGACGTCGAGGTGTTACGAAGGAAAGATTATCACTCTATCTCGACCATGCCCATACTTAAGATAGAGATGAGGTGAGGAGCCCTTTTTATCGTTATTAATTGCTATCAGAGTGCGAATTCAATTTAGTTTTATTTCGCTTTTATTATTATTTTTTACTGAAACCCAATAACGGAAACATTACAAATATGTAAACTTTTGTGTTTCACCGTGTTCTTGACCTGTGAAGGAAACTATACGCAATGCAATCGCAATAAACATGAACACAGTAAAAGCGCTGCCACGAAAAGGGTCAAACGAAAGTCATAATTTGAGAATACACAAATTACGACCTTTTTCGGCGTATTTACCTTACAAACTTGTTTCTGGTTTAAATCACCGGAAAAAAAACGCGAACCTAATTAATCGCAAATTGAATGTGCACGAGTCCAAGAGTCGTCATACATTGTGAAGTGCACCAGGCAAACGATGCATGGACATACTCAAACTTGCGTCCGTCCGTCTTTTTCTGCAAAGTCTCTCGGTGTATATTTGTATTGACACACTGCTTGGGAGACGCAGGGCGTGCCGAGTTAGCATCAAGCTGCAATACTCAAAGCATACAAACATCCTCCTCTTACTCCATGGAACTTCATCATAGTCGGATGGCGCCGACTTGGCGGTTGGACCAGCACCTCCTAGATAACAAAGCCGCAGTGCTGATAGAGATGTCGTCATCAGCAAGAGGCCAACGCTGGTCAAAGATTGGACACGACGATAGCGTCAACGTTCGTCTCAAACTAGACTCGAAGCCAAGCACTGACGCAGCACTCGTTTACCAAGCTGTGTCCGGTGTTGGCCTACGCTCGTGAAGCAAAAATTTCAGCACTGCAGCCCTGTCTTCTAGTTGGTGTTGATTGGACCCGACTCACTGTTTAGACACAAAGCCCAGCCGAACGCTGACGCAGCGGCACTTGGTCCCGCTGTGATTAAAGTCAGTGGATTTGGTAAAATAGCACCATTGCCTTCCCACCCTGCTAGTCGGACACAAATACCACCTTACAGACGACAAAACTTCTCAAGGTGATTGACTTATTGCAGTCGGTTACCATAGTGATCGTCATTTTGGACCCTTCCAAAGAATCGAAACTTCGAAAGAATCATTAAAACCAGTCGCACCAAGATCGCTATGGAGCATCATCGTACTGAAAGCGTTTCTCGGCCAATATGAGTGCCCTTGGCACTGTACATGCAACAAACATATTACTCAAGGGTATCTATACAGATCTCTTACACTTATGTTGCTCTTGCATGTTTCCAGACAGTAAAATTATTTTTCAATGCCCCCACCCACCGGCGCCGCGTTTGATGCCGTACATCTTCGTACCACAATCACATGCAACGTCAATGCTTGGAGGCGTTAAAAATAATTTTACTGTCTTGAAACACGCAAGAAGAGCAACATAAATGTAAGATATCTGGGGAAGTAAGCATGAGTGATAAGTTTATTGCATGCACAGTGCCAAAGACGCTAATATTGGCCGAGGAACGCTTTCAGTACGATGATTCTCTATAGCGATCTTGGTGCGACTGCTTTTGACGACCTTTTCGAAGCTTCGAAGCTTCGAAAGGGTCCAAAATGGCGACAACCATGGCAATCACCGACAGCCAATCACCTTGAGAGGCATTATCGTCTGTATGTTGGTGCTTGTTTGTGTACGACTGGCAGGTGGGAAGGCAATGGCGCTACTTTCCCGGGTCCCGTGACTTTAGATGTGATGACATCGAAATGCTATAGGCTTTGACTAGGTAGTGTTGGCCGACTCCCGAGCATTTTATTATCCCTTCACAGCAAATGAGCTTGCAGCATTAGCCGATATAGATGCCGTAGAGAGAATCACTAGGCAATAAGCCGTTTATGTCGCGTCAGAGTTCGCTTCAAACAGGCATTTTGAAATCTACACTCTTATGGTGTCCAGTGTCTTTTAAAAAGAGGTCCTGAACAATAGGTTAAAAATTGCAAGGGACACATATTGTTTCCTGTAGTACCCTAGATGTATTTCCTTTGGCCTTTACTGTTAATAGGTGACATTTAATGAGCGCAAGGGTATGCTATCCTTTATTGATTTGGCTCATGCTAATCAAGAAGAACCAGGCTTAAAATACAGATTTTGAAGAAAAAAAAAAGAAGACGTTACCAATCATGCATGGAGCTATATTCGTTGCTAGCTAAATAAATTCAAACCCCCGTAATTAGACTCATATACTCATTTTTCTTATTTTGAAACGTGTTCCTAAACATTCTTTTCTAATACACATCAGTCTTGAGTTCCCCCCAGAATTATGACCATTGAGGCTGACAAAAGACATACTGTACATGCATTGCTTAGGCATGCGATGCTTACAGTGAATATTCTAACGCGTACTGCTGCCCTCCTTCGCAGTTGTATGCGCTAAGCTAAGACACTCTTAACTCTAAACGTGTGCTGATTCCACTTTGTAATTACAGCAAGCACCACGACTACGTAAACGATGTATTCATACGCACTCCTCCCATTCCAACGCACCTGATTGGCTTGGCAGTCACCGACTTCACGCACATTGGAAACGGAATCGTAAGAAAATTTTTATTGCTTTTTTTTTTACTTTTGGACATTTACGATTTAAGCGAGGCACGTATAATAATGCACACACATAATAACTCTTAGACAACAATTTTAAAGGGGCAGTGCAACGGTTTTAATGTTGAAAGAATTGCCAGTTTGCATTTTTTATATTGTTCATACAAGCCCAAGTGACCAAAAACGCGTCACCTTTCCCCGAAAAACGGCTATTCTGCTGCGTAATCGCTAGGCAAAAAACGAATTATTTGCCGATTTGCAGCCGCCGGTGGCGGCTACGGGAACTAAAATGGCGGCGTCTCTGGGGGATACGCGGAAGTCAACAAACCCTGTCCCCCTCCGCTGCTACACTCGCCGTCAGCCCCGTGGCGAAACGTCCTTCGTGTCCATCGCTCGCCGCGACCTTCGACGAGGCTAATCCTTTAAAAGTCGACAATCGCGGAGGAAGCGGCTGGGGTCTCTGAAGAGAGGGCCCAAGGGGAAACCACGTGAACCCCCAGAGACGTCACTCGAAAGTCGGCGTGGAGAGTTGAGAGGCACTTCGACCATCGATTCGTTTCATTTTTTTTTTTTAAATAAGAACTAGCTCTTGCAAGAAAATGCGGCTTTCGGTTTTTGGTATCATAGGTGACGCAGATTAATTTCCGCAGTTAATTGGCCAAAGCCTGAAAATCGTTGCACTGCGCCTTTAAGCGGGGCAAGGAAGCGAATTTTGATGCAAAATGTTTTGTTCGCACCTTACGTGAACCGAATATATACACCAATGCATACTGTTTGCAAACAAACCGGTGCGCCCCTGGAGGCGCACCGGTTTGTCTGTGAGGGCAAGGCAGCGGCGTCCCTCGCCAACAGACAATTGGAATGCTATGTTACCACCGTCGGTGTGAGTACCCTTGCTTTTTGTTTCGCAGTTGCCCTCTGTTGGCAACTGCGGAACCCCTGCACATTGGCGGAGTGAATCCGCAACGTCACGTCACACTTTATGAGTTTGGTTGGGTTAGATGACAAAAGCACACCCACAAAAGGAGGTGATGAGTGCATTGATATTGCACTTTAAACTCAGTTTTTTGCTCTTATTTATTTATTTCAATACCCTCAGGGACAACTGCATAAAAGAGGGGAGTGGGTTGTATTCAGCAAGAAAAATTATACAATGAATAACACAAAAGCCAAGCACACATTAGTTATGAACAATAGAAATTACAAACACAAGTTTTAAACAAATCATCCGCCTGGATTATGGCGATGGAGGTGGAAAGGCGGTTCCACTCTAAAGAAGTTTTGGGAATGAAAGATTGTTAAAATGCGTTCGTGCTACATTGGTGGTACACATGCTTTATGAGGATGATCAAGACGGGATGAAACATAGAAAGGTGGTGTGAGGAGACGTTGACTGAGGAATGAGTTAGTGTGAAACACTTTATGGAAGAGACACAAACGGGCTACCTTTCGGCTTCAGGCAAGACTAGGCAAAGGTAAGTTATATTTCATGGAGGTGACACTTGCAGTGCGCTGATAATTACTGAGGATAAAACGAGCGGAACGATTTTCAACAGGTTCTAGGGGCTAACCAAATTTAAAAGGCTCGGGTCCCAAATAGGCGACGCGAATTCAAGCTCTGAGTGTACAAGTGTTTTATAAAGACTTAATTTCAAAGAGGAGGAAGCTAAAGAAAAATTACGTAGTGACTACGCACCTGCAGTATGAAAACGACAGGATTAGTCGACGTCTGCATGATTATAAAGCTACCTCGCCCACTGACGAATTCCGCGTCAAGCAGGGGGGCGGTTCGTGAAGATCCCGATGATGACAATGTCGATCCAGTGGCGCGATGAAACGTATAGGCGAAACCAGAACAAATTCTTGGTGACGCACGGAATGTCCACCGACTTCACTGACAGACACAATCTGCGTTTGCTGGTGTTGCTTGCATCCCTGTAATCCAGGTGGGCCGGTGTAGTTCACTGACAGCGTGAACAAGGCGAAGAGCTGCAGAATGAAAACGACAGGATTAGGCGACGTCCGCATGGTTGGAAAGCTGTCTCGCCCACACTTGACTGGATCATCGGCTCCTAGTGTTGGCCGAGCTCCGAGGTTCGCTATTTTATGTAATTACTAGCACGTTCCACGAGGGGAGCTGTTCCGCCTCAATTCCGCCCTTGTGCAGTGGTTCCGTCTAGGGTCACTGTATGTTGCCAGACTATCGCATTCAATAGCGTCCACTCTTACTGTTCAACTTTAGCTTTGATTGGCCATTTTGACGTCGAAACATATAGGGGCTGCCAACCCACGTCTCCCAAGTGGACGTGCCGCGGATCACCACCGATGTTAGGACGCGCCCAGGTCGGGGCACGCTACCTCAAATCACCGGTCAGACATAACTGTATAAAAACAATATTAATTGTGCCGCAAAACCGTGTAAACGACAACTTTATGAAAACATCACGCTCCTGTCATTGTTTACTAATCTCCAATAAAAGTTTCTAAAAAGATGGCCAATCTCCGGAGGAACTTCTTCAAGGCAGGCGTTTTCGGACTGACATTCCAGACTTTGGCGAAGTAACAGCCACTACGGTAAAGAAACACGTTCAAATTCGAAAAGGGCAACCACTGCCACCGTTAGCTCAAGGGGACGTCGTGAGGATTAGAGACACTGCATGGTCGCGGAAAGCCAAGATGGCTGACATGGCCGCTCCCAGGTCTTACCGTGTGTTGGCAGATGGATCACCGAATGCTGAGACGGAGCCGGCAGCACCTGCTACATACCAGAGAGCACTATGCGGAAGCGAGTGACGACGACGACTGGAGTACGCCCGGTCCAGACGAGAATGGCACTGAGCTTCCAGTCCAGACAGAATTGACCCCGAGCAACGAGGCGACGTCGCAGATCCAGGAAACTCCAAACGGCGGTGCAGCACCTACGACCAACAGAAACCTGGTCACTGCTACGACGACGCAGCCCTTAGCACCGTCACGCCAACAGAAACCTTCAGGCGATGGCGCGTCAGGGTCACAAGCCAGGAAGTCGACTCGCACGGTGAAGCCTCCAGACCGTCTCCATTATTACTCTGACTTCAATCAAGTTGCATGAATTTGTACTTTGTACTTTGTCTTCTCTTACCCGTGAAGAGATGTATCGGGGCTTATCATGTACAACGCCTCGCATGACAATGCACTAGTCATGCGCAGTGCGCCCGGCGCTATCTGATAAATACCGCCGACGTCCATTAAACTAGGTTCTTGTTGCTCTGCACACGATCCTGTTGACAGCCTCTTTATCGACAATGGTGCAGTTTTTACTCAAAATATGCTTTCTAAAGTCCCATAGTGACAAAAAAAAAGAAAAAAAGATTGAGCCGCTATTTTTGCGTTTTGAGCCTGGGAGCTTCGGTACTGTGGGAACATTCAGCAGCTCTAGTTCCGACCTTCCAATAATCGGCACGTGACTTTCAAAAGAGGTCTATTATACGTCTGGGTGGCAACGTTTTACAACTGAGTGACCTCAGCGAAATGTAGAAGGCTCATGACACCGCGAAACTTCGCGTGGATATGACGTACGGCGATACATTCTGCGTGGATGCCGCGGAATAAACGCCAAAGCCTGATTCACGTGATGAAATTCTGCTCACGGTTTTCAATTGTAACGCGTCGTTCAGGCTGCAAAACAATTCAGGACACCTAAGCACTTTTAATGAGTTGTGAATACGAAAGCATCAATGGTCGTTCTTCCGCTCCCTTAGTTGGTCTGCGGCGTACTGGCGTGGACGGCCACGTTTCGCTACTGTCGAGGCAGCGGCCGACGGCTGAGCGCGTGCTCTCGTGAAGTGGCAGTGCGGAGCTTGGCCGTGCAGCCTCTCCGGAGTTTGCCCGTGCGGACTTTGCTGCCAGGCCCGCACATCTTACCTGCAGCCCGGCAGCTGCGTGCGCTGCACCGCCATGAAGAGGGCTTCTCTGGTAACGTCCCTTGGAATTACGCCGCGCAAGAGCCAATGGGAGTCTGGTTTCTTTAAACTATGACGCGCGCGCCAGCCAATGGGAGCCTATCCATCAGATTTCTGCAACAAATGACAGGCTTCGCTCCATTGGGACAGGGAAAGGTGCCGTTCGGGCGCGGCTTCAAAAACTGATAACGCCAGTTCGCTCCATGAGAAAGTTAATGCTTCCCAATTAAAAAGCGTGGACGTAAGTCGCGGCGCCCCACATTGAGACTAAAAATTTTCAGCCTTTCCACTCTGGTGAAGAAGGAAGACCAGCGAAGCTGTACTATGCTGGGAATGAAGTACTGGCCGGCCGCAACTCGACCAGCTAGAGTGGAAAGGCTCGAAAGGTTGCCGCCATGTATGAGCGACGGCAACAGCCAGACAACCGGCAAGGCGGTCGTCTGGCTGCCGCCGTCGCTCAAAGATTGCGGTAGCTGTTCAGAGTTTTGTGTCATCAGGTCATTTGAGGACGGAGACGATCCTGGGGAACTAGCCCTTAGCAACTCCGCTGTAAAATCTCGAGCAGAATCGGAGTGAAGTTTGAACGTGAAGATTAAAAGACATCTCCGGCGACGCTGAAGGATCGTTCTACTGACGCGCTCGAATGAACGGCAGTGTTGTGCTTCAGGAAAAGCTGGTGAATCTGGGATTCCCCTCTAATAATTGGGGTTATGTGTATATTTAGCGTGTAGTTGGGGCAGCCACTTCAAAGTTACGACGAGTCACTCGTTGTAGATGATCAATTTAGCCAGTGCAGTACAACCGCTAGCCTGAAGTCTTTAAAGGCTTGTTCACACTCTTGCGACTGCTTGCGACCTGTTAAACCTGGGTTCCTTAAAACTTCTTAAACCAGAGAACACACTGGCGCCATCTGTTGGGAAGCAGTGTAAACTCGGCGGTCCGGCATATTTTTTTTTTTTTTATTTCTCGCGCAATACTCTTTCCTTTTTTGGCTCGAAAAGCTTTTGTCAATGTTATAAACGAGCCTTTCTATGGGTATTACGCACATTTGACCTCGGAAATCCCGCAAAACCTTCGCTTTTGTGAAATGCAGTTCTAGGGTCACCGCATAGATGGCGCCACAACGTCAGTGTGTTCCCTCATTCTAGAAACATTTAAGAAGTTGTAAGAGATCTTGCCTCTCTCAGTCGTACTCGGTCGCAAGAGTGTGAACGGGCCTTTACGTGCATCACGCAAAGTAATACACGACCGCACGCGGGACGATGCTCATCCAGATCGAAACGGGCAGGGGTGGGGATTCCAATCTAGAGGGCAATCCCCTCTCTATAATACAAACAGGGATTATCCTCTCTATATTATTCTATCTGTTTTTAAAGTTTGAAGTTGACAATGGGCTCAGTGCCTTCTCCCGTTGGCAACCTCCGGGTTTACATTCGGTCTCTACGCGATTCTAAAATGTTCAACCAACGAACTTTATTGTGTTCTCTGGGTGAAGGACATTCCCAGCTGTAGAGATCAGCGGACGTGTTCAGCAATCAACATTGCTATTCGCGACTCCAACTGTCTATTGGTGGTGCCACTCGCTTTCAAAATGGCAGTTATAGTGAGGGTCGGAGATGCTTGTTGATCTAGGAGTTGCTGAGATTGTCTAGTGTGCTGGTTTCACTGAGCACCACGAAATATTCCCGCTTATACGAGGAAACTATGTGTTATACGCGCAGGTCACCTATTTATCTTGAAAAAAATACAGTGTTTAGCGTAATGTTTAGGCCAGGAGGCATGTTTTAAATGAGGAAGGAAACCGAAACTAACCTCTATTTTGGATTTAATTTCTCCATGTAGGTGTTAATTTCGGTTTTTCTCCTAACTCAAGATGTGTCTCACTCACAGCGTAATTAGTGATCTAAAGAAATTATTCGCGGAAACTAAATTCTGTGGCATGCGTGTCCGATCCAGGCACTTCAAAAATATTTTGGAGAGTTCAGTGTCCCTTTGAAAACAGTGTTTTTTATAGACGTTTTCAGCGAGTCAGTTACTCGAGCTGCCACCAGTCGGCGCGCCCTCCGCGCACTTTCCAGGCCGCCATAGCCGACCTTCAGTTTCTCGATGTTGCTCCGCGTTGTGTGCTGCACAGGCCACTACCGGAGCTTTGTTTTCGTCTTCTTTTACGTTCCGCGTTGAAATCTTGCATTTTATTTTGGGTCTTTTCGATATTTAGGACTTTCATTTAATCATTTGATATCTATATTTCGACATCGCTCTTGTATTTTCTTATTTATGGAATGGAATCGGATAGCGAATGGATCGATGATACAAGATTATGAGGCTTCAATGACTATGTAAGTTCACCCCATTCTTACGTTTTTGGCGCTAAGAAAGGGCAGTCAACACTATTGCGACGTATGTAAATTTCAACTGACGCAGTAAGGTTATTGCAGTCGTGCTTCTCACTGCATGTGCACGCTCGTTTCCGTAAAGCCTACCCGCATCTAAGCGATGTAGCGTGCGACGAGACGAGCGACGGAGATTTCTCACTGTAGCCCGTCGCATCGCTCGCTTTTGGGATTTCTAGAAAACGTCGCTCACCGTCTTGGTCGCTTGCTCCGTCGCTTCCATGCGGTTTGCCTCGTCGCGCGACTGACTGAGTGACAGCAAAGCGGGTCGCCGTCGCTTATCTCGTCGCTCGCCAAATCGCTTACATGCTGTTTATACTCAATCAATTTACAAGCACACAACATTGAACCATTGGCACCTCGATATTAAGTATAAACTGCATGCAAGCGATTTGGCGAGCAACGAGACAAGCGACGGTGACCCGCTTCGCTGTCGCTCGGTTAGTCGCGCGACGAGGCAAACCGCATGGAAGCGGCGGGAGCTGGCGACCAAGACGCTGAGCGACGTTTTCTAGAAACCAAAAATTCGAGCGACGCGACGGGCCACAGTAACAAATCTCCGTCGCTGACTCTCGTCGTTGTCGCCACCGCTCGTCTCGTCGCACGCAAAATCGCGTACATCCGGGTCGGCTTTATGGAAACGAGCGCGCAGAAGCAGCAAGAAGCACAACTGGATAGCCTTAAGCGCGATCCAAACCAACGCTTCTTTTTGCGCCTGTAGGTCGTGCGGCTGCGGATGTGACGCATTTTCGTGACGTCGCGCCGCTTCTTCGCTCCTTCCGGGCGCGCACGAAGAAGTTGGTTGATTTCAACTTCTTTCTCAAGCCGCACAAAAAAGCGCGGTGACGTAGCAGGCCGCGCCTGTGTCCCGGCCAATCGGTGGAGGGCAAGCTAGTTCCGGCTCCGCGTTTCTCGCCGTCTGGCTGCCCTCTCCTCCCCCCCCCCCCCCCCCCTTTTATTCTCTTCCAACATGACAACGCGATCTCTCTCCCTCTCTCTTTCTCTCGCCGGCCAGTCTGTCGCTGTTGCACTTTGCTTGTGCGCTCGTGCCTGCGTGCGCGCGTGCGCCCCCGCCCGTAGCTGGCCCGTCCAAACCAAAGCGCACGCTTCTGACTCAGAAAGCGCGCCCGGAAACAGCAAAAACGACGCGGAATGC
Organism: Ixodes scapularis; assembly: GCF_016920785.2. NCBI lineage: Eukaryota > Metazoa > Arthropoda > Arachnida > Ixodida > Ixodidae > Ixodes > Ixodes scapularis. The sequence goes on along the minus strand of NW_024609835.1, from coordinate 179,395,746 downwards.
GTCACATCCGCAGCCGCACGACCTACAGGCGCAAAAAGAAGCGTTGGTTTGGATCGCGCTTTAAGCGCGATCCAAACCAACGCTTCTTTTTGCGCCTGTAGGTCGTGCGGCTGCGGATGTGACGCATTTCGTGGCGTTTTCGCTGTTTCCGGGCGCGCTTTCTGAGTCAGAACCGTGCGCTTTGGTTTGGACGGGCGAAACTTCGGACGAGCGCGCACGCAGGCACGAGCGCACAAGCAAGGTGCAACTGCGACAGACTGGCCGGCCAGACGGCGAGAGAAAGGGCGAGAGAGAGAGATCGCGTTGTCATGTTGGAAGAGAATAAAAGGGGGGGGGGGGGGGGGAGGAGAGGGCAGCCAGACGGCGAGAAACGCGGAGCCGGAACTAGCTTGCCCTCCACCGATTGGCCGGGAGACAGGAGCGTCCTCCTACGTCACCGCGCGTTTTTGTGCGCGTTGAGAAGAAGTTGAAATCAACCAACTTTCTTGTGCGCGCCCGGAAGGAGCGAAGAAGCGGCGCGACGTCACGAAAATGCGTCACATCCGCAGCCGCACGACCTACAGGCGCAAAAAGAAGCGTTGGTTTGGATCGCGCTTAATTGCGTCAGTTGAAATTTGCGCATGTCGCAATGGTGTAGACTGCCCTCTATTAGCGAGAAAAACGTTAGAATGGGATGAACTTATAGGGTCTCTGAAGCCATAATCTTGTATCGTCGATCCATTCGCTGTCCGATTCCATTTCATAAATACGAAAATACAAGAGCTGGTGTTGAAATATAGATATAAAAAAATTAAATGAAAGCCCGAAATAACGAAAAGACCTAAAGAAAACACACAATTTCAACGCGGAACGTACCAGAACACGAAAACAAAGCTCCGGTAGTGGCCTGTGCAGCACACAACGCGGAGGAACGGCGAGAAACTGAAGGTCGGCTATGGCGACCGGGTCAAGTGACGTCAAGATGGCGGCGCCCATGAAATGTTGCCTGAAAGGGTCTATACACCTTAAAGGTAACACAGAATACTTTAAGTTCAATTCGCACCTTAAGTTCACATTAAGTTAAAGTCACAAAAAATTAATGGAATTTTATTTAAAAGTCAACATGATCCAGTTATGATCATAAACCCCCAGATTTAAAAAAAAAGGAAGAAATTAAATTTGTCGACACTATTAAGACCTTCAGTGTTTGGTTTACAAAGAGTACGTTTTGGAATAAGCGTGTTGATAACCTTTCGTCTAAACTGTTGAAAAAAGTGGGGTTGCTGACCAAACTTAAATAATTTTTATCTCGTTGGGTTAAGCATCAACTTCATAATGCTTTGGTACATCCGCAAGTTGGTTATTGCCACCTACTTCTGAAAAATATGAATAAACTACATATTTTTCAAAAGAAAGCTCTGCGTGTTATTGCCAATGTTTCATACTACGATTATACTGAACACTTTTTTTTTATTGTTTCGTATAAAACCAATTACAAATATTTACCAGTTCCCACTTTTTTGTGGCGTAGAAGACGTCTACGCAGTTTAAAAATGAAGTTTCTGAGGAATTATGTAACCTTGTTCTTTTCTCTTCCTCATATCAACTCCGCCCTAAACAAAAATCGTTTGTTTCACCATCACGTACATTATACTATAACCGCACACTAGATTGCCAATTAGCTACTTTATTAAATACATTTTTAAAACATTTTGATACACATGCACTGACACTGGTAGAAATACGAGCATCTTTTTTAAGGTTTTTTTCTTAGGTACGGCGAAGGCATACGGTTCACTGTACTATGGTATACTACTATGAATTTTTAATTCCCCTTTTTTTCCTCATTTTGTATGACCTGTGGTCTGTACTCTCAAAATAGTGTCCTTCTCTCAATATGCTTATTTTGTTCGTTTTCTGAAATTGTTTAAGAATCGCCTGTTGTAAAGGGAGCCAGGACCTCTGTGAAGCTACTTCGGCATCTTTTGTCTTGGTCCCGCGCTTCAGTAATGACACAAAATAAAGATTTATTAATACTGTTTTTGTTTAAAAAGTATAATCAGATATTAGTCCGTTTTTGCTGGTTTTGTTTTTCACTCAGATAATTGTCATGCAAAATAATAAACTGCAGGACGCTTAATGGGCTTTTTGGTATTTAAGTGATTAATTGCTTTCATTATTGCCAGCACAAGAATAACAGAATAAACTCAAATTTTACAAAATAACACAGGGGTGAGGAGTTTTCAATATGCTCAAAAAAGGTATAAATTAAACAAAGCTGTTCTAACTACCCCAAAAAAAAAAGCAATTTGAGTAATACGACAGAAGTTTGTGTGTTTATAAGGCAACGCGTGACGCATAGGCCTTTATATTACATCCAGAGTTTATGTCTATCTTATAACAATGGCAGAGCCTCATCATTTGTCACGAATGACAAATGGTAAGGCGGCTTATAATTGGAGAAACTAAACGTATAATCTGGCGAACTCCGCTCCTAAACCCCGTGGGCCCGGCGTCTTTGAGTTGGGTAGATCGTCAATGGCCCTTTCTACCTCCTGTGCAATGATAGTCTCCTCGAGCCTTTCTTGCTTCTCTCGGTCGAGCTGAGGAAGAGACTCAAGTAGTCTCTCGCACGCGAAGTCATTGCTTCCTTCGACTTGGCTGTCGAAGAGCTGCTGATAGTACTCGACGAAAGCTTTTTCGATCATACTTGGGCACGTGCTGCTGACTCCCCGCTACTCGATTTCCCCAATCTCGTCACGTAGCGCGTACGTCTTCTCATCAGCCAAAGCGCGCCTGCTCGGTTGCTTTCCTAACAAATACTTTTCGGAGCGAGCTCGGACAACGGTACCCCGGTAACGTTCACGGTGCAGCTCGTCTAAGCCCTCCTTCACTCCTTCCAAATCCTTCAGACCAAGGCCAGGATTCACACACTCAGGTGTCGACAGTACTGCGAAGTCGGCGTTTAAGCTGGTTTCATTGCGTCGAGCCTCAAACGCTAAAATCGACGACCTTTCCACAACTATCATTTTAAACTCTTGTTTGAGGTGTTCACACGTCTCAAAAACGTCGTCCCTTTTTGTTTACGCGAAATTTAGAAATTGCTGTCTACTGCTTCTAAGAATGTTTCATCACTCAGCAGCTTTAAGTTAAGTTTTCAAAGCTTCCAGTTGAACAGCTTCGGTGGCGCCCTGTCACCAACAGTTCTTAATACCAAACAATGTTCCGAAAAAAAAACAAAAAAACAGGCGTGACGCGTTACTTCCGCAACATGGTTACTACTGAAGCCGACACGTACACTCGATCTAATCGCGCGTGCGAGTTTGCTTCGAATTGTGTGAAACGAATCTCTGACGTTTCGTTGATAACGGTTCTGGTATCTACCAAATCAAAATCCTTTAAGAGCTCGCTCAAGACGGGAACACTTCTCTCTGCTCGCCGCTGGCACGGCGACCTGTCTGCTTCTCTCACGACGCACGTAAAATCGCCTACAAGCACAACGGTCCTATCGCATTCTACAAAACAGTGTAAGCCAAAGAAAACAAAAACCGGTCTTTCACCGTGCTGGGGACATATATATATAAGCTGCCAGCGAACTGTTGCAAAATGAAAATCGCACAAAATGAAACGCCCTTCCTCGTCAGTCGAGACGCTCTGCTCCGACAAGGGCAAACTTCCTCAAGAACAAAAAACAACATCCCGGAAGACCAACAGCATGGGTAACGCAAACTTCGTACGTAAGTAAAAGAGGGTTTCAGTTCGTTGGCTACCTGCTCCTCACCAGCGATCTTGGTTTATTGCACCGCTAAGAAATTGGGGATCTCCTTAAATAACAAACGTTGTACTTGGTACTGTTTCTTGCGTGAGCTGAGACCGCGAACATTTAGCGTTGCTGCTGTGATGGCTGTATCGAGCGTACAAATTGTAGAGAGTCACTACGCTCTACTTGCCTTCACAATCCTCCGAAGTCTTGGTAACCAGGCGTTGCCGCCTTGCTAACTGTCGCGTCGCGGCCTTCCCTCCGGGAGCTGGTAAGGCACCGCCTTAACGCGTCGCTCCTGGTTTTCTCTATCTTCATCCAAGGGTTGGAGTCGGGGGTCGTGCCGGGCGCTGCATGAGCGCATTTCATTGCTTCGGCCTCGCCTGCGTAGCATTCGCTTTACCCCAAGCACGTGTAAAACAAAGCGTAGTTCTACTTTTCACCAGAAAAGCGGTGTCGAATCGAACCTCGAGGCGAATACGCAATAGTAGAACTGTCTAGTAAGGTACAATCCCATACTTACGGCAGCACTGCATTGGGACAGTGAAGAGTCTTATTTGCATTCCGAATTGAGTGTTCGCGAGCCATGATCGCAAGCAGTTTCGCTGTGCCCGCTGAGCAGGAAAACCGGGGGACCCTCACTAGAACGCTTCCCGTTTCCGCCGCGAGATGGCGGGCAACGAGCTGGAGACGCGAATATTGTCATACTGTTCAGTTGTTTCCCGGGTTGCCCATATGCCTTTGTCACAATATACGCACGCTCAGGTTAGCATTAAAACGAGGTTTTTTTTAAACGGTGTTGTACACGTTACTCCTCAAAAGTAACGAAATACCGTTACTCGTTACGTTGCCTTGCAAGTGACTAATTACGTTACTCGTTCCGTTTCTAAAAAGGTAACTAAATACGTCAATCCTTGCCAAAAAAGTAACCGGATAAAAGAAATTCGTTCCTAGGAACGCATTGTGTACGTACGTGTCTGGTGCAGCCCAAGTCGCGGAGTGCTGACGAGTCAGCTTGTTTCTACTAAAAAAAAGAAGAAAAAAAATAATACCCGGCCCGCATGGCGTTTCTCGCCCACACCCCAGACCACAAGTGCGCCCGAGGTGCCGTCGCCGCGACGTGACGTAGGATAGTTGAATTGATGTACATGACACATGTAATCGTGTACAAACACAGAAAAAAAACCAATCTTAGCATGAAACAATGCTATTGCAGTTAAGTATGTTGCTTCAGAAGTTGGTGCTCATTAGGGACCAATCAGAAAGAGCTCGAAAGACACAAGGACAAAAGACTAGGCGGGATATGCGCTATTTTAATTTTTACCTTGTCCTTGTCTTTCTTACGTAATTTTACTTTGTATCTAAATGCCGGAGCTTATTGAAAAAAGACAAATATACACCACGCTTAACATTTTCTCGCCGGATGTTTTTTTTTGTTTAGGTTTTAAGTCGAAATGAAAAGACAAAAAAAATCTAAAACTGCTAGTTTCTTTGTTTTCTTTTTTTTTCTTTTTTCGTTTGTTTTGGCATTATATTTTTATTTATTACTTCAGTATCAGTTAGTTTTGGTTCATAATAAACTTCCACCCACTCGCCTGCGCTCCTAATATTTTGTTCAGGTGTTCATTTTTTCAATAGGATAAAGATTTTGTTCGGCTGATAACGGTTTTTAGGTTCCGTAAGGAGACACTGAACATTATTAATCAACTTAGTTACGTCGCCAGCATAGCACCCACTCGGAGAATGATGCGTGTTGGCTTGATTAATATAATGTTGTTGTTCTCTCCTTCGTTCAAGGTCAAAGTTTGGATTGATTCATCCTCTATGGAGCCCGCTGATTTAGTGCTCCAGTCAGCCGTTTCATACCTGCAAATGTTCGAAAGATATTTCGAGGTAAAATATCCCTTGCCCAAACTTGGTAAGTTCCATTACCTTTCTTTGCTATTATTTAAGAAAAAAAAATTTAAGTTTATTTTCAAACAAGGTTTTATTTAGATATTTGAATCCTCCTTTCGCCGTAAAATGCCTGATTGTTCTCTTTACCTCAAGCAAGGAACTCATGAGCGGTGGAACTAGGCGCCGCGAAGCGCTCGTCGCTTGAAGTGAAGCATTGAGCACATGAGCGGTGAAAGCGGGGCAAAGCGCTGCGCTCGCCGCTAAGCGCGCCACAGGCGCATTGCGAGCAGAGCCGTGTATAGAGAGAGTTTGGTCAATGGGAGGCGCGGGCAGAGCCAGGGCGTGGACTAGACTCGGAAAGAGGGCGTGACATGCTCTATTGACCAACCAGAAGCCGAAAAGAATCCCCTAGCGGTGGTAGCAAAAAGCAGTTCTGATCAAAGGCCTATGATCGTGTATGGTTTTAATAAGCGCGTAAGAGTGAGGTGTAGTAACACTTTGTGGTTGAAAATAGCGTGCACGTGATGTTTTGATCATGATCATGCAGAAAGATATAAGAAACGAAAGCGCCGCTCAACTCGGTTTTGCTCGAACAGGGTGTGACCTGTGACGACAGATTTCCGGCCCTCGGCGCTTGGCGTAAGGATTATGTCGATCGTTCCGCTGGTCGCGCACTTCCACCATCATTTTGGATGAGCGTGATTGAAACATCACGTGTACCATATTTTCAGTCACCGAGAGTTACTCCGATGCAGTTATCAGGTTTGTTTCTCGCGACCACCGCCAGGGTATTATTTCCGGCTTCTGGTTGGCCACATTCGAATTTCTCAAGACGCCCTCGAACACGTCCAGTCCGCTTTCGGCCAATGGCACCTCCTGATTTGTCTCCCATACTTCCCAACGAATGGCCAAACTCTCTACATATACGGCTCTGGTCGCGAGCGCGATCCCTCCTCTCCCCACTTTTTCCTTCTTTCCATCCAGGGCAGTCCTCCTTGCCCTTTTCTTCCGCGCCACGCTCCCCTCCGCCATGTTTGTGCGAGGCCCACAAGGCGCGCGCCTGCGTGGCGGACCGTACTTGTTTTCTATTGCATGCAGCAGACAATTTTTTTTTTTTATTTATGGACAGGTTTGTTTTTAACGTGAAGAAACTAGCGTTTGTGCACCTTTATTAGAGTTGTAATGCGCAGAAAGAAAGACGTCTCGATTGGCGAATGCAATTACGCGAGCAGAGTTGCAATTTCGCTCGGGTGTGAATAAAAGCTTTCGCCAATTCCGCTAAACAAAGACGATTAAAAAAATGTCAATGTAGTTTTGAGTAATTTGGAGCATCGGCATGTACTGCAAAACTACCAGGTGATTCAAGGAGACGGCAGGCTTTTTAAATCGGCGGGAAAATTTGGTTTCCTAACCTATCGCGCTACGACTTTGTGCAGCGTTGCCCACAGGTGGTGCATTTTTTTCCACCACAGGTGGTGCACTTTTTCGAGCTCACGCAAGTGTTTGAAACGCCCTTAACGCATTTCGTTACTTTTTTTTTTTTTTTTTGTAACGCCTACAGCACTGGCTTGAACTAAAAAAGTTTTTTATTGAATTTTTATGTTTTAAAGACATTGTGATATCACCAGAGAATGTGACGACTCAAGGAAGCCTGGGAGTCGTGATCCTGCCAAGTATAACATTTTCTCCGATACCGTCAACAAAGACAAAGAAGAACATCGAAAGGAATATCGCCAAGGCCATTCTCAGACAAGTACTTATCTCACAATTTATATGATCAAATTGACACCAGACTTAGACATGCCTATCTATTAAAGACGAGTTTTTGTTTTACGCTTTGCTTTATCTAAAACACTTAAACGGATGGTGAGCCAAATATTTCAGTGTCTATAATAAGTGACGCATGATCTTTTCACGAGCCGGCAGGCGCCGGTGTGCGCGGGCGCACGCAACGAAATTGACGTCATAGTTCCCCATTTACTCTCAAGATGACAGTGAAATGTGTGGGCTCCGGGGAAAAGGAGAATAATGACAAGCTTTTCATCTCCGCAGTGAGGTCTGGTGTAAACGGTAAGCGATCAATTGGTCTAACAAGCAAGTAGCTTTTACTTGTGGAGATGAAAAGCCAGTCTTTATTCTCCTTTGGCCTTGAGCCTATACATTTCACTGTCATCTTAAGCGGGCATGGGGGACTGTGACGTCAATTTCGTTGCGTGTGCTCGCGTACACCAGCGACTGCTGGCTCGTGGAAAGAACGTGCGCCAATTATTATGGAAATGAAATTGTTTGGTTCAGTACCCCTTTAAAGTGATACTGAACCAGACAAATTAGTGTCCATAATAACTTTATTGGTGACTGCAGCGAACGCGAGAAACACGAGGTTCCTGTTTTGAAACGCTGTTGCGCAAAATGATCACTCGCGCTAAAAATGCACGTCTGAAAGCCAGGAACGTGGAAGAGATCGCGCTTGTAGCTTTTTAAGGGTGAACAGAGCACAACATACGACGACGTCACCTGAGCGCTTCCTATGGAAGAGCCTGCTCTAGGCCAAGGGCTAGGATTCCTGTATAGGCTTCCTACATGAACCAGAGTTGCGCGTCTGTTTTCCACGTGCCGCCGCGCCGCTATTCACCGAGATCCGATAACGTGAGGAGCAAGATCAGCCTGCCGTGTAGCAAAGACGGCGCTACGGAGATGAACGTGCAACTCTGGCACCCCGAGCCTTCAAAGGAACGCTACCGAGAGCCTAGTTTTAGCGCCGCCTAGTGAGAGGTGTTCTCACTAGGCACCACAAAATATCGGTCCTCCTGTACTTAAACTCCGCTGAAGTAATCACTAACGCGTATTCTAATTACCACGAGCAAATGTGAGACCGCCACTGCAACCTAAAGTCGACGACCCGCCCACGGTGGTTCAGGGACGCGTCTTTCCGCTGTGTCGTTTGCTTTCTGCTCTCGCACGTAGCCATCATCTGGTGCATCACGGAAAAGATGAAAAAAATACCGAGTTACAGGCCCCGCCATGAGATGCGGCTGAAACTGGGCCCTCCGGGAGGTACTTGCTGGAGGGTTTCCAGATAAAGTGGTGGTGTGGTTATAAGTGTATGAGCGAAGTATGAACCCCACGCTGGAAGAGGACGTCGAAGAAAACATCGCCTGCGTCTGCTCGTTGCCGGATCCGCCACTCGACGGTGATCGTTCGGCCGGCCCAGTTTCACGTGTTCCCACCCCAAGACGCTACGCTGCTTTAACTCTACTTGTCACTGAGAACGTCTTCTTCGCGGTCTGTATGTACTCGGTGGTTAGATGACTTTCATAGAGCTGTCTTCGGTCATTACAGTGGCCGTCAAAGCGTAAGAGCCGATATCATCATCGTGCTACATTAAAAACGACCATTACGCCACCATTTATGTCAACTTTCAAACGAGCAGCAGCTCAAATATATTGAAAATATTAGAGCACGATGGCGTACAAATAGTCTTATATTGCTGCATATGCTGCAGATGTACAAAAACCAAATTAACTTCGCGCAAGGTCGCGCGTTTATACAAGCTTATCGGGCAGCTTCACGGTCGCTAACATGCCATTTTACGTACAAACCGGCAGCATCGAATACATCATTTTCCCCCACTGTCAACTTTACGGTATCCACATAAATCAGGCCACTGTCAGAACTCGAGTCTATGGGCCGTGACCAGCCGTGGCTCTCCAAACTGGTTTCGATTTCATACTCGCCATATTCAAACGAACACGCGATCGGAACATTGCGGTTCGCGCGAGAACTACCTCACGCGATTTGCTCCAATGAGAACGAGTGCCTCTCAATCAATGAGAAAAGAACCAGGTGCTCTATTGGCGTTGTTACTATTTCGGTAAAAATATTGCGTTTGTGACTATGCGTTGCGTTAGGGTTGCCTAGCTGCATGCCCATCCAGGAGGAACAACACGAAGCCGGGGTTTCCATAGCAAGAAACAACATTTATTAGAGTAACAGGAATAGGCTGTTAGTATCAAAGTAAAGCATTGCCGTAGCAATCAAACTAGACGCCTCCGTGACCTCGGTCCGTCTCCCCCTTTCTGTGGGCGTGTGCCCTCTCTTATAGGCTTCGGCGCCTGTTTTACGTTTCGGCGGTCGGCAGCGGCCTCTGGCCGTGGTGGCAGACTCTCGCTCCTACAGGGTATTATGCTGCACCGTTCAAGTCGACAAAAACACAATGACCAGGACGGCCAGAAACGAGGAGACGAAGCATATCAACGTCTCATACCTGATTAATATGACCAGGCTGCGTTTCACGATACAAAATAGACCCACTTTTGATTAAAACAAAGAAGATAATGGCAACAAGGAAGCACGAGCACGTGAGCTCGGGAATGCCGGTTATTCTGTAGTTCAAGGGAAAATGGACGCCGGCGGCACGGAGCGGCCCTAGACTTTCTTTCAACACACTGATGCCGAAACCTGGGAAATTTAGAGGACACCGTTCCTACCGCAGCATGGGCTGCGGTTTATCCTTAGGTGAAGCGGATTATAGCCTGCGGTCTTTCGGTGCACCACGCAGTAGTGATTACACGAACGCACGCCGATGCTGGTTCTCCATTCAGCGTGGTGCCAGTCAGCAGTCATGGTAAACTGGCCGGTAAGATACTGCGAAATATTGACCCTCTGGATGACTGCCAAACATTACGCTGTTGCCAAATGATCCACACAATCCTTCCTCGCAGTTGAGCTCATGCTGTGTATAAAGCCTGGCTCAGACAGTTGCGTTTGACTGCGTTTGACTGCGTTGCGGCAGCGAGAAACCAGGACATCCCTGCTGCTTATATCGCGTGCCAAGATGATCCCTTGGATTGGATTCCACGCTTCATACGAAGCACAGATGTGCCAGTGACTAGCTTTCCGCACTCGACGCAACGCAGTCAAACGCACTCAAACGCAAGTGTCTGAACCGGCCTTAAGACCAATGCGCCGTTTCCATACAAGCCCTCACGATGTGTGGGAAAAGGCGCAGTTTCCGCACAAGGTATGGGCACTGCACGTGCACAGGGAGCGCGTCAAGTGGACCGTCTGCGCGTGCGCGATGCCGATAGCAGCACCACAGCAGGGGCAGGACGTCAGCACCGCGTGTTGGTCTATACGTGTCGTAATTCAGTCACCGATTGACTGTTCATTGATCTTTAAATTCGAGAAAATACTATACGTCCTCGCGACCGTGCAGCGTGCACAGTTCTTGGGAAATTCTTGCATTAGTCAAGCATACCGCACATGGCGTTGGTCACCAGTCGAATGAAATGGAAAACGCACAACGCCGTGACACAGCCACCCATTCAGGATCCCAAAACCTTTCGTCCCCGAGGCCACTGCATCCTCTTCTCTCATCTCCCCCCTTTTTGTTGCTTTGTTATTAAGTGCGGGATTTCACCCCGCTGCAGTACAGTGACCGCCACGCCCGATTCCGAGTCAAGAGGTCTAACGAGTCAAAATATCCAACGCGTCAAAAGATTCATTGTTGAACCTTCTGACTCGTTGGGTCTTTTGACTCGTTGGACCTCTTGACTCGCCGAGGATTTTTCAGCTCCTTGGATCTCTTGACTCGTTGGACCTCTTGACCCACATTGAATCTCTTGACTCGTGTTTGGCGAGTCAAAAGATCCAACGAGTCAAGAGATCCGTTATTGGACATTTTTACTCGTTTGACCTCTTGACTCTCTGCCCGATCACCGGGGAAGGGAGAAAGGGCATTGAAGAAGAGCAGGAAAAGAAAGGCAAAACTACGATGAATGACGGCTTTCGGGTGGCAAGTAGGGGAGTGGCGGTCACTGCACTGAAGCAGGGTGGGATACCGCGTCTGATAACAAAGCGACAAAAAAAGTGGGAGAAGAGAGAAGAAGAAACAGTGGCCTCGGAGACGACAGATTTTGGGATATTGAATGGCTGGCTGTGTCACGGCGCTTTGCGTATTCCACTTTAATCGGATGGTGACCAACGCCATCTCTTCGTGCGGTATGCTTGACTAATGCAGGAATTTCCCGAGAGTTGTGCACGCTGCACGGTAGTGCGGACGTAAGGTGTTTCTCGAATTCAGAAATCAACGAACAGTTAATTGGTGACTGAATAGACGATTTGCAGTTTTCCCAAGCGCCCCGGCCCGCGCGCGAGGAACTGTGGGAGAGACTGTCCCTCGCCTGGCCGCTCTGCCTTGAGATCGCATTGCCTTGTCGCTTGTCTTCTTCAATACTCTGTTTTTCGATTGCTTTACCTATTTTTATCTATTCCAGTGTATATTTTATTGCTTCTAAATGTTTCTATTCTCTTCTGCGTGCAATATTTCTCGCATATATATAGTTTTTGTGTCTTTATTTTGCTTTTTTCTACGGGAGTGCCGACGGACAACATGCTGCTTCGCGCGTCGTTCCCCGGGTGAGTACTACCGTTGCTACCGATTCCTATCGCACTGTTAGCTGTTCATTTTGGTTCATTTGACCAGCGTGCAGTCGAGAGAAGCCGTTTATGAACACCCGCGTACATGTCATAGAGGTAGGCAAAGCTCTGAATCAACAATCGCGACGCCAGAGCCGATTGACCGAGTGTGGTACGATTTAGCCGCCCGCGCTCGCTTCGTTGACTCTCACTGTAGCGCGTACCTTCGAGTGTCGCTTACTTGACTAAGATACAGCCCGCCGCTTTGCCGTCGCGAATCATTTGTCCGAATGCCTGCGAAACCGTAATACCGTTCGGCATATCCAACGTTGCGGCGCCTGACAACTGCACGCAGTTGTCTTCACCCAAACGCTTCGCAGGACGCTGTCTTTTAAAATGCGGTGCCAGTAAACATGCTGTGTGCTGGCAGTATTGTTTACACAGCCTGGCACACAGCAAACTGTACCATGCGGGCATGTTGCTGCTGAAGTTGACCTAAAGATATAAAATACCTTGAGCTGACATCTTGACTAGAAAAATAAAATTATAAAATTATCAAGATGACTGCCTGGGTGACAGTACATCTCTGCACTTGACAAAGAGAGTTGGCAACTGACAACCGCTTAGCAGGTAGATTACGAAGACATGCCATAGCCGCATTCAAGCCGCGACATTGAGCCGTCGGCGTTTTTTACGAAGGGATCGCGCCGCAGCGCGCAGTTGCCAGGCGCCGCAGCGTTTCATATGCCTCAACTTTGCAAACATTCGGACAAATGGTTCTCGGCAATAAAGCGGCGTGCTGTATCTTGGTCAAGTAAGCGGAGCTCGAAGGCCGCTACAGTGCGAGTCAACGAAGCGAGCGCGAGCGGCCAAATCCTAGCGCACTCGGCTCTCGCGTCGCGATTGTTGATTCAGAGCTCTGCCTACCCCTATGACATGTACGCAGGTGTTCATAAACGGCTCCTCTCGACTGCACGCGGGTCAAATGAACCAAAAATGACAGCTAACAGCGCCATAGGAATCGGCAGCAACGGAGTACTCACCCGAGGAACGACGCACGAAGCGGCGTGTTGTCCGTCGGCACTCCCGTCGAAAAAGGCAAAATAAAGACACATACTATATATATGCAAGAAATGTCGCGCGCAGAAGGGAACAGGAACACTTAGAAGCAATAAAAAAATACACTGGAATAGATAAAAATAGGTAAGGGAATCGAAAAGCAGAGTATTGAGAGAAGAGAAGCGACAAGGCAATGCGATCTCAAGGCAGAGCGGCCAGGCCAGGGACAGTCTCTCCCACAATTCCTCGCGCGCGGGCCGGAGCGCTTGGGGGATTTCTCAAAAGGTCTATTACGAGGCACGTATAGACCAACACGCGGTGCTGACGTCCCGCCTTTGTGGTGGTGCTGCTATCGGCATTGCGCGCTTGACGCGCTCCCTGCGCACGTGCATTGGCCGCACCTCGTACGGAAACTGCGCCTTTTCCCTAACCTTGTGAGGGCTTGTATGGAAAAAGCGCGTTGGTCTATACGCAGTATGACCTCAACCGGGAAGAAGGGTTATGTGGATCATTTCGACACTGTAATGTTTGGCAGTCATCCAGAGAATCAACATGTCGCAGTATCTTGCCGGCCAGTGCAGCATTACTGCTGACTGGCACCACGCTATACGGATAACCAGAATCGGCTTATGTTCGTGTAATCACTACTGCTTGGTGCACCTAAAGACCCCAGGCTATAATCCGTTTCACCTAAGGATGGGCCGCAGCCTATGCTAGAAGCCGAGAGCGTGACGCCTTGAACACCTTTGTGTTCAAGGCATTTCAGAGTTGGAGAAGGACCCTAGTACCACTTGTCTTGCAGCGCATGCACACGCTTCACTGGCTCGTGTTCAGGTTGAGCAGCATTGATCAAAAGCCATGCACAGTTTTATTAGTCTTTCGATGTATCGCGATAGTACCGATATATATATATATATTTTTTTTTTTTGCATCATCACAGAAGTTTTATATTACTTATCCTTTTAATGTTCGGCACCTAGTCGATTTTGTTCGTGCAAACTTAATTATTTTATTCGCACGTATTAAACTGAGAAAAAAAACTCTTGTACTTTCCACATTTTCGCGTTATATTTTGAGCCTTAATTGCATCCCATGATCCATTACAGCGACCGCTTATCCAATGCTAATTTAAATTTCGCTATATCTTGTGTCGAACCTAAAAGTTTATTAAAAAGGAAAAGTTTACCATAACATCAACCCGCCTTTAAAAGACATATATTTTAAATTACTATTTTGAATTATTTTTTGTCATTTGCCTTCCCATTGGCAAAGTTCGATATCTTACCTGCACGAAAACAACCGGTGAATTATCGGGAGTTCCTCTCTTCGAAGTGACCATCTAAGGCGTATCCTAAAGGGGCCTTAAAACGATTTTTCTACTTGTGCTAAATACTACTTAGAATCACTCCCTAACGTCAATCACTGAATAAATTTGCATTAGTTTTTCTTTCTAAGCACAGTCGCCAAATAAATTTGAGAAATATAAGCATCGTTCATCCCCTCAACTTAGAGCCAAAACAAGCGGCCACGTGGCCCGGCGCCTATCCTATACTTTTAACGTTAATCATACCCACATGCTGGGTTTGACAAAGTAGAGAACGTGTGCTCAGCTCAGACATTATTGGAGTTGGGCTATTCTCATCACCGCTATGGTTGGACACGAGCCCCTACCCGAGTGTCCGCCGAGGCATTGACTGTTACGAGCTGAAAGCGAGTGCTCACGCAGCTCTCGTATCCAGTCTATGCATGCATGAGCCGCGCTCGACTGTCGCCAGTCGGGTGATTTCGATTCCCCCATCACGTCATTCAGCTTTGCAAATGCAAGACTGAAAGAAAGAGTCCCCTTTTATCTTCGCGATTTCGCAATTTCCCTGCGACAGAGAAGTTTCTGAATCGGTGGCGGCCTGTGCGTTTGTACTTATGCCAGGCTAGGACCAGTACAAACCGGCAAAGTAATGAACGTTCCAAACTGATAACGTTTCATGACCCCTTTAAAGAGGCCGTGAAATATTTTAAGGTTCAAAGAATCTAGTGCGTAAGGGACCCAGGAACCGGGCGCTTCTGGTCAAGAGATCCAACGAGTCAAAAGATCCAACGAGTCAAAAGGTCCAATAGTGGATCTTAAGACTCGTTGGATCTTTTGACTCGCCAGACACGAGTCGAAAGATCCAATGTGGGTCAAGAGGTCCAACGAGCCAAAAGATCCAACGAGTCAAAAGATCCAAGGCGAGTCAAGAGGTCCAACGAGTCAAAAGATCCAGCGAGTCAGAGGGTCCAATACTGGATCTTTTGACGGGTTGGATCTTTTGACTCGTTGGACCTCTTGACTCGGAATCGAACCGGGGGGGGGGGGGGGGGAGGCAACAGAAGTTTAAGCACCCGCTGACATTTTCTAGGGGTTGCAGAGCAGTACGCTGAGCCCCCGTGCGTTTGGCTCAAGGCCTACTGAACTGATTCCTACAGTGCAACGCCTCACCGCGACTAGGGAAGGAGCGGTGAGGGGCGTTCAGTGACTCCTTTGCAATATAAAGCGGCAGTTCTCGAGTTATTAGAGCTTTTGACCCGCAATGAATCTCTTGACTCATGTCTGCCGAGTCAAGAGATACAACGCGTAAAAAGATCCATTATTGGACCTTCTGACTCGTTGGATCTTTTGACTCGTTGGACCTCTTGACTCGCCGTGAACCTTTTGACTCGTTGGATTTTTCGGCTCGTTGGACCTCTTCACCCACATTGGATCTTTTGACTCGTGTCTGGCGAGTCAAAAGATCCAACAAGTCATAAGATCTATTATTGGACCTTTTGACTCGTTGGATCTCTTGACCTGAAGCGTTCACGCCCGTCCTTGCCGCCCGAAAGCCGTCATTCATCTTAATTTTGTTTTTCTTCTTTTTCCCTGCTGTTTTTTGAAGCCCTTTCCCCCCTTTCCCGGTGACCGGGCAGGGAGTCAAGAGGTCCGAGTTAAAAGGTCCAATAATAGATATTTCGACTTGTTAGATTTTTTGGCTCGCCAAACACGAGTCAAGCGATCCAACGAGTCAAAAGATTCATGAAGAGTCAAGAGGTCCAACAAGTCAAAAGGTCCAACGAGTCAGAAGGTCTAATAATGGATCTTTTGACGCGTTGGATCTTTTGTCTCGTTGGACCTAAATGAAACAAGGTTCGATGACTTGAGTGAACTACGAACTGCCACAAAACAATAACATGACGTGCAAGAAAAAAATTCTTTTTTTCTCGAGGCAAATGGCAAGGAAAATGGGAGAAGTGTATTAGTGTGAGGGAGGATTATGTTGAAAGATATTTTTTTCAAAGCCCTGGTAGGTTTCGTTATATGCGAGTAGCAAAACTTTCTTATCACCTTTTGTTCGCCCCATTACGAGAAAAGTCGTCGGCGTTGTTCCTAAAAGATGGTCACAACAATACGTCATCAATCATCGAGCACACGCGGCTCAAGGTCAGAGCGGACGCGCCTTAGAAAAAAAGCACAGAGAAAAGCACAGCAAAGCGTCACGGAAGCCGTGAGGCCGGCGGGGTTCGCCGCGCCTGCGCGATGGAGGAGAGTGATGTCATCGCCGGAGTGCCGTGTGCAAAAGGAAGACGTGGCGCGCTGCTGGTAGGACTGCGCTGCGTGTAGGAATGCGAAAGCATTCCTACACGTAAGCAGTCTTAAGTGCCTTCGGTCCGTTTCTTGTACACATCATAGGGCTCCCTCCACAGAAAGGCGAAGTCCTCATCACACGATTGCAGTGACGGTGCACTTAGAGATGTAAGATTTCATGAAATTTTGAGGGGCGTAAAAAAGCAGGTTTTTTTCGTGTTTTTTCAGAAAAAAACGAAAAATAAAAAAAAGTCGATTGCACACAAAGCTATGAAAAACCAGATGCATTTGTTTCGTTCACAGTGAAAAGATTCTGATCGTTACATTACTGCACCATGCACCACAAAAGTTTCAGGCTCCAGCAGAGCTTCCGGTTTCTAAATGTAGGTACGATTTCACGTCATGGTATTGATTTCACATCGTGTCAAAGTGTCAAGACTGATATTTATATCAATCCGTGTCCGATAATTCCAACTCATTTCCGCATGACGCGTCAATGCTACGCTGTGCAGCGGACGAAGCTTTCCAGATATTCAGGTTGGAGTGCACGTACACAAGTGTTTGCACGCGATCCCCTGCGAGCCTGTTGCGTAGCTTGGTGTGCATATTTCCAAATTTGGACCAGATTATTTTACATACCGCAGAAGAAGGGGGAATCTGCAGTGCACGAGAGGCAAGGGGACTCAAGGGTCGGTTGAAGCAAAGTCCTTGCCAGCACGTGGATGGATCCAATTGCTTCGGAGTTGCCACGTGTATGGATCCAATTGCTTTGGAGACTCCCAAACTCCTTCTTTTGGCCAAATTCCTTTGCAGGTTCTGTATTCTGCGATGTTAGACAGGAAGTTTCCCGACGTCCAGTGAGAGGTGGACGTCGCTGACGGCGGCGCGCGGCAGCGTTTCACAGTGTGTAAGCTCTGTTTTTTTTTTTGTTTTTTTTTTTAATTTTATCCTAATCGAAAAAACGAAAAAAAACTGTTTTTTTTAATTTTCAATGTTATTTTTTAACCGCTTACATCTTTAGTTGCGCTTAAACACTCTGCCCCTCCCCCCACCCTTATGCCGCTTCAAGAACTTTTCTTCCAGATTTGTTTTAACGTGATAGCAAATTCCTTTAGGCAATCGCCGTTTCCGGCATATGCAAGATTTCCAGATGTGTAGACAATTGTTTCATGCTAGTGAAGCAGCCAGCTGTTTGCAACGACGAACAAATTAATAGAGAACTAGAAGTGCTTTTTCTTCATATTGTTGGGGCTTAGTTTTACCTATAAAATAAATGAAATATTAGATTGAACGGAATTGCAGTTTTATATTTGCACCTGAACTTTGAGAAGTAAACAGACCATATTTGGTGAAAGTACCAGCTGAGCTCAAAAAAAGGGGTTTATCCGTCCTCTGTACATTCGAAACCTGTAAACAGATTTCTTTTTGACTTTGATGAAGGATTGTTTACAGGCCCTGCGAGCACGACATGAGCAACAGTTTCAATGACCCAGGTCTTTAATTTCGACACTTGGCAAAAATGTTCTGCGGGGAATTTGGCGGCTATGATTGACATTTGCGCCGGCCAATAACAGCGGTCGCATTTCTCCCGAATTTATTTGTCCAGATTAAAGCCCAAGGTTGGCCGCCTGAAATCCGCAGGATATCCGGACCGCTTTTTGACAGAGTTTGCGGAGTCCCTCATGTGAAATAATGACTGTTGCGTCTTGAAAAAAAAAAAAACACCATACCGGTGGTCATAACATATGTCCATCGGCTTTCGCATGCTCTAAAAAGAGTTGCCGCATACTTTAAGGTGTCCGCCGCTTTTTTTACGCCTCATCAAAGCTCTCCGGTCTCAGAGGAACAATCATCAAATAAGTAAGCAAAGAAACATGCGTAAAGGAACACGCCACTCAGTTTATTTAATGCGTACACAAGTGGTTTTTGAAACTTTTATACCGTGCGGTAAGGTGTACTTTGGATAAACTCCTTATCTGGTAAGGAGTTTACCTTTCTCACAGAGAAAAATTATAGGCAAATTCCCAGCGCCTTACCATGTAAAAAAATACAAATATTTGGAAGTCTGGCTTAATGATGGAAGGAAATGTCTACACGAACATGAGAAGAGTATAACTAGAAAATGGAAAAGAAATTAATCGTTTAAGAAGCTCAAGGCACTATAAAACTATGATAGATATGATGTGGTCAGAGGCATATGGAAAGGCGCGATGGTACCAGGACTATATTTTGGCAATGGGGTACTGTGCATGAAATTAGAGGTTCAATCAGGACTATAAATTCGACAAAAAACCGTAGGCAGATTGGAAAAGACACCTAATGAGGGGTACAGGGGGGTCATGGGCTGGTCGTCTTTTGAGAGCAGAGAGGCAAGTAGTAAGTTAAAATTTGAACAAAAATTGACTGAAATGGGCGATACGCGGTGGGTACGGTAGATATTCAAGTATTTATACATAAAATGTGTAAACACAAAAACGACTAACTGAACCCAAAAGCTTACATGTAAATGCTTACACACTATTGATTGGGCTGAGCAGACTATTTCAGTGGAAAGAGGGAATGAATGAAGCAGAAAGAAAATTTTTGCAGGTAAGAACGCAGGAAGAATCAGCTCCAAGGATGTGACTCAAAAGCAGTACATAATAAAGGAAAATGTGTTTACGAAATCACTGGGAAATTCTTTACTGTTTGAGGCGAGAACGGGAGTTTCGAGGACGAGGACATATATGGCTAATTTTCAGGAGATATAAACATTATATGCTGCCTGCCATAATGAGAGCGAGACACTAGAGCACTTGGTTTTGAAGTGCAAGGAGCTTCGCCCTGCACTCCCTGAAAAGGTAACAGATTTGGCCAGGGCCCTGGCTTTCGCTGGCAACAACGCAAGGAAGGAAAAGAGGATTAAAGTCACAAAGAGGCGATTAGAACCATTAGCGGAAATTATCTAGGAAAAATTGAATGATGCACAACTAACTAGCACAGCTGGGAACAGGCGGGACAGAGGACAATTAGGACCACCTCCCGCGTGGCTCCGGCCCAATGGCTCAACCCTGTTCCACAGCGGCTCCGGTGCTAGGGTAACACCGACAAGGTTTGACTATTAAAAACTTAGCGACTACCTCGTCGGGGGGAAAAGGCATGGGGGGGGGGGGGGGGGGGGTTTATTGTGTCTCCAATTCCTCAAAGGTCAGCCTGGCGATATTCCACACTGCCTGGTGATAGTTGGAGGGAGCAAATTGGCTTATGGTGAATTCCACTCGTAGATCTGGAGCGCTTTCCAAAATCCGCGAGGGAGGCGAAATTCCGCTCCGTGGGACCCGCTCCGTATCGACGAGGGGAAGATAAACTTGCATTTTTGGAGCGACCTCCCCCACACCCCTCCCCACCCCTTCTCCTTCCGCCGTTCAAAATGGCCGCTGCTCGAACTTGACCAGCCCACCAACGCCTCAGCCGGCTGATCTTTCCGACGACCAGTGACGACTGTCACTGCTTAGCTGCAGAAGTAACACACGACACAGGCCGGGCGGAATTATACGTACCACGGCGCCCATGTCACAAATAGCGAAGACGTCCGCGTTCGGCACCGTCACATACCTTCCGGCCGCCTCGAAGCGGCGGGGCACGGACAGCGATTGCCAGCGGTGGAGTTCAGATTGCTAGTACGACTTTAATAAACACAGAGGTAACAAACCATCGCTTGCGCGGTCGTTGCCTAACCACTTCTTGCTTTATTTCACGGGAAAACGCCAAAGGAATGCAGTGTAAAAAGGTAAACAATCACTGGCTGCAGAATGAATAGGCCTAACCTTGCGTCTGCCTCCGGCTTTTCTGTCGTTCTTTTTTTCGTTCTTCCTCGGTGATCACAGATGTCAGCGCTTACGATTTGCCAAGCTCCACATTCCCGGCTTTTTATCCCTGATCTACGCGAGGTAGAAGCGTCCGAGCCGTCACAGTCCAGAGTAAACAACTGACGCACCCGAACAGATCCAACTCCACGACCCGACCGTGGCCCGACCGGCCCGCCGATCTCTCCAACCTCGCCGCGCATGCGCACCGCCGATTTAGACGGAAATGACGTGGGCCGCTCTGTCAATTTCCGGAGAGATCTGTGAAATCCCGCAGAGCAAGTTCGGCGGAGTTTGGGGCGCTCCGTGGAGCGGGCGCTGCCAGAGATCTACGAGCGGAAGATGACCAACTTGAGCCAGATCTGCGAGCGGAATATGCGCGCTCCAAATGGAGCGCTTTTGAAGCGCTCGAGATCTGCGCGGGAATTCACCATTAGAAGGGCGAAAAATCTCATATGTTTTGTTGTTGTTGTTGTTGTTTTTTTTTGTTAGACTTGGGTTAGGTGGCGCAAGTTACCGCCCGTTAAAAACACTATGCACTTAAGATGAAACGAAGTGTAGTAAAAAAAAAAAGTGAAAGCCGTTTACAAATCTTTGTAACGCCGAATTGGAGCGCAGCTCTTGAGGAGGAGGAGTGAAGGGTACTGAGGGGAGGGTAGACCCCTCCTCCTTCTCCTCCTCCTCCCCTCATTCTTTAATATGCTCCGGGGGGGGGGTCACGTGACCTCGGGGGGGGGGGGGGTCACGTGACTTCGGGGAGGGGGGTCACGTGACCTCGGGGAGGCGTGACCTGGGGGTCACGTGACCTTGGGTGTCACATGGGGGTCACCTCAAGGTCACGTGACCCCCAAGGTGACCCCCACGTGACCTCAGGGGGTCACGTGACCTCAGAGGGATCACGTGACCTGGGGGTCACGTGGGGGTCACTTTGGGGTCACGTGACGAGATGACCTTGGGAGGGGTCACGTGACCTTGTGGAGGAGACCACGTGACCTCGGGGGTCACGTGACCTTCAAAGGGTCACGTGGGTTCATCTTGGGGTCACGTGACCTTGAGATGACCTCGGGAGGGGTCACGTGGCCTCGAGGGGTCACGTGACCTTGGGGGTCACGTGATCCCAAAATGACCCCACGTGACCCCCTGGGTCACGTGACCTTGGGGGTCACGTGACCTTCAGGGGGTCACGTGACCTTGAGATGACCTTGGGATGACCTTAATTACGCCGACGGCGACGCCGACGCCGCTCAAGCCGGGAACGGGCCCCTAAGAGCTGCGCTCTAAAACGACGTTGCCTTTGTACTACCTCATATCTTCTTCCTCGAAGATGAGGCCCTCGTTCGTAAAAAAACCGGGAAAATTCCGAAAGCCGCAAAAAAGGCAAGGCGGCCATTGCTGCTTCCAGCAGGCGACACCGGAGCTCAATGCTCTGACCGACCTGCTCGCTCTGATTAAAGCGTACAATGGGTATACCCAAAGTATTCCGTCTGTGTCTCTACTCGGTATTTGCTCCAACCAGATCTTGGCGCCGTGACGTCACTGTACATTTGAGCACTGAGTAGGCAAACTTGCTCGTCGTAGAGACCTTTGCATCGCTTATCACCCGAGCGAAAATGCCAATTCATTCAGTCGTGGACGCATGCGCCGCGTCCGATATGCCATACAGCAGATCAACAGCGCATGCTCCGAGCCTCCGACAGCGTTTTTTTATTTATTTATTTTATTTAGTTATGGATACTACTATCTCCTTCGGGAGATGCGGTAGGAGGGGCTGCATAATGTTGTATAAACGCATACATTTCTAGTCATTTTAGCACACATGAATAAGGCAATCAATGTCATCATTATACACTATTGAATAAAAATTAAAGCAAAATCAAACAACAACACAAAAACCTGGAAGAACTACTGTCAATCGCAGGAGTTACAGAAAATGCGGAGGTTAGCAATAAGTGATGACTCAGACCAAGCATTTATTATATGACTGGGTAGGGCGTTCCAATCATGAATGGTCCTTAGTAAAAATGAAAACTTAAATACATAGACCCTGAAGAGCAGGTGAAATATATGTAGAGGTGTCAATATTAAATCGGTTGTTTAGTAGGTTGAGCAAATTTTTAATCTTTGAAACATGCGTCTTTGGGTTAATGGGCTAATCCTGGAACACACACATTGTTCGGAAACCGGGTATTGTCGCTGAAATTTGTTGTATATGAAACGCAAGCATTTTCTCTGAATGGATTGAAGTAAATTTATGCTGGTTTTTAGTGAACGGGTCTCAGACGACGGACGCATACTTTAATATAGGCAGAATAAACGTTTCATAGGTTGTTACTTTTACAGCCGATGAGGTTTGCTTTAAATTTCGCCGGAGAAACCAGAGCATAGTTAATGCCTTGCGAACAATATCCTTGATATGTGTGTTCCAACGCAGGTCGTTTGAAATGGTTACACCAAGCTATTTATTGGAAGTCACTTCGGGTAGAACAGTATTGTTGATGGAATAATTATAGGAAAGAAAACTAGTTTTGATGGTTATATGCATTCGAACACATTTGTTAACATTTAGTGACATCTGCCACGAGTCACACCAATCGTGGATTTTGGATAAGCAGCTGTTAAGTAATGTCTGGTCACTAACATCATTTACCTTAGTTAAGATAACAACATCATCCGCAAATAAACGTGCTGTAGTACTGTAGATTCAGTCTTAAATAATGCGTAATTGAAACGAGGTAAGTAAATATTTTCTCGTCTCAAAGCTGCTCAAATACATTGTTTCTAAAAAATTAGAAAATAAAAGTGTGCAGTTTTTTAGGTTTTGCGAAGTTTAAATTCGTAGGAATATTTAAAAAAAAATGTCATTGCTCTCCGATTTCTCAAGACTGCTAACATTTTAAAGCGGAAAACTTATTCAATTTATTATGCTGCCGGGTTTTTTTCTTTGTTTTTCGCTATATATTTTCCAAAAATATATGTTGGAACACATATTGTGGGCGGTGCAGTATACAGCAGCGTATGTGGTCAGATACCTTTCCTTCGCCCTTACTTACCAGCCCTTGCATGCATTATTTGCTTTATGTCTTCCCGTTATACTCAATAAAACACACTAATATTTTTGTACTATTATCCATACAGCGTGTATGTGGATTCCCCTACATTACAATGATTTCGCCTTTACAGTGGATCGGTGGTATCGTAAGTTTCCAATCTTGGGATGACTTCTGGCTGAACGAGGCGATCATCGAATACGTGCTTTATTTGGTTGGCAAGATTGAAGGCGTCAGGTTAGGTCAGGTGAGGACTCTATATTACTTCCCTATCACTCTATTTTAGATTAAGAGCATAATGATTTGAGAAACCGTGCTCGTCTCTCAGATGAACCTTAACCTATGGAAAAATGAGGCCGAAGCATAGTTGCTGTCGGATACGCGGGGGGGGGGGGGGGGGGGGGGGTGATTTTCCAAATTGGTTTTATCGTTTTGTGACATGGCACTGTTCCGCGCGTCTTGACATCATTTGACACCGGCTTGACATTTTGGATGGTATGTCGGACACCCCGACATCACGCTTGAACGTCGCGTGACATCTGGTCACCTAACTAGGCACGTGACGTGGCATCACATGACACCTAAAGTAAACACTGTAAACTGTAACGTTACGTATTTACGGAGACTGTGCCAATAAAGAAAACGACATAAAAACTCACCTTTTATCACATACTGCGATTCCGCATAAATTCGGTTGATAGATTAAATATAGCTGCACATTTCTGTATGACAGACTTAGATGAACGACTGCGGAACTTTAAGCTGCATTTGTTTGCGGACGTTGGGACTGGTTTCCAGTGCTCACAACACCCGCAAGGTATTTTTACCTCTTTTACTTCTAAGTATTTTGGTTTTCTTTTATTTCTCATTTATCCCCTTATCTCCTTTGATTTTTACTCCCCTTAGAACAAGAAAAGCGTCAATCTGTGGGAGGGCCTTCGGTGCTTCTTTTCCTTTTCTTTAGCGCTGCACAATACGAAGTTAAAAGCAACACATTATATTGTCTAAATCATTTCGTATATGAGACGTCGCCAATCGTCAAGTGACTTTTGAGATGGGACTATGAATATTAATGGCGTCCCTCTCAACTTGTGACGTGTCGATGTACTGTGCGAAAATTATAAGAATCAAGCATTTCTGTCATGATTGTAGTCATCCTCAGCATTGCCTGTGATGCATTAGCGTTCGAGCAATCGAGACATTTAGGAACAAAACCAGGTAAATCTAGGCTTAGTGGGCTCTTATGTTGACAACAAAATGTGAAGACGCTTCAGCGTTCCTCAGCCTCTAAAACATCTGTCGCAAGCTCTTGGGCACTTGAGAAATGGGCATATTAACATGTAAAGAGCACGTAATTACCCCTCCCAACTAAAGAGCTCCAATATAGGCCAGTATACACCATCACCTTTGACACATTTTCGTAAGGGCATGCGCACAGTGTCTGTCTAGTTTCTACCGTTGGCTTAACTATTTCTAGGATAAACTATCCAACTTAATCATAGGAGGGTTGAGGGGGGGGGGGGAGTTACAGAGAAGATACAACTTGAGAACCTCAATAAATTTTATGAAGAAAAACTGGCACACTTCTACGATGTTTTAAGGCATTTATATTTTGCAGAAAAACAAAATCTCAAGAACCCGCAGCAGTTTATGGTTATATCGTGATCTATATAAGCTCTCAATGGAGGCGAGCTGAGCGTGTAAACGCCTAACCGAGGAAAAATGCAGCTTTGTTGTCCGACTTCTGCTTCACACTTATCATGAAGGCCGTTCCTCTATTGTATAATTTGGGATACCACTACCAGTAGCAATCTCCTATACCGATCATAGCCTGTGCCATCATAAACGTTTTATTTCTTTTGAACGAATTAGGTCGTCTCTCCCATCAAGATAACATGTTCAGATCCGCCTTTTTATTATCTGACCTATAACACATATAAATTAATCTATTCAGGAAGAAGCGGATTTCGAGCTGGGCATGCAGCATACGTTAAGCCAGGACATAGCTGAAAAAACGCATCCGCTTAGCACCAATACGGAAAGGTATTCCAATCCCTCTTTCGATGCGTTCTCGACAAGAAAGGTAGGTATTTGTGCAAGCGAAGCTATAGTATCCGAGCATAAAAAAAATACGTCACACCCTTTGTTCCTGATAAGAAAGAACCCGTTTTTGTCTTGGAGGGTGGTGATTCTAAAATAATATGTAGCGTTACAGACATATGTAACGGCACCGGCGTTTTAACATCGCTATGATATGTAACGTTAAGGACCTATGTACCGTATTTTCCGGACCCGGTGTATAGTCCGGAGGGGGAAGTTTGGGGTCAAAAATAAAAGATTTTGCTTAGATAGCCCGCACCCGGTGCATAGTCCGCACCTGGAGCTTGGTCGACACGAAAATCTTCTCATAGACGGCACACGTTTACAAATGACTGCTTTTTAGCTCACAATGAAGCCTATAATGTGCATAAATCATCATTAACATGCACTTTCGTGCACAAAATTCGTCACGTCTCGTCATAATAAGCGATCTTAAAAATATAATTCCTGTATAGTCCGCACGCGTAGATAGTCCGCACAGCCTAAAATTTCAACTTTTAAACATGTATAGTTCGCGGACTATAGCCCGGAAAATACGGTAAAGTAAATCATGATGTTTAAAACCCGAGACTGCGGTGAGGAAAAAATACAAAAAAACTTTGAAATCGAAGAAAAAAGGAACAGGAGAAGACGTCTTAAATACAACTTAATCGTTATATCCTTATGCATTTCTGATAAATAAAAGCTCCTCTCCCGGACGCACACCCGTGAGCGGTATGAAGGTGAACAGCCCTCTTCTTGTTTTTGACACTCCTGCAAGTTTTGGAACAAGCTGTTTTCCAGAAGATTGCCAGAACGCAAAGTTTAAACCCCAAGCCACGTACCTTTTCAGACGTTGAGAGTTAATATAGCTTTCGGGAGCCGTAAAACAGGCAAAAAACCAGGTAAGGTGTTAACCTTCATATTGCCGTCGGGTGTACGCTTTGTTCACTATGCACAGATTTGACTCTTGGATACATATGAACCATTCACCGAGTAACCTCTTAGAAATGCACAGAGTCAATCCCCAATCAAAAATCAGCAACTTTCATTCATAGACATATTCTTTGTTGAAAACGCTACGATCCGCGTTTGAAAAACAATGCGCATTAAAACCCTTCATACATATTGCGCTAAAAAACACTTTTACACACTTCACTTTAACCTCCCAAAAAGCTTCATCTTCTCCTTTTTTTTTTCTTTTGTCACAATCTTTGTTCACAACAAATGTAAAGAAGATTTAGGGACAGGTTATATATTTCGACAAACTTTTCTTTACTTAAAGCCAAGCTGCCTCGAAGCCTAACAAATGCAATTTAATATTGTTTCTTTTACGATCCTCCTGATCTCATTGGGCTCTTTGTGTAAAACTTTCGTCTCTGACCAACCTGCCGTGAAATTGTTATATATGTTTAACCATTTCTGGATTTCACGCGTTTATTTTTACTTTTCTTTTATTTTGAAGAAATTTAACGTTTACACATATTCTTATCTGCCTTACGTACTTAAAAGCACAAGCCACCGGCATCTCATACGATCCTTTCTTGGCGCAAAACTGGCCGTTGCCGATATGCCTTCTGATCGACTTTTTGGCCAGACTAAATCTGAGTCCGATATAGTTTATAATCTGACCTAAAAACAACATCAATTCCACAATTTTTGCCGCAGGCGCTTAGATTATAAGTGATTTTATTTAAAAAAAGCACCTGCTATTTCGTTTTTGTTTTTGTTTTATTTCCTTTACGTTCATTAGAGAAATAAACTAGTTATCTTGTTATTAAATCATCTTAATGCCCACCCTTCTCCAGTCTTGACCATTGTCTTTTTGCAGAGTGATTTATCTAGTTGGTACACGAATTTCGCATGGCTTTCATCAACAAAGACTTGACCACTCCACCTTTAACAAATTGTGCATGACTTTCCTTATTTCAAATAGGTTTTGCATTTTCTTTCCCGTATTCCCAACAAAGGCCTCCTTCAACTTGCACACTTAAATCTAGAAACTGTAGGATTCCATCCTCTGGCTGTTCTACGGTAAACCGTATTTCTGGAGCTTCTGTCCTCATCACGTTTTTCAGGGCCTGTGTTTCGCTACCACGAAAGGAACAATAAAAATATGTACTTACTAAGCAATCATAGGAGGCACTTCTGTCTAGGCTATAGGTTATTGCACTGTCTAATGCGTTATGATACATTTCTGCTGCTCAGCTGCTCAGCCCATCTGCTCAGCCCATCTTGGGACTATATGGTCCAGGACAATATGGTCCCGGACAAAATGGTCTCGGACAATATGGTCCCGTGCAATTTGTCCCCGAATGCAAACCTGGTCACAATCGTCCCAACTCAATTTTTCGACACTCTCGACGCTCTGTATAAAATGTCGCTGATATCTGCAGAGATTACTTTTAAGATGAGTGATAGAAATGGAATACAGTCCATTCGTCACATGCCGATTCATCACACGGAGAATAAACGCCACTTATCGCGAAGATACCGCATGTTTTGATGCAATGTTAGGAAATAATATTGAAAATAAACATTTCTATTATGTTCCAACAAAGGTCCTAGATTTTGAAGCGGCAATTAGTGGGAACGTGTTAATATGGTACACGCCCTCCAGAAAGTCATTTATGGTACGGCTCCCTTGTACGTACTGTGTCCAGAGTATTAGAAGTCGCTGTTGCATTTCTCGGTTGACCCTCTTCCTCCTCTTCTTTGAGAAGCCTGCTAAGATTGCAGGGCATCGATTGCTCTCCAAATGGAGGCTCGACAGGGTCCGACCATGCTGGAGAATCTTTTATTCCACGCCTCCCCAAGGTTGTTCATCCTGTGGTCTCCGGTCAGTTTTTAAAAATGCACGTTCGAGGTGCTTGGAGGAAATTTCGGTGCGCATCTCGGAAGCCTCACCGTTCCATCCCTTGTTAGTATTCGGCGAAACGTACCGTTTACGTGCGTGCTGCCAAAGTAGTCGAAAGGGTCTTTCGCTTCAGGAGGTATGATCGTCCGCAAAAAGTCCATTCCGCTTTCGACGTCATCCAACGGTAAGAATGCTACTCTATTCATCATACCAACAAACAACCTATATGCGCCGCTTTCCTTATAAAGAGTCACCCTATAAAGACGGTCATCAATGCTGTGCAAGTTCCTTTTCTGACTATGTTTTACGTTCGAGGTTCAAACTCAAGTTTCACGCACAAAAAGAAGAACGAATGGTGAACATTAAGTCGAAAAAATACGAACTCGAAATTTGGAGCCGCATTGCAAGATCTTGTTTGGTCCGAAAGTCTCCCGCTGCTGCATTCCCCATCAACAACCGACATTTTCTATATTTCCCTTGCCACGGTCTTGGGATTTAAAGATTATGATTAAATATCACCAGCTCGCCTGCAGACTAACTGTATTTTAAATATATAACGTCATGTAAATATCCAAAGTAACTCAAATATCTAGTAATGTTATCAGAAGTGTAACGTAATAGACATTTGACGTTGCAGGCAGATGTAACGTTATGAACAGATGAAACTTAGCAAGACTTGCTGTAGCCCTAGTTGGTTCATGATACTGAGTAAATTTGTATACGCAAGCACAAGGACGAGCACGAAGGAGTGGACAAGGACATGCGCTTGTACATGCCCTCTTCTTCGTGTTCGTCTTCTTTGTTTGTGCATGCAAGTTTACTTAGCAACAGACGTACCGTCACTGAAAAACATAATCACGTAGAGCTATAACGACACTGACATATGTAACGTCATGGACAGAGGTAACAACAGAAACGAAGCCTACATCCATCTACCTTCTGGGCAAGACTATTTGGACATACGATTACAACCATTCACTAACGGTTGAATGCGCATTGTCTTCTCTTATCTGTATGAATGGTTGTCATTGTATATTCAGCTGGTTTCGCCTAAATTATGAATCACCTACTAGCTCAACCTCTCCTCGTCGTATCGTTTTGCATGGCCGCTATCCTAAACGGCAATGCAGATTCATTTAATCCCAAATTTCAACGGAGACTGATTCTCTGTTCACACATGCTGGGCGGGAACCTAGGCGTTTTTTCAAGTAATGTGTTGGCCTTTATGTGTTTCTTTGTCTCTTCATGTAGGGTGAACACTTACTTCGAATGTTTGACTCGTTTCTCACAACCCACGCTCTCCGCAAGTGCTTTAAGGTAAGCTAGTGTCCATTCAATGGGATTCTATACGCTTCAACTGAGCACGCATGCAACCGCGTAGCTGCATGATAACCTTAGAACTTAATACATCCTTTATGTATAGTTGATCGTCAATCCTTGCCTTTCCGTTTCTCTTGTCGGCCGATAAGACACGGCGGTGTCCTGTGTAGAAATCATGAGGCTCTATAAACTTTCACACATACCAGAAATGTTAAAACGATTATGACTGAAACGTACCTGTCGGGAAGATTAGCAAAGATATAAAGTCTTTTAAAATGGTATTTTTGTGTCTCAACGAAAAGGTAAATGTGTGTAGTTTTTGAGAAGACAATGAGTAACTTGTTGATAATTAATATTCACGTTAAAAGTCCTCTGAATTCCGGTTACCTATTGACAATTTTAACATAAAATTGGGGCCGAAATACCTCTAGTCTTGCGTACTTTTAACCATGTTTATTTTTATTTTTATTTACGACTTGGAAGAAGGACTATTGTTTTTCGTATGATATACGAAGGCTTGCATGGGTACCAAGTCTCTAACGCACGTAGTACAAATCCTATGTGTTTTGTAATTGAGCCCCTTTACACCGGGCACACAGACACTGCTGGAGATACAGAGGTACAAGACCATCAGCCAAAGTGACTTCTGGGTAGAAATCTCAAAGGTAATGCTTCCGACGTTTATGCACCACTTCTATCCACCCCTTAATTGATCCCACCATTTTTTGTAACACTTGAGATGTTAAGGGCTAAGCGCCGCCTAGGGTGGACAGACCGTGCATTCTATTTCAAAACAGAAATATCAATATTTTTACCAAACCAGTTTCTACCTTGCACTAATTGACGTTCTAGTAATTCACGTTGGTCTACAGTCGCCCCTTCTAGCATTTTTCTCGTTTTGACCACCCAGATCAAAGGGTTAACATGGATGCAAAGGTCAGGAATATTCATCCCCTTTGGGAAAAGATTGTTACCTAAATGCTATACGCTTGGTTTATTCAATAAGTTGTCTATTCGACAATGAAAGAGGCTTCTAATTTTTCAGCACAGTTTCCCTCAAAGTCTGCACGCCCATTACTTGACTTTAGATTATTTTCACGAAAATTAATACTGTTTTTGTTACCTTCCTGAACACTGAGAAAGTCGTAAAGTTTGGAGTTTTCCATTTATAAAATACTTTTTTCAAAAAGGTCGTTTAAATTTCTGGACGGAGAACGATATCAAGATGCCTAATGTCGGAAACACAAAGCTCATAATGTCTACTTGCCAAAGCTGTAAAAGCAGGTATCTTACAAGAAAAAACTATTACCAAATTTGGACAGAAATTTTTTGCTCTAAAATAGCGTTGCGTTATTTCAGGTATGTTAGACGTGTTCAACTCAAAATTCGAAGCGCCGAGGAATGCTAGCACTTTATTCTCTCTGCTGAGTTTTTCAATCAACTGTACATATTGAGTTCTTTTGGTAGGTGGTGTGAGATTACGTCGCCCCGATCAATCTACCAGGGTGGTTTATTTTGAATTCGTCCGAACTTGTCAATCTTCACATTAAAAAAATATTTATTTGGTAGTTTTAATTTTTCAATGAACAAAACTGTTCTTTAAAGCATTAAAAAGTTTTACAAAAAAAATTTGAACTGTTTGAACATAAAATGTTAATTTCATAATTTCTTAACTTTGAACATGGTTTTAAGACTGGTGACTTTAGTCAAGCGACTAATATAGTTTACGCTGCAAACGTTACGAACCATATTTATCAATACGCAGTAAATTTTAGGTTTCATAGTTATTTTCGTACAACATGGCGAACCATGTCGACCCGGAGCAATTTTGCATCCACTTTGAAGTGCTCTAGTAAGCGAACTGTTAAATAAAAGACATGAAACAAGTATCAGTGCAGAGCTGTAATTGTAAGCAATCTGGTGGCATTATTTTTTTCCTGGTATTGCTTGCGAAATAAACTATATTTAGCTCCAAACGTGCTACAGATCTAAAATGCTAAAATCGTTAAAATAAATTTTCTAAAAAAAGAAAACAATTTTTTTTCTAACTTTTTTACTTGATAGCCCATAAACTATAGAAACACTGGATGTAAATCTTGGGTCTAATATATTACTCCTTTAGATTTATTTCAGGAACAACCAGGTAAAAGCCAAATATAGTCCAGTAACTCAATCCTTGTTTCAACTGTGCTAGCTTCACCGTAATGACACTGGCCGCCTCAATAAAAGCGGATGTGTTTTAAAGCTAATTTACCGTGATTTATTTGCTGCTATATACGCTCATAGCAACTTCTGGAATATACATTGGACGTTGCGAGGGGCTAAAATTAATTATTCATGGGAACAGTAATGTCCCCTGCCGTATGAGAGTGAGGGTGAGCCAGACATTACGTTTTAAGCTCTGTAGGCGAGTGCTCTTACCAAATAAATCGCTGAAGCAGAGTGTGATTAAGTAATCCTACGTATAACAGTCTGGACTATATTCGATAGCACAGTTTCTGAAATAAATTAAATCCCTTAAATATTTGTGTATGTAGCGGTCATCGCGCCAGCTCTTGAAAAACAGGAAAGAAGAGGACGACGCGGAAAAAAGGCTCGCGAGCAAGTTGAGCGGCTAGGTTCCGAAGGACGTGACAGCAATCTGTACTTGATATGTAAATAATATATATATAAATACTAATTGCTAAACGTGGTGACCCGGACGTCCCGACAGAACACCAAGGTGAGCAGCAATGGCAACGGACGGCTCTTCTGTAGCGCCACAGCCCCAAGTCGCGGCCTTCGCCGTCCGCCTTCCGCCGTTCTGGCCCGCGGATCCACAGTTGTGGTTTGCGCAAATAGAGTCACAATTTGCCTTGCGGCGCATCACGGACCAGCAGACGCGGTTCCATCACGTCGTAAGCGCGTTGTCATCAGCAGATGCAGCGGAGGTGCGCGATATTATCTTAGCACCACCAACGCTAACACCCTATGACACCCTCAAGGCAGAACTGGTTCGACGCACCAGCCTATCCGAACAGCGACCTCTACAACAACTCCTGACTACAGAAGAGCTGGGAGACAAAACACCCTCTCAGTTACTGCGTCGGATGAGGCACTTGTTAGGAAACGCCACCATTGAGGACTCACTTCTGCGACAATTGTTTCTGCAGCGTCTGCCCAACGACGTCCGTATGATGCTCGCGTCAGCAGACAGCGCAACCCTGGATTACCTCGCAAAGGTGGCGGATCGCATTGTCGACGTATCAACGACACGCCGTCCAGAAGTTTACAAAACAACTCGATCTCCACAACAGCCCTCAGAACTCTGCACCGCCATAGAGCGACGCATGGATCAGTTGACAGAAATGGTGGCTGCTCTTACCCCTTCACGATCGCCATCACAACGTCGAAGTAACTCGCCAGCCCGCCGACGTTGCAGGTCCTACAGTCCTGCTAACCAACAATATTGGTGTCATCGTACATTCGGCTCCCGCGCCCAGAAATGCACTTGTACGGCGCCGGCAAAACAGCAACGCCAGCTACTAGCGACGACGAGTACGCCTGGCCGGTTGCAACGTCGTCCTTGCCTGTTTTTTCTCCCAGATAAGCACACAAAAATTCGTTTCCTAGTTGACACTGGCGCCGAGGTGTCAGTATTGCCTCCAACCGCTCAAGATCGTCGTAATCAGCAACCCTCGCAACTTAAGGCAGCTAACGGCACTGTCATTC
The DNA here is from genome assembly GCF_016920785.2 of Ixodes scapularis. NCBI lineage: Eukaryota > Metazoa > Arthropoda > Arachnida > Ixodida > Ixodidae > Ixodes > Ixodes scapularis. The sequence goes on along the minus strand of NW_024609835.1, from coordinate 179,362,178 downwards.
CCACCTACGGAGTCCGCACTCTCACGATCAACCTAGGATTGCGTCGAGTTTTGCGTTGGATCTTCACTATCGCAGACATCCAACATCCAATCCTCGGAGCAGATGTTCTACAACACTACAACCTTTTTGTGGACATCCGCAACCGTCGTCTCATTGATGTCACTACGCTCCTTTCTGTATCAGGGGCCCGCACGAAGCTGCAATCAATTGGACTGGCTCCACTGCTCGTCCCGACAGATTCTCTATACATTGATATTATGCAAGAGTTCCCTTCCCTAGTACGTCCCTTCACTTTCACAAGTCAAGTCAAACACAACGTCCAACATCACATTGAGACGACAGGACCCCCCGTTTATTCGCGACCCTGAAGGCTTCCTCCCAAAAAATACCGGACCGCCAAGCAAGCTTTCGACCATATGCTCAAATTGGGCATAACACGGCCCTCCTCCAGCTCGTTGGCTTCACCGCTACACATGGTTCCAAAATCGACACCTGGCGACTGCCGCCCCTGCAGGGATTATCGCGCCCTCAATCAAACGACCACCCCTGATCGCTATCCGGTGCCCCACATCCACGATGCTGCGTCAATTCTCGATGGTGCAATCATATTTTCCAAAGTAGATCTTGTTCGCGCGTACCATCAGATACCAGTCGCACCCGAAGATATCTCAAAAACGGCAATCACCACACCATTCGGACTCTTTGAATTCCTTCGGATGCTTTTCGGACTACGAAATGCTGCCCAGACTTTTCAAAGATTTTTAGATCAGGTCCTCCGCGGATTACCTTTTGTGTAAGCCTGTCTAGACGACATCCTTGTTGCGAGCAGATCCGAAGACGAACACAAGCACCACTTTCGCAGCCTCTTCCAACGACTCGACGAAAATGGCCTCATGATTAATACTTCCAAATGTCATTTCAGTGCAACGAACGTCTCTTTCCTGGGTCATCAAATTGACCGTCATGGCCTAAGACCACTTCCCAGCAAAGTGGACGCCATACGAGACTATCCGCAACCTCAGTCTGCTCGCGCTCTTAGAGCTTTTCTAGGCTTAGTTAATTATTATCGACGCTTTGTTCCTCACTGTGCTACATTGCTTCAGCCTCTTCACGATATTCTTCCACCTTCGAAAACAGGCCTTCCTAAATGGACTGATGCGGCTACACAGGCATTCACCAGCATCAAGACACACATCGCGCGTGCCATCTTGCTTCGACATCCAAAAGCGGACGCACCGACATGCCTGCTTACTGATGCCTCAGATATCGCACTAGGCGCTGTTTTCCAGCAGTTTATCAACGGCGAATGGCCAACTGATTTCATTCTTTTCCCGCAAACTTACAACTACCGAGCGACGTTATAGCACTTTTGGTCGGGAGCTTCTCGCCGTTTATTCGGCAATCCACCACTTTCGACACTTTTTGGAAGCTCGATCATTTCACATCCTAACTGATCATAAACCTCTGCCGGGCGCCATACAATCACTCACGCCAGACAGCGGACATCATTCTCCAAGAGAACTATGCCAAATGTCTTTTATCTCGGAATTCACAACTGATATACGACACATAAGGGCACGGAGAATGTAGTCGCGGACACACTGTCTCGACCAAGCATAGCCCCAGTCACTGGTGGTAATGCCGCGCCTCTGACTCCGGCCGCACTGGTCGATGCTCAGCATATGGACTCAGAACTTCATAGACTTCGAACTAAACCGGGAGCACTACACCTCAAAGACATCAGTCTCCCTGGGCTAGAAAGGACCCTAACTTGCGACATCTCTGCCGGCTCTCCGCCAATTCGTTCCCTACTCGTTAAGGCGGCAACTTTTCGACTCTCTACACGGGTTATCCCGTCCAGGCATACGAGCAACACAGAAGCTCATAACCTCTCGATATGTCTGGCCAAGCATAAACATTGATGTCAGAAGCTGGGCCAAAAATTGCCTGGCATGTCAAAGATCGAAGATTCAGCGACGCACACACAGGGCTAAAACCAATGGGAGCTCAGTTCACAAGATCGTGTCTCGGGATGATTTGAGCGTCTTTGTCTAGCTTCTAAATCTTTCTGTGTCCCTCTTCAGTTCTCACTTTTTCTTTTCCTTATGAACGTATCCTTGCTTGAACCAGACCTATTTTCCAGACAAACATCCACTTCATCAAAGTTATCGGTACTCCATCTGAACATCAGAAGCTTACGTAGTCATTATGACGATCTGATTTGCTTATTATCTACCCTAAAACATAATTTTCACTTTATCGCCCTTTCTGAAACATGGCTCAGCAATAACACGAATAACAACTTCAATATCCCTGGCTATCATGTAATATATGGTCATCGCGAACCACAAGAAATTTCCGTCTAAATCGCACGGTGGGGTTGCTCTACACATAAAAAATACACTTACTTTCAGACTTCGAGATGACATTCATATATCATCTAATCTTTGTGAATCACTATTTATAGAAATTCCGCCAAATCGCAAATCACCTAGTGTAGTTCCCGATAAAACAAAAAATACACTCATTGTCGTCATTTACCGTTTACCAAATAATGCAGTTGAGCACTTCTTAGGCAGCTTAAATGAAACCTTCAAAAACATTTCTCAAATTATTTCGAATGTCATCATTATGGGCGACATAAACATTGACACTTCTGCTGATTCATTCGTCACTTACAGACACCTAGATACACTAGCCGTCTACGGACTACAACAATGCATAACAACAACTACCCGCTTTAGCGACACAAAACGCAGCACTTTGGATGACATAATTACGTCTTGTCATCCTACAGACTTCACAATTGGCACTATTGCAAGCGATATAACCGACCATATACCCATTTTCGCTGTTTCTAATACACATAAGGTGTCACAATCGATAACACAAACTACTCAAATATACGATTACAACGTAATAATAAATACATTAAACACGAAGTCATGGGAGAGCGTATACAAGGCGCCCAAGGCAGACCTAAAACTAGACAACTTTTTAGAAACACTAAAATCTTCCATTTAAATAGGTACAAAAACCAAAACCCTATCCCGCAGATCAGTCAGAAAAAAGCCCCTGGTTAACATACGGACTACAGCGATCTATCAATCACAAAAACAATATGTACAAAAAACTAAAACGCAATCCATTTAATCTACGCCTTCAATCTAAATACAAATTGTATAATGTTTGTTTAAAGAAATTAGTTAACGTAGGCAAAACAGCAGTATTTTTTTAGTAAACTTTCTAGCGCCATTAACAATCCCAAAGAAACCTGAAAAATTATTAACTGTGCACTAAATAGGAATACTACCGAACAAACTGTGTCAGCCTTAAGCACCGGCCAAGGCATAATTACGGACAAACAAGAAGTTGCTAACACGCTAAATGACTACTTTTCAACTACCACTACAAACGTACAGTATCTTTCATGCACAATCTATCCACTGGCACACCAAATATAGCTCGTAATGACACGACGTTTTTTCTTTACCCAGTCGATCCAGAAGTTCATAATACCCTTAACACGCTAAAAAATACTTTGTCGTCGGGGTGCGACGGAATACAGACGATAATACTAAAAAAATGTGGTTCCATCATTGCGCACCCTTTGGCTGATATTATCAACAAAATTTTCACGACTAGCTCTTACCCTGACTTACTCAAAATAGCAAAAGTGATTCCAATATTTAAAAAATTAGACAAACTAAAACCAGAGAACTATCGACCAATCGCCTTACTTCCTGTCATTACAAAAGTGATTGAAAAAACTTATACTAAAGCGACTGAACCTGTTCTTCTCTGAAAATAATTTGATCACTTCGTCACAATATGGATTTCTTAAAAGGAAAATCAACAGAACTCGAGTTATTAAATATATTAGAGAAAACAAAGCAAAATATTGAAATGAAGTTGTTAACAATGGGAATCTTTGTGGACCTAACAAAAGCGTTTGACCTAATTAACCATAAACTTTTACTACAGAAATTAAGTGCTTACGGGGTTCGTGGTGTTGCTCTCGATCTAATCGAAAGTTATCTATCAAACAGATGCCAATTTGTCACTTTAGATGGCACTATTTCAACAACTAAACCTATTACAATCGGTGTTCCGCAAGGCTCAGTATTAGGTCCCTTTCTTTTTTTAATATATATTAATGACCTGGCAGCCTATTTACAAAAAGATTGTGTTCTTTATGCAGACGATACAAATATTCTTATATATAATGCAAGCGTGACAGAACTATACATGGAAGCTAATAACACTTTAGAAAAGCTAGCTAAATGGCTAACCCATAACAAATTAGTTCCCAATATAGCGAAAACAAACTACATAATTTTTGCCCCGAAAAACAAACTAATTTTAAACAGACCTCAGCTTTCCTTTGCAAGTATTAATCTAACTCGAGTGTACCATACTAAATTTTTAGGACTAACACTTGACCATCAGTTAACATGGCACCAACACGTAAAAGACACAACTAATAAGATATATCGAACTATACCAATCCTATATAAACTACGGCACATATTTTCCTTACGAACCCTCCAAATGCTTTATCATAGCTTCATTCATACTCACATTTCGTACGGGTTATCCATTTATGGATTGACGTATAAAACAACACTAAAACCCATTGAAATCGCCCAAAACACGGCACTACGAGCAATTCTGTTTGTTAATAGGCGCGAAATTGCTCAATTTGCGTACCGCTTCCTCAGCATTTTAACAGTTCATCAATGCCTCGATTATCGTGTAGCATTATTAACATTTAAGTTCATCACCAATCAGATAACATGCTCTTCAATTAGTTTTACTCATCAAAATGTCATGTATCCTCTGCGTTCACATTCACAAGCGTCACTGTTTGTACCATACATACGAACTAATTATGGTGCGTTCACCTTCATTTACATTGCTACTAGAACGTATAACTCTCTACCACCCTGCCTAACTGCCATGTCATCATTCTATATCTTTAATCAAGCCATACGTGCACACATACTATATGCATGATTCATGAACAATTTCTATGCCCCCCCCCCCCCCCCCACCCCCGATTCATTCTTCTCTCCTAGGCACACCTTTCACACAATCACACACACACACACAAACACACACTGATATTGTCCTTTTTTCTCGACTTTCTATCTTTTCTTCTCTCTCTTTTCACTTGGTTTAATATTTTGATTACGTACATACCACAATTGTGTTTCGTTTTTTTTTTTATATATATAGTGGTGTAAACTTGATCGCTGACTAACCCTTTATTACCAAAGGGTCCCTTCAACAGTTTTCTTTTAAAACTTTGGGACCCCCGTCTGAATAAGTGTAATTATCAAACATCTTGTGTACAAATAAAAACACATTTTGATTTGACTTGACTTGACACAAAGCCTCCCAGGCTCTTTCCAACTTCCTGGAGCTCGCTTTGAAAATGTACATCTAGACATCGTCGGGCCCATGCCGGAATCACAAGGCTCCAGATATATTCTCACGGTCATTGATCGCATCACGAGATGGCCGGAGGCGCTTCCAATTTCTGACATCACGGCTTAGACAGTCGCACAATCATTTCTACACGTGTAGATTTCGCGATCCCCTGTTCCATCATTTGTCACCACGAATAAGGGCAGACATTTCGAGTCTGCGCTCTTTAAGACATTCACTTCTCTCCTCGGTATCAGCAGGCTGAGAACCACAGCTTACCACCCCGAAGCCAACGGAATGATTGAGAGATTTCATCGTCAGCTGAAGACCGCACTCATCGCACGCGAGGCTCACACCCACTGGACCGAATCGCTGCCTCTAGTGCTTTTGGGTCTTCGAACGGTCTTCAGAGACCAACTTTCATGCTCAGCCGCCGAACTTGTCTATGGAACGACGCTTCGCTTACCACAGGAATATTTCATCCCGCCTGACATACTAGTCACACCCCCGATCCATCCGACTACGTTCACTGTCTCAGGGATGCTATGTCACAACTTCGCCCCACACCTACAAGGCCGTCATCAAGACACGTTTTTGTCAGCCGCGAACTGTCAACAACCACACACGTTTTCGTCAGAAAGGACGCTCTACGCCGCTGCCTCCAACCACCCTACGATGGTCCATTTCCGGTTTCGAAGAGGACACCGAAATACTTCCAAATACTGTTAAACGGGAAAACAGAGCATGTATAAATAGACAGGCTGAAGCCCGCGCATATCCAACCGTCACGTCAGGAGTCCCCAGAGACTAAAGTGTTCAAACCAACGCACCGCAAAGTTAATTTTTCTACCTTCAATAGTCAAATCGACTAGAAGGGGGGTAGTGTAGCGGTCATCGCGCCAGCTCTTGAAAGACAGGTAAGAAGAGGACGACACGGAAAAAAGGCTCGCGAGCAAGTTGAGCGGCTAGGTTCCGAAGGCCGTGACAGCAATCTGTACTTGATATGTAAATAATGTATATATAAATACTGATCGCTAAATGTAAAAGCCGATCTAGATAGAACATATATTGATAAACTTTTTTATGTTGCAGCATGATTTTTCTCTAATATGCCATAGCTATTGGGCAGGAGATCGAACTATGGAGGGCGCTCTGACCCGTTTGTTTTCCCCACGCTTGGTGTTTACTCAACACAAGGCCTGTGCACATGCCGACAGGCCTTATGGGCATGGCCATGTCATCTTCTACAATAGAGCGCGGGGCACAGTATAATGTAAAAAATACTAACAATCGACGAAGCGACGTTAAGTGCCGGATCTATTTTCAGAGAATGCGAGCTTGACCCACTTCGGCTTTTGTGCTCTGCTGGGATCGTGCATGCTGCATTGTTCATGCAGGCCGTAGCGAAAAGAAAAGAGCCCTCCTTCCCCTCGCCGGAGAACACGAACTCCAGCCGAACGCTGACGCCGCGTTCGGTTATGTCGGCCGAGCGCTGCGTCATTGTATTTGTTGTCCCCATCCGTGTAGTTGTTCAGTTAACCGCTTGGGGCGTCACGGTCTGTCCTCCTCCCCAATACTTGGTTTCAGCTTAAGTTCAGACGCAACTGAAGCTATGATATGAAGGGACCAATCAGACAGCGTCAAAAGCGCATTAGCATGCTGTTCGTCATTGTTCTGTACGTGTTTGAACCAATCATAAACAGAAAATGCCCATAACAAGCGCTTTTGTCGCTGCCTGATTGATTCCGTTAGATCGGATGCCGTTAGCTGCTTCTGGACTTTAAGCTGGAACGAAGTATAGAGGAAGCTTCTAGAAACCCCTATACAAAGAAACATGAACATGAGCGAATGCTCTAAGAATGACGCAGAGCTTCCGATAAGCCTTAAAGCGGCCGCCGACTTTTCAGCAAGAAATTTGGCTATCTGGTTGTAATATGTTTGCGTCGTTGACCAAATCGGAAATAAAATATATATTGCTCCAAACTTATTAGACATCGACCGGAGTCGGCACTATTTCATTGTCAACATTTTCTTTGCACCCCACAGCCGCGTACAGCTATGCCATGTCTTTCTTCAAAAGGAGTCGTCTTCGAAACGAAAAAAGAAAAAGGAAAGCCGCTTGTTTTGCATCAAACAGGGCATCAGCGTGCGTCTTTTAGATTGCTCAGAGTTCGCCATACGATAAGTTTTGTTCACCTCGTGCAACCGAGGTTTTGTACCGGTGCACCGCGCCCATCCATTCATCTCTCACCAAAGGACCGCAAACTTGACACTTCTCAGTGAGCAAAACTTGTCTGGCTCCGTTGAGTCAAGGTTGTCTCCAGGAGGGGACGAACAGAGCCGACCTTCGACATTCCCATGCCGATTTAGGCATGCACGTAACCCTATTTACGCGTGAGTGAAAATGTATCTACAGCTATAACTACCGTGCTTTTTGATAGTTGTCAAAAAGTCCAGTAGATGTTTTGTCCGCGGCCTTGTCTTTTAAGTTAGTTTATCTGATATCGGTACTTGTCCTCTTGACTAATGTGTGTTGTTCTCGTTTAGCCCCTGATTTTATTTTCGTCCTTTTTTTCCTATTCCTTACTTACGTTCCCTTCAAACGAAAAGACATAGAGCGCGATCTTTCTCGGTGATGCTTTTCAACGACCAAAATATACGGTATTATCAAAACTAAAATAATAAAGAGTCAAATGAGGAGGGGGAGGGATTATAAAGAAGCAGAAGGACAAACTTTGTCGAGAAATAACACACTGCTTTGAACTTAGAAGAAAGTGGTCCCTCGTATTTTTAACATTCACGTTTCAGTTATGGCTGCAGTTTTCAGCGTAAAGGGAACATACTCTGTCGGATACTTTCAGAGATATAAGCGAATAATATACCGCAGCCGATAATTTTATCCCGTAACCGACCTCGATCTAGATGCCTTCGTCCAAAGCTGCTATTGTTTTGTTGACGGATATGCTCTGTCAAAACTGCTTTCGACACACCGCGGTGAACAACTTTCAGCGTGTATGGTGAGGCATACATTTTCAAGCTCTCCGGCAAGCTTCATCAAGGAACATGAAGTAGTAGAATACAATCACGAAGAAATATCTGCCGCAGCGCTTGAGACAATTCCCTTGCGCATGCCGCCTATCGTAAACCCAAAGAGCGGTCACTGTTACGCTACAAGAAAACATCGGAAAATTGAAAGGTCGTACAACAGACAAGTACGTAAAAAGTTGGCTACAGTATATAGCACCTCAGTCAGTGAATATAGTGCTCGCACTGAATCAACACCACCTAGACGCGCAGAAGGCCTCCGCACCGTCATCACAGTCAGATCGATCGAGGCCTGAGATTGGACTCGAGTGCTGCGTCAGTGTTCGGCCGGGGCTCGTGTCCAATCAGCGCGTCGAAGGTCGGGCTCAGGCCCAATAGCCGAGTTAGCGCGATCCGACTCTGATAACATTTCATGAAGGACGATGCGGGGGCTTTCGTTATTCTAGGTGGGGTTGACTGAACCAACAATGCCTCGACTGTGACAAGTGGTAAGCGAACCTTAGAGAAGCAATTGTCAAGCCCCCGTCTTATCAGAAGATAGATATCAGCTGCTCACACATGTACCAGCAAGTGCAACTGTGAGCGAGGAATACCGAAAGAATAAGACACAGGTGGGACCACAAACGACGTGTACTTTCCTTAAACTAGCAACAGTGCAAAACCACTGCGACAATTTTCGGAATCACAGCCCACAGCGAAAAAAAAAAACAGGCAAAAAAACAATAGACATGGGAAGAGAGCACAAAAAAGGTTGAAAAATTAAAAGATTAGAAGATTTTTAAAAAAGTTATGGCTTGACCGTAAAAATCATTACGTAGACAAAAACGGAATCTCATCTCGGGTTGAAACGAGTGATGGACAGGAAACATTGTTGTCGGCTGTTGTTCATGGTGAAATATTTTATTATATCTCTTCCGAACCTGTCATGACGGTAGTTCACTCAAAACATGCAATGCAAACACTGTCTGAATGGGAAGGAATGACGATAAGGTGAAACGATTCGAGTCATCTGAGGCCCGTGAAAATTCCAAGCAATGTTCCCGAAGTCGGTGTTTGAGGCACCTTCCGGTTTGCTTAATATATTTGTCTCCGCAAACTAGTGTCACTGAATACTGTGCCAGAGTACCGCGTTCCCACTCTTTACTGCCTTGCCGACAACAGTTCCGAGTATGTTTTGATTTTCTGCGGCATTATTGGACGGCAGCAGTCCCGTGAGACGTGTGCCGTCACGATCACCATCACTTTTTTCAATCGCCGCCGTGGGTCACCCAAGGAGCTAGACGGCCTCAGAGCAATAAACTGGCAGCTGAAAGTTACCCCCAATTTGCCGCCGCCATGTTGCACATTTTTGACCATTATACACGTGACATTCTAGTTTTACATCTAGACGTTAACGAAGTACCACGCATAAATAATTGTTTTTTTTTTTTTTATTTTAATAACGTTATCCACGACAAAAGTTATGTTTCGTTTGTTTTAAGCCCAAGATATGCTTTTACGACAAAAACTCGGGCAGCGCGCATTGCCTCCGCTAGGTGTCGTAAGCCGCGGTGCTGTATTTTGGGTTTCTATCGGAGCTAGACACTGATCTCTGGAGCTAACAGTATTGAAAAAAATAGTTCATCGTGTTTTTTAGAGCAATCGCAATAAAAATGCCGGCTCTTTTTTTTTTTTTTTTTCGTAAAAGCCTCAGGATTTGGTACGGTTACGTGTCTAGTGGTAAAAATCGTAAAACATGGGGGCAACCAAGCGGGGGTCACTTTTGCCTGGTGGACGGGATACCAGTTTATCGCTCTAAGTTCTTCTACCTCGTTGGGGCGCTCATCTTTCTGCCATCCACCTTCTGCCACGCTCCGGTTCGCTTTTTAGTCACTTATAGTGCCGTGACGCAGGTATTTTTAGGGCTCCTACATGCCTGCTTTCTATGCCTTCGGGTGCAGAAGTAGATCAGAGAACACCAAAAAACTTCCGCCTTTCATCAGGCAAGAATGCTACTGCGAAGGGGAGGAGCACTTGGCTTGCCGTTGTAAAACGAATAAATTCCCCGCCTAATACAGAAAGCAACCATTGTGAGATTAGTGTATTTCACTGGTCTTGTCCACGCGCTCGTCCCTTTGCAGTCGATCAGGATGATTCCACTGTGCTTGGATCGGCACGAACGATGCTTTGAAGAATGGCTGCTTCTAAATAAGAATTCGATTGCGGTGACTTTTTTTTTAATTCAAATTGCTTCTCTTTGTAAGAAGCGTATAAAGCAATGTAAGATGTAGCTTTGCTTGCGAAATTTGAAGCACCAATGTCCGGGTGACTTAACGCAATAAAGGGTCACCAAACGATATCAGGTTGGAATGTTCATGAGTTTGCAGAGGCGTACTGGCCCTAGTCTGGCCCAAGTAAACTCGCACGTACAACTACTGATTGAGAAGCTCCTTTGTCGTGGTGAAAAATCGAGGAAAAAAGAGTACTAACTCTTTCAGTGTTGCCTTCGCAAAGCTTGATGACGTAACTATAGGATCGAAACCACCTGCGTGACGACAGTCGAGCGCGGCTCACGGATTGGACACAAGAACTGCTTGAGCACTCGACTCCGGCTCGTAACAATAAACGCCTCGGTGGACACTCGGGTAGTGGCTCATGTCCAACCACTGCGGTGATGAGTATAGCCGCACTTCAACAATGCCTTGAGTTCAACAGGCATTTTCTACTTTTACAACCCCAGCGCGGGGCTATGATTTACGTCGGCAGCATAGGAAGGGCACCAGGCCATGCGGCCGCTTGGTCTGGCCCCGAGATCAGGGGATGAACGATGCTTACACTTCTCGAATTTTTTGAGCGACTGTCATTTACTAGGAAAAAAAATGTATGGCAAGTTTATCCAATTTTTAACGTTAGGGAAATATTATAAGTAGTATATAGCAAAAGTACAAATATCGCTTTATGACTCCTTTAACCAAAAACTCCTGTGTGAATGAGCACTCTGACGGTTCTCAACTGAGTTTTTTTACGCATTACATTTCTGTTTTCCCGCCTTGTGACACAAATAAAGACCATTGATGAAGCCTTGAAAGCACAATCTTAAATAGGTATGTCACTTGATGCCCCGACTGAAAAAGATGCATCTTAAAGCTCAGGTTGTTTGAATGATGAAACAAACATCATTGGTGTTTTCAGTTTTATAGAGTCATTGATTTCATATCACGCCGTTCTTGTAACTAGCCGTCGGTTTCATGTGTCTACATCAACCGTTTGCAGAGTTTGCGATGACTGCCATCTTCCTTGAGAATCGTCATGAAGAAATCTTTGCTTGACCTTGTTGCAAGTTTCATTTGGCCAGCTAAGCAATAGTCGAGCTATCACAAGAACTTGAGACTTTTTTACTTTATCCTGTCGTTGTGCAGTCCTGAACATTTTGTATGCGGTTGTAATTCAATCGGTGAAATTCTGCTGCGCTTATACGACGGTTTTTTAATGCTCAAAAAGCATTTAAAACTTCCATCGACTAAGCTTTAAGCAATAAAGTATGCCACAACACCGGGAACACGTGATAGACCACCCTCGTCGAATGAATTATAGGTCTGTCTGGATATTTAAACAGTGAGAGTGACTAACCACAAAATGTGATATTCGATCAGTGCGGTATGAACGCTAACCTGGGGTCTTTAACGTAAACCACGAGTAATGATTACACTCTTGTAGCTAGACTGGAATGTAAATAATGTCGTAAATGATCTATGGTGGCTATCCACAGCGCCACACACTTACCTGAAACACCTGTCGACAACGCCAACAGCGCGCTATGCATGCAGTTATCATACAGGGTACTATGCAAGTCTCCAAAATGGTGACACGGATATAGAATAGTTTGAGCGCCAAGGCGCGGAGCTTGAAAGTTTCGGAACTCTAGAATACTATTCAGTGACTCTAGCGCAACCTAATTGAAGAAAGTAAACATTCTTCTCTTCACATGGTACAAAATTGGTTTCGTGCTTAAGAGCGCGTTGCTACGGTATCTCATCATTGCCGACTCTTTTACAGAGCTCTTTACGCACTCTACAGGAAACTACAATGTTTGTGTTAAACTGGGTGGCACTAGTCTTCAAACGGTGCGCTGATTGGTGTAAATTGGAGATGACGGCAAAACGGTTCAACTTTTTACTTTTGGTGGTAAGTCTTGGGCGCTTAAGACCAAGAAGGAATATCTGTAAAGTATTCCTCAGAAGATCCAAAAGAAACCCCCCATTGACTAACCTCTGGGGCAAAGCTTCGAAGGATTCTTTTCTCCCGATAGGTGGGGACATCATATTGAAAGGAAGGAAGAGAAAAGGGCCTTGATGATTCCGTATTTGACTGATTTAGAGTAAGCACTTCACAAGGGAAGCACCGGCTTCCTTGCCCTCTATTAAAATGCCCAGCACAACCTCGAGAGGGTCAAATAAAGACGGAGCTCCAAGTACTGCAAGCCGTCTAACGACGGCGACGGGTCTTCCTTGGCGCAAGTCCAGAAGAGCATGACGTAAATGCCTCGACCTCTAAGACGATTACGAGGTCGGATGAATGGGTAATCGTCCGCAAACCTAAAAATATTACATCCAAAGTCACTGTCGTCGAGTCGCTCTTTTATCGCTCTGTCCACAAACACAGCGAAGAGGTAAACTTCGCTGAATATAGGCGCTAAGCAAGACCTAACACAAACAATTTTTTCGCCTCATAATTTTTCTTTTATATTTTGCAAGAGTATACTGTAGTGGTATAGGGCAACAAGGTCGACAAAGCTATCAACGGAGACTCCATAGACATTTTGGAATTCGCAGGTGTCATGTTCATGAACAGCATTAGCAACTGATTCCTGTGTCTTGCTGTTTCGGTGTTCCTCAACTAAACCAACACGCTCGTCAGTCTACATTGTATTAACTAGTTCGCAAGTTTGATCGTCGAGGCATCGAGCTGTATTCTGATAAAGTCCATGTGACTGCGTGAACGTTTTGGCGAACGAGAGCGTCTGGAGCCATACAAAGGCGCTCAGGTAAGCGAGGACATCGTGCAGTCAGCCATGCGGTTTTACACTCATGATGATCACAACTGATTCCGGCAAAGCCCCCAACAAGGAAGACGTTATATACTTTACGAAAGATGGGAAACAACAAGTCCTTCCCAAACGTTAAATGACGAGGTCTATCCGAGAAGCTTACCAGGTGTTAGAGAAAGTCAACCTGGACTCCAAATTAGGACTGATCCAGTTTTATTCGCAACAAATCAATTGTGTAAGCTAAACCCTTGCCAATGTGTGTGCGCATGCATGTGCTGGACATATGTTGTTTTGTGCTTATCTACCCTCAACAGCGTACAGAAGGGAAAAATAATTGCGTAGGAGATCGTCGCTTTGTGCTGTTACCCTGGCTCTACGCCCGATGGTTTACGATGCAGATGCAAGGATTGCCCTAGCATTGATCGACTCTCCTCAAAAGCGTTAGCGCTAATTGCAAATGACGAAATTACATTTTGCATGTTGGAGGACGGCGGTTTAATAAACAAAACTGTGGACTCGAGAGCCGTTTTGAAAAGGATCAAAAAATGTTTCACAAGATTTGCCACTCGCAACTTTATCCGTAGAAGTCAACGGAAGGCTATTCGTATTCAGAAGAACAAGGTAATTACTAGATATATTGTCATACATATTGATTTTGCGGAAAACTGGACAGTGATTTTGCCACATAAAATGCAGGAACACCACTGGCACAAGCATCAAATATTTGTGTTTATATGTGTTGCGTCTACCTCGCAAGGTCCCAAATGTGTCGGTGTTGTGTGAGACCTGTGCCACGGCACTCCTCACACAGTACTCGCTCTAAGATGCATTGTGACTGGCTGGAAGAGTACATTTTAGTTTGTGCGTCACTAACGTATATATTTCACAGAGCGCCTGCTCATTTTAAGAATAGGTTTCAGCTCTATGAGTTCGACCAAGCCAGTCTTCCTAAAGCGTAGTGGATTCTTTTCTGTATCGGGACATGGCAAAAATGACTGTGATGGAGTTGGGAACCTTCTGAAGCTTCAGGCGGTGATGCACAACCTCCGTACGCCTGCGGATGCGGCCATACAGACATCAATGAACTTTGTGAAGAAGACAGAAAAGTGTGTGCCAAACGTGACTCCCCCTGATTTAAAAAAAATGTATATATATATATATATATATATATATATATATATATATATATATATATATATATATATACGTGGGTGATTTCCACAAAACCAGGGAATCCGAATGGGGGTCCGTGGCTGCTTAAAAGGCATCCACCTCTCGCACGTGTGGCAACTCGAAAACGGAAACGTGCGTCCTCAACGAACTGCACAATCGGTATTTTAGTACCTTTATGGAGTTTCGCAAGTTAAAGAGCACGAATTTGTAAGTTTGTAAAACATTAAGGCCAACGACTTTTTTTTGCGATGGTTTCTGCATGAACACATGGGGGAGTGTTGTGGAAAATTATATACGTTTATGTGTACGTGTTTTATTAACCCGGATAAATTACTCATTAAATTAGGGGGTATTGTGATGAGATACAGCAGGTGTTTTTGCATTTTGTCAGCTATGCTATGTCTCATTTATGTAAACTTATAAACAAAATAAAATACGCACTACATAGTTCAAAGTGTTCAAATTTGTGCAAGTCGCTTGGACTTTATCAGAATATAGCTGGTGCGTTCATAAGTGGAAAACATCATTGTCAGACCAACACCGACATAAATTTTACATTTCTGCGTATCGCAGATATGTACTCAGCTGCTTCGTTAATGATTCCCTGGTGTTCACTTTTAATTACTCTTTTTATCATCTTATACTGTACTCCAGAGATTGTTAAGATAATAACACTTGCTTGCCAGAGCTTGAAACATAATATCTGGCTTGCCCCGCTCTCAGACTGCAGGTGGCATTAGTATTAACATGGGTGGTTTATTTTAGCCCTCAGTACCATCCCTCGGATATTTTATCAGTTTTTATGACCACATATAACAATTGTAAAATGGCTTCCAAAAACACGTCATTATTAAGGCTGCCAGAACCATTGCGGTGAAGGCAGCATAGTTGAATCAAAGATTGAGTAACAGGCCTGAAATTGGCTCATTTAACTAGTTGTCCTTAAAATACTACACCAATATTACACCCAAGACTTGTATCCGGTATTTATATCCCTTATAAGCTATCAAGCAGAAAATTAAAATTAAATATTTTTTTTAATTTATTTCAATGATTTTGAAAATTTTGATTTCTGACGAGTTTGAAGCTATAGATATAACTTTTTTCTAAACCGTGCCAATACAAAACTTATACAATCATATGGCACATGATTATAGCCATGCACTGATACTTGTTCCATGTCATTATCCTTGGCGGTTCGCTTACTGGATCAATTCAAATTTGAGGCAAAATTGACCCATGAAGCAAGTTTTGCTATATTATACAAATCTAACTAAAAAACTAACAAATAAACTTGTTCTTAATAAAAATTGCTTCATAACAATCCCTGCTGCATAAAAATATATTAGCCGCTGGAGTAAGTCAACTGTAGGGAAACGACGTCCAAAGTTAAGAAAAATATTTTTTAAAAAAAACTTTTTTGACGGCTGCATCTTCTGGAACTTCGAATTAATTTCTTAATTGTTTTGTTTTAATTTATTTAAAGGACAATTTTGTCCATTCAACAAAATATTTCTACCACATGCCATATAAAAAAACTGAAGTTTCGTCAAGTTCATATGAAGTCACCTACCAGAAAGCTGTGCCAAAATGTTTTAAAAACGGTAAAGCTTGGAAAGGCTACTAAGCTGGCCACACCCCAGGTTGTTTATGTTGTGGTTGACTCGAGCAATGAAACGTAATCAGACATACCTTTTTATCAAACATGACCAACAAATCTTTAAACATGTACAGTACTACACGCTAGGCCTAAATAGCAGTACAAACGTTCATAGACACAAATTATAATATTGTTAATACATACCTGTAAAAGCAAAGTGTGTCTCCGAAGTAACGGGCCTTCCTTTAACGCTCAAATTAGTGGTATTTACATATTCATTTTTTAATGACCAGGCTTGTTTCATTACAGGAAAACAGTAGAAGTTTCGTAACGCCATCTCTGGTGGGGTGCTGGACTAAGAATGCTGGATATCCTTTGATTACGCTTAGTAGGAGTTACGGGCAAAAACTGGCCGTCGTTCGTCAAGATGAATATAATCCAAAGTGCGTATTTTATTGCTTCAAGTCCGTAGCTTCCCTTAGTTTTCTTTTCATTAGTTTACGCCGCCATTCTGACTACTTTCACATTAAGTATTACAAAGTCAAAACTTTTCTCGTGCGACCGCCCCTCAACTCTTGTTCCTAAAGGACTTTTGACAACCACAAAAAGTGGCGTTCTGTTTTGGGTACGGCAATGCAATGGGGTGTCCAGTAATAATCTAACTATGTTTTTGGTAGTGTCGTGTATTTATCGAAAAACGGAAAGTGAAACTAAACCTACAGGGTAAGTAGGGAGAAGCTTGGCGCTATAGGATCGGAAATATACTGCAAGTTTGCCGGTTTATTTTTTCACAGAGGGCTTAAACATTCGCCAGAAAAAAAATGGCCACTAAATTACACCTTTTATTAAAATTTTGCTTCGTTATGTGCAGGTTTCAGTTTTTTTTAGCAGCTTTAGGTTAAACCTGGAGATTTATGCAACCCTATAATTCAATATATTACTTTAATTCGGAACTATGGCTACCCTATAATTCAATATATTACTTTAATTCGGCACTATGTCTACCTGTTTTGCCTCAGCCCATTCCAAGTCAATAAACGATGTCTGGTCACTCAATAAAAAAAGTATTTTTATTGCCTTTTTTTTTGTATTGGGACTTTATTAATTCATTTTACTCTGATATGTCATTTTTAAGCTCTTTTTTCGCCACCCTCCTCTGCTCGTTATATTTATTTTCAGCCCCTCTGGTCTTCTCTGGAACATTCCCATCACCTACACAGATGGGGAGAAAATGAAATTTCAAGACAACCCTAATGTTTTCTGGTTGACCACCAAAGAAGGCAAGAATTATACATCATCAACCCTGCTTAATTTAAGAGATTAATTGTTAAAAATTCTCAAATAAAAGTTCAACTACCGGCCGTCCGCGAGAAAACCGAACCCTGTTTCTCGCACCGCAAAAACACACTAGATATCGCGGAGAGCTGAAACTCCGTCAGAACGTATGCCCCAGCCGTTCGAGCAACATGCCAAAGTTTCGGTACCAACTGTTATCTTATTCAAAAGTTCTAAATGATTTTATGAAACTTTTAATGGAAAAATGGTGCCCAATTTCGCCCGTTTGCGGTTTGTGGCGCCCATAGAGCTCCCTGTATTCATGAGCTCCATCGGCAGCTATTTTTCCATTGAAATTTTCAGAAAACCGCGTATAACTTTTGAATAAGATAACTGTTTGTGCTTAAACTTCGGCAACTTGCCCGAACAGCTGGCGCTACATTCTGACGGAGTTTCGACTTTCCGCAATGTCTAGTTTATTTTTTGCAATGCGAAAAACAGGGTTCGGTTTACTCCCGGACGCCCGGTATATTGAACGTTGTGTCGCGTTAGAAACTCGTATAGGAAAGCTCTACTGAAACATTTCACATCGTGTCGTTCCTTTCAGTACAAAAAACCTATGTGCATTCCATTTACTTAGATATTTCACGTGTTTTCTTTTTTTTTTTTTTTTTTTTGTTGCGCGTATTTATTGCTGTTTTAGTTATATTTTAAGTTCAACAAAATTGTAAATTCAAATGTTGGTTTATTATAACAACAATTTCAGCAATATTTTCTGTCTGTGTTCACAAGCTTCAGCGCTTTTGGCACTAACTCTGCATCTCCTCCCACTTTTCTGCGGTTTCCTAAGAGTTAAGTTTTATAGTTCTTTTCAAAACGTCCAAAGAAACTAGTTGTGTTGGCTAAAGCTTTCGTCTATGGGCAAGCATAACATGCAGTCTAAAAAGGCGGTTCAGTAAATTTTACATACTCTTAGATTCCATCAGTTTGCTGCCCAAGACTATAAGATACACAATCCTCACATAGTACCCTTTCCCAAATACAGTCTGACTACTTCGATCACCATATTGTCATCCGAGCGAATGGTATCTGCAACATGCTAACGGCGGAATAGACCATATGCGAAATGTAGAGCGTTATCTCGTAGCGCGCTGAGAACTACGTCCGCCATCTTGGTAGCGGCGAGAAAACGAAACCAGTGAACCGACTGGCAAACAAGGAGGCTTAGAAGAGTAAGGAGGGGGTATGACGGGCAGCCGCGTAGCCTCCCCAAGCCATGCTCCCTTGACGCTTCCCCTCTTTCTCATTTTCCTCCTTACCCTCCTCACTTATCGGCCCACCACGTGACCGTCGCGTGGTTGATGGTGGCAAGTAGCAGGAAGTGTGGTGCTCGTGGGTTTTATTTATCAGTCATCACAGCCAGAAACTGTGACCCGCGCCCGGCCGACCGATTCTACGCCTGCTGCGCTTCGTTTTGCCTTCTGTTTTCTACAGACCGTTGCCTACCTGAAAACGATAGCATTCAACGTGGAACGTCAGCGCTGCAACGAAGTCTGTTGGCGTGTTTTGGGTAATGTACGGTGCACCTGCGGGGAGTATTTCCTTTGTCTTTTGGCCACTAATTACTGCAGTAGCCAAAGGAAAAATAAATTATATACACACATGATTGGGTTACTTTGTCGACCCGACAGATTGGACCAGTACTTACGCATTTCTACGGCGATGATTTCCGCGCTCGCCTGCAAATGATAGCTGCATTCTCATCGCTCCCATATGTTATATCACGCTACTGGCTTTCACTTTTTGTTGCGGCCGCTATGCAGGTCGTCCACTGGGACGTTTCATTGCTGTCGTGATAAATTGAACCAGCTTAACTTGACTCGAGATTGGGAGATGCCTTATTGACGATTGGAAGTGCACGGAGCACACCATGCTTCACTTCGATGGGGTCCTGCCACCGCCGCGACCAACGGCCGAAATCCATCGTTTCCGCAGTTCGGCGACCGTCGGAAATCTAAGATAATTGTTGATCGATTCCTACTATACTTCGTCTCACCCTACGATAGACTAAAGGCAGAAGCTACGGACCGCCATATCCAATCACGAGCCACTTACAAGTTGCGTGGTATTTCGCTTCGATGCGCGTATTGGCACCCGCGTCTCGAATCACTAATGGGGAGGGGCGGACGGTAGTTTGGATTGAATAGCACTGAGTGACTCAGCAATTTTGCATTGCAAAATTGCTGAGTCATACAGGCTCTTTGCAGTGTCGAAGCTATAAAAATGATGCCGCGCTCTTGGACTCTGAGGATCATTCGTCCACCCCTAACCAATGCTAAGCATGTCATATTTTAGCTTGCAACGTGATTGGACCTTGCGGCCCGTGGCTTTGGCCTTTAGTCCATCGTAGGATGAGACGAAGTATATCGTAAAACTATGTTTGTGTAATACGCCAAGGGCTTACCGGTGAAAGGTAACCCCCGCTGAAAAAAAGCCAGTCCGATTGCGGCAGCCGACCACGCTGCAAGCACCCATCCCGTAGCCTGAGGAAATTAGCGTCCCGGCCACCGTGGTCCCGGCGACGCCCGGCTTTCGTTTTCTCTAGAAGGACATTGAGGCACCCTAGTTTTCTCCGTTGCGGCGATTGCCCTGATCGTCCCGTGTACCAGCAGCGGTGTGTCGTCTGCTCGTGATCCGCCTCAACCTCGCTTGCACCTTTTCATTTAATTGCATTATAATCTCAACCGCTTGCTTGCTTGCTTCACGCCTAGCCTTCGATCTGATAAAACCTACCGGACGGAGCGCGCGCAAGCCCGCAAGGAATCCTTCTATACTTTGTCCCATCCTACAATGGACTAAAGGTCAAAGCCACACGCCGCCAGGTCCAATCACGTTACACGTAAAACTTTGATATGCTTAACATTGATTAGGGGTGGACGACTAATGCTCCGAATCAAAAAGTGCTGCCTCATTTCTGTGGCTTCGACACTGCAAGGAACCTGTATGTTGTGGCCTTCTTTGGAATGTAAAATTGGTGAGTCACTGAGTGCTTTTCGATTTGAACCACTGCCCGCCCATCCCCACTAGACGCGGAAACCGACAAGTGCATTGAAGCCAAATACCAGGCAATTTCTCAGTGGCTCGTGATTGGATCTGGTGGTCCGTAGCTTTTGCCTCTAGTCCATCGTAGGGTGAGATGAAGTATACAAACAACCATCCATCTCGCACGTGACATGTCACGCGCACCAATCGTCAGAGAGATCTGCAGTCACGCTGGGCATAATATCGTTTAAACTTTTTATGACTAGGCTTCACATATATTGCACTGCAACGTGCCCCCTCCCATTTATAACCTCCTTGCCGGCAAAGAACCCGTGTAAACAAGCGACCGCGCTTCGTGCAAGTTATGCGATGACAACGCGTTGCTTCGTTCCACTGCGGAGGCAGCGATAATCCTTCCATTCGTGCGTGGCGTGAGCGAAAACAGGGTTTACCATTTTTTCTTGTTTTATTTTTTACTTGAGTTGCAGCTTTTGACAAGTGAATCGGTGACAACGCTAAGAAACATGCGAACGTTATCGCGTGGCATGAGGCCATGCACAACTATTGATCTGGTCCCTAATCATTTCACGAAGCTGTATCAAATTTGTTTGTTTAACTTTTTTTATTAATTTTTTACGCTGGTTCTAGTGTTGATTTGCGGTTTTCCTGATGTGCAACCAGCCCAATGTATGCGGACCAAAGAAAAGATGTTAAGCGAGGCAAAAAAAAATGACAGTTTTAAAAATCTACGCCGCCCGCCATAACTGAAGATGCATATGGTTAACAATGAACAACGAAAGCTGAAAGCACCACAGAGCCCTCATTTAATGTCATATATTAAAAAAAATTATTTGAGAAAGCCAGAAAACCATTTCATTGCTTTGCAGCGAATTTCATACATTTGGTCTGGCGTCTGTGAGCGAGGTTTGTAAAGCGCTTCTAAAGGTAAGCGGAGAGTTTGTTGGTACAATATTCTGGAATATTTAAAGCGGGGTAAAGCAGAATAGAAAACACAACAGCCACGGACGACATGTATGTTTGCTCAACAGTCCCAGAGACGGGATATTGCGGTGTGGCAAAGAACATTTTCCCATCTGTAATCGAACGCCACGTTCGATTACATCGAACGTAGCGTTCGTCTTAGGTGCATTGCAGTGGCTAAAACCTCGATGTCGGCGGCGGCGAAAACTTACGTTGCTGACGTCGAATGGAGCAACACGGGTGGTGGCAACTTCGTTTCACAATCTCCAATTTTTTTTTGTCGCAGCCGATTAAAACATTTTGTTTAGTGCAAAGAAGCTTGGGGGGTTGTTTTAAGAAAGTCGATACAGTTATTCTGCCAAGGTTGAACAAATCTTCATTAATAGCGCAAAATCCGTCAACTGTGCTTGAGGTCGATGCTATCTGCAAACAATCTGAGCTCTTTGCAACGCCTGAAAATTATTTCCCAGTGCACGGTTTCCATTTGAAAAACACAGAGCTTTCCACCGAAAAAAAAAAAAAAGAAAGCTTTCGCCGGTAACGACTAAATTCAAATTTTAAAAAAGTAACCTTGAGCCGCGTGTATTGGCGTGGAGCAGGTTACCACTAAACGGTAAGACTTCATGCATATTCGCTTCGAAATCGCAGTTAATGGCAGAGCGTCCATTCTCTGGAAATGCTGAGAAACCGAAACTCAAGATTCTTGACGCTACCAAGGTATCCGCGTGCACAGTGCTGCCAGACCACCAAGCAGTTTCGCATACCGTCTATTCTGCTGATTTATAACAGAAGAAATTGAAGACAGATAGATGTACATGACACGAAGCTTGGGCATTGTTGAAGGTCTATTGTACCGCACAAATTGCTTATGAGTAGGTTGTAGTCTTTCTGGTTTTAACCGAACAAAGCCGATAAGCATTCGTCGTTATCAAAAATGCAAAATCGAACCGAAAACCAAAAATAAACAAAAAGTAACTGCACAAACGACTTGGTGTAAAATAAAAAAAAAAAATTAAAATAAACGTGTTTTTTTTTTTTGTAGCTATATTGACCAATTTTTGTTGGTGTCAAAAATACAAGAATCGGCTAAAACCTAAAAAAAAATTATTTAACGCTTTGCTCTAGTTAGGCCAATTTTTGTCAATTCTCTTCCTTTTTAATCTATTTTTTTTTTCATCGACAACGATTGTTTTCGCGTCGATCCGAAAAAAAATCCCCGAAATATGTGAAAAATTAATAAACGTCTAAAAAGATCGGCCCCTTTTTCTTATAAAAAAAACACCGGAGAATCTACTGCCTAGATACAAGCGCCATGACATTTCGAGCTTGCATCATATCAACTAACGCTGATACGCTCGAACCCCTTATTCCTTAATGTTTCTTCTTTTCTTAACAAAGATTTTTTTTTGGTTAGTGCTTCGTAGAGAGGGGAAGTTGTAGTTGTTGTTTATTTTTGTCACTATGAATATTAAAATTAATCGAGGAAGAACTACATGGCAAAGAATATGTTCCCATCTGCCGATTGAGTGCAAAAAACGCGGTGCCCGATCAAAATACTTTTTTTTTCGTCATTAGCGTAAATATTCCAGACGGGTATTTCAGGCACTGTAGTCATTGACGGCTTAAGAAACAAAAGGCGTGGCCAATTGCATTCATGCTTCATGATTGGTCTTTCGGCTTTCTTATCGACTGATGCAGCGGTCTCATTGGCTGCGGAAAGATAATGAAATGCTCAAGACTCGCCACGCCCCGCATTTTTTTAAGCTGCAAGTTGCTAAAAATGGCACTGAGTTGGCACGTATGATGAAAGTATAAAAAATTAAAACGTTTCCAAGGCAAATTAAGCATGTACCAAAAATTTGCGTCTCAGTTTTGTCGAATCCATCGAATTTTCGTTTTCTTTATATTATTTTCAGTTCTTAAAATGCCTAATTCTGGCTCAAACAAAAAGTTATTTTACATTTTTTTTTTTTAGAATTGCAACATTTTGTGATGAGTAGAATAAAACATTTGCTCTAAATGTACTAAGAAACAAATTTAAATCGGATATAGTCCTCTCTTGTGAAAATCAAAATAACGTCAAATATGCTCTTTAGAGAAGAAAATCGTTCGGATATTAACCTGTGTAATTTTGTAACAGCGAATCTGCCGAGTGTTCCCAAGGACGATGACTGGCTCATTCTCAACCTGCGCGGCTACGGATACTATCGCGTCAACTACGACGCCAGAAATTGGAACCTCATCCTTATGGAACTCAACACCTACCACACGGTAATTCGTCGAGGAGTTTAAGCACCTTGCGACGTTTAAAGCAGGGTGTCCAACTTGTCCCCTTGCTGGTTAACTTCCGGTTCGGGTTCAGTGGCTGTGCATTTTCTTTCAGTTTTGTTCCCGACGCAGTCTTGCGTGCAAAACTATCGGTTCGGTTACCAGTTCCAGGAAGCGTGAGCCGGTTTAAACCGATCTTTGACTTCGCATCAAACCGCGACCCCCCGTGCGTTTCCTGCACCAAACAAAAGGAAACCTTCTCGATTCCCAGTCACTGAGAAACAAAAATAGGTGTTCAATACGGCGTTACCTGCATTAAAAAAATACTATAAGAAAACTGAGCATCGGGAGCCGTGCTACTGAAGCGGGGACAGCAGCATGCTTAATTTCGTCTCTTGATGTTGACCTTTCTTTATCGCAAACACTATTTTATGTAGATTGCATGCCCATACGGGTGCTTAAAACCAGCACCAAAGTACAGGCCTCACGTACAAAGTCAATCAGTCAGCATGCACCGTACTCGAAAACTACTCGTCTCGAACGACTGCGTTGAAGACGAGAAAAACGGAGGGCCGTTGAAAGATTGCTCAAGCAAACAAACAAAAATGGGCATCATGTTGCATTTGAAATGCACTAGACAAAAAAGAAAGGCTCGAGGTACAACTAGGCACTTTTTATGAGTTGTGAATCCGAAAGCACGAATGTCGTTCTTCGCGCCGCGGCCACTTCTGATCCCCTCCGCACCAAGGCCGCTTCTTGTCCTCTCGGCTCCGCGGCCCCATGTGATCCTCTCGGCGCCTCGGCAGTTTCTGCTCTGGCGCGGACACGCAGCGCCTTGGGGTGGTGCTAATTGAAACTGACTTGCGTCGGCTTCATATCATTGCCGTTTTGAGTGGCTTTTTGCGAGGTTTCAAAGCTGCAGGGATGCCTCAGATTGTGGCTTCGGGAATTTATCTGCCGTTTGCCGCGGCTGGTGACGTCGACTGGCTCCATGGGATAGTTGATGCTTTCGCATTAAAACACTATTTACCAAGCAGCATCCAGAGATCCGGGCGAATGTCCCGGTGCCCGGCGCCCCCGCGTCGGACTCCTCCTGGCTTCGCCTCTCCAGCGGCTCCTCCAGTTTTACCTCCTTCAAAAAAAAAAAAACACCGACATTTGTTTATTTTTATTTTATTTATTTTTTTATGTTCGCTTTCCTTTTCCTTAGTAGTAGGTAGTGTCTGGAAGCAGCAAAACAAACTTCTTTAAATTCTTCAGATGGGCATAGAAGTGTACGCCTCAGCGTCGACTCACCGAAGCCAAGCCGTGCAGCCTAAAGACGCGTCCTTTTTCTCTTACTGTTGTCGAGCTGTCTCCATGTTGCTGGCGTTTGTTTAGTCAACGTTGTGTCGCTGACGCCAGCATCGTGAATATTAAATTGGCTTCGCGCCGCCACCCGCAAAAGCAGGCGCGGCTCACATTTACACCTAACCATTTTCTAATGATAACGCACCAGTAACCGCCACTTGAGATTGCTTTTTGGTTCGGGTTCAATATCAGATGTTCGTTTTCAGTTACGGTTTCGTTTCCGTTCGGTAAAAAATAACGGTTTATATTTCGAACGCCAAGCACCGGACGCCGGCGTTCGACGTTCGAATGCCATAGTCCGCGCGAAAAGCAGACAATGCTCACGCTCGCTCTGGTTGAAGGTGGATAATGGGCAGAGGCATAGCCTCCTCTATACTAACAAAGCCTGGCAGTTCGACGACGGAGCCGTAGAGTGCCCGGTCCCAGATTTGAAGCGCGAGTATTTGGTAGCACAGAGCGTCGTCAGCGCAGAAGCTTTTGCAGCGGCGAAAACCCGAAACATGGTGTTCAAACCCGACGAGAAAAGAGGCGGTAGCGCCAGGAACGCGATGAGCACGAGCGGATATTCTATCTCTCGGGAGAAGCGTGTTTCGGCGTCTCACCGCAGCGGGGCGCCCGTCACCTGGCTCTCCTCTAATCCGTTGTCTGCTACTCTACCTTTTTACTTTCGGAGGCCGCGTTTCGTGGCGATCTGCCAGGCTTTGTCAGTATAGAGGAGGCTGCGGCAGAAGCAAAGGCAGCTGTTCTTTCTGTCTGCCTCCTAACCCTTCCAATCAGAGCCTGGCGCTCTCATGTCACCCCACGCTCTCATCTCGTCCTTTCCTTCGGTGTCCATCTACATAGAAGTCGGTTAAACTTAAAAGCGTTCTGAAAATGAACACGTCTTTTGTATAGAACAGCCGTTGTCCTCAAAGTTCGGTCATAAAGCGGAAATATCACATCAACGAGTGGCAGATTAACGAAAGCTGACTTACGAATCCTCCCAAAGGGTTCACACTCCAAACAAGCAAATCGGTGATCTCTCATAACGAGCTTTCTATAGAAAAACTCATTCACGGTGATTTCTGTGTTTGTCGTCTTTTTCAGAACATCGACGTGCTGAACAGAGCCCGCATAATTGACGACCTCTTCGACCTGGCAGAGTGAGTTCCTTAAGCTTCCAATGGCCTATGGCAAACATGGACCTTTCGAGCTCTTATCATCCAGGGGAAGATGCCGAGTCATCGAGCTGTGAATGCATGGGAGGCGTCTGATGTTCCACAGATCTAATAATGTTCAAAATGCGTTCAACGGGCCAGTAGAGAAGCGAGGCGGCACGCAAAAGGCGACCATTTGAATGGTCTACACCAGGGGCCTCAATGTACTTTCAATGAAGCCCGGGCCACGGGTCGCTTTCAGCAGGCCCGCTGCTACCGGCGCAAAAATAAGCGCACGAAAAGAAAAGTCGTCGTAACGCGAACCAACCGCGACCTGTAATTCGCATAACATGTCCTGTTTTCATTACTTTCATTCCACGCGGGGCGTCAGGTTTCACGTGAGCGTTGTGGGATGTTTGAAATTCCCGCGTGTGGTCCTGTGACGTCATGATCCTATCGACCAAACAGGATTTTTCTGTCCCGTCGACGCCGGCTTTTCTGCGACACCGAGCTTCTCAAAGCTTTCACGTAAAAACTTGGCAACTACACCTGGCTTTCTTATTACGTATTGAACTTGTTGATCATCTCTCAATTCAAAAAAGTAATATTATGAGCGTAAATAGGGGTTCTAACAGTGCAATAGTTTGACCTTTCTACGTTGTAAATTTTCCAGAAGCCGGGAGACGTCATTACTAAAATAAAAACACCACATTTTTTCTATGGTAACAATGCCGTGTTCCCGTTTCGAACTTCTTCGAAAACTAGACTTGGGTTATTTTCATTAGTTGGAATACAAAAAAAAAGATAGAAATTTTACTTTCTTCATTTGTTATAGACGCACCAGTACATTTAGACGCACACAACTTAATTTTAAGCGCCTCTCCTTTAGTAAGCTATGTTAATTCCTCAATGATTCGATTTCCGCAAACAGGTACGGTTGTTGTGGCTATTAAAATACGAAATGGTGCTGGTTCTTTCCCGCACACAGCATGAGCATCCTCCCGTACGGAACGGCGCTGCATGCCTCCGAGTACCTACGCCGAGAGAAGGAAATCATCCCCTGGCTGACAGTGCTCAAAAAGTGGCAGTACATCGAAGCCATGCTTAGTGGCGGAACCATCATCGAGAAATGGAAGGTAAGCGATCAATAGGAAAGGAGCATGTTAACGCGAGAACATTGGAAAGTACGTCAACCAACTACTTCTGTTCAACCTTCACAAACAGGCGATGGCAAAGCCTCAACTTCCCGTTCGGAAGTTCTCAGTACTCTTCCTTTAAAGTTGATAACAAATGCTCAGACATGTATGTTACAGGTTGCTACTGACGAGTGACTTCTACCTAGTTAATTATTCAATAACGAATAACGTATTTAGCTTTCTCTTTTTCTACAAAAGGAATGATTTCCGCGCTTCTTTGCTTGTAAGGCGAAGTAACGACTAACGATATTTCGTTACTTTTGAGGAGTAACATGTACCATACAGTTTAAACAGACTCGATTTAATTCTAACCTGAGTGTGCGTCTATTGCTACATAGGCAGATCTGCAACACGAAAAAAACGACGACTAAACAGTATGACAGTAGAGCAACGTTTATCACTGGACACATCAGTCGAGCTCTACAGCTGCGAAAGTCTTTCACCAAGCCAATAGAACAACGTGTTGATGATAAGATAACCGGACAAAAGCTCACCGGGCAGAAGCCCACCGGACAAAAGGTCACCCGTTTTTTCACAGACCCAACCAAAAGCTCACCTTTTTTCTCTTTTTTTGCTACCTGTGCGATATACGGGCTGGGATAAAGTGCGAACACGATGGACATTGGACCATTTTTTATGAGAACTGGCGTCCCATCCCATGCAAAGGTGTCCAAATATAAGCAGAGAAGCAACGATTTGGGACCAAAATTTAGGTCACTGAAACTAAGTGGAGCTGATAAGATCAGGCTTGCTTGACTCAAGGTATGCCGGGGCACCCTTGTGCCACGCCCAAGAAACTTCGTGAACCGAAGTTTTTGAACCCGAAGAGTGACCGAAGAAGCGATGTCACCCTTTGTCGACCTCGCCTTTTCATTGTGCTTATGTCGCGCTAAACGCGCACATAAAGGGTAGGGACAATGTCTCTTCATTACTAATGCATGTTTTGAGGGCTCAGTGTAATATTTGAAGTGAATGGCTAGAAAAATTAAATTCATACCGTCATTGAGCGTCGTAAATGTATTTTAAATCAAGGATTATCTCAGGGTGTTGTGAAAAGGAAACTGAAGCAAAACTGTGATATACAAACCATTGAGTTGAGAAGTTTTAAAAATATGTTCAGGGAACGGGACTGTGGCCTTTTGGACAAATGACCAATTTAGAAAGCTGTGCGGGATTTTAAATAGGCTCGCGTTCTTTCCACCACAGCTTTTGCCCGAAGGACTAACTTACATCAGGGAAAAGTCTACCGGTGACATCGGCGACCTGCTAAACTACTTTGATTTCAAGTATGTCAACGGCCCCTTCCGTTGTGCTTCAGCTCCTTCTGCGGCGGCACCCAGAGCAAATTTTTCCCTTTGACTGACTGTGCGCCAGCGCAACGACCGGAGTTTTCCCCGGAACGTGGAATATGTGCGACGCCACCCTTCAAAATAAAGATCGGACATACACCTGCGAAGAATGGAATACTGGGTTCCAGAAGTTTGTCGGCCACGCCCATCCAAGAGTTTGGATGCTGATTGAATGCCCCGAGAAAAATCAGGCGTTCGTTGCCACGGCATTGACACAAGCCCACAGAGGTGAATTCCCAGAGAAGCGGGTGCGAAAAACCACTCTCCGCCAGCCGAATCGTGTGAAAAATATTTTCGAGGGATTACAAGTACACCTAGATCTACCAAGACTGCTGGAGCTAGTTGGGGACTGCATTCGCTTCTAACCAATCGATAATAAACTTGTTTCTGCTCTAAGCAACAAACCATGCGCCCGTCAGATTTAATTTATCGTTGCATTTTAGTGTCGCACGCGTGCACCTAAGTTGTCCACACACGTGTTAAGACCAACATGAAATTTTCTTATGGTGAGCTTTTGTACGGGTCTGTGAAAAAAATGGGTGAGCTTTTGTTCGGTGAGCTTCTGTCCGGTGAGCTTTTGTCCGGGATTCAGAATGATCAAACTAGTAAAGAGGCAAGCTGTTTTAGGTTGCACATTGTTAAGACCGGAGACGACGGAAAAAATGTGGACACACTTGAAACATGTGTCCTGACTCCTGTCCTCATTCTTTTCGTCGTCTGTGGTCTTAGCGATGTGCAACAATAAGGTATATGTTGGTTAACCTTTCTGGAACCGTGTACAGGCCGAAAGTAAACCCGGTGGTTGCCCAAGCGGGAAGGCACTGAACCCATTGTCAATTTCGAACATTAGAAGTCGAGACAGCAAAGGAGAGACGGGAATCCCAGATTCGGCAGCGCTTCCTGAAATACAGCACTGTCGTTCCTTCTAGCGCGTCAGTAGAACGACTGTTCAGCGTCGTCGTAGATGTATTTTCAAGGAAGCGGAGAAAAATATTTTATTAAAACTCCCAGAGGCAGCTACTGCTTAGTGCAACGACTGCTGAAAAGATATCAAAACATAAAACAAAAGCAGTTGTTTATTAGGCCGTCAAAGTAACGAGAAAAGTAACACGTTACATCTGAGGTCAGGTAACGCGTTCCTTATGAGAATCGGTAACGAGTAACGTATTTAGTTACTTTTCGAGCGAGCAACGAGTAAAGATATTTAGGTACTTTTTTTTTTCTTTTGGTATGGTGTACGTACATGTCTTTAAACGCTGCAGTAATCGAGTAGTACCTAGTGTGTGATTTTTTAAAAGTGCTTCACACCCATCACTTGACTGAGACTGAACACTCAGTGCGTGTTTTAGAAAAGTGATTCACACCCATTAATTGACTGAGACTGAGTATATGTAGATATATAGGCAATGCGATATAAGACAAGTTGACACCCAACTGAGGCGATCAAAACATCGAACGACGCAGTTGTGCCGTCTATTTACGTGCGTGGGTGGGTGCTTCATACTCTGTAATTAATGTAATTTAACTACAGTTATAACTACTTAGCTTCAAAAGTATAGTTAATTATGTTATGACGAAGCACTCGTGTGCTCAGTGGCGCGTGGGGACTTTCGGTTGTGCACGACAGACACCCGACCGGCACACGACAACGCCCGTGGCCTCGTATCGCGACAGGACAGGCCGATGCCCAGCATGGCGTTAGGCTAGTAAAACTGCTGGTCGTAATTAGTAGTTCAAAAAAAATTAATAACAATTATGCATTATTTTAAGAAATTAATGCAACTATTTCACAAAAATTTTTCTTCATGAGCTACCCGACTTCAGTTATGCCGGTGCGACAGCATTTTTTTTTTCCTACGGTGACATGCGCGCGCACATTCCTTGTCTTATTGTTGAGCATTCGTTACACGGCGCTTTACAATCATCAGATTCCATGCCTTTGTTTCACCCATTTCTTAAACGTCTAATACGGGAACTTGGTTTTGAGTATAACACTCGGTGTCAACATTTTTTTTGTTCCACGTAGTTGAGGCGAGCGTAGATTCTGCAACGCTCGAATACCGTGGAATGCCTACTCGCATGATGCTGCAGCACTGTAAAAACTACGCGAATCTTGACGTCATGACGCAAAACTCTTAATGCCTAGCATAATCAATTTGAAATTTTTCAACCCCACCAAATATTGTTAATTGGATTTTTTTTAATTTATTTATGTTATTACAGCACTGTAATTTAAAACTGACCTGCCGACTTTTCCAGACTATGGTCCCCACCCGTTGCTCAGTCTGCCCTTGTACAATACATGTTTCGCACGTAAAGAAACAAGAAATTATTATACACATTGCATTTCAAGAAAATTAGTGTGCTGTCAACGCACAAAGAAGCTCGTATTTACAGAAATCATCATTGACATAACCTATCAGTTGCAACATCCGTCACATATCGCATTAAAAAAACAATCCTAAATAAATTCTTTTTTAAAAAAACTTGTACAATTTCCACCGTTAGAGAGTCTGCACCGCGTGAGATTTTAATTTTTAGATATGCATCGTCCACAAACTACAGTCCTGACGGTACTGCCAGAAGGCACTGAGCAAAATCTAATGGAAGATTAAAATCTAGATCATGCTAGAAATGCCCGACAGGAGATGTGATAAAACATTCAGTGTACACATCACAATCCTAATATTTTTGTTCATATTCACCGAACGCCATATCTGAGTGCGCTGCTCGGAGCGCATGCTCAGAACAAGTTCACATTAATCGGCTGCTAAGGCCGGCGATCTTAACGGTATGGAATGGACGTTCTAAAAGAACCGTGGAAGCTCGCCGCCAGCATGCGCTTAGCTGTCGCGCACGCAGCTATGGCCGCCAGTGGATATTTCCTCTTCTCCATGCTGACATTGGAAGGCACTCTTGTCTTGTCTGCCCTGCTATGGATGCTCTACCGTGTAACCGGGGTCGGCGCCCTGGCACGGTCTTGGCGCCTTCAAAGTTCCACCAGTCGGCTCTAGTGCATTGGGGCATACTTGGTGCATTTTCGCCTGTCGGTGACTCTTTAAAGCGCAGCTCGAGCTGGGAAATAATGCAAAATGTGCAATACATACATGCATGCATGCATATTTACATACATACGTCCATGCATACATACATACACGCATGCGTACATACATACCTACATACACGCATACATACATATATACATACACGCATGCATACATAGATGCATACATGCATGCATACATAGATGCATACGTAAGTGCATACATGCACGCACGCACGCACGCATACATGCATGCATACATACGTACGTACATACATAAAGGCATGCATGCATGCACATACATACATACATACACACATACATACAGACATACATACATACATACATATGTATGTATGTATGTACGTACGCAGGTACGTTTATTGGACCATAAACGAGTACATAAATTACCCAGGCTCGCAAAAGCACGTGTGTGCTTGTGAGCGGGACACTGTTGAAATGGATAGGAATGGTGTCATTACTCTTAAACAAAACAACGTACCGGCATGCTTCCGGCCTAAAAAAAAGGTGGTTTTATACCTTGAAAAGTTATATACAAAATGCACGTTACATGTTACAAAACCAATCGAGTTACAAACTCTGCAAATTTAAAACTTTGAAAACCACAAGATGCGAACAATTTCGCAGAATGACGTACCAACTTACTTCCAAGTTAAAGAAAGAGATGTCACAAATTTGGCTCTGCATCAAGGTTATGGCGCCGCTCTCCCATATCTTCCTTAACAATCCTAAGTGACTGCAATAGGCCATTTGCTTTATTGCCCAAGCATCAAGAAGAATGCAGGGATTGGTGTTCCACACGCGTACGCCTTCCCCGTATAAAAGTAAATAGCCAAAATAAAGCGTTGACGAACGCGCGTGCAAGATACCATTTGTTTTAGGTATTTGCTTTAGAAAAGTTACTACTGCTGAGGCCAGCACGTGCGCGCGTGGAACGCCAAATCCTGCATTCTCCTTGATGCTTGGGTAAGATAGCAATAGGGCTATTCCTTAAGTCTATCTGGCAACATGTTATAAGAACGTGGAACATAAAAAATGAAAGCTGTTTACAACTCCCTGTAACGCCGAATTAGAGCGCAGCTCTTGAGGAGGAGGAGGGAAGGGTACTGAGGATCACGTGTTCTCGGGGAGGGGGAGGGGTCACGTGACCCGACTGGGGTCACGGGACCTTGGGGGTCACACGTGACCTCGGGGGTCACACGTGACCTGGGGGGTCACGTGACAGGGGGGTCACGTGACAGGGGGGAGTCACGTGACCCCCCTTCGCCGAGGTCCTCCCGAAGGAACCCGAGGTTCTTCCGAGGTCCTCTCGAAGGAACCCGAGGTCCTCCGAGGTCCTCCCGAAGGAACCCGAGGTCCTTCCGAAGGAACCCGAGGTTCTCCCGAGGTCCTTCGGGAGGACCTCGGGTTTACCCACAATGCGCCGAAATTTACCCACAATGCACCACGCGGTTACGCCGACGGCGACGGCGACGCCGACGCCGCTCAAGCCCGAAACGGGCGCCTAAGAGCTGCGCTCTAAAAAGCCGTACCCTTTTACCGTAGTTTGTAAAAACCCTAGGCAGAATGAAACGTTCTATTTTCCTCGGGACCCTTGGCTTTTTTTTTTCCTTTTTTTTTTTTTTTGTAGAGCGCCCGTTTCCGGCTTGAGCGGCGTCGGCGTCGGCGTCGCCGTCAACGTCCGCGTAACCGCGCGGTACATTATGGGAAATGTCTCATAATGTACCGCGTGAGGAGGAGGAGGAGGGAGGAGGACTAGGGGAAGGGGAGGAGGAGGAGGGGGAGGCGGACGATGGGGAAGGGAGGATGAAGGGGAGGAGGATGGAGAGGAAAGACCAGGGGGAGGAAGAAGGGGAGGAGGTAGAGGGCGGGGGAGGAGGGGAGGGAGGAGGAAGAGGGAGGAGGGGTATACCCTCCCCTCAGTACCCTTTCCTCCTTCTCCTCAAGAGCTGCGCTCCAATTAGGCGTTACACGGTGTTGTAAACGTCTTTCATTTTTTTAGTGGTTGCTTAAAGGTGTGCTTGTAGTAATTGTGTACTGATATGGTATAGAATATACAATTTGTCTACTGGCAAGATCCGTTGTGACCCTATCTTTAGGTCAGTTTCGAGTTCCATACGCAATGTTCCCTACGCAATTTTTTTTTTGCTATATTTTGCAGAATAATATTAATTGTTTTTTATAATACGAGCAGGAACCATAAACTGTTATACCGTATCGTAGTTAGACTCCCCTAGTGGCTGACATGTCTTATATCTAGTACGTGCATCGGCCAGGAAACGAAGACGGTATATATATAAGCAGATTCCGTTCGTAGGCGTTTCGCCAGGTAGTCAACATGCGCTATCCATGACACGGGTTTATCAAAAAGCACGCCCAAATACCTTGTGGATGGCACATATTCTGGTAGTGCGCACTTGCGATTGTCACAAGGTGATAACTGAAGAACTAAAGGGGCCGAAATTTTTATACTTTCGTGCAGAGATTATGAAAGCACAGTAGTTTTGTTTTAAGGAGGTTTACGAAAATTTGGTTCCTTGTCAACGACAGTTATTTTGAAAAGATTATGTAGGCTTCGAGTTCGTCCTTGACAGATAAAAACAAAGTGGTATCGTCGGTGTACTGAAATACCCACGAGGAAAAGAGACGCTTCCCTATTTCATTAACGCAGATGTTGAAAAGAAGAGACCCCGAAAGCGATATCTGGGGAACAACGCGCCTAAGTGTCACTCACCTACTCTTAACATCACCAATATTTACTAACTGTTGACGCCCTAAAAAGTAGTCGGTCAGGAAGTCAATAAATGGGCCTCTGAAACTGAAGTGGTCTAGTTTATGTGGAAGCAACCAATGGTCAATTGTATCAAATGCCTTTTTGGGGTCTAGAAAAAGATTTAGCACAAAATTGTTACAATCAATATTTTCGTGGATGCGATCGAACAGGTCTTCGAGTGATAATTGTGTGCCTGTATTTTGGCGAAAGCCGTACTGGTACCTACCCAGTAAGAATACTTCTCACAGAAAGACGCCATTGTTCTGAAGACATGTTTTTTTTTATGATTACAGATACCATAGATAAAATAGGAATGGACCTGTAGCTCAGTATACCCTTTTTGCTTCCTTTTTTTAAAGATAGGCCTTACAACTATAATGTTTTAGGCCCTTGGCGATTCTACGCGTTAAAGATTAGTCCATTTTTTTCTACAGCACGTATTTAAGTTTGTTAAAGTTAGGCAAGATATCTCTCAAACGAATACCGTTATTCCCAGGGACCTTGGCCATAGACATACTATTTATAATCAGATTTCGATCATCTTCCGTCATTTGCGGGCAAATAATCTGATTTGGCGCCACCCCACGCAAGACCGATGGAAATACTTCTGTAACTTGCAATAGTGACTATAATTTAGTAATTAGTGAGGCTAAAAAACAGTTAATTTACAACTAAAATTACTTCTAGCCAAAAGTAATTATTTACAGATACAAATTTTCCACTCAGAATAGTAACTCAATTACTGTGGCTGAATTACTACCCCAGTATGGTGCGCCTGTCTGTGTGCATGTACATGCGTGCGTGCACTTGCCTGCCTGTGTGTCTGTGTTTGAAAGAAAGAGAGACAAAGATGAAGAAAGAGAGATTTTCCTTCCCCCCTTCCGCCCCCCCCCCCCTCTCCCAGAACTTGGAAGCACAAAAGCGCCCATTTTTCTTTTTTTTTTTCGAACCAAGACTTTGTTTTACATTGGTTTCTTTTTTAATTAATTGACTCACTGTAGAATACTACAAATTTTACAATTACAGTTAGGAAGCTTTGAGGCTGAGAGCCACGGAAATCATTTTTATTGCGCTTTATTAACAATACCAATGAAAAAGTAATTTATTTTTGTTTGTATACGCGTATTATAGATCACGGGGCCTTGAAACAGCGAAGTTTATAGTCAGAAACAGATTAATAAACGATATAACGGGAAAAACGCAACTCCCGGTCGCACGCTTCTTCTTTTTTTTTTAATTTTTATAAGCTAATTCTAAACGTATTTAGCTTATGCAACTGAATGGACTATGTTATATGAAACAGCCTTTTTTGTTAATGTAGGTTTGCAACATGCATCGGTTAATATAATTGAATATAATATAAACTACATTTATGTTATACAGTATATATTTTATGAGTACGAAATTTTTCCCAACGTTATCCCAAAGAGAATCTCGGCTGAGCGATATATTTATCTGCGTGTTCCGGTTCTGAGCACGTTGTGTGATGACCATTCAGGGACACAGAAATACATTGAGAACCGTATCCACCATCATCATCCTGATCACCCTTCACAACTTGTGATCTCTGCTGTTCAACTGCAGTAATTAAAAGTGGGTTTATATTGATTATCTTTCTTGTGTCCTTTCTTTCACAGCTTTTCATTATCCGCTTGTTGATTCACCATGTTCACAGCTTCAAGTGGTCTCATATTGTTGAAGACAACGAGAAAAGGTACTAATATTTTTTTTAATTATGCTTGCGATAACTTGTAACTTCGTAACAGTCAATCTTTGACAAAAAAAAACGATCACTAATACAATAGTTATTTATGTAAATGGGGTAAATGGGTATTTTATCACCATGAATCAGTAAACCCTAAGGGAAAGCCCAGATGTTAACCGAGAAAATAATACCAACCTTTTTTAACCGGCACAGTGTGCTGCTAGACTTCAAAACAAATTTGGACGCCACGTAGGTGGTCATTGCAAGTGTATGTTTTATTGTTTCATCGTGTTGTCTTGTGACGTTGTAGTTTAATTACTTCAGCGCCTATAAAAAAATGAGAGCACGACAGAAATACTCTACCATTTTCGAGTAGTACAGGATGTTCTGGTTAGATATAAGCTGTAGACATCTGATACGGCTGCCAAATCGGTTTATTTCCGATGGAGCTTCCGTTGTAGCCTAGCATTCGTGATGGAGCCTGGCCTTCGTTGAGCTCGTGCCTGGAGGAGCATGCCGCGCGCGCGCAGCCGATGGTAACAAGTTGATAAGGACCAGCATAGTGGGGAGATGTTTTGGTGGCACTCTCCTGTGGTTCCTCTCCTGATGTCATTACCTCGCGAACAACAAGTTCGACGGTGTATGTAATGAGCCTTGTGGAAGCTCGAAGCATTCCGCTCTGAAACCAACGCTGCTTAAACCGCCAAAATTGAAGTTCTTCCATTCCTCTTATTTACGTCTAAAAAAAAGCCTTTGCTGAAGTCATAGTCAGCATTCAGCCGATCGTGGAAGGCCGGTCACTGCAGTAGATTCGATCGCGCACGTCAATAATACTCACAAAGCCTGGCAGTTCGACGACGGAGCCATTGGCGCGGACAGCAGCTTGTACCGGATTCCGACGGCGAGACGCGATGTGAGACGCGCGTCTGGCTTTTTCGTATGGGAAGGAGGTCATTTTACTGCCCTTTCACAATACCCCAAAAGATTTCTGCAGGCAGTCGTGTGGATAAACATTGTTTAGAGACTGTTTGTGCTGTGGCTGTTCGCAATTTCTTCAAGGGACCATGTCGGTTGTAGTAAAACAGTTTAATAGGTTCAGCAATATGTTTCAAAGTAGAAGAGAAAGCGAGATGTAGGTTGGCGCCACACTCTGGAAGTAGACATAGCTCTATCGCCCTACTCTCAGGGCGGAATATACTGGTCAATAGGAAACCAGTTAATCTCGGCATCATTCTGGTCCCTGCAACGAATTGGACTTCGTTTTCAAAGACTTGTCCGCAAAGAAAGTAAAACGTCGGTGGACTTTTTCTTTTTTTTATAATAGGCAGTTTGCACCTTGTGGCATCTCCCAAAGTTTGGAGCACCGTCTAAAATTTATTATTCGCGAGCCCCTAATGTTTGCGATTCAAGCTCGAATTCAAAATTTAGCCCAACTTGAAAGCATGCGAAAATTCCGGTCTCCAAGAGCTCTCCATTCGGGCGTCTCGAATTCGTGAAACGGAAAAAACTTCTGATAAAAAAGAAAAAAAAAAGCTGTACACTATTTTAGCATGAAAGTAGAGGTGCTCGACATTCCTCAGATTCGCATATAATTGGAACGCACAGCGACGTGACGACTTCACACGCGATCCGCAGGACCCGCGGGTGCGTACGCGGGTGCGCTTTTTGCGAGAGGGCGACAGGAAACGACGGGACAACGATCACGGCGCATGCGCGGTTCGTCGCCGCACGCCGCACTGCGCACTATTTTCCTTCCGCAGCGCGCCGCAGCACGCCACAGCACGCCGCCTCGCGTCTGCGCCTTCGTGCCCCTGCAAAAACCTACCGTGGCTTCCCGCAGTGCTTGGCTCCAGAATGGCACCATTGCGGTACTCTGCTCCGCAAGCGGAGCATATACAGTTACTCTACTCTCGCTCTGCTCTCTCGGAGCAGAGGCCGCCGCCAGCGCCTAGTATTCCCACCACGCTTAGAGCGTCAATTAAATTTGTGACACACTGTCGACCAGTCAGGAGACCGCGACGTCACAATATTGCAAACGACATTTAAAGCGTCAAAATAGAAGCTTTCAATCTCGGCCTCTCTACTCCATCTGACAAATGTCTGCAGTGAAGACAAAGGCACGGGCGCGTGAGCCTTCCTCAGCAAAACGCTTTTGTTTGTACGAGAACTCGTGCATAGGAGGCGCTTTCCAAAGCCAGGCGCTCGTGCCCACGCTTTTGTCTGCACTGCTAGAACAGCGTCCTGTGACTGGCGGAAAGAAAACAGTGCAAAGGGTGGGACGCGGGAGCGTCTTGAGACGCGGAGTCCCGCTCGGCTCGTGTGCTGGCTTTGGCAGTGCTTTCTTTCCCTGTCTCAGCTGAGACGCTGTTTCTAGCAAGTCGGCCCTGAATTGGAGCGCAGGTTCGTTTATTCTACACTTGAATATTGGCGTGACTAAAACCTCACAAGCCCCAAGTTTTCAGTCACCACTCTAACGACGCTAAAACGGCTCAAATTAGTCGTGTCACATATTTAGATCACACGACCACCGCTAGGGGCTGTTTCGCGGCCTGTGGTTGGCCCCGAGATGCTCGCCTATTCAAACCGATGTATGACCAAACTCTCTCAGTAAACGGCTCTGCTCTCGTTGTAAGAGATTTAAAGAAGTTCCAAGGCTCTCGCGGACATCGTCCACTACGCCGCGCCAAGCCGCGCGGAGAAGATGCCGACCAAACGTGTTGAGTCCAGCGCAATCAAACGCGCTCCGCTCAACATTTTTTTTTTTCTCGTTTTTGCTGATTTGTAATATTGCGATCGGTGTGTTCGAAGCAGCAATTCGGGCAGGTGTTCGCTGCACTGCGATAGGTTCAAAAAATAAGCAAATTATGGGAATAACGAGTTCGAGTAGGCATTTGTTTGTTCCCCAATTTCGCCCAAATGTCGGAGGAAAAAGATTACAGTATTGCGCCCGTAAAAGTCGCTTGGCGCGAATCCGTCTGCCGGCTTTTGTTTGAGCGAATGGACAGTTGGCAATTGGTAGTGTGAGCGGGAAGGGTTACCGGCGCGTACGACTAGCACATGATAATACATAGATTATAAATGAGGTTGTCCACAATGCTATTGAACTTTACCTTTGGCACGTCATCTAGCTTCAACCTTTTGCCGGCATCCCAGGCAAGCGCGTCCCGCCCGTTAGGCCTGTGAATTTTCTCGGAGTAGCGCGTCCTCGAAGAGCCGTTCACATGTCCACGCACGGACTCGTCAAATAGAGCGCATGGAAATGCAAACCAGCAAAAACACAAAACAAAAAAAAAAACGAGGACACCAATTTGACTGGTGAGAACAGCACATGGCATACAGCAAGAACAGTAGATTCAGATCACAGAAATTAGCATCCCGCACACGCACCGATTGGTTCCGACATTCCGAGTCCCAAATGGAGCTCTCGCGCGAAGGCTAGTGAACCTGGAGCGACTGCACGCCGGTTCCCGCCGCTGGTAGGCGAGAGAGTGTGTTTTGTTATTTCTGCACATTTGAAAGCTGCGCGTTTTGAGCACTGTGTGGCAGCACCAGACTTTACGTTTTGTGCCTGATCGAATTAAAATATGATGCGCTAATAATTCAAGGCTATTACTTGTTCTATGAGCAGCCTGACCGAATAAGGAGGTAATGACATAAAAATGTCTGCAGCTCAAACATTGTTGGATGTACTCTTCAAGACAGACTAAATACAGGCCATGGATAACTTTTTGGACATACCGTGCAATAAAAGGTTTTCAAGGAAATATCGTATTCTTTTATTAATTTACGTTCTATGATGCCCAGGCGATTTTTGTCAAGAAAGAAGAAATATATAATTTTGTGAATGTAGCCTATATGATTCGATTCAAAGAAACTGTAGAGCCGTGCGCTAAAAACTATACGCGTCAAACAATTTAATTTCTGCTTAATGAATGAGAATTGATGAGGCGATGAAAACTGGCGGTACCAGGGAACCGGTGTGCAGTCGCACCAGGTTCACTAGCCTTCGCGCCAGACCTCCGTTTGGGACTCGGAATGTCGGAACCAATCGGTGCGTGTGCGGGATGCTAATTTCTGCGATTTAATAGGGCGAACTTGTGCCCAAAACAGAAAGAAACGGAACAAAACGATTGAGCATCGCGGGCGTCGATAGCGGCGTAACAGCAGGATCGATCACTGGGGCGAGACTGACGGGGCTCGCCACGCGGAGCACCATATTGTACTCGCCCCCCCCCCCCCCTATAGTCGCGTGCCGCCATTTTATGTGCACCTCCAGTTTTCTACTCTGTCAGCGCGCATCGCCTTGTTTTCAAGAGTGCGATCGCTGAAATCATCTGCCAACACTGACAGTCCTTTTGACTTCCCACCGTCCGTGTGAATCCAAGAGCAGGGGCGGAATGCCCTCTGGTTCTGCCGATCCCTGACGGCACACACCTCCCTGCCAGAGGGAGGTTTCCCGCCTAACTAGAATTGTAACGACACCACGTTCATGGGATATAATCGTAACCCCCTATCGCCAAGTACCACTGGCAAAACTAGCACTGAAGGTCGTTGTAGCTGTCGCCGAAACCGCAGCGCAAAGTCACTGAAAATTTACGAGCGACTACGGATCGAGCATTTCTAGGCGAGTCTACATGCAATCATTGCGCAGCGAACTTCTCTTGATCACTCGGCGAGCGCTCCGCCAGCTCCAGATCTGCAAGCGGCCCTCGAAGAGATCATGTAGGGCTCGATACTGCAATCTTTTTCCGCCGTCCTTTGTGTGACATTGGAGAGAAAATAAATGCTTATTTGGGTCGTTATCACCATAATTTGCTTCTTTTTAACCTATTATTTTAGCTAATAAAATGGAAATAAAGCTGTTAATATTCAAGTGAGATAATAATTCGGAAAACAGCACAAAAACCATCGATATTTTTGTTTTGTGTGTGTGTGTGTGTGTGTGTTTGCGCTCGCGCGCGTGGGCGTGCGTGTGTGTGTGTGTGTCTGTGTAAAACGATTGGAAATCATTCTTCGACATCATTCCCAAGATATAAAGCTCGGAAACAGGTATTTAAAAAAAGGTAATTATAAGAGACCGGATATAAAGTTCTCGCGCGATTTTAAGGACGTATATGGTGAAATTGTGCACTCTTAACTTTTTCCGAGCTTTCCCTCCCCGCATGCAATGCCTCCTTTTTCCGCGTGCAGACGACGCTCACTTTTCCGTTAGAGTTTCTTTGTGGATAAATATTTTGCTTGGTCGATTTAAGCTGTCTTTATTTATATATATAAAGCAAAAAACCACATGTGGCAGGCTTCGGTGATGGGCCCACGGGGCGATACCGCGCAGGCGCGGCGTGAGGTATAACCCCGATACTGCCGGCTCTGAAAGCACCGTAAAGCAAGGAAGAAAAAACCGGGACGCTGCCGATGCCTCTTCACTAAAATTTTCGGGCTTTGGTTTTTCTATATGTATATCTTGCAGTGTGTAGCGTTTTTGTAGTCGTTAGTAATATTTAGGGGCAGGCAAATTGCGATACTTGTAAATATCTGCAAAATACCTTTGCTAATTACGCCATCGCAGAAACGAGGAGGTGCATATTAAGCTGGAAACTTGGGCAAGTTGGAAATTTTTATTAGTGGTAACAGCGCAAAAAGACTAGAGCAATGTTGCTTATAATATGTCCTTCTGTGTGTTCTTTTCTCTCTTTTTTTGCCATTATTTCTTTTTGCGTTATTGTTGCTAATATAAAACTGTGCAGCTAGGAAAAAATGCGGACATTGAATGGCCATTCCGGTGCAAAAATTATTTTAGCGGGATTACTTTGTTTGTGTGCTTATATTGCACATTTTTGAAGCGTTTGAAGAAATAAAACGGTATCATTGTTGAGGTTATCGATTACCTTTTAAAAGCCACATTATTCACACACACCATCGCTGTCCTAATCTTCTCTCGCCTTTCCCTCCTGCAGACACTTGAGAAGAATACACTATGCCTGGGCTTGCAAGTACAAGTACGCTCCCTGCGTCATTGAAGCTAGACACGCCTTCAACTTCTTCAGGCGTTCTGGGCCACGAAGCAAAAGGTAACGTTCTAATGTTGCTTTTGCATCGCCGTCTGGCCGGGAACATTAGAGAAAAAACAAACTTTGGACATCGTTAGTCCATAATGGTGAACTCAACCCCGTTTCGAACAAACCCGGATCCTGGTTTGCGGGTTTTGAAAACCGCGAAGTCTCTGCAGCGTCCGCTGCCCGTTGCGGGAGGAAGTTTTATGGTTCAGCTTGGATGGTTTGAAGGGCCGACTGCTGATAACAAAGTGATTTTTCCCCTCGCCGCGCGCGACGTGAAAAAAAACAACAAGAGCGTGGCTTTCGAAGACTAGTGCAATCACCAACTACTTTATTATGGAATGCACTTTACTCCGACAAAATTCAATGGCCTTGGGGCCGCCAGCTTCCGCGTATCACAATAGCTTGGCGAAGTGTGAAGGCTGTGGCCCCCGCGACCCAATAAGAGCGCCAGAGCAAGACACGGGATAAAACTGCATGGCCGAGACCATAGGGTTGCTGCGGGGGCCTCGTTACCGCCAAAGCAACGGCGCCGTCCGTGACGAAAAGTAGTTCTAGGCTTCTTTTTCTTTCAACAGCAATGGAACTCGCGTGATTTCATTTCTATCGTAAAGATATAAAAAAAATCATCACAAATTTATAAGTTTCAATATATAGAAACCAAAAAAGTGACGCCCCATTCGTATCCGCTCCCTATTTTTTTCCTCTTCGTAGCGTCATAGCCGTTGGCGATCGCAGCCGTGTAATCGGCTGTTTCCGCTCAAAACTTCGCGCTTGGCCCTGGCGCTAGCACCCGTTACTAATTCGATGGTAAATTGAGCGTGTGGTTGTCTCATGAATTGTTACCGAAGAGCCTTCTATTTCAGTGGACGGAAATGTTACGGAAATGGACGCTCATCTGCAGTTGGCTAGTTTCAGTAAAATGGCTACGTGTCTAACTGAAAAAAGCGCCTCAAGAATTCGTGGACACGAGAAAGAAGGGACAGGACCAAGCCCTACTTAATACTGAACGTTTATTGAAAACACACTCCCTATTCATACAAACAATTAGGCTTCCGATACAAAAAAAGCGAACTAGCTTTCTCGGTTTAGTGCATCGACGGTGCACTTGCGCAGTTATTTTCACCCTTTGCTCTTGTATGTAATAAGCCTCAAGCAATTATCTCCTAGATTTATTTTTTTAATTTTTTTACAATTTTGGTATCTTCAAGAGTAGGCGCACAGGGTCACCTATCACAATGAATGACGAGATTGCCCGATGGGGAGCTTATGATAGATACGGCATGCTCACGCGCCCTATCATTTATACAGATTCCGGTTTGCCCAACGTACGTACACTCTATACCGAAAGTCATGGGTATTTCGGAGACAACTGGCGTTGCACAATCAACGTACTGCGCTGCGTGTTTGTTAGCACGTGCCTTTTTTTTAATTTTGTGTTGTGTTTCACAGCAGACGACAACTGGTTTCTCCGGGCCTTGCATTTGGCGCAGTGACACACGCACCTCGTGAAGTAGTGTCAAATGCCTCGCTCCGACGCTCTTGTTCCGTAGCAGTGGTAGTAGCCTACATAGTTCGCCAAGTTATCGCGAAACGGGGGGTATAGTAAGAACGGCTGAACGCGCGAAGCCTCGGGGTGTTACCCTTTGAATTGGAAGGG
Organism: Ixodes scapularis; assembly: GCF_016920785.2. Classification (NCBI taxonomy): domain Eukaryota; kingdom Metazoa; phylum Arthropoda; class Arachnida; order Ixodida; family Ixodidae; genus Ixodes; species Ixodes scapularis. Next base: position 179,318,052 of record NW_024609835.1, on the reverse strand, counting down.
GTGACTGCCGCCATCTATCGCCGTGGACAGCCTTCGACACAGCGGAGACGGCCGCCTCTGCTGTCTTGGCGGATCCGGTATCTGGCGCGTTGTTGGCAGCACTCTCCCTCGGCGCAGTACAAAAGCGCGACAGCGTGGACAGCGCGATGCGCATGCGTTCTTTTGGGAGCGAGCTGCAGTCCACACCGATAGGGGAGTATTTGGTGCTGCAGTCGCGCTGTCTAATGAAAATAAGCGTAGTAGAATATATTCTCCTCGTAAACTATTTCTAGGCAGCACGAGGCGACTGGGCGGAGAGGGGCGGCAGAGCGGAGATGCGTCCAGCCGTTGCGGATATCTGCAAGTTGAAATAAATATAACTTTAAATCTGGCTGGCGGAAGCCGAGTAATGTCGCAAATAACGTCAAACAACCCGCAACAAAAAAAAAAGAAATCTGCGGTTTTTATTATTTGCTTGAAGGACCCCGGGTTAGTTTTAACCGGCCTTTAGTAGATTCTTCAGCACCGGATGATTTCGTTTTTCTGTCGCACAGTCTGCTTGTAGACCATCAGGTGACCGTGTTCTGCACCGTCATCGAGGACGGCGGAGAAAGCGAGTGGCAGGCACTGTACAACCTGCTGAGTCACGCCTCCAGCCCCACTGAAAGGAGCAACATCATCGTCTCGCTGGGCTGTTCCAAAAACCCCTCCACTTTACGCAGGTACAGCGTGGGTTTTTCGACTGGCGGGCTCTTTTTTTTTTTTTTTTTAATCTCTCAGCCATAAACTGACAATTAGATACACGGTCTTCGTAAAATTTCATACGGTCTTCATAAAATGTCGCTGACCACATAAAAAGTGTTTAAATGCCTATTTATTTATTTGGTTATTTCAAAAGGCCCCGATGGAGCATTACAAAGAGGGGGGTATCATATAAAACATGCGTGCTGGCACAAATACTATCAGTATAAAAAAAATTTAACGACAACACAAATATACATTACGAGTCCACAAGTCACAATCACCCACGAAGAGTCTAAGAAAAATCGATGCTGCTAAGCGAGTGAGAAAAGTTTACGAATGGTGAGTCATTAAGAATCACGCGACAGTGACATGAAGAAGTGTACCCTTATGTTAAAACCCAGCGCAGTCTCAGGTGTTTTAACATAATAGTAAATTTACACCAGCTCGCCTGCGCCCTCACTGTGCTTTTATGAGAAAGTGGAGGTCTCTGGTGAGAGCTATTTCACTTGCCAGCTCATTCCAGTCACTCCTGACCAGGAGGAACGTGGAAAATTTTACAAATTCGGCTTGACAAAAGGAATCTGAACTTTGTAAGGGTGATCATGACGAGGAAAATTGCGAATGGTTGGCCGGATGTCAGATTTTTTTAGTATGAACAGAGTTGCCCTGTTTTGTGTCGATTCAAGACTGTCGACTAAATATTTCTGATGTGGGTTCCAAATTATACATGTATATTCCAACTTTGACCCAACGAGAGCGGTGTACGCAAGCAGCTTAGTTTCTACCCTTGCCACATACAAATGTATTTTTTTATAAACCCAATGATTGCTTTGCGCTTCCTAACGTATTCTACATAGGTATTCCATAATAGGTTAGGAGTTAAGTGAACGCCCAAATATATGTAGCAACTTTTTCTAGATTGAAAACTATAATTTAATTATCGTAATTAAGCATTCGAAGACGGTTAGTTAATACAGTTTTTTTTCACATTTATTTTAATCTGCCATACTTCGGTCCATCTGCTTAGCTGAGAGATTAGGTATGTGGACACGTGTTTATTGGCCATGATGGTATTATTTTCTGTTGCTCATTTTGGTTGTTCATTTTTTACATTGAAACTCCAGTTGAGAGCCACCGCTTGTCTTGTGTACACCCTTCTACTTTGTCTTTGATCTTCTTTTTTTTTTTTTTTTTTTTTTTGCGCTGTGTCAATTTTTTTAGGCTGTCCAAGTCCCTTCGAAGAGCAAAACATTCATCATTATCTGATCTATGGCGATAAACCACACAGTCGTCGGCAAATGAGCTCTGACTTTCTTTCCGATAAATATTTAAAAGCTTATATTAATAATGTTCTGTGTTATAATGTCCTTGTGAGCTACACAGTAAAAAAGACGCGGTCAAAACTTCGGTGTTTGGGTCGAAATTTTAAGCAAGCTCATTTACATGTGAAATTAACCGCGTACAAAATATTTATTCTTTCGACTTACAAGTATGGTGTACTTTTGTGAGTACATTTTTCTACTAAAAATATACAAAGGAAAGCACATCCTTTTTTTAACAATTACAGTTGCAAAGATTCAGTCTCAGTTTTTTTGTGAGCGGGCAAATTGGCTCATATTACAACAAACACGCACGGTAGGCAGCTCAAAATGTATCTTCATTCTAAATTCTGGTTATGCATATCAGTACACATTACTATACTAGATACCCATTCACTAGATACCCATCAGTACACATTACTAGATACCCATTCAGGCATCGAAACAGCGAGGTGTTCGCAAAACAGTTGCAGATTAGACGATTAACAGATTAAGGGCCAGTTTTCCTAGTTTCGTGTCCGGTACCAAACAAATGTCGGCACAAAACTCTGGACAGCTACCGCCATCTATGAGCAACTGCGGCAACCAGACAACCAGTCTGGTTGCCGCCGTCGCTGAGAGATGGCGGCAACCTTTCCAGCTATCATAAAAGAATGGATAGCTGGGCGAGTTGGTGGGAATTTATCGTAGTAAACAGGCGAGCAAAACAGACGAGGACGAAAGAAGAAACACAAGGAACGAGCGTACAGCTTCGCTGGTATTCCTTCTTCATTAGAGTGGAAAGGCCGAGACGTTTTTTAACACCAATGTTACACGGGCACCCTTAATCAGAGTTAAATCAACTTTAACTGCTGTTACGCGTCACCAGAGTTACCATATATGCCAGGGGTGGCCAGGCTGTCCCGGCCTAAGAGCCGCAAACAAACCCTCGAAACTTCCAAGAGCCGAGAGAGAGGGGGGGGCAGACTTTTGTCTAGGGAAATAAACGAAATTAGAACTACTTGCAATCTATCCGAGTCAAAAGCAGTCGAACTGTACGTAAAGTTGCAGTAGCATACGACTACCAAACCGCAACCTCTCTCAATATAAAATGCGTTCCATTTCTCTTTTTGGGGAAGTGCTCATGTTACCGGGAGGGATAGGTGTGTGCGTGTGTGTGTGTGTGTGGGGGGGGGGGGGGGAGGTGCTAGGGGAGGGAGCCGCGAGCCGCACTTTAACGCGCGAAGAGCCGCATGCGGCTCGCGAGCCGCAGCTTGGCCACCCCTGATATATGCTATATTCTTGGACATCTATTTCAGAAAAAGTGCATAGTGTGCGTGCGCAGCTTTGATGAATGCGCAAGATGCTCAAGCTCACGTGCGCCCATAGCTTTTACTGCATAGCCGCAAAATGTTGTCCGCAAGTGTAGAGTGTTTTTAGAATAACTGCAGTTAAGATACCAACTTGTAATCTGTTTAGTGAAATCGTTTTGTTTGCTGTTCCTCGAAGCCCCACGGAAACCAAAAGTTGTGTTTTGTGTTTTGTTTGATTTTTCATATGTTGTCTTGATATTTCATATGTTGACTTACGACTTTGTATTGCATAAACGCGATGGCCCCTTTTTCTACATATTAAAGGCTTCGTCGGCTGTTAGACCGTTGTGTTGATTTTGAAGTTTTTTTTTATTTCACTTTCACTATGTCTTTGTGTTTAAATAAAAAATGTTTGTAATAAAAAAAATCCTAAGCAGACACGGTAATATTTTAAAATGATTTGAAGTAGTTTATTACATTATTTGGCTTAATTAAGTATTAAACAAATAAAAACCCTGCAAGCCAATTAGGCTAACATGAACACAAAGCAGGTTGGCACAGCTGACTTGAAACACGAAAGAATAAAACCGTCCATTTGTGTTTTATTCTTTCGAATTTTAACTCATTAGGCTTACTGGGCTCCTTTTGATTAATTAAGGGGATGACTTTCGTATTGCGAAAATACAGAAAATTTTGTTTCATTATATCTATACGGAAACAAATAAAAATCAGCTTTTTTGTTTCTTTTGTGTTTTGTTTGTCGGCTTTTGTAGAATACCTCCATAGTTAAAATAAAGTAGCATAATCAATACAGTCAGCCTCCGGCGACTTAAGTAACCTGTATTGAATGTTACGTATTTCTTGAGCATTTTTTCTTCGCCTTTGCAAATATTTTAATGTTAAGTTGTTTGACGACGTTAGGAGTGAATGGACGCGTGCTCGAAATTGTCTCTATAATGTAACGTGACTTCCATAGTTTTCTCTTGTTGTCGCAAGACTGTATTTCTATTAGATCCTAACAATCCTGGTCTTCCGCCTTTTTTTTTTTTTTTTTTTCTTATTTTCTCTTTAGGTACTTCCAGGTGTTCACGCCAACTCACATGATAGCCGTTCCGTTGATCTTTGAAGAAACGGCCAGACGCAGCACAATCGGAAGAGCCGCGGCATCGGAGTTCATTCTCGAGAACTCGCATGCTCTCAAGGTTATGTAAGCGTGCTTCACGATATGCACCGTACCGCCGTTTATATATCCGCCGACTAAACGAACCTTTATGCTTCTGCCGAATATGCGCCCAAACGAGAAACGAATTGGATTGAACATTGCGTTCTGCCAATACCACCTAGAACACAAGGCCTGCGCGTTTCCTCCTCTAAACGTCATCACTAGTAGATCCCCTCAGCGCCCCCTAGCTAGCCCGGATGAGCAACATCGTCTGCTACATCGTCTGCTCCATCGTCTGCTTCAGTGGTTTGTGTAACAGATAATGAAACAGACGCTCACGCCGAGTGTCTCTTGCAAATAGCATACGATGAAGTTAGACGTTCACGTGGAGCGTCAAATGCATTAGCAAAATTGCCTTACTGCTGCGCGAAGGGCTGAAAAGCCCTTCGTTGGACGCTGGACGCTGACACTGGACGCCATTTTCGAGGGAGCTGCTTCGAAGCGTTCTACCGCAGAACGAGCGCGCGCGCTAGAAATGCGCGTCTCAAAGCCAGGAGCGCGTGCTAGCTCGCGCTCCTGGCCAAGGAGCGTTCGCGTGCACGTCGCAAATGCACTGGAAGCTCGCTATCAGCTCCCGCTCAGCAGTCACGCACACAGCTGCGGCCGCAAGTGAATGCGACGTAGTTGCGGCGCGGCCCCTACTCTCGTCAAGCTTCGGGCTGTTTGCCGCTTGGGGCGGGTCGGGGATCTACTAACGAAACGTCATGCGCGGGCCTTGTCTTCTAGGCGGTATTGGTTCTGCGCGCAGCTAGCTTCGTCTACTGGGCTGTGAAAGGCGTCCTGATTAGGCGGAACAGCTCTCATGCGTCTACTAGCCTACTGCCCGAACATATTTTCCCTGTGATAGGCTCTATAAAGGTTCATCGTTATTGACAGCTTAAGAAACATATGCAAAGGAAAACTGTTTTTTTTAACAGAATAGATGGGAAAAGGATGTCACAAAATAAATTTAAAACAAAAAATGCTGCAGTGTACTTAAGACTGCTTACTTGTAGGAATGCGAAAGCATTCCTTAATGCAATGCATTCCTACAAGCAGGGCGCCCAGCTGCCATCCGCGGCGCGGAGGACAGCGGGCAGCGCTGGCAGAGCGTATAACACGTGATACAGGAGCGGGAATTTCCCGCTCCCCTTTTCCCTATCCTCAAAAAGAATTAGCTGGAGTATTGACTTGATGATAATGCAAGTAATGCAAAGGTGCAAGCGAGTCGGACAACAATGACGATAATAATTCTTGGAGAAGGGGAACAAGGGGGTCAAAGAACAAGCACAAATCTGCAAACACAGCTTGTCCTTTGTCCCCCTTGTTCCCCTTCTCCAGGGATTATTATCGTCGTTCTTGTCCGACTCGCTTGCACCTTAGCATTGTTTGCATCATCATCATAATCTTAAGAATGCGGGTCGTTCAGCTTTGTTGATGTTAGACCGGTGGCAGCTGATAAAACCTGTTTGCTCTAATGACGTATAACTCCTGAATACCTCAGTGCAATAAAGAAAATAAAAAAAAAACTCCTGGGTAGCTCAGTTGGTAGAGCGCTCCACTGGAAATGGAGAGGTCCCGGGCTCGATACCAGGACCAGGCGGATTTTTTCGGTCGCGCACCAGTCACCTAGCTGTGTTTGGAGATATGTGTTTGCCCTTTGTCCCCCTTGTTCCCCATCGATTATCGTCCTCACATCGCGTTATGAGATATGTCACTTTCCAGTCAAGATTGTTTAAACATTTTTTGCCGCGTCATCACGTTCTGACATCTTTTATCTCTGGAGCGAATAGCGGAAGCAGGCATGAAATCACTGTGCGCTATTAGTGCTACGAAACGCTCCAACTTTATTGAGAAAATATCCAACGCCCTACAGTCTGAAATAAAAGTTTAGAAGTCTGGGAAAACTAGCTGAGTATGAACACAAAGAAAATATTGGGAGTGATACCATTTGGTAAAACCCGCAAATATCTAAATGAAATAAATATATATATATATATATATATATATATATATATATATATATCAGGGATGGGCAGTATTTCAAATACAATTGTAATTAAATACTATTTTGTGGGCGAAAATACATCCCTTAAATTTATTGTCACTGTCCAGAGCAGAAAGAAAACTACCTTCTGCACCGGATGCAGTGTCTCTCAATCAAGCACAAGCGTTTAGTGACTTTGTGATTATGGTGCTGTCCAGGGCAAGAATAGTGACGAAATCGACATTCACTGGCAGACGGGCTAAATAAGTGCCTGTAACAACTTGTGGTGCTTTCCAGCCTGATTTCCATCCATATTTTTGCCTGGAACATTCTAAATGCGCGAGTCGTCCAGATTTTCGTAACTGGTGCGAGTTGCAACAATAAAAACTTATAGTGCTCCGCGTCTTGGTCGTCTCGGTTCTTTGTTCGTCTATACCAAAATGTAATCGAAAAAAAAAAACTGCTTGAAGCTCTGTATTTTTTTCACCTATTACGTCCAAGCTGATTACATTTTTTTTTTCTTTTGTGTGTGATTATATTTCTATTACGTTACTAGAGCCTCGCACACTAACTCCCGAGTGCGCGATGCAAAATTAAATTGAGATAACCAGAAACCCGTTGCAGGTGCCCTGAAGTCGCTGACGCAAACTTTGAGGAATGTATTTGGAAAAGTATTTGGAGGAGACCAAATAGATTTGGTTGTATTTGTATCTTGTACTTAAATGCTTTTTTGGAAATGTAATTAGATGTGTAATTAAACACATTTTGACGAAGTATTTTGTATTTGTATTTTGATACATATTTGCATGTATTTTGCCCATTCCCGTTATATATATATATATATAAAACTGAGAAAAAAAACCCTTAGTGAAAACAGCAACAACGGACGATTTAATCTTCGACGTTTCGGCCGGAGTCCGGCCTTCGTCAGGAAGATATATATATATATATATATATATATATATATATATATATATATATATATATATATATATATATATATATATATATATATATATATATATATATATATATATATATATATATATACCGGGTGTTTTTGCGAAGACTTTCAAAAATCCTAAAAATTAGGGCGATTGAAAAAAGAAGAAACTCTCTTCGGGAACAAACTACCAGCCACGGCGGACGTCAGGAATTGCCAAAAACCTACTAATTAGCCAGATAATTAATTAAAACTTGTTAATTAACTTTTTAATTAGAGGAAATAGACATATGATTCCAATTAGAAAGTTGCTGAGCGTTATCGAAAACCACTAAATCAGTAATTTTCAGAAAGACTTTAAGCGCTTGAGAAGAGTAGTAGCGCACTAAAGTTACCACTCGTGGAGCAGGTACAAGGCTGGGGCTAGATAAGAGGCGGAAAAATCGCGCGGGCGCCTTACCGCAACCGCTAGCCTTGTACCTGCTCCACGAGTGGTAACTTTAGTGTGCTACCACTCGTCTCACGCGCTCACAGTCTTTCTGAAAATGACTGATTTAGTGGTTTTCGATAACGCTCAGCAACTTTCTAATTGGAACCATGTCTATGTCCCCTAATTAAAAAGTTAATTAACAATGTTTAATTAATTATCTGGCTAATTAGAAGGTTTTTGGCAATTCCTGACGTCCGCCGTGGCTGGTAGTTTGTTCCCGAAGAGAGTTTCTTCTTTTTTCAATCGCCGTAATTTTTAGGATTTTTGAAAGTCTTCACAAAAACACCCGGTATATATATATATATATATATATATATATATAAACTGGTTTTTAAGGTAGCGTATTTTTTTTTCTTTTCCCTGTCAAGGTACCCGGAAATCTTCGGAGACATCCTGGTTGCTGTCTTCAGTAATATCAACACGTTGGCGGAACTTGGAAAGGTACTATATATATTCTTTGGTCGACAGCCCGTCTCAAAATAATCCCTCAAAATGTTTGTAGTTTTCTCGTGCTTTTTTCTTGCACAAAGGTATTGCGGAATGTAACCTTAATTTGCAAACAAAAAAATTATCAGTTATGTAAACTCTAAAGCTCGTTATGATTCCGTTCCTATTGCATAAATGGTTCCCGTGCACCTTGGGCAATTCATTATAAAAACCTGTCACGCATAACTGAAGCATAGCAATAACTTATCACACCTAACTGAAGCAGGGAAGTGAATGTTAATACAGGAAAAAGTTAAAGCATAATATTACTTGGGCATATTTATCTGGACTAAAACAATATCGTAAATATAGTAATAGATAAAACAATTGGTCGGTGCATTGGTGTACTATGCTGCATACATTTTCGTAGAACTACGTGCGGGTGACACGAGACATATGAAGTTTTAGAATAACGTACGCAATTTTAGCGCACGCTAGCACTAAATTTAGCGCTTGGGTTAGCGCACACTGCACAGGAGTGTTTTAGAACAGCGTTTCTCCGCCGCGACGGAGAAGCCCAAGCATCAACCGCTTTTAATGCTACAAACACACAGTAATTAACACTTTTTGAATGTAAACATGAGGCAGATGTCTGTCTGGTTGGGGGAAATCATTATTAAAATAAGCCGACCAACCAAATGCTAAATCAGGGGCCCAACGTTTCGCCTGTTCGGCTTCTTCTTCAGGGGCGACTATAGACGAAAGGAGCCGCCATCTTCCTTTTCCTTTATAGCGGTGGCGAATGCGTAAGAGTCCTTCGGCTTCCTCTGTGGTCGTTTTGTGATGACACGTGGTGGATCCCGTTCCCATACACAGATGACAGTGCGCCGAGACCTATTAATGTTTGTTGGCGTGGTCTGAATGTGCCAAGATTCAAGGAAGAGCCTCCGGCGGGGGTTAGTTTCGATGTCCACGATACGTGTCTTAAGAAAGTCAATGCGCTGGTCATTTGTTTCAAAGTGTTCAGCAACCGCGCTGCGCTCTTGATCGAGATTGCGCACATCAGCCTTTTGTTAATGAATCCGCTCATGATAGTTTTCTTTTTTTTCGCCGATGTATGAGGACGGACACTTCGCGGAGGGAACCTTGTACACCACACCTTGCGCTTTCTCTTTAAGGGGCCGATCTTTCGGTTGTAGCATAAAGCGTCGAATGATTGAAATTGGCTTGTGAGCCATCTGAATGCCCTCCTTCGCTAGCACCCGTGCCACAGCTTCACTTGTTCCCTTGATGTAGGAGAACACTGATGCGCGTGATGGGCCGACGTTGCGTGTGAACCTGCGGCTGGCGGGGTTGTCGACTTCGGTTCTGACGACGGGCAATGCGTTGTATAAAGCTGCCCGTTCTTCTTGAGGTCGCAAATGATGGCGTCTTTTTTTCGTCGATCAGAATCAGTTGAGCAAATGTTCTTTGCCCTTGATAGGAGTGTGTTAACCACCGATGCTTTGTGACTCGTTGGGTGGTTGAGATAAAATTGTAGGTATCTTTCGGTGTGAGTTGGCTTTCGGTAAGCTGAGAACTGGAGATGATCTCCCTGCCTTTTTACAAGCACATCCAGAAACAGAAAGGAGTCGTTTTTTTTTCCGTTCCACGGTGAGTTGTATGTCAAGTTCGATGTAATTAAGGTGTGTCAAAAACTTGTCCACTTTAGGCTTTTTCATGATGCGGATGCAGTCGTCCACATATCGTAGAAACACTTTGGTGCTTGCGGCAAAGGACTGTAGAGCTTTTTGTTCTGTGGCTTCCATGCACAGGTTTGCCGTGGTGACAGAGATAGAGGCCCCCGTTGCGGTTCCAAAGGTCTGCTTAAAGTAGTCCTCTTTGAAACTAAAATAAGTGTTACTCAGGCAAAATTTCAGAAGGCGGCAAAGTTCGTCCGGGTTGAGCTTGGTCCGGTTGCTTAAATCGCTGTCTTTCTCCAGGGTGTTTCTGGCAGCCATGACTGCTAAGGAGACCGGAACGCTTGTGAACAGCGATAAAACGTCAAACGATACCATAATCTCCTCGGCGTTTATCTTCAAATGCGAAATCTGCTCCACGAAGTCGCTGGCGTTGCGCACATATGTCGGAGTTTTCCCAACAAGAGGAGAGAGAGTGTGATGAAGGGAGTTTGACAATGCTTTGAGCGGCAAGGTGATAACGTCCACGATGGGTCGAAGGGGAACGTCAGGTTTGTGTGTTTTAGGAAGTCAGTAGAAACCAGGGGTAAAGTCATTCCGGCAAAGGCGGCGCAGGTGAAGGCTCCTGGAAGCTGGGTGCCCTTTGAAAATATTTAGGAATCTTGGTGATCTTCGTGTGGACTTGCTGTTAAGTATCTCGTGAGTTTTTCATATGTAGAGGAGTCAAGAAGATCGTGGACCTCATGCTCGTAGGCATCCCGGTCTAGGACGACCGCTGAGTTGCCCTTATCCGCTGGCAGGATAACGATGTTTTTGTCCTCTCGAAGCTTGCGAAGAGCTTGCATATCTTCTCTTGGTTAATTGTGTCGGTGATGTGGAAGTTTTGATAGCGCACCAACCACCTTTTGTCGGACTTGTTCGCGAGCGTTTGAATTCAGCTGCGCGATGCCTACGGAGGCTTGTCCTTGAATCTTGGCACAATCAGACCACGCCAACAAGCATTAATAGGTCTCTTGGCGTACTGCCATCTATGTATGTGAACGGGCTCCACCACGTGTCATCAAAAAACGGCCATGGGGGAATCAGAAGGGATCGTGTACATTTGCGACCGCTATAGAGGGAAAACAAGATTGCGGCTCTTTTCTTCCATAGTTGCCCCTGAAGAAGAAGCCGAACAGGCTTCGAAACGTCGGGCCCTTGGTTTAGGGATTGCTTTGTCGTCTTATTTTAATAAGTAACACTTTTTTATTTCACACACGAAAAACTGTAGCTTCATGAAAAAAAAAAACAAGTTTTTAGCTTCACAGTAAGATATTAGATTCATTTAAATATGATAATATGACGGGACTGGTCGACCGGTCGTGTCCGCTTGCGTCGCCTCGACAAGAGAGGTCTCCTCCGCACACCGTACAACCTTCGCCGATAAACGTTCGCGCGTCGCAGGCGCCACGTTGCCGGCGATCGTTGCCCACCTTGCTGGGTCTTCCAAAACGTTTCTGACGTGCACCTCGCGTAGGAGTGCAGTTTCGTCCTGCGTTGAAAATTACAGTCGAGAGGATATGCCACCGACATCGCGCTCACGACGCATGCCGCAGCCATGGTCCTGGGAGCCGCCATTTCATAACTGTGCTCGTCTCGGCTTTTACCAAATTCTTATCACGAATTTTTCGTGGAGGAGCGCAAACACTTTGTGTACGCACGCACTTTATGAAAAATAGCGTACGCTAAAATAGCGCACGCAAAGAGCAAAACGGGGGGGGGGGGTTTAGCATTCGGCGGATGCGCAGTGGCGACTACGCTATTTTTTGCGTCGGCAAAACTCTAGCGTGTTGTTGTTTTTTTTGTTTTTTTTTTAACTGCCTAATGGGAGGGAGATTTGAGAGGCCGTGCCTTGTCCACTCGTCCCATATGTGTCGTTTGTGTCAGCTGGAGACACATCCACGGGCTCGTGCCGCATGACGATGGCGGGTGCGCAGTGAATGTCCGTAGCTCGGGTATTAGCAAAGTCGCGTGATCTGACGTCACGGGACTGACAGACCGAGTCATTTTCCCGCTAAAGTTAGCGGGAAAATTCACGTCCCGTGCCCTAGACACCAGTTATGTTTCGCCTCTAAAACACCATGGCATCAATTTCCTTGCTAAATTTAGCGGGCAACTGAATTGTGTATATGTCACGCCACGTCAGGCCACATGACATAAATTTCTTGTGAAATAAAACCGTTGTACTAAAACGGCAACAGAGAAAAATAAAAAAGGCTGCTGGCGCTTTCTTCCTTAGTGAGTGGTTGAAAACGAGCGAAAAACCCGAATGAAAGCCTTGGACGTGTCTGTTTCTCCAAGTTTGACTGTTTTCTTCGCGGTTACCCCTTTATTATTTTGCTTCTAGATGTAATTAGACCTAGCAGTATCAATAGTGAGAATCCCCCGGTCATCGGGACATGATTGTTCGGTAATAGGCTGCACGAATCACAACCGAAAGCGCGGGATATTACATGAGGACATCTCTATCGAGCACGGGTTCCGACGAGGCAACTTCGGCTGCAATGTCTTCAAACTACATCGCTTTCCACATGACCTAAACGTCCGGTGGAAATGAGTCGCGTTCGTAAACAGAAAACACTTTTTCTGCAATGCCATCCTGTCCAGTGTGCTAGGAACATTTCGTGAATATAGCGCGCAGCGAACGTAACCACTGTACCGTCAATGAACATGGGTTACGCTACCAAGGTGGGTCAAGTTTTCTCGTGAAAATCGCTGTTTCAGCTTGTGACTTTTCCAAACTTAGTTTATCTTAATCCTGATATCTTGCAATGGTGACATTGACTCGATTCTTTATCTACGACGCTTGGTTGAAGGCCTGTTTCCTCCACCGGGCGTGGCAGGACAGTGTCGAAAAATTAGTTTTATCGGTTTTTCTTAATCGCAATAATTCATGCGCTCCAGCAAAGAGCTGTGAAGTTACGATGACCGTAACAACGCGACTGGGTTCTTCTTATTTTGTAAATTAGTGCATAACGTATCTGGAAAGAAAAGTTGAACTGGTATTACTGAAACAATACTCGGGCATCGATTTCAAATCGTTGAATCATTGATTCACTCGTTCCGGCTATGGGCCCATCTCGACTTTGCTGTCGCCAGTAGTTATCCTGGCGGCATCCCAACAGCTGTGGTGGAGTGGCAGACGCCTGTTCTGCCGCTTGTCGCTCTCCAGTGTAGCAGTCCACGAAACCTTCGGCAGCCAGAAGTTTGGACGCCGTGATGACAGTAACACTCGCGTTCGCTCGTGCTACTCGCACCTTCTCGTTAGCATTTCTACGACGAACCGCCGGGATCGCGACATGCGACAGCATGACATATCGGCTCCTGTGACGTCATTTTTGCGACTTCTGGACCACTTTTGATGTACGGGCAGCAGAGGACGCTAAACGCACTAATCGAAGACGCGCTCCAGGCACCATAGCTGAAAGAAACGGACTAAGCGGTGGCGGCAGACGACGGGCGTGGGACCTCTAGTTTAGAGCTGTTGTTTGCAGTTCCGGAGAATCCGTCTAGTAGCTTCAAAAGAGACATTGTGTAGCGATCAAAACAATCAGAATTTATTTCGTACGACACGCCTGACCACCAAGCTAATTCGCACGAAGACGTCGCCGAGTCGTCGCCCCTTCTCCTGGCTGAGGACACCGCTCGATCCTTGAAGAACGCTCCAACAAACGCGGTCGGGTGTAGCCACGTGACTTCCGGCAAACTCTCCTCTACATATTTCCCTCCCCAGTTCAGTTTCAATTGCGGTTTTAAACAATTGCACTGTTTTTTGTTTTTTTTTTTTTACTTTTTTAAAAATATACGTGACGCTGCAGCAAAATATCGTTTGGATAGTCTTCCGGCACCATATTAAATCGCTTGGCTAAAAATACCAAAAACAAATGTGTTTTTTGTGGTTGTTTTTCTTGATGGAGGGGGGGAGCGTGTCAGTGTTCCTTTAAAACTGTTGTTGGCAGTTATATCAAGCTTTATCTTAAATCGCAGTGAATTATTTTCTCTTCTCCAGAAATCTTAGAATGGTCCGCGACAAAGCAAAGCAGTATCGCCTGAGCTTACTAGCGCCGGATCTAGTGCTCAGGAAGTCTCATTTTCGAATCGTAGCAGCGTTCGCAACTTTCACGACCTACAGGGGGCGCGCTGGCGCTTTTCAAACTGGCTGTCTCCTGGATGATCGTCGTCGAACAGCAGTACCATTCAGGGTCTGCGACGTGTAATTATAGTTTTGCTTTATACGAGCAGTATTAGAGACTTACTTTATTTTTTTTTTCACGCCAGAAAGCTGTAGGCAAGCACCTTTATTTTCAAGCCGATCATCCAGGAGCTAGGGAACCCGAATCTCACATCGCGGTACCACCATCGCTGAAAGTTGCAAATTGCTAATAAACTCCTTTCAAAAGTCCGCGGCATCGCCTGTCCGCCATTGCTTGATCGCCTACTCTGAGTTTCTATTAAGCGCGATCCAAACCAACGCTTCTTTTTGCGCCTGTAGGTCGTGCGGCTGCGGATGTGACGTATTTTCGTGACGTCTCGCCACTTCCTCGCTCCTTCCGGGCGCGCACAAAAAAGTTGGATAATTTCAACTTCTTTCTCAACGCGCACAAAAACGCGCGGTGACGTATAGGGCGCTCCTGTGTCCCGGCCAATCGGTGGAAGGCAAGCTAGTTTTGGCTCCGCGTTTCTTCGCCGCCTTCTCAGAGCAAGTGACAAAAGCGCCCGGTGCGCATCCACAATTGGCCCTCTCCTCCCCCTACTTTTCTTCTCTTCCAACATAACAACGCGATCTCTCTCTCTCTCTCCCCGCCTTCTGGCTGCGACAGACTAGCCTGGCCGGCCAGTCTGTGGCGCGCGTGCGCGCTCGCCCGAAGCTGGCCCGTCCAAACCAAAGCGCACGGTTCTGACTCAGAAAGCGCGCCCGGAAACAGCAAAAACGTCAGGAAATGCATCACATCCGCAGCCGCACGACCTACAGGCGCAAAAAGAAGCGTTGGTTTGGATCGCGCTTTACAGTGTACTAGAATACTTGGGTAGTGTTGGGACCGGAGGGGCTCGCCTGAAGCGCGTGGTAATGATCGCGACAGGTGTCGACACCGGCGTGTTATCAAGAAGGTGTGCGCATGCGCGGCTGCACGCGCGAAAACATGAATCTTTGGTGCGGCTTTGGTGGAGTGCACAAAGAATTTCTGATACAGCTGCGACCTGCCAGCGCTCGTACCGCGGCATCAATTACGCTGGGGCACGATCGTTAGCAACATAGTGCTTCAATGTATTGGACGGTACAAGCTACATTACCCTTCCTTTATATAAAAACAATTGCGACTTCAACGAAGCGGATTGCAAGTTGTTTCAGCGTAAAATTAGCTGCGACTTTCGGTTTTTCGGATGGTGAGCATTTTAAATGAAATGCCCATTTCCTTGGTCGCAAAGGCCGAACATTAGATACTTGAAAGGAATATCTAAAACACGGAAGCAGTTTTTTTTTCCCCATTTTATTTTATAATGGAACGAAACGGCACATACTAAAGTCCGAGATTGTTTTAGTATGCTTTTAATACCTCAGGTTAACTTCTCTGTCTTCTTTTCTGCCCGTCTTCTTTTTCTTGACCTTAATCAGCTGGCTTCACTTGTCACTCATTCTTGTGTTCATTTATGCGACAAACCACCGAAGCGACGGTCGCAAAGGGATGAGAATTATTTCTTCATGGCTGCCACGACCATCCGAGGACCACCCGACGTTCATTTGTAAGAAATGGCTTATAAGTTGTGACAATATTTATCACGCGTTTTAATATTGAACTTAAGTCCAAAAACTGAGACAAGGTGGGCTGAACAAGTAATGCTTTATAAGATTCAAAGAAAACAAGCAACTGTTTCACATCATTTTGAGCAGAAAACATGAGCACACATCGATCAGGCAAAGAAAAAGTTGTAATAGTTTACAGCACGGCATTGAAATAATGGTTACAATGTGCAGCGCATACATGGTTACAATATGCAGCGCATTATCCTCCTGAGGGTAAACCATCTAAAACCTACACGCTCATAACAATACATTTAACCGACAGCTGCTTTCTGGCAACCAGGTAAGTCTCGCCTGACCTGGGTATTTGAAGGGAAAGACCCATGGTTCCACAGGGGGCGTATCTGGTTCACGCAGACATACAGGGTGTTTTTGTTTTATTCTTTACAGAACTCTTCATATTTTACAAACAAAAAAAAAAGGATGTGGCAGATATGTGGATGCCGTCTTTCGTTATATCTGTAGGGCTCGGTGGACAATGAATGGGTAAATAACCGTTGCAGTGTTTAATATTTAACCAAAATCTGTTAGTTAACTTCTTTATTAACGACTTAATTGTCCATGGTGCAATAGCAGTTTTAAAAGGAGTCATTATTAAAGGCAAACACAATTTTCACCATTCGCGAAAAGGCAACGAGGTTCGCGAAATTTATCGTAAAAGTTTGCCTTTCTTCACTTGATTCAGAAACTGCGTTATTAAAATAATACGTAGAATAGTGACTTAGTCGTCTTGATGCGTGGCACCGGCGAGTTTACCGAAGACACGGTGTCAAGTTAGTGACGAACTAGGGGACAGAAACAACTGTGTCATTCATCTACGCATCAATATCAGCACAACCTCATTCGCGCTTTCAGCGCGCGGTTTCCTAATTAAGCGAAGAAAGGCAAAATTTGATGAATATCTCAGGACAGAACGAGCAGGTTTGTAGAGATAATTAAGCTTGAGGAAGAAAACGAGAAGGGACGGACAAACACAACAAAAACGAGCGCCTTGTTGCTTTCGCTCAAAGCTCGTTGTTTGTTCGCGAACTTTCCAAAGTGGGTTGGCCTTTAATAATGGCTCCCTTTAAAGCTGCAATTGCAACATGGCCAATTAAACGGTTCATTAACCCTTTGCCCACCGCAAAAATAAAAAAAAAAAGATTTGAAAATACCGATTTTTTTTTATGTGCCCTATACTTTGTTTCACCTTGTGTTGTACCACAGGAAAGGCTACAAGCGCGAGCTCCTTGCTCTATGGCACATCTCGGCGGCACAAGCTCTCGTGCGTTAAGAGTAGCTCCCAACGCTATGAGCTCGCGCTTCTAGCCTTCGCTGCGGTATAACATAAGGTGAAGCGGAGTGTATAAAATCGTGGTACCGACACGTGCACCGCTCAAAGTGTAAAAAAAAAAAAAAAAAAATGTCGGGCTGAGCGATTTTTTTTGGATAACTCGACTACAGCGCCGCCACGAACTGTCAATACACACGCCCTCACGAGCTCCCGCTGCCGAGCCGCTCCGGTCCCAACACTACCCAAGTATTCTAGTACACTGTACTTGTATTGGACACGAGTGATGACGTCAGCGTTTGGCGAGGACTCTGATCCAATCACGCGCTTCATTTCCAAGCAATGGCGACCGTCAGTGTTGCTTGATAGGATTTTGAAAAGGGTCGATTATGCCTGGCCTGAGCTGTATAAAATAAAAACGGCGCTGCCTGCAAGAAAATTGAGGGATGAAGGCCGATCCTCTAAATCAGTGCAAACAAAAAATCTTGATTTTTTTAATCCAGTAAGTCGAATTTATTCAATCAGGTTAATGTTATTTAAATCACTGTAGCTAAAAAATATTACCACTAGATGCGTTCTTCAACATGGCAAATTGACACATGGCCAATCACTGATAAGTGATCGGACATGGTCATGCGACCCTGAACAGTGCTTGCAGTGCACAAGCGCGCGTGCTTGTCAGAGACGCTGAAAGGCCGGAGCTACGCTCAAACTTAAAACAAAGTATGAAACGAAACCAGCTTCATTCCTTTGTTGGTTAAAAAACTATATTTTTCTATTTTTTTAGTTATGACTTAATTGCAATGAGACATTATATTTCTAAATCTTGTTCCTTCTTTCTTTCTTTTTTTTTTTCTTTTTTTGATTTTGTGGCAATAGGACGTTACGTATAGCTGGCGAACACGAAATCAAGCTCGACGCTTCGATTTACTTAAAATACCACTTCCTTTTGCTCCTGTTCAGGCTTTTATGAATCGTTCTTGCTTGATGGTTCTTCCATCGAGATACGAGTCAAATGCATATAAAAAGTATCAAGTGAAAGCCAAAAGCCAGATAAAGCTTCTTTCGAGGCTATTTTTTCTGAAAATTTTTATTTTAAATTATCATAGAAAAACTAGTATGATTTAAATCCTATTGATTTTACTGTCTATACTCTTCTCTAAGCGTGAGTAGCGGTGGCTCGGCTTCAAGCCCGTTTTGCGATAGGCGATACAATGGCGGCGCCTCCGCGACGATCGGGGAATGGAGTGTACTTACTCTGAGCGGATTTTATAAATGACTCTGGCCTCGAGGATTCACCAAGACTGTCGTTAAACACTTGTCTCGTGCGTAGGTGACCGACCTGTTCAAAGAACACGGGGCGTCGCTAGATGCGCACAAGGCGGCCTTGGAGCGCATCAAAGAAAGCGCCAACCGCAACGTCCACTGGATGATGAATCACTACGCCGAGGTGTCGCGCTGGCTCAAACGAGACGTCACCGAGTTCATCTTGGACGACCAGGTGATGCGCGGAAACATCACCAACAACGCCACCATCGGAGGCGGCAACGCCTCGGACGTCTTCTTTGAAGAGAGCGATTTTACCAACGTGACTCGAAATTAAAACGTAGCCATCGCTACAACTGCGTCTCGTTTGCCTGCTAAAACTTTGTGGTAAACTACGTAGTCGTGAGCGCGTGTAAGCTAAAACAAATGCATGACTGAAGAAGGAGCGTAATCTCACTGAGCAATATCTGGTACTGGTTACCATTGGGCGAGGTATGCGATTGCAACCTGGTTAATAATCACTATATAGCCTCCTCGGGAGACCGAGGCAAGGTGCTGGCCTACGGATCCCCAGGTAGCGGGTTCGAATCCCGGCCAGGATGTCCGTCAGCTGTATTCCAGTGGCCTAGACCAGGGGTCTCCAAACCCTGGCCAGTGGGCCAGATCTAACCTGCAGAAGGCAAAAGGCCGTGATCTTTCCCGGTGACGAACGGCCCACGGCCCGCTGCTACAAACGCAAAAACAAGCGCCCGTACAAAAAAAAATGGCGCTGCGACGAGCGCCAAAAGCGCAAATTAATATATCAAAAATAATGGAAGAAGACTTCATCAAAACGCGGGTTGTCATCACCAGCATCACGCGCTCGTAGTTCCCAGCTTTATGTCTGCGTAGCGATAACAAAATTTCTTTGTGTTCTCATGTATATCGTGCTTATACTTCGTTTCAGCTTCGGTCCAGACGCAGCCAAAGCTACAAGCGCGAGCTCCGGGCCTTCAGCATCCCTGCCAAGCACGCGCGCTCGTGCAGTGCAAGCACTGTTCTGGGCCACATGCTCGCGCTTGTAGCATCGGCCGCGTCTGGACCGAAGCTGAAACGAAGTATAGTGTATTGTGTCATAACGCTCGCATAAATTCTCATCAGATCCACCATCCTCGTCAGTCGTCTGCCGCGTGAAAATATGTCTAAGTTCTTATGCGCTTTGGTTTAAGCTTGTTGAGTTCCATGGGTCGCAATTATTTTGTCACAATTAGCAGCATATTGCATTTAAAAAAGGTATACATATTCAT
Organism: Ixodes scapularis; assembly: GCF_016920785.2. Lineage (NCBI taxonomy): Eukaryota > Metazoa > Arthropoda > Arachnida > Ixodida > Ixodidae > Ixodes > Ixodes scapularis. The sequence goes on along the minus strand of NW_024609835.1, from coordinate 179,298,331 downwards.
CCACTTTACTTTTTTTTTGTGTGTTGCTCTAGCTTTTTTTTATTTAAATGCTTATTAAGGCTTATTTATTTTATTATTTCCTCATATATCTTGTATTATTTATTTTCCGGCCTTAGAGACTCCGACAGGTCGCCAATCCGGCCCCTTAGCCAAAAAGTTTGGAGACCCCTGGTCTAGACAGATCTGCAAGCTATAGTCTTTTCAGCAATCATGCAGTCGGCGTCGGCATTGCAGATAATAAATAATGCATGAAACTCCAGGGTGACTATGTTGAGAGGTGACAGAGTTTTCTATTTCTGTTGCGTGCACCTCTTCATTTTTATTTTTAATAAATTAAAAACCTCAGCAAAATAACTACGAAAGATATCAACACCACAAATGCGGTTTTCTAGTCCAAACAGGTCATACGACCAGCCTAAGGTCTTGCGTTACTAAAGTAAGATAGGCTGCTTTAGTGACACACGACGCATGGGCTACTAGAAATATAGATGCTAGTAAAGAAATATAAGTTATTTTGTAGTCTCTGACAGCTAAAATAAACAGGGTATCGCAAGTCACGAGCATTTTATTGTCGCACCGCATACAAGGAGACAGCGGCATTGCCGTCAAGAGCACCGATCAACAAATCACGAAAAGAGTAAAGACAATAAGTCGCGTCCTGTGTTTCTTAAGCTGTCAGTCACGAAGTAGACATATATTTGGGTTTGTCACACGACGCGTAAAGTGCTGTTTTATTAAAAGCGAATCTAGGCCATGTAGAACCCGTCAAAAAATGTTAGAAATTACAGCTAGGTAGCAGTTTCGGACCCACTTATTTTAAAGATAACGTTCGGGCACGTTTATGACCTGTTTTTTTGCAGTAGTGAAAGTAGTACTAATAGTGACGAGAACCTCTCGAGTATTTGCATTTTTCAGTGTATCGACGTTTAGACAAAACCATGGCCATGCCCCAGCCTACTGTAATTTCTGCAGACATTGTCAGTTTTTTTGGTTTTCTTTTTCTCACGATGTTGGGAAGCACGTTGTCAACTCTTATATTTTATACGTACTATGACTCAAACAAACTTTAACAAAATGTCAAATTTTAGAATGTGCCTTGATATGTGAAAGATAATATCTTTGTCGATGCTTTTCCAAACTTGTTTTTATATGGGCTGTCCAGCAACCGCGGCGCCTCTTCCCAACAATTCCGCTAGTTTGTCGAAATGGCAGCGCTATTTTTAGGCGTTCTTCCCACGGGAAGTAAGCATGCCGGCGCAAACCGTTAATGGGAGAGTCCAGTCTTACTGAAAGATCCTGTTCGTTCCCCAAAAAGAAAATGTCCTCGGCTGGTTGAAGTGGGCACACAGATTAGCTGCTTTACTGAATGTGGAATACGCCATAAAAAAAATGCGATTCCCTGTACTAAAAAAAATAATGCGTGGTACTTATTTCAGAAATATAATCAATGACACTGAAATGATCGATGTCATTTACTCGGGCGCAGGTGCGAGAGTTTATTCACACCACAAGCGCTAGGTGATATTAGCTTGGAGCCACTTCTGTATGTCTTTATATTGAGAGTTCATCCATGCTGAGTTTGAGATGACGTTGTGACTTGACTGCTGGAACGCCCAGGTAACTTCCGCCATTGTGTCGTTGAAGTTGTAGTATAGGCTTCTCATCTGAAAAACAGGACGCGTGTTTTAAAGCCTAGAGTTACCTGTTGATTCGCATCACGTTCGTTCCGAACTCACTTCGTTGAATTCTTTCTCATCCAATATTCTGGATGACATTTGGATGAGAATTTCCAGGAATTTATCCTTCCACCTGAAACAAAGAGGCCAAGAGTGTTGTTCCTGCCAGAGTGATAATTTAGCCCCATGTTGCAAGGGGAGAAAACAGTCGTCAGATGTCCAAAACAACGTGTTTTTGGTGTAAGGCTTTTGGTGCTTCTGGTGTTAGGTGCTTTGGTTTGAAATTACTACGCGCTCTAGACACTCAGTCATCTGCGTTAAGTCCTTATTTCTAACTCTTCTCATTCGCGTTCAGACAATTAAAAAGCAAACCGAAGGAGCCCAAGTCGGCACCTGATCTTGATAGTCCACCTTCTTTTTATATACAAACTTCAGTCACCAAATGTCACCAGGCGCGCATGCGAACGCAGCATCTGAAGCCAGCTACAGCCGCGCCATCTCCCAAGTGCCATCTGCTACCAACGCGGCAATTCTAGCTTGGGCTCCAAGCTAGGTTGCCAAACACACCGCGCTATGCGCGGTCGCCTCTCACTTCACTCAGGAAAACATTAGGGTGGTTTCATTTGAAATCGAACACGCTTGTCAGGGTGGGTCTTTTGACTTTTTTTCAAATATATGCATTCGCCCCATTTCCGGAAAGAAGAAAACCGCTTTCCAAATTTTTTTTAAGAATATTTTGCTTCACAAAAAATTATTGAGTGGAGCAGGGTGAAAATCTGTTTTTTACTCCGTGATTTTTCTACCCAGTTGTGTACGCTGGTATGAAAACGGGAAGCATACAAAACTCACAGTAATTTTTTGTGTTCTTGTATGTTATTCGGACTATTTTTTAGTTCAAAGGAAAATACTTTTGTAGTTTTGCTTATTAAGGTAAAAAATGCCAAACATCGTCTTTTTGACGATCAGGTGACATCTTCAGAGCCTTGTAACTCATGATTTATTATATTTGTCACTTATTAAATACTATGCGTGTGTATTCCTGTACATGGGCTATCGACGGGCATAAGTTTTTTTTATTTTATTTTCACTGAATTTTTTATATAAAATTGGAAATATCGTCGAAAATGAAATTAACCGATATTTTGAACTCACTTTATCAAAAAAGGCCACTTTTTATTTTGTTCAATTTTTTTATTATTGCTGCCGATTATATAAACTTTCAATTGGCTTGATGCGAATTCCCCCTTTTTTTTTTTTTTTTGTTGTATCTTCTCTAGAAGTGATCGAAATCGCTCCCACGTGACAATGCGGTGACAACGTCAGAGCCTTGTAACTCATGAGTTATTATATTTGTCGCTCACCAAATACTATGCTGGTGTAGCCCTATACATGGAATATCGACGGGAATAATTTTAGTTTATTTGATTTTCACTGATTTTTTAATAAAAAATTTGAAATATCGTCGAAAATGAAATTAATTGATATTTTCAACCCACTTTATCCAAAAAGGCCATTTATTATTTGGTTTCAATTTTTTTATTATTGCTGCCTATCATATGAAATTTCAATTGGCTTAATGCGATTTCCCCTTTTTCTTGTTGTATCTTCTCAAGAAGTTATCGAAATCGCTCCCACGTTCTCTGAACGGCCAAACGCAGTTTCCGCAGGTTGGCTTCGCTGCAAAGACTATACTGCTTATCTGTGCGTTCAAATGCAGCGGTTAAATTCATTTTGACTGAGAATTAACAGTCGTGCTTGGCTACATTGTATTTTATTAATGTTTAATGATTGCAATAGACAGTCCTTAGTCTGATATTTAGCGGTGCAGCGTATGTTCCATTATCCGATGTTTAAAGCCAGGGCACAAAAGCCGGAGAAAACGGAACGAGTTCTTCATGTAGCCAGACCGGGGTCATATATCTGTTTGTGCTATACACAGCTTGTAAGGCACGTACAGCATGCCCGGCCCTTCGCGCTATAGGCCAATCTTCGTTACACCCAGGGAAGCATCCGGCACGGGCGCCAATCTATGATGTGTCTTGTCGCGTGCGATCAAATAACCATGTAATCGTCTGTTCTTTATTGTCAGCGTGGATATAAAAATATGTAATATCACATGACCCTCTTTAAGAAGGAAAAGCAGTTTGCAGAAAAAAAGTGAGGAAAACGGACTGAGTTTACTTGAAGCGAAGACAATTTTTTACAGAACACAAACACCAATTGGCGATAAATAGTCACTTTTATTAATTAACGCTGATATATTTAGGATGCACTTGTAATAAGAGGCCACCGAGGGGCCGTAAGGCACTTGGCTCCCGGATACCAAGCCCTGGACATCTCCCTGCCTCTGGAGGCCAACCTGTACGTCCGACCCACTTCGGCTGTGGAGTCTTCCGCCCGCTAGCTCGCAAACTTGGGACCGATAACTCGCAAACTTGGGACCCCTTACGGCTGTGGAGGAGTTCGGCTCGCCCGCCTTTGTGTGGATCCTTGTTTGTCGAGTTTGGCTGTGGTCGGGGCACCCGCTGAAAGTGCGGTCTCGGAGGACGGCAGGGGAAGTCGCCAGAGGTTAGGATTATTCACCCCAACATTTATTGACAAATTGGCCATATCTGTTGTAAAAGATTTTATATCCTATCTCTTAAATAAACAGTTGTGATTTGTTAACATCAGTAATCGTTTCCTCAACGAAGAAGAGAAGTCCTTAATTTCTTCGTGACAAAAGTGGTGGAGGTTCGGGGTACGACCTAATTTTCTACGTTACAATATGTTGTTGTGCTTTAAATAGTCCAGTTCACAAGCAACGCAATATTGGAACTTTTTGACAACGGCATCGGCTTGCCTGTGGAGATGATCGAGCGCGGGGGCGAGCTGAACTTTGTACCGCAGCGGTCGGATGCACCCGAGAAGTTCAACAGCGTGGTAAGTCGAGACGGACAGAACGAAAACTGGAGCCAAAGCTAGAACCTGAGACGGTGGCCCTTTTGTTTGAACGAGTGTGTGCAGTTAAAAATAAAAGTGTTGGGTTTTGTTCAAGACTGGATCGATATCTCTGATGCCAAGAAGCAAGGATTCCCACATGCATAAGAAGGCAGCGAAAGCAGTCACTTAATGTCTCTGTAGATTTTTAGTTTCTCCACTTTGTCGCACCGAACTTAATGCAAAGATTGTACAGGTATATAACCCCGGTCTGGCTACATGAAGCGCTCGTTCTGTTTTCTCCGCCCTTTGTGCCCTGGCTTTAAACATCGGATAATGGAACATCCGCTGCACCGCTAAATATCAGACTAAGGAATGTCAGTTGCCATCATTAAAAATTAATAAAATACAATGTAGCCAAGCACGAGTGTTCTCAATCGAAATGAATTTACCCGCTGCATTTGAACACACAGATAAGCAGTATAGTCTTTGCAGCGACGCAGACCTGCGGAAACTGCGTTTGGCCGTTCAGAGAACGTGGGAGCGATTTCGATCACTTCTTGAGAAGATACAACAAGGAAAGGGGGAAATCGCATCAAGCCAATTGAAAGTTCATATGATCGGCAGCAATAATAAAAAGATTGAACAAAGTAATAAACGGCCTTTTTGGATAAAGTGGGTTGAAAATATCAATTAATTTCATTTTCGACGATATTTCAAATTTTATATAAAAAATTCAGTGAAAATAAAATAAACTAAACTTATGCCCGTCGATATTCCATGTATAGGGCTACACCCGCATAGTATTTGGTGAGCGACAGATATAATAACTCATGAGTTACAAGGCTCTGAAGTTGTCACCGCATTGTCACGTAGGAGCGATTTGGATCACTTCTAGAGAAGATACAACAAAAAAGGGGGCAAATCGCATCAAGCCAATTGAAAGTTTTTATAATCGGCAGCAATAATAAAACATTTGAACGAAATAAAAAATGGCCTTTTTTGATAAAGTGAGTTCAAAATATCGGTTAATTTCGTTTTCGACGATATTTCAAATTTTATATAAAACATTCCGTGAAAATAAAACAAAACTTATGCCCGTCGATAGCCTATATATAGGGATACACCCGCATAGTATTTAACAAGTGACAAATATAATAACTCATGAGTTACAAGGCTCTGAAGATGTCACCGTTTTGTCAAAGAGACGATGTTTGGCATTTTTTACCTCAATAAACAAAACTACAAAAGTATTTTACTTTGAACTAAAAAATAGTCCGAAAATCATAAAAGAGCACAAAAAATTACTGTGAGTTTTGTATGCTTCCCGTATTCATACCAGCGTACAGAACTGGGTAGAAAAATCACGGAGTTAAAAACAGATTTTCACCCTGCTCCACTCAATAATTTTTTGTGAAGCGAAATATTTTTTTACAAAATTTTGAAAAGCGGTTTTGCTCTTTCCATAAATAGGGAAATCACATATATTTTAAAAAAATCGAAAGAGCCACCCCGACAAGCTTGTTCGATTTCAAATGAAACCACCCATTAATATAAGCTCAGGCCCGAGCGTGCACCAAGACTCGTCGGCACCACCAAAGGTTCCAAGGGTTCACCAGTGATCGCTTTCCTTTCTCAGCATCGACATCCACAACGGTGCGTCCGAATCTGGCTATTGTTGGGGCGTTCACGTTAGCAGACGACATTCGGAAGATGGCAGCTCCCGTTGCTGGCTTCAGAAGCTGCATTCGCACGTTCCTCCATGAAGAAGACTCTTTGTTGCCATGGTACCGCTAGCAATAGCAAACAGTCTTTATCGTGCGGAAGGAGACGACGGGGTGGCGAGGTTAGCTGCATATTTGTGCTCTTGCGCCGTGCGTTTCAAAAAAGGGGCGGCACGTGAACAAAAAGAGTTCGAAGTAATGACCTAAAGGGATGCTGAACCGAAATTTGGATTCCACAAAATACGCGGCAAAAGCGTGGAAGGGGATGCTACAAACACCAAAAGATCACTCACGCAGAGATATCTCGAACGGATGACCGCATTTTTCAAGAAAAGGAGGCGCATTTGACAGAAATGTTCGCGTCATATTTCTCCGCGAAGAAGAGGGAACGGCCTCGCATCTTCTCCGCGTCGCCGCCTTGAGGGGGCAAAGCGAAGAGAGGAGGAAACTAGTCATCTTCACGGTCACGCGCCTCGTCGGCCTGGTTCAATCTCGACCTCTTTTTTCCAAAATACGGCCGTCCATTTGAAATATCGGCTTACGATAAGTACTGAGGGATTGTAGCGGCCTGCCTACAACTCCCAGCATTGTTTTTTCTGAAATTCAAATTTCGGTGCACCATACCTTTAAAGGGATGCCGAATCGAAATGTGGAGCTCACAAAACAAAGCTGGGGTGATAGGCGAGACGCTGCGAAGCACCGTCCCGCCTATACATTAGCCACTCATACAGTCACTCATGCAGCGCTATATCTAACGAATGGCCGTATTTTTGGAAAAGAAGGGCACGATTGAACACAGCCGAAGAGCCCAACGAAGACATGTAACGTCGTAATTTTCATTTCCCCTCCTCTTCGCTTTATCCCCTCAAGCAGGCGAACCGAAGAGAAGAAAGAAGCAAGGCCACTTCCCCTCATCCTCAACTGTTAAAAAAATCATGACGTCACATTTCTCGCTTGATCGCGCCCTTCTTTTCCAAAAATACTGCCATCCGTTTGAGATATCGAAGTATGAGTGATGTTTTGGCGTTCGTACAGCCCCGTTCAACGCTTCTGCGGCCTTGTTTTTGAACTTCAAATTTTGATTCGGCATTCGGATGCTAAACCAAAAGCGAGGAATGTAACGTCACGACTCTCTTCGGAGGGTTGAGAATGAAAGGAAGTGGCTTTACTTCTCCTCATTTCGGTTCACCTGCTCGAGGGGACGAAGCGAAAAGGAGGGGGAATGAGGATAGCGACGTCAAACGTCTCGTCGCGCTCGTCGTTCGTGTTCAATCGCGCACTTCTTTTCCAAAAATAGGGCCTTCCGGTAGAGATAACGCTGTTTAACTGATATTTTGGGGTTTCTCAGCGTCTTGCCTATCGCTCCAGCCTTGTTTTGTGAGCTACAAATTTCATTTCAGCATCTCTTTCACGCAGACAACTGATTTTCGCCAGCTCAAAATATCTCGATGGGCCTTACACGAAGTTTGTTGCTAAATCAAAATTTAAACAAATATTTTTTTTTTATAACATGGGGTTAAATTACCGATGTACTTTTCTCTTATGTTTGGGGACACTTTTTTTTTTTATTTCTGAAAAGACGAGAAACGCGCCCAGCTCTAATCAGTGCTCAATCTGGGGGAGGGCACGCGTGCCAGTACCTTTCAACTGCATTGCCCAGAAACGTTGTCGCCGAATTCAGTCTGGGGTCACTGAATACTCAGGAAATGCAAGGCGTGGAAAGTCCCCAAATGATCACTCCGCAGCCAATGATATTGTGGCATAAGCCGATAAAAAGGTCAACGGTCGAATCATGAGATACGAAGTGAGAACGCAATAAGCCATACCCTTCTTTTCTTGAGTTGCCATTGAAGATATATGTTGGAAGCGTTGCAGCCTCAGCCTGATACTATTATCCAGGCTAACTCAAAAACATGCGATACGTACATGAAGAACATAGAAGGCCAGTTCCTTCGGATAAAATCCATCGTAATATTTCTCGCCCCCGCGCCTTGCTGGGAAACGTGGTCGAAGATCTTGACGCAGTCTTCTGGCCTCAGCAATTTTTCGTTGAGCGTTTTTTTAAGAAGCCTGTGGACACCAATATTCAGTTATCCTATGTAGTTAACATAAAAAATTTTCGTTTCCAGAAACCATTTTTTATCATTGTCCATGGCTCCCACGAAGCCGGATAAAAATATTCCAAGTTTGATTAGGGTAACTGGAATATATTAAAATTCAAACTGAGCTTAAAACCGGTGATTTCCCCCTTTATATATGTGTGATGCATTATATAATTTATTTTAATTGATTTAATTAATATACTATAAAGTTTTATTTTGCAAAAAAAAAACAATAGATTCCAATGAAGGGGAGGACAACAACACACATGTATAACTTTCAAAAAAAGTTTAGATGAGAGAAGGCTCACACTAGATGCTTCTGCTTCCAAGAAGTTTATTCACACGGTGCATCTTTTCAACGCGCAGCGGTTTAGCGAAAACGAGATTTCGCGCAATCGGCCTGTTCACACGTCAAGCCTCACGCGCAAAATCTGTGACGTACTGACTCACAAAAATTTCGACAAACCTTGTCATCTCCTCCGGGAATATCGGGTGCTTGGCATCAAAATAACTTGAAGTGCGCACAGTGTGAAGCCCGTTAGTCTGCTTTATTAATATCACTCGATAAACTTCGTCGGATTTGGCTCACTCGGTTTACTTGCACTGCGAAACCGGGCAAAAGATCGCGAACGTCAAAGAACAGGAGGATGGCTGCTGAGAGATCTGCACCGCGCCACCAACTCGTACCGCCCGTACCCACCGCTCCGCCGTGTGTCGCTTACCACCAAGTTTTTTTTTTTTTTTTTTCCTGCACTTTTCTTGTATTAGGCTTCTCCAAAAGCTTGCTTCGCCTCGAGGGTCAGGAGTCAAACCAATGGTGAGCGGCCATTGTCATCGGACAGGCCTCGGTGAGGTTTCAGTGTTTCAGCAAAATCTCGCTCCAGAAGATAAAAGCGACGGCTACTTTTTTAGAAGGCGCGCGCTATCTTCAGTCGCGTTCAAACGACGTATCTGCTTCGCGAAACAAAGTTTCGCGACACTAGACTCCCCAAAAAAGAAGCACCACGTGAATAGACCTTTGCAGCGAGAGCAACTGCATTATTCTCTTGAGACGGACATAGTGCTACAAAAGGCAAAAAGTGTCTCTATTGTTGAGAATACACTAAGAAATTTCTCGCTCTACCAGTACTATAATAGCAGTTCATAACATTTTTGAACAAGGTCTCGTTGTCGGGAAGAAGTTTTTAAATAAAGTATGGAGCTATTTTTTTATAAACGCCTCATTGAGTGGAACAATGCTTTATGAATATATTTTTTTTAATATCTAGATTTAAGTTTTATTTTTGTTTTAGGAGCGATGCTTGTACGCAGACGTTGAAAGTAATCCATTACAAGTGACGAATTACATGTTAATTCGTTACTGTTTCACGTAAGTTAGTAATTGACTGGTTACATTTCGTCGCAGTAATTTCTAGTGTAATTACGTTACAAATATTGCTAACGAATTACTTTAATTACTCATTACTTTTTAAAAATATGAATATAATACAGAAACTGGAGCAATATAATCAAGCGATTCAGCAGCATACAGATAGAAAATTCAACAAAATAGGAAACATCGTGAAGAGGAGAATAACTGAAACGAAAACACAATTCTTTGTATGACCTGCAGTCACTAGAACCACTAGAAAAACGTACAAGGCATATACAAATATGCGAAAAACTAACATGAAGAAGACAGAGCCGAGTACGCATTGTCTTCCGGATTTTCTAGCGGAAGTAAGCATTGATATTGAGCATGCGCACCTCTAGCTTTGTTTGCAAAATTCCAGGGATCATTTTAGGTCACTGTAAGCTAGCGGGATGGCGGGTGTGGTTGCAGCTTTCGCTGCTTGGTCAGCTTACAGACCGAACGGAGTGCTCCTACATTCTTTCTTTAAAATGCAATATTTTATTTTTAAGGGGACTACCATAATGCGGGCGGGTGAGAAATGGGAAGTCGTGTCGCGGAACATTTTTGAAAACATTAATATTGTTGCCATTCTTTTCTTTCAGAAGTGTACGAAAAAAGCAACACGAGAGTAATTTGTAACGTAACGAGTAAAGTAATTTGTTACTTTTCAGCGAAAGTAATTTGCAACGGTAATTTATTACATTTGAGGCTCGGTAATTTGTAATTGTAGTCCATTACAATTTTTAAGAAACGGGCAAAAATACGCTTGTGCTTATCACCAGGCTAGGCATTGTTTCGCTATAACAAGTAAATTGTCTGTTTCACGCAACAACACTAATGCTTTTTTTTTTTTGCCATTGGTGGTGGTGAAGCCAGTGTTTCTACAATAAGCCAACATCAAAATTACTTTTTTTTTCAGACTTGTACAGCGCGACACAAAGATCTCTTGCTCGTTAGTTTCTTTCCCGGTCCCAATTCGGGCTAGAGAGTTTATTTTTATTTTTAGCAATTCTTGGATTCCTCCACCCGCCCTTTATTCGATAAGCGATATTTTCCGGCAGCCGCGCTTTGACGTTGAAAGAGCCGCAAAAATCCGTAGGTGGAGCAAATCAGCTTCCCGAAGTACGCAAAACCCACCAGGCTGTCTTGAAAGTGAGTAAGGAATGATTTGATTGCGGAAAAACACGTTAATTGCTAATGCGAGATTTTTTTTCTTATAGTCATGCATTGACAGTCTTGGAAACACCGGACCTGTTGCGTCCCAGGCAGCCTATTATCGCTATGCAGCCAATGACGTCGCAGCATCAGCTACTGAAAACGCCGAAGAATAAATCACTCAGCCAAAAATAGTAAACATACTAATCAAATTACATCGATGTCCTTTTTTTAAAGGCAATACCATTCTCCGTAGGCTCTTGTGAAAACAAAACGCATGAACATAAATATTTTAATAAGAATTGTGTTTCAAAAAAACACCGAGACCCACGCCAGATGTAAGGGCTCGAGGTCTAAGACAAAACAGAAAAGGATCGTGTTACAAAGTTACCCGCTGCCTTCAATCTAAGAAGGCACATAGGCGTTCAGTGAATGATAACGCTCATGTGCGTTACTTTTTTCGAAAAAAAAAATCAAAAAGAAAAAAAAAATACATATATACATATTTATTGTGTTCATTTATTTGTTTCGCTTAGTTTAACCTTACATTTAGTAGTGCTGCCAAATATTCGCTTCTTGTCAATGTGAAATCTGAGACGATTGAACAATCGAGCCGCAAGACTTCGACATGCCTTTGAACCGGGCACATGGGCGACGTTATATAGAGCCACGCTAACCACTCTGTGTAAGCCTTTTCTCCTGGTGTCTAAAAAAAAAAATACATTTCGCCGTCTCAAAACAACGACATTAAATTTGTAAAGGCTTTGGGGAACACTTTAATGGTTTGCGGGTTATTCTCGAAAATGAAAAGTTTCGTTTTAATGGATTAAATCTGAGAGGAAGTTGCACGTGGCTACCCCTCGAAATGAAGTATTCGAGCTGAGTGCCCGGTGTTGTGAACATCGTGCTTTAAAGGGCCTATCCAGCCTAAAAATTGCAATCCTAGGTGTTCACGCCTCGCGCTATATTACGAACCTTCAATTAGCCAGCCAAATTATCGAACGAAAATAGCTAACATTTCATCGGGAGATTACTTCGAGAAGCTCAAACTTTGGTACACACATGTTTTGTTTCGTCACTCGACAAAGCATGTAACGTAACAAGGTACTACAGCCACAAATCATGACGTCGCGTATTTTATTTTGGTTCCGCTCCTCACTAACATCAAGCCGCTCTGTATGTCGGACACAGTGGCGGATGTCTCAACGATCGGCTGCGAGGGCATCATAATAACAAAAACAAGACTGCCTCTGGCCATCTATGGTTGCGATCTTTAGGTCACAAAAGGCGTTGCATTGAAGATGCGATGACAAGTGTATTAGCGGCCCGTCAATTTTTTCTCCGCCAAAGACTTATACGCACTACTTGGCGATGTAGTCAATCTGATCTGAGCAGATTCCCAATGGTTGTTGTTGTTCTCCTTTTTGTGTCATAGTTATGCTTTTTTGCAAATAAGTAGAAGAAGAAAACTGAGTCGTACTTCTATGTGTCTTCTGCTTTTGTCGTTATTTGTAACGCGCTGTTGCTGCTATAATGAACCCAGGATGCGTTCAGCGACGCGACGCGATCGACGCGCACTCTAAAAAAAAGGGGGGTGTATTCTTACACCCTTTGTCTCATATAATACACCCCAAAACTTCCGTTCGACTTACAGCGCACTGACGTCGATCTGACGGTACTAATTTTCACGAGAGGCTCGATAGCTGTGTGGTACAACTCAGTAAAATAGTTAATGTACGTGTAACTGACTACAAACAAAAAAAAATAATCCGGGTTTTCTTGGCCCTACTGCAAAACCTCAGTGTTTTCTTTCTGTGGTCTTTGATACTTACTGTAGCTATTTAATAAGTTATATCGTTCCGTTATCAAGCCCCTCGTAAATTTTGGGGCGTCTGTTAGACTATAGTGCGCTGTACGTCAAATTAAAGTTTTGGGGTGCATTATATGAGACAAAAGGGTGTAAGGTGATACTCTTTTTTTTATAGAATTCGCTGACAACAGGCGGGACAGCGCGGCAGGAAGCAATAGCGAGTAGGACGGGGAAAGAGATCCTTAGGAGACGGCATCCTGGTCCTGTTATGTCACAGACTGTTTATGATTGGGTTGCAATACGGGAACCTCCAGAAGTGTTTTATATGCTTTATTCTTCGAGTCGCGAGCTGAAATTTCATGGACACTTCCATGATCAGGTCCTGGTACCTGCCACAACATTTTCATATAAAACAAACGACCCCTATTTCAGGCTGGAAAGGCCCTTTAAAGCCACGGGTGCGCACTATTTTTTATTTAAATGTGTCTGTGTGGTTATTTTTAGGGGCGGGGCATGGTATTTGTTATTTAAGCATTAAAATAAGTAGGGGTTTAGCTCCTCCTAAACGTAAACCCGATCTTTTTTTTTTAAAGTATACGTGTGGAAGTTTAATGGTGTATTTATAAGCTAGATGCGTGGTTCGCAGCTCCTTACGCTACCCAGAGAATAGGTGCTTTTCACCTTTAAATATATATACATTTTTGCTTGTGCTCAGGACTCTACTAACGAGGACTTCAAAGGCTTTCTTGTCATAAGACTTACTAGTGCCTTTCTGCCTCGGAACGTATTTAACAATAAACGAGCGGGCGAATCACGCGGCATAAATGAATTGAAATCTCCGGGAAACTGGTGATGTTATACACTTTTTTTTTCTTCTTTTTCCTGAGGTAAAAGGGGATTTTGCTGTTTAGACTTCATGACTATAGTCCATTGCAACTCAAGAAGGTTGGAAGAGGGTAAGACGGGCCGGGGAGGAGGAAGCAGACGAAACGCTAAAGAGAGAAGGAGGTTTTTCCTCCCTTTTCCAGCGCTGAGTCTGCTTCCTCCTCCCCGGCTCGTCTTACCCTCAGCCTAGCTTCTTGAGTTGCAACGGACTAGTGTAGTGCAGTAGAAGCATTTTAGTGACGAGAGGAAACAATGCGGAAAAAGCGAGGGAAGAGACCTCTGACCTCACCCTTCCGCTTGCCCTTCCTGCTTTGGCACCTGTGTTCATGACCACATAGTGGTGTATTATAATGAAGATACTTTGTTTTAAGTAAAAACCGACAAACCACGAAAAATAATTCCTGAAAAGGTTTTATCAAACTCGCCTGAAATTTAAAAAAAAAAAAACGGTTTTAAGCTATTCTCTACAAAAAATAATTTAAGCATCACTTAAAGAAATCTTTATCTACAGCTTTATCTTCTGATAGTCCCGAACACAGCCCGAAATGAACATTCTACAATGCTGCTTTTCCTTAGAATCCACACCCCTAACATCACTTCCTTCTCTTTTCGGTACTGTGGCGTTTTCCAAGTAGTCGGGCAACGCGCATGCCCTTTGAAATTATGGAAACCCGTGCCTGTATCTTGTTTCTTTTTTTTTTTTTTAATGTGAATTTTATTAAACGCATTTCTTGGCGCCGAAGATTGGCACCAATGAACACTGAATTAGTGGGAATCAATACACTCCGAAAGAACACCCCCACCATCTGAAGATAAATAAACTCCGAAAACACGGAACCCTATCAACATAATGCCTGCATTTGAGTCTTGTATGCGTCGCGACTTCCAGATCGTGAACTTACGTTCGCGTGATGCGGTGGTTCCGGGAGCAAGTGAGGGCCCACACGATGTCGGACCTTTCGTAGCCGACATCCTGGGAGCCCCCCACGAAGCGGTCCCAGAGGAACTTCCAGTCCGAGTAGTCACCGCGCTCAATGGCCGTGCAGTACACGAACCCCCGGTGGTTCCTCGAAATCCTGCCGAATCAAGTCGCACCATTAGGTACCCATCATAGCCTGAGTTCGAGCATTGCACGTGATCTTGAACGGCAAACGCTCTTGAGTCTCGCCGTAGTAGAGACTGGTCTAGCGCAACTTGAGATTCGTGTAAAGAATGCCACGTCCCAACTTCGCTCGCGAATTCCTCCTATCCCGATGTCAGCGGGCGAGTAAGTCCAATGCCAGGACTTTCTATTGACTCACCTGGAATCTTTATCTTGTACTCATTGTGATTTATCATATCCCTATAAATTTTCACTCAAAGAGGGTTCTTTCTATTCATTGTCAGATGCGAAGTGCGAAGAAAATGAGTTTTTATGTACCCAGGGAAAACGATTTTGACTTTTACTTTTAATTAGCGTGGTAATATACGGAAACGTATAATTAGTGTTATTGTCCTCACTATTGGGGCCATATTTTAACTGAACTTGGTAAGAAAGAAAAAAAAAACAGTATGCACGCACGCTCAGCGTAGCCAACAGATACTTAATCATTATTTATGTAACTTATTATTTTCTGTGTTCAGTAATTTGCATCGTATACTTTTTTTTCAATGTGTGTTCCACCGCCGGAAATATTGCTTAGAGCATTAAAATATGGCGATATTTTAAACTTTTAATGAGCAACACGCATTTCACCGAAATCTGCGTATATGGTCGGTTTGAATAAATATAGGGTGTCCCAAGTCACCAGACGAGATCTAAAATGAACCGTAAAAATCGACTAATGCACGTAGCGAACTAAACGTTTCGACAAAGGTGTATTTCACCGGTCGGTTTTTTCTTATAAAATTACAAATCGTAGCTCACTTTCTGTAAAAAATAGAACCAAGAAATAGGCCAAGGTCAACGGCGGGCGGCAGGGCGGCCAGTCCGAGGGCAATTTCCCAGATTACGGTAATATTCAGGTCTATGTGGGAATAAGGGAAATCTTGCTTTTTTGAGGGAATTTTAGGCCAATTTGTATATCTGGAATTTTATAGATCAATTATGAATTTTGTTTTCTTTTTTCAGATAATATCAAATTTTAGCGGTTTAAGCTACATTTGCGTTATTCCCTCTAGCCGTTTGACGGTTTGCTGTGCGACCATCTGGCAACACCAAAAACACTTAATTAACTTTTTTTTTTTTTTTCAAAATCAATTTTTCTGTTGTTATTGTCCCCAAGAAAACTATGGAGGAAGGGACCAGCCAAATCAAAGCTTCTGAAGCGCTGCTGTGCCATCTAGAAAAAGAAAGCTTGAATAGAAGAAGAAATACTGCGATGTGTAGAGACAGACTTTCCAGAAATAATAATATTTCGTGAAGTGCCGTGCACGAAATGGTGCGCAGTTACTGTGTGCCGTGTTCCGTGTGTTGGAGTTAGAGAACTCGATTGATTTAGACCTCTTGTTTTGAAATGACTATTATAAAAATCACTAATGACGTTATGAAACCTGTACCATGTTCTGGTGACATGCCTAACATCTAAGGCCAAGGGAGGGTTTCATTCATCAGTTTGAATCTCCCGGAAGAGTTCACTCAGCCAAATTTGATTTGGCCACGGTTTTGGCCCGATGAACTCATTTTTACGAAATGTATGCGGGGCGGAAAAACGATATAATTATCTCTCATCGTAAAAACTGAAGTGATGTTGGAAACAACGATTATATAATTATTTGGGAAAGCGAGGAAAATGTAGGCAGAAAGACGAAAATTTCAGGCGTCCGCTAGGGAAAGTTTCGCTTTCCGTGTTGGCAGCCCTGACGGGCGCCGACGCAAACGACCAAGCCGAGTTGCGTGGCGCGTTTGGCACTCGTACTGATAGATGGCGTCGGGGGCAGCTTCGGAAGGGGAAGCCAACCAGCGAAAAAAAAGCAAACGACACGCAGACGAAATCCGTTTTCTTTTTTTTTTTTTTTACTTAAGTTTTTATTTACTGCTCATATCCATTTTTTAACTGGAGTTACAAAAATATTATGTTCATTTTAATGAACCACGGTGGTCGCGAACAGTCTCGATAAGGAGGTAGCGCTATCTATCAATACGAGCGCCATTGAGAGCGCCCCGCAACTCGACTTAGTCATGTGCGTCGTCACCAGCCGTTGACCCTGGTAAGTTTCTTTGTCCTATTTTTTACAGAAAAGGAGCTACGCTTTGTAATTTTACCTGAAAAAACCGACCTGCGAAATACATCTTTGATGAAAAGTTTTGATTGCTACGTGCAGGTGCCGATTTTTAGGGTACATTTTAGATCGAGCCTGGTGGCTTGGAACGCCCTATATACCTAAAACTGTCCGTGTATTTATAATTGTCTCTTTCGAGTACTCAGCTTGTTGGCTGTTCCGGGGTTGTCCTTGAAAGCTTTAAACAGGGCCAAGGCACCCTGCACACATGGTGGATAGTCGTACTTGCATGCCAGAGCGTAGATGTCTCGTCGAAGCAGTCTGCGTAAGCAAATCTATCCATAACTTCTCACGTAAAATGCGCAAAAAAAAATAAACTTTTTAAAATCTTTTTTTTTTAAGTACTATTGACAAAGGTATGCAAAAATAATATCTACAGGGTGATACAAGGAGACGCCAGGCTCCTTAAATCGACCGAAAAGTTCGGTTTCTTAACCTATCGCGCTACGACTTTGTGCAGCGTTGCCCACAGATGGTGCATTTTTTTGTAAAATTTGCAAAGACCGAACTTACCTGAGGAAAAAGTAAAGAAAGAAAAATGCTTGGCTTTCATGGAAACGGAGCGACGCCACCGGTTTTCATACAACAAGGCGCCGTTTCGCACGGGAGACAAGAGATGGCGCAAGCGGTCGCGACGCCAACTGCCGCCAACGAACGAGCATACGACGCCGAGAGCCGGCGTCTTTAGCAGACAAGAAACTGCAATTTCTTGTTGTTACCGCGCCTGTATTTGTTTCTGCGACTGTCGCCGCCTGCGGAACGCGCGCCGCTTTTGAGTCGAAAAGATCGTCTGCTAAAAAGGCCTGCTCTCGGCGCCGTATGCTCGTTCGTTGGCGGCGTTTGTTGCGCCATCTCTTGTCTCCTGTGCGAAACGGCACCGTTTTGTTTGCAGACCGGTGGCGTCGCTGCGTTTCCATAGGAGCTAAGCCTTTTTCTTTCATTACTTTTTTCTCAGGTAAGTTCGCTCTTTGCAAATTTTACAAAACAAATGCACCATCTGTGGGCAACGATGCACGAAGTCGCAATTTAAAAGGCCTGGCGTCTCCTTGTATCACCCTGTATATCTAGGTCGCTCAAAAATACGTACTAAGCATCAACAGCATGCCAAAATATTCACATTTTCTATATTTGTTTCTGAAATAACAATTTTTAATGCAGTCAATATCTATTAAAATATTGAAGGAGTACGGAAACTAAAATTTGGTGCTCATTTCTTTGCTTCGACATGACGTACGTAGCAGTTGAACCTCAGAAATATCAATATTTCGTTTGCAAACGCAAGAAAACATTTTAAGCTGAAATATACGATATCCGAAAAACACCTGGTTGTTGGTTGTGAAGCTTCAATGGAATGTCGTGACAGCATTGGCATCCGACGGTAGCGCCACAACACGAGAAGCCCGCTCGGTAGTACAGGTTACCTAGGCCAGAACGTAATACCAAAGGTTTGGTGAAGAAAGCTAAAGCACAGCTGGCAACCTTGGATTCACTCCGCCAGCCAATCGCTTCCACTCACTCTTTGACGTCAAAGGCCGTAAGGGGCTAAGGAAGTATAGCTTTTTCAACATGGCGACGCTGCTTTCTGTAGTCTAGTCAGAGTCTGGCAGTGAACGGTTTTATTAGGTGCGGAGCATAAGCTTATATACTCAGCGCGCTAGTAGCTACAGCGCCGACTGCCGGGATTATGACTGGCCCATGACATCTTCCTCCTCTTCAGGTTGCTTGCGTTCCGAGGTTGGGTATCGCTGAGGTTTCCTCCGTAGTCGCGTACTTCTGCGCTCTGGGGTAGCCGATTGAACGTTGGTAGCTCCGGCGGTCGCATCTTCATCTGCCGGTGACGGTGCGTGTCCGACCTGGTCGTCCCCGGGAGGTGTCTGTTGACTCGAAGTACCGGCTGTTCCGCTCCCGTGGACCGAAGGGGCATTTTCAACTGTAGTAGTAGTCGGCAGAAGTCGCAAATCCTCTTCAGTACGTCTTCTGCTCTGACCATCTTCAGTGGTGACTACGTAAGACCTGGGTGCATCTGTTGTGGCTTCGATGACCGCGGGAGTCCAGGTTCTCTGCAAACTGTCATAAACGATTACGGGGAAACCTGGTCGCAAATCAGGAAGTTGGCGCGCGGTTCGGTCGTATGAAGCCTTCTGCTTGTCTCGTATTTCCTTCAGACGACTTGTCACTACCTCTGTTGGTACGGTTTTGGGTTCCATATGACTTGTGGTAACGGGCAGCAGTGTTCTTGTTTGGCGCCCCATTAACCGCTGTACCGGCGACTTGAGGTGGGCACCTCTAGGCGTGTTGCGCCATTCTAACAGTGGTAAACAGAAGCTTACTTTTTCTCGAGGGCACTTGATTAAAAGCTTCTTTGCTTCTTGGACTGCGCGTTCATCCATTCCATTGGAACGGGGATGGTAAGGAGTTGAAAATACTTGTTTGATCTGCAGGCTCGCCAAAACGTCCTTAAACGCCTTGCTGCTGAACGGCGGCCCGTTGTCGCTGCATATTCGGACGGGCAGTTCATGAGTGGCAAATATTTCGGTGCAGGCAGAAATCACTGTGGCCGCTGTTGCTTGGCGAAGTTCCTTGGTTTTAAAAAAAAAAAAAGGAGTAGTAGTCGACCACAATGAGAAACTCATAACCGTCATGATGAAAAAGGTCGACTCCGATCATTTGCCAAGGGAGGGTCGGTACGTCGTGGCTAAGCATTGGCAGCTTCACGTTTCTGGGTTTGTATTTTTGACACAGTGTGCACGAGTGTGCTAGTGATGTGATGTCACTCGTAATGTTTGGCCAATATATGACTTCTCTTGCTCTGTTTTTCATTTTTTTTCCTCCCCACAGTGCGCCGCGTGCAAAAGCTTCAAAACTTCTTTTTTTTTTTTTTTTTTTGCTTTCGGGACGATTATCTTGTTGCTTCGCAATACCAGGCCGTCTTCTACGTGAAGTTCATCGCGATAGTTCCAGTATAGTTTTAGCTCATCCGGTACGTCATCCTTCGAGTCGGGTCATGATGTGCTGGCGTAGTCGCGAAGTTGCAGCATCACCGGGTTCCTTTCTGTTGCATCTAACATGCTTTTCAGCTTGGCGTCTCAAATAGGAAGGTACGTCAATGCATTCAAGTGGAAGTGCTCTTCTTCGTCCTTCAAGACGATCTTGCTTGGAAAGCGCGAAAGCGCGTCCGCAATTAGCAAAGTTTTTCCTGCCTTGAACTTCACGGTTATCGGGTATCTTTGTAGAATGAGACGCATTCTTTGCAGTCTGAGGGGCATTTGGAAAAGGGCTTTTTGAATATAAATTCAAGGGGTCTGTGGTCAGATTCAGCAGTGACTTCGGTCTGTCCTACGATGTAGTAATGAAACTTCGCGCAGCCGTGAACTATAGCTAAAGTTTCCTTTTCAAATTGTGCGTAGTTGCGTTGTGAACCCGTGAGGGATTTTGAAGAGTATGCAACCGGGTGTTTGTCTTGAAGGAGGACAGCTCCAACGCCATGTTGGCTCGCGTCGACAGACAAAGTAACAGGCTTGCCTGGTCTGAAGTACGCCAAGACTGGAGCTTCCATCAGCCTCTGTCGCAGAACTTCGAAACTGTTCTGGTGTCGGTCCGTCCAATCCCACGCGACTTCTTTACGCAGCAGTTCTTTACGCAGCAATGGAAGACATATTTGGTATGAAACGAGACACGAAGTTAATCGTGCCGAGTAATATTTGCAGGGACTTGCAGTTAGTCGGGGCAGAAACTGCTAGAATGCCCTGCACGCGTTGGGGGGTCAACTTAAAGACCTTCCGTGGTGATGACGTGTCCAAGGTAGCGAGCCTCTTTCTGAAGAAAACGGCATTTCTTTTTGTTGAGCTTCAGGTTGGGCACTCTGCAGCTTTGCAGCAGCCTCTGCAGGTTTGCATCATGTTCTTGTTTGGTTGCTCCCCAGACCAAAATGTCATCCATGACAACGGCTACTCCTGTAAGATCTTATAAAACAGTGTGCATTGCCCACTGAAAAATTTCCGGAGCTGATGAAATGCCGAATGCATCCTCCAGAACCTGTACCGTCCAAATGGTGTGCTCATGGTGCATAAGTAGGAGCTCTCGTGGTCTAAAGCAATCTGCCAGAACCCAGAGGATGCGTCAAGAGTAGAAAAGTAATTCGCACCGTGGAGACCCGGAGAATTCAAGACATCTGCCAATACTGGCATCGGGTAACGTTCGCGCAATAAGGCTCTGTATAAGTCCGACGGGTCCAGACAGATGCGGATCTTGTAGGGTTTTGTAACAACGACCATGTTACTACTCCAATCTGTAGGTTCTGTGACTTTGGTTATTACTTGATCCTGCTCCATGCGATCGAGTTCCTTTTTACGTTTGGGCTTCAGCAATATGTGAGTGAACCAACAAGAAATAATAACATTTTAGACCTCTTGTTTTATAGGTCTCCATATCTTATTAACACCGTTATTATTATCCCTGGTATCAGTGACCATCACGCTGTTGTAGCAAATATCCAAACTGAAATCAACCGAGCGAATTCATGCAAATCGAGGAAAGTCTTTTTCTTTTGAGAAGGGCCATTACTCTAATTTTTCTGAAGAGCTTCTTGACCGCCTTCACGTATTTGAGTGTCTTTCTGAGGAGTATGATGTCCATAATTTATGGGATGTTTTAAAAAAAATGTTGCTCCAATTAACGGATAAATATGTTCCTTGCATAGATTCTAGAAAGGTAAAAAAACGAAAAAAACCACGGGTAACTTCAAGTACTCTTAGGATAATTAAAAAGCGAGGGAGAGCATTTGATAGATACAAGAAGACCAAAAGTAGTAATCACCTTGAAAAATTGGCCGAGCTTACGCGTGAATATAAAAGGAGCATAAAGGGTGCTAAGGAACAATATCTTAATACACTCAATGACAGGATAAAAACCAACCCTAAGCTTTTCTGGAAGTATTTAAAGGGATGTGGATCGGACACAGTTGGAATAAGTGAAATTACTTATAATCAACAGACAGTTTCGGATGATACAGAAAAAGCAACGTGCTTAAATAATTACTTTCGGTCCGTCTTTTTGCCCCAACACAACTATGTTAATCAATCTACCTTTAGTACGGTGGAATTAATGCAGCCAGTTGAGCTTAGCATAAGTGGTATTGAGAAGGCGTTAAAAAACATAGATGAGACAAAAGCAACTAGGCCGGATGGCATTTCTCCGCGTGTACTAAAGTGATGTCCTTACCCAATTTCGGTTTACCTTTATTTAATTTTTTCCAAGTCACTGGACATAGGACTTTTGCCAGATGACTGGAAGGTAGCTCATGTAGTCTCTATCCATAATGGGGGGGGGGGGGGGGGGCAAAAAAAGATGTCGTAAATTATAGGCCCATTTCATTAACTTCCGTCTCATGCAAAGTCATCGAACATATTTTATATTCAGAGGTAATCGGTCATATGATAAGAAACAACTTACTGATTAAAGGACAACATGGTTTTCGTAAGGGGTTTTCTTGTACTACGCAACTTGTTGAATTTTATCATGATTTTGCATCTGATGTCGACGAGGGAGAGCAAATAGATTGTATATTCTTGGATTTTCGAAAAGCGTTTGACACAGTCTCACACTCACTTCTCAACAAACTAAGAATGTTAAATCTAGACTCGGCTGTGCTTAGATGGATAGAAAATTACTTGTTCCAGTGTCGTCAATCTGTAGTACTGAATGGCAAGAAATCCGATTACGTTGATGTAACATCAGGAGTTCCACAGGGCTCTGTCCTGAGTCCACTTTTGTTTTTAATTTATATAATGATATTTCTGTTGGAATTTCCTGTTTCATTCGACTGTTTGCTGATGATTGTGTAGTGTATAGAAAGATTAAGAGTTGAGGTGATGTCTCCCAGTTGCAAGTAGACCTTGATCGTTTTCACAGTTGGTGCTTGTGAGAATTGGCCTCGCCATCACCATGAATGGACGCTATAACAGGACCGAGTTCGTTTTCTTTTGTTTGCATGTTTGCGTTCGCACGTGTGCCCCTGTGTGTTGGTGAACTGGCGACGCTCGTGCGGGCTGGTGCAGGGGACATTTTGAGAAGAGAAGACGAGGAGAGCACGTGGTGGGACCTTTTTGCAGGGATTCGGAAGTTAGCTTCGCTTGTAAATAGACGTTTTTTTTTTTGTTTGTTTTTTTCTCTCTTTCCCCTATTTGCGGAGTCCTGTTTGGTTTACTCTTCCGTCAGCGACCATCAGCTGTTTCCGTCGTCGGGTTCCGGCGCAATCTCCAAGAAAGAACATCTTTACTGGCGCACTCGACAGGACTGCGTCAGCGGACACCGGCGACGTGATCTTCACAACGGAATCGGCGGACAGCGACTTGACGCGGCATTGGTGGAGCCTTCAAAAGAGAAGACTGGACCACCAGGCTCCTTAAAGATTGGACCACCGAGCTACTTCGTGGTGGCAGAGCTACCTCTGACCGGATGCCGTCCCACTCCAG